>NC_138602.1:2960233-3643183 GCF_964289735.1 Phaethon aethereus
CTGGGACCCCGCGGTGGGGTGACACCCCCTCTTTGTCCCCACAGTGCAGTTTGAGAGCCCCGAGCGCTCCCCCAGCCTGTCCCGGCAGCTGCCGCCGCCCCCCCAGCCCCCCCAGGGGCCAGACTGGGCTGCCCCCCCAGGCACGTGGACACCTCGCTGCCCCTGGAGAAGCAGGCGTGAGTCTGGGGGGTCCCCCCTCCACGGGGTGGCATCAACGTCCCAGTCATGCATGGTGGCACGAGGGCAGTTCCCTGGTGGGGAGGGTCCCCCACAGATGGGTCCCCATGGTGCTGGGTGCCCCATGGCATGGTTGGTCCCTTTGACGTGGTTGGGTGCTCCATGGCAAGGATGGATGTCCATGGTGTGGAGAGTCTTCATGGGGTTGAGGGTGCCCCATGGCATGGGGGGGTCCTCATGCTGTGAAGGATACTCCATGGCATGGATAGGTTCCTCTGGCATGGAGGGTGCCCCATGGCATGGGTGGGTCCCTGTGGTGTGGAGGGTGCCCCACGGTATGGTTGGGTGCCCCATGGATGGGTCCCCATGGCATAGAGGGTCCTCAAGGCACAGGTGGTCCCTTTGGCGCGGATGGGTGCCCCATGCCTTAGTCAGTCCCCAGGATGTAGAAGGTGCCCCGCGGCATGGTCAGGTCGCTGTGGGGTGGATGGGTCCCCATGCCGCAGAGGGTGCCCCGCGTTGCTGATGGGCCCGAGTGGTGGGGACTTGCCCCATAGTTCGGAGGGTGCCCCGTGGTGCAGAGGGGTCCTGGGCCCCAGCGCCATGTGGCGGGGTGCCACTTGCCGGGTGCCGGGGTGCCACGTGCCGGGGTGACGCACGCTGCCGCGCAGGTGGTACCACGGCCCCATTGGGCGGGCGGGCGCCGAGACGCTGCTGGCGCTGTGCCGCGAGGGCAGCTTCCTGGTGAGGGACTGCGAGACCAGCCCCGACGACTACTCACTCTCGCTCAGGTGAGCGCGGGGCCACTGGAGGGGACACGGGGACGGCCCCGGGGACAACCCCGGCGTGGGGGGGGCATGAGGGGTGCCCGGGTACAGGGACTGGGCTGCGAGCATGGTGCTTGCATCCGTGTGCTGGCGTCTGTTTGCATGTTCCCCCGTGATCCACATTGACGTGCACCTGCGTGTGCAGGCGTGGCCAGGCCGTGCGCCGCCTGCCTCAGTTTCCCCTCCCCACCTGCAGGAGCAGCCACGGCTTCGTGCACGTGAAGCTCACGCGGACGCGGGAGCAGCACTTCGTGCTTGGCCGCGCTGGTGCCGTCTTCCCCTCTGTGCCCGAGGCCGTGCGGCACTACACGGCGCGGGCGCTGCCCATCCGCGGCGCCCGCCACCTCTCCCTGCTCTACCCCGTGGCCCGCGCAGCCCTTGTGACCCCAGTGCCACCTGAGACTCCCCCAGCTGTGGCCCCCCCGGTCCTGAAGCCCCCCGATTAAAAGCCGACGTGTGGCCCGTGCGCTCTGCGGCACGTAGGCATGGCGATGGTCTGGTCCCTCTTGGTGTTCAACTCTATGGTGCCACTGAGGGAAGGCATGACACCCTGAGGCAGGACAACGTGGTGGTCCTGCCACCAGCCCCATCCTGGTCCCACCACGTGGGCTTCTGCCCCTGCGCCCACTCCCACCCACCAGCCCCCCAGGGGTCTGGGCCAGGGTGTCCAGGTGAGCCCCCCACCCCCCAGAACTTGGCCTTGGGGACAATGTGTGGGGGTGGCATGGCCCGGGTCACCCACCATCAACCTCGCCTGCATGGTGTGGGGGGCTGGTGGCACTGGCCCCCCCGGGGGTCCATGCCGGGGGGAGCGGGTGCTTCCTGCGCGGTCGGTGCCGCCCTCGCTGGCCGGGTGCCGGCGCGAAAGGGGGCCATGGGACCGCAGAGCGGCTTCCCTGAAACGGGGGTTCCGGGGGGCCGCCTGCCCCTGGCTAGGCACCGGCCCCCCAGCACACCGGCCCGTGCTCGGCGGGCCAGGCCGGGTGCGCCGGGGGGCACCAGATGCCAGGGGGTCGGTGCTGCAGGCGCCGCGCGGGAGACAGCAAGCGGGGTGGCAGGATGCCCCAAAACAGCTTTTTGGGGGATTTTTCTGGAGAAAGGCAGATCTTGGGGGGGGACGGGGGGGCTGCTCTCAGGGCTGAGGGGTGACGGGGGGGGCCCGTGCCCACTGCAGGCCCCCGGTATGTGCTGTTCTCCATCACCGTGTGGGGCAGCAGCCACTTCCTGGGGGTCTGTGCTGAGGGGGACAGCATGTTCGGGTAGATGCCCATGTCTGGGGGGGGCAGTGGGTGCTGGGGGGCACAGGACTGGGCATGGCCAGCCCCGGCCCCCGAGACATGGCACGGTGGCTGGCACAGCTGGGGACCCCCGGGGGGCCCCCCTGGGTGTCCCCAGCCTGGGAGGTGTCTGGGGTGAGCCCCAATGCGGGGGATGCAGCAGGTGGGGGGGGTACGGGCACAGGGGTATTTGGGCACAGGGCAGGGTACAAGGGTAGGTGGGCCTGGGGCATTTGAGGCGGGGGGAGAGGGGCATGGGGTATTGCAGGGGGCCGGGGCAGCGGGGTGCAGGCGGGCGGCACACAGCAGCACCCCACGTCCTTCCCCCACTCGAGCTGCAGCAGGTCCTGGGGCTCGGCCACTGGCACCACAGGGCCACCCCGCCGTCACCCGTGCCTGGTAACGGTGCTGGGGTCGTGAGGGGCTGTCGCCCACCCTCCCTGTGCCACCCAAGGCCGCCCCAGGGTCCGGGAGCCAGGTCTGCTGCCTGCGCGGCCCCCTCCCCGCTGGCCGCACACCGCTCGGCACGTCCCTCTGTCCCCATCCTGTCCCCACACACGTTATCTGCCCCCGTCCTGCCCCCTCCCCACGCCCCCCATCCTGCCCCCCCGCCACAGCCATGTCACCCACCTCTGTCCACCCCGCATCTCTGTCCCTCCCTCTCGGTCCCCAAGCCCCCTCCGGTCCCCCCTCAGGACGGACGTCCCCAGCAGCCCCCTTGCCCAGGCCGTCACGCAGGGGCCAGCCTGAGCCCCATGTCCCCTCCCGTGCCCCCTAAACGGCCTGTCCCCAAGCCCACCAGCCAGGCACAGGCCCCCAGGCGCTGTCCCCTCTGTCACCCCCAGCCAGCCCTGTCCCCCCACTCACCACCAAGGGAGGGAATGAGGACCCCAAGCCCACACACCCCAGTGCCAGCCTGGCCACCCTGCTCTGAGGGGCCGTGTCCTCAGGGGGTCCCTGTCCCCAGACGGGTCCTGTCCCCAAGCTGTCCCCGTCCCCAAAGTGCCGCTGTCCCCGCAGTGTCCTGGCCCCTTGTCACCCATGTTGACTCGCTGTGACACCACCGGCGTCCTGCCACCGTGCTGCGCAGCCCCGGGGAAGGGGACGGGGATGGGGATGGGTGACACTGTCTGGAGCAAGGGCAGGGGGTGGCACCATCTCAGACCCCCCAGCCCAGGCATTGGGACCTGGGGCGACTCCAGCCTGGCCCCACGTATGGGGGGGGATGTGCCACCCAGGGACCCCCACTGGGACCCACCGGAGGGGGACACGACCTGACCCCAGAGCATGGCCTCGTGGGGAGCGTGGGGGTCTCGTGCTGGGAGACACCCGTGCCCAGTGTGGCAGTGCCCCCCGCTCTGCCCCCCCGGCACCCCTGAGACTCCTGTGCCCCGTCCCTGGGGGGCCCGGAGGTGCCCCTGCCTTGGGGGAGTCATCGCCCTCCTTGCCCGGGGGTGCTGGTTTGGGAGAGTGTCAGCGGGTCTCCCTCTCCGGAGGGGCCCCCCGTGTTCCTGGGGGGGTGCCTCAGGCTCCCCCTTGCTCGGGGGGCGGCGGGGCCCAGCCCCATGGGGTGTCCGCGCCCGCCCCTCCTGGACTACATCTCCCAGCATGCCGCGGGGCGGCGCCCAGGGCTACTCCCCCAGCCCGAGTCCCGGCGGCCGGACTACGCTTCCCGTCGTACCCCGCGGCGGGGCGGGGCCGGGCGGGGCGGGGCGGGGGGCGCCGCTCCCCCTTTGTTGGTGTCGGCGGGGCCGAGCGGCGGCGGGGCCGGCCCGGTATGGGCGACCAGGTGGGGCCGGGCGGGGGGCGAGCGGCCGGGGGGAGGAGGACGGGGAGGGAGGGAAGGGAGAGGGAAGGATGGAGGAGAGGGGGGCGGGGGCCGGGCTGGAGGAAGAGGGGCTGGAGGGATGAAGGGCTGGAGGGAGGAGGGAGGTGTGGAGGAAGGAGGGATGCAGGGGTTAAGGGCGGCCAGAGGAGGGAAGGGGTGCAGGAGGGGTGCAGGAGGGGTGGAGGAGGGGATGGAGGGGGGGATGGAGGGATGGAAGTGGGGATGGAGGGATGGAGGAGGGGATGGAGGAGGGGATGGAGGGGGGGAGTGAGAGGTGCAGGAGGGAAGGAGGGGTGAAGGAGGGATGGAGAAGAGAGGGAGGGGTGCCAGAGGGATGGAGTGAGAGGTGCGGGAGGGAAGGAGGGGTGCCAGGCTGTGCCGCTCGCTGCCCACACACACACACACACACACACTCTTGCCAAGTCATCCCGCTCCCGCCATGCCGGCAGAGCCCGGCCCGGGGGTCCCCGCTGCGCGCCCGGGGCCGGGGGGAAGGTGGGGGCCGGGGGCGCTGACCGCGGGCCGGGCGGCCGGGCAGGAGGCTCTGCGGAAGATCATCACCACCCTGGCCGTGAAGAATGAGGAGATCCAGAACTTCATCTACTCCCTCAAGCAGATGATGCAGAACGTGGAGGTACCGGGGACCCCGCCCTCCCCCCGAGGACCCCCCTCCCCGCCCCGGCACGCCGGGGTCCCGCACCCGGCTGGCGTGGCACCCGCTGACGCCCCGCGCGTTGTGACCAGGCCAACTCGTCGCGGGCGCAGGAGGACCTGGAGGGCGAGTTCCAGTCGCTGTACGCGCTGCTGGACGAGCTGAAGGACGAGATGCTGATGAAGATCAAGCAGGACCGCGCCAGCCGCACCTACGAGCTGCAGGTCAGCGCCCGCCCTGCGCGCCCCCCAACCCGGCGGCACCCTCGCCCACCGCCGCCCCTCTCCCCTCCCCACGCCAGGCCCAGCTGGCGGCGTGTGCCAAGGCCCTGGAGAGCTCGGAGGAGCTGCTGGAGGCGGCCAACCAGGCCCTGGGGACGGCCAACCACCATGACTTCCCCCAGGTGCGTGCCCACCGGCGCGGGGGGATGTCCCCGTCCGGCTGCCCCCTGCGCTGGGGGTGTCCTGACCCCCCCTTGCCAGCCTGTCGATGCCACCCCGGGGCTGCGCTCACCCCGGGCGGGCACTCTCCTTTCTTTCTGCGCTGGGCACGGGGGCAACGCTGGGCTGGCTGTGCCCGCTGTGGGGCTGGCGGGGAGCGCGGAGACCCCCCGGGCTGAGCCCCAGAGCTGCCCGGTGCCCCCTTTCTCCCTAGACAAAGGGAGACCGTGGCGGGGACACGGGGGGCACCGGCGGGTGTAGGGAATGCCGTGCCCCGGGGGTGCTGCGGCTGCGGGGAACCGCTGTGGGGCTGTGGGGATGCTGTGCCGCAGGGTACCGCAGTGGGGGTCCGGGCACGCCGTGCCACGCCGGCACTGGAGTGGGGGTCCGGGCACGCTGTACCGCGCTGGCTCCTGGCACTGCTGTCTCACCTGCTGCTTTTTTTCCTCCTCTTTTCCTCTGCGCTCGCAAGGCTGCCAAACAGATCAAGGATAGGTACGGCACCCCCGTGCCCCCCAGTCCCACTAACCCCCACCCTCCTCGCAGCCAGGGACCCGCGGCGGGTGGCCCTGTGGGTGCTCCCACCCTTCCCACGGCCACATGGGGCGGGGGGTGAGCAGTCAGGGCTGGGTGGGTGTCAGGCTCCCGGCTCCGCTGACCCCCGGCCCCGTGTCCCCCTTCAGCGTGACGATGGCACCTGCCTTCCGCCTCTCGCTCAAGGCCAAGGTGAGCGACAACATGAGCCACTTGATGGTGGATTTCGCCCAGGAACGCCGCCTGCTGCAGGCCCTCGCCTTCCTGCCAGGTATCGCCCGCGGGCGACGGGTGACGGGGACATGGGACACGGCGGGTGGGGCTCTCCCGGTGCGAGGGAAGTGCCGGGGGCACGGGGGGCTGTGCCAGCCTGGCAAGGGGACAGCGCAAGGATGGGGGTCCAGGGCTTCAGGGGTCTGCTGGGTGCCAGAGGATGGGTTGAGGAGCTGGGGGGGGGTGCCAGGTCTGGGGGAACCCTGCGGTAGGTGCCAGGGATGGAGGGATTGTGGGGGGAGGTTGGGGACCCTAGGGTGCTGTGCCCACGGGTCCTGCGGTGCCGTGCCTGGGGTCTCTGAGGTGCTGAGCCCGTGGGGTCTGGGGGTGCCCCGGCGGTGCCAGGGACCCCCTGGCTGGCAGCAGGGCTGCAGCGTGGGGGGACCCTGGCACGGCTGCTCCCGCGGGCAGTGCCCAGCACCCCCGAGATCGACCTGGCGGAGTCGCTGGTGGCCGATAACTGTGTGACGCTGGCCTGGAGGATGCCCGACGAGGACAGCAAGATCGACCACTACGTGCTGGAGTACCGCAGGACCAACTTCGAGGGGCCGCCCCGCGCCAAGGAGGACCAGCCCTGGATGGTGGTCGAGGGCATCAAGGGCACCGAGTACACCCTCTCCGGTGAGGGCACGGGCAAAACCAGCCCCAGGGGTGCCAGGCTGGGAGCGGGCACTGCGGGTGGCAGCCTGGGGTGGTCCCGGGGGGCTGGGTGGCAATGGCAGGCTTTCTAGGGGACATGGGGGTCGCAGTGCCACCCCATGCCCCCTTTTGTGACCCTGCTGTGCCCACAGGGCTGAAGTTTGACATGAAGTACATGAATTTTCGGGTACGGGCATGTAACAAGGCTGTGGCGGGCGAGTTCTCTGAGCCGGTCACTTTGGAAACGAGAGGTGGGTACCCGGGGGGTGGCAGGGCACGCGTCACCCCCCGCGCCACCCCATGCTGCCCCTTCCCAAGCGTGCCAGGGGTCTGTCACCCCTTGGTGAGGGCAGGGGAGGCGCTGACGGTGGCTGTCCCCAGCGTTCATGTTTCGGCTGGACGCCAGCACGTGCCACCAGAACCTGCGGGTAGAGGAGCTCAGCGTGGAGTGGGACGCCACGGGCGGCAAGGTGCAGGACGTCAAGGCGCGCGAGAAGGACGGCAAGGGCAGGACGGCTTCGCCCGCCAACTCGCCTGCCAGGTAATGTCACCCCCGCTTGGCACCCCAGCATCGCCCCCTCCCCAGGTAGTGCCAACCCAGCCCTCCTTGCCGGCGTCCGTCTGTCCTAGGGTGGTGCAGTCGCCCAAGAGGATGCCCTCGGGTCGTGGGGGCAGAGATCGCTTCACCGCCGAGTCCTACACGGTTCTGGGTGAGAGCTGGGGCACCCAGTGTGTGCTGGTGGGGACCCTGCTGGCACCCAGGGGTGCGGGAGGGGATGGGGGCACTGAAGGGAGAGGGTGGTCCTGAGGGCGCCGGGAGTGACATAGGTGGGCACGGGGCACCCAGAGGGACCTGGTGTGGCTGGGGACAGGACGGGGCACCCCCGTGGGTGCCCCGGGCAGAGCCGTGCCCCGTGCCCACAGGTGACACGCTGATCGATGGGGACGACCACTACTGGGAGGTGCGGTACGACCGGGACAGCAAAGCTTTCGGCGTGGGGGTGGCGTATCGCAGCCTGGGCAAATTCGACCAGCTGGGCAAGACCTCGGCCTCCTGGTGCCTCCACCTCAACAACTGGCTGCAGGTCAGCTTCAGCGCCAAGCACGCCAACAAGGCCAAGGTGCTGGACGTGCCCGTGCCCGACTGCATCGGCGTCTACTGCAACTTCCATGAAGGTGGGTGCAGGATGGGACGGGGCTGGGGCGGTGCCGGGATGGGCGCAGGGACTGCCACCACTGTGGGCCTTGCCACCATCGTGGGCACCAGCGTGTCCACTGTGGGCATTGCCACCACCACCGTGGGCACCAACACGTCCACTGTGGGCAGTGCCACCACCATGGGCACCACCACCACGGGCACCACCACCACCGTGGGCACCAGTGTGTCTGCCATGGGCACCACCACCACTGTGGGCACTAGCATGTCCACTGTGGGCATTGCCACCACCATGGACGCCACCACCATGGACACCACCACGACCACAGGCACCAGCGTGTCCGCCATGGGCACCGCCACCACTGTGGGCACCAGCATGTCCACTGTGGGCATTGCCACCACCATGGGCACCATCACCACCGCTGGATGCTGTGCTGGGCGCTGCCAGCAGCGGGCACTGCAGGGGGGTGCGGAGCTGGGGGTCTGCAAGTCCTGTGCCCCCCTGTGCCCGCAGGGTTCCTGTCCTTCTACAATGCCAGGACCAAGCAGCTGCTCCACACCTTCAAGGCCAAGTTCACGCAGCCAGTGCTGCCTGCCTTCACGGTAAGGGGCAGGCAGGGCTGGGCAGCTCCTCGGGGGCTGCCGGTGGTGGGGTTCAGCCCCCCATGCCCGTGCCAGCCCCCCGCCCCGGCCCAGCCGCGCTCCTGTTGCCCGCAGGTCTGGTGCGGCAGCTTCCACGTCTCCTCGGGCTTGCAGGTGCCCAGCGCGGTGAAATGCCTCCAGAAACGCAACAGCACGGCCAGCAGCTCCAACGCCAGCCTGCCCTAGAGCCGTGCCCCCCGCGGGCACCCCCAGGCAAGAGCACTGAATGTACCCCTACCCCCCTCCCCAGAACGCGGCCCCCCTCCCCATGCGCTGCACTGGCAGGGCTGTGCCAGCCCCCGGGGCTGGGGTGCGCAGGCACCCGCGGCCCCGCCAGCTGCCCCCCCCCCCCCGTGCCGCCCCCCGTCTCGCTGGCAGGGGGGCTGGGCACGTCGCCCCTCACCATCGAGCGCTGCTTCTGGCCTGAAGAATAAATTGGGACGTAGGTGTGACACAGCTGTGGCTGGGGCGCGGGGCGCCGGGGGGCACCAGCCCCAGGTGGGGAAGGGTTTTGGGTGGGGGGGTTGTCCCCGTGCCACCCCCGCGGCTTGAGGAGCTGGGCTGGGGCTGAGGGGGACAGCACCTTTATTCGGGGCGGTGCCTGGTGTGCTGCCCCCCGAATATATGGGTTGTGGGTCTGTTGCTGCCCCCCGAGGGCTGTGCTGCCTCTACCTCCCCCCCCAGTGCCATCCAGTCCCTAGGGGGGGACCAGGGCCAGGGGGTTGGGGGGCAGCTTTGCCCGGGGCGGGGGGCACCGCTGCCCCAGCAGGTTCCTGGCATAAAGTGGGGGGCAGCCACGCCCCCCTCCCTGCGCCAGCACCCATCGGTCCTCAAGCCCCACACCCGCGCCGGGGGCGAGCGCCTGGCAGAGGACCCAGGCACCCCCTGTGCCCCCCTTCCAGGCCTCCCCCCTCCCCAGGTATCCAGCCCCCCCCCACCGCGGCCGTGGGGTGGCAGCAGGGCTCGGCGGGGGGGGCAGGACAGGGCGCCGAGCTCTGGGGGGTCTCGCTCATCCGTGGAGAAGGCTGGGGGTCAGCAGAGGGGTGCCCCCGCGCTGCCTCAGGCCCCCCTCCCCAGCCCTGCTGGCGTGTAGGTCTGCTGCTCCGGGGTGGCCCCAGCTGTGGGGGTCCCCCGGCCCCCCCGGGGGCTGCAGCGCAGGGCGGTGGGGGTCAGGGACGGCTTCAGCGCACTGAGTCCATGGGGCCGGGGGTGCCGGAGGGGGTCGCGCCCCCCCGCCCCCCGTCTCCTCCCGGTTCTCACCATCCGCTTGCACACACCCTGGAGCAGAGAGCAGGGGGGTTGGGGGGTGTCACAGACCCTCTGCCTGCCCCCGACACCCCCAAGCCCCCCTAGACCCCCAGTGCCAGCCTGCGCCCCCCCCAATGCCATCCCGCAGCACCCCAACACTCGTGCAGTGCTCCAGCAATCCCCAAGCACCCCAAAGCCCCCCCCAGATCCTGCTGAGACCCCAGAGCCCCCCACAGCCCCCCGTGCCCTGGGGCGCGGCACCACCTCGGCCAGCGAGGAGCTGCCATGCTGGGGGGTGTGGTGTCACTCGGGGACCCCTGTGGGTGCCCTCTGGGGTGCCCCATTTCCTGCCCACAGCCTCCACAGATCACGGGCCCTGGGGGGGGTCCCCAGCCCTTTGGTGGGTCCCAGTCCCTTAGGGGTCCCAGCCTTGGGGGTCCCAGTTCCCAGGGATCCCAGCCTTGGCGGTCCTGATCCCTGGATGTCCCAGCTCTTGGGGGTCCCAGTTTCCTGGGGGTCCCAGTCCTGGGGATCCCAGCCTTGGGGGTCCATCACCTTGAGGGTCCCAGACCCTTGGGGGTCCTGGCCCTTAGGGATCCCAGTCCCTTGGGAGTCCCAGTCCCTTGGGGTCCCGGTTCCCAGAGATCCCGGCCCTGGAGGGGGTCCCAGCTCCTCAGGGTGCCCAGCCCTGAGGTCGTCAGGCCCCCATGGGTGCCAGTCCCTCAGGTGCCAATCCTTGTGGGTCCCAGCCCCCAAGTGTCCCAGCTGCTGGGGGTTCCAATCCCTTGAATCCCAGCCCAGGGGTCCCGGTCCTTGTGGGGCCCATCCCAGGGGCTCAGGTGGGTGCCTGGCAGGGGGTCCCCATCCCCAGGGCCAGCCCGGCTCTGTCCCATGTCACTCAGCGACGGGTCCACGTTGGTGACATAGCTCTGGTCCACGCGGCTCAGCAGCAGCGTGCTGCCGCAGGGGCTGCGTCAGCGGGGGCTGCCACCCCTCACGTGGGGACCCGCGCCCAGGACACCCCTCGCATGGGGACCCGCGCCCCGATGGCACCCCTTGTGCAGGGACACGCGCCCAGGACACCCCTCGCAGGGGCACCTGCGCCCCGATGGCACCCCTCGTGCGGGGACACGCGCCCAGGACACCCCTCGCAGGGGCACCTGCGCCCGGGGGCACCCCTCACATGGGGACCCTGTGCCACGATGCCACCCATCCCTTGTCCCCCCCACCGGTGCCCCCGCGGCCGTGCCCCCCTGCAGCCACTCGGCCTCGAAGGACAAGCCCTGCCCCAGGCTGGGCTCCCACCCTCACCTCCACGGGGGTCTCAGCACGGGGGAACCCCCAGTGTCACCCAGGGGTCCCACCTTGGGGGTCCCAGCCTGGGGGAGGTGGGTGGGAGGGGGTGCTGGCCCAGGGGTGTCTCTGGGGTCCCAGCCTAGAGGGGTGGGTGGGGTCCCAATCCCGGGGTCCCATCCTGGGGGTCCCGGCTCCAGGGGGCCCCAGGGGTCTCAGCCCGGGGATCCCAGGGGGGTCCCAGCTCCGGGGGGTCCCGCGGGGAGGCCCCAGCCTGGGGGAGCCCCAAGGCTCCCGGCCGGGACAGCGCACCCTGGGGTCCCGGGGGTCCTGCCCGGGCCCCCCCGCAGCGCGGCCCGAGCCCTCCGGTAGCTCGCGGGGCCCCGGGGGGGTGCCGGCCCACCTGCTCCCGCGGCCCCCGCTACCGCACGAAGCCCCCGTAGCCGCGCGGAGCCGGTCGCGCTCGCGGTCCCGGCGGGGCGGTGGCACCGGCCGGGCCCCCCCGCGCTGCGGGCACCGGGCAGCGCGGCCCGGGGCGGGGCTGTGGCCCTGTGTGCGTGTGTCCCCCCCGGGGCCGGTGTCCCCGGTGCCCGGCCCCGGTGGCCCTCCCCGCCCTCCACCGCCCCCCTGCTCCGCCGGGCGGGGCGGGGCGCGCGGGGCCGCCCTGTCACGTGGCGCCGCCGCGCGCACCGGGAGCGGCGGGAGCGGCGGGAGCGGAGCATGGCAGGTACCGGCGGCGCGCGCCGGGCGCGCACCGGGCACGCACGCACCGACACGCGCACCGGCCGCCCGCCCACGCCCGCGCCGGCCGCGGATACGCACGGTGCACACGCACCCGCACCCCCACGCGCGGCGCGCACACCCTCGGGACGCGCGCGCGCACACATGCACCTGCGCGACCCCCCCCCCCCGCCCCCGTGCACACACGCGTGCACCTGCGCATGCTCACGCACGCGCCGATTCACGGACACGCGGGACCCTGGGTGGCACGGCTTGCAGGCGGCCGGGCGCTGGCTGTGCGCGCGCACGGGCGGGCACCCCGGGGCGCCCACGCGGCGGGGACGGGGACACCCCGGGACACCCGTGGGGCAGGACCAGGGCAGGGGCCGGGGCCGTGCTCCCCCCGCGACCCTGTGCCCCCCGCGCCCCTCTGGCTTCTGGGGACCTGCTGGGCCAGGGGAGCGTCGTCCCCGTGTCCCCGTGTCCCTCAGCCGTGTCCTCATGTCTCCGTGTCCCCATGGCTCCATGTCCCCCAGCCATGTCCCTGTGTCCCCCTGTTCCCCAGCCGTGTCCCCTGGCTCCGTGTCCCCATGGCTCCGTGTCCCCCAGCCGTGTTCCCGTGTCCCCGTGTCCCCCAGCCGTGTCCCCATGGCTCCATGTCCCCATGGCTCTGTGTCCCTGTGTCCCCCACTCATGTCCCTGTGTCCCCGCGTCCCCCAGCCATGTCCCCATGTCCCCGTGTCCCCCAGCTCTGTCCCCATGGTTCCGTGTCCCCGTGTCCCCATATCCCCGTGTCCTCCAGCCATGTCCCCATGGTTCCGTGTCCCCGTGTCCCCATATCCCCGTGTCCTCCAGCCATGTCCCCATGGCCCCTAGTCCTCTATCGTCATGTCCCTGTGTCCTCACACCCCCACATCCCCTATCCCCACCCTCCTGGCCCTGGGTCCCCTCTCCCCCCACCCCCATCCCTGAGTCCTCATGTCCCTCTGTCCATCCCCCCGTGTCCTTGTGTCCCCATGTCCACGTCTTCCTGTCCCCATCTCCCTGTGCATCCCTGTCCCAGCACCCCCATCTGCAGGCAGACACAAGGGGCCACTCAAGGGTGCTCTAGGGGGGACGCCCCTGGGTGCTGCCCCCAGGGAGGACCCCACACCGTGTGTCCCGTCCCGCAGCGCTGACGGCCGCCTCCCCCGGCGGGGACGAGTGCCTGGAGGAGGACGAGGACGAGCTGGAGCCAGGGCTGGACGAGGCGGAGGCCGAGCCGGAGGGTGGGAGCGGGGTGAAGGCGGCGGGGGGCACCCGGGGGGCCGTGCTCACCCGCCGCGGCATCACCCTCCGTGTCCTGCTCCGCGACGGGCTCCTCGAGCCGGCCCGCGGCGTCCTCTCCATCTACTACCTGGTGAGCCCGGCTGGCGCGGGGCCACCGGACGGGGCCAAGGGGACAGGGATGGGGGCCGGGGGGCCGGCGGGTGCCTCCCCGGCTCACCCCGTGCTCCCCAGGGCAAGAAGTTCGTGGGGGACCTGGGGGCGGACGGGACCATCACCTGGCAGGAGACGGGGCAGGTCTTCAACTCGCCCAGCGCCTGGGCCACCCACTGCAAGCGCCTGGTGAACCCCGCCAAGAAGTCGGGGTGCGGTTGGGCATCCGTCCGCTACAAGGGCCAGAAGCTGGACCAGTACAAAGCCGCTTGGCTGCGCAAGCACCAGCCCAACGCGCCGCCCGCCGAGGAGGTGGGTCGGGACCCCCTCTCCGGGACCTTCGGGTGCCCCACGGTGTGGGTGGGAGGGGTGGGTGCCAGCCCAGTGCTGCCCGCAGAGCCTGGCCAGCGAGGGTGAGGAGGAGGAGATGCCCGAGGAGGAAGAGGAGGAGGCGACGAGGGAGGGTCGGGCGCCCATGCCGGAGCCGGCAGCTACCAAAAAACCGGAGGAGAGGAGCAAGAAGCAGCAGTGCAAGAGCCTGACGGAGCCGGCGGGGACGGGTAAGGTGGTGGGGGCCCGGGGGGTCCTGGGGGCCTGGGGCTGCCTGGCAGCGGTGACGGGGCGTTGTGCTTGGCAGATCCCGGCCCCCCGGGGAAAAAGCTGGAGACCAAACCCCGGGTGCCCGTGCGCTACTGCACCCTGGGCACCCGCGACTCGGCCAGGTAGGGTGCGACGGCGATGGGGACCCCAGCCCCATGGGTGCCCCCGCCAGCCGCACGGGTGCAGGAGGGGCTGGGGGCGGCTGTGGCAGGGGGGCTGCGGCTCTTCCAGGAACCCCCAGACCCTGGTGGAGGTGACATCCTTCGCCGCCATCAACAAGTTCCAGCCCTTCAACGTGGCCATTTCCAGCAACGTCCTCCTGCTCCTGGTGCGTCCCCTCCAGGGGACAGGGTGGGACGTCCAGGGGACGTCTCTGGTGGCACTGGGGACACCCGCGGGGAGGAGGGTGTCCCCGGCGTCATTTTAGGGCCAAGCTGTAGATTTGAACCTTTTCCTTTAGGATTTCCACAGCCACCTGACGCGGAGCGAAGTGGTGGGGTACCTGGGCGGGCGGTGGGACACCAACACACAGCGTAGGTAGTGGGGTGGGCGGGTGGGTGGGCGACTCCCCCAGCCCACCGCGGAGCCACCCACCCCTGTGCCCCCCACCCCGCAGTGCTGACGGTGCTGCGAGCCTTCCCGTGCCGGACCCGCCTGGGCGATGCCGAGGCCGCCGGCGCCGTGGAGGAGGAGGTAAACCAGCCCCAGGGGCGGGGAGGTGGAGGGGGGTCTCGGGGGTCCCGGGGGACCCTGACCCACAGCGTCTGCCCGTCCCAGATCTGCCAGAGCCTGTTCCTGCGGGGGCTGTCGCTGGTGGGCTGGTACCACAGCCACCCCTTCGGCCCCGCGCTGCCCTCGCTGCATGACATCGATGCACAGATGGATTATCAGCTCAAGCTGCAGGGCAGCGGCAACGGCTTCCAGCCCTGCCTGGCCCTTATCTGCGGTAAGAGCCCCGCGGTCCCGCGGGTGCCGTGGCTACCACCGGCCCCGCCATGTCAGCCCCATCTGTGTCCCCCCCCAGGACCCTACTATCACGGCAACCCCGGCGTGGAGTCCAAAATCGCGCCCTTCTGGGTGATGCCGCCGCCGGAGGTAAGCGGTCGCCGGCCCCGTGGGGGGGTATTTGGGACGGGGGTGGTCCCAGTGCCATGGGGTGACGCCCTTCTCCTGTCCTCCAGCAACGGCCCAACGACTACGGCATCCCCATGGACGTGGAGGTGGCCTACATCCAGGACGGCTTCCTCACCAATGACGTCCTGCAGGAGATGGTGAGCGTGGGGTGGGGGCCCCAAAAACCCCATCCGCCCCAGCAAGGACAACTCCCTCGCCCCACGGGGGGGCTGGCCCGGCCTCCGCCACCCATCCCCGTCCCGCTGCCGGTGACGGCGACGGTCTCTGCGCCATCCCCGCCGCGCTGCCGATGACGGCGACGGTCTCTGCGCCATCCCCGCCGCGCTGCCGAGGCCTCGGTGCCGCAGGGGCGGGGGGGCCACGTGCCCGACGCCAGCACAGCCCTGGTGCCTGCAGCCCTTCTCTCCCCTCACCCCAGACGCTGCTGGTGGAGTTTTACAAGGGAGCCCCCGACCTGGTGAAGTTTCAGGAGCTGTGGAGTCAGGATCAGACCTACCTGGACAAACTGAAGGTGAGGAGGGGGCTTCCTCCGCTGGACTGGGTGCGGAGGGGGCTTTAGCCCCCCCCGCTGTTTTAATTAACCGGGCTGCGTCCCCGTCTCAGGGCTCCCTGGCCTCCCGCACCCCCAAAGACCAGAGCTTCGCCCCCATCCTGGAGCAGATCTACAGCCTCCTCAAGCTCAGCAGCTGAGGGGCCGGGAGCCCCCCCTTCGACTCGGACCAGGCGCCTTCCCTGCAGCCAGGGCTGGGCTCGGCAGCCCCCCCCAGCCCAAGGGGCTCACCCCGACCCGGCGCGGGGCAGCGCCGCGGGGACGCCGCATCGCCCGCTGCTCCAGGGAGCTCGGCCGAGGGGTCCCGGGACCCCGCCGGCTCCTGCCCTGCCCGGGCGTCCCGTGGCGGTGCCGGCCCGCGACCACGGCGGCGGGGAGGGCGGCGGTGGCGGCGGCGGGAGTCTCGGCTGTGCAGTTGTTTGTGGACGTGGTAGTTGATTAAAGAGCAGTTCCCGAGGGGCGGCCAGCATGTGGCTCCGCTGCCTTGGGGACATCTCGCCGGCGCGGCAGCGAGGGACGGTGCCGGTGGCCTCGTGGGCTGCAGCTGCCATCCAGCTGCCTGGTTTTGGGGGCCGAATCCTCTGGGCCGCTCCTCCAGCCCACCGTGGCCGTGCCGGAGCCTAGTCTTGCGCTCACAGAGAGGACGCAGCCGTTAGAAAGAAGAAAAACATTTAATACTTTCATTCAGAGATACAAGTCGAGATTTGTGGGTCGTCTTTTTTTTTTTTTCTCCTAAAAACCAGGAGAAACCATTAGAAAAAAAGGCCTAGCAAGTTGTCCCAGTTGACAAAACGCATTTCAATCCACCTGAGCAGGAGCCAGCGTTCCCGGGACGTGACCCCGGAGCCCACTGGGGAGAGGACAGAGGTGAGGGCCCCCGAGGATACCGGTCCCTGGGGCTCCCTGGGCCACCGGGAGCGAGGGGGAGCTGCCCCGTGCCCCCTGCGTCTGGGAGCGGGGTGACCGGTGAGCGCGCTCGGGGTGCAGGGCGGCGGGGGGTCGGACATACATCGCCATGCATGGTTACAGCCATCGCAGAGGGGCTGCGTAACTAACGGGAGCCGGGAGCAGCAGGGAGGGGGACGTGCCGCAGCACGGGCCCCCCGGCCGGCGCTAGCCGAGGAGAGGTGCCGGAGCCTGGCCAAGGCCGAGGAAGCGGGGGAAGAGCCCACTCTCCTAGCCAGGAAAACCAGGGAGTCGGGCGAGAGGTGGGGTGCGCAGTGCCGCTGCCGGGCCCCATCCTGCCCCCCGCGATAGGAACCTGCGGGCAGGCTCGGGGCGCAGGAGCGGCAGACGCGGCGCCGAGATGTACGATACCTTTTCCCACCAAACCCGGTGGCAGAGGGGCACATTGCTCCCCCTCCAGAAAGGTCGCTGTGGGGCAGAGTTGGGGGGCGCAGGAAAGGCACGTGTGGATCAGCCGAGCTCCAGCCCCAGAGCCCCAGTCCTGTGGCACGGGGTGCCAACGGCTCCCCGGGGGTGACCTGCTCTGCCCCACAGTGGGTAGACCCCAGGCTGTGGCCCAATTCCTCCCCCCTCCCCAAATTATCCCCCAGCTCTGACGGATGCGGTAGAGCTTGCAGTAGGAAAAGCCCAAGGTCCAGAAGCAACCTGGCTTAAAGTAATTAAAATCAAGGGCAGGAGGGAGCAGCCACCCCCTTTGGAGTCGAACTCTGCGTCCTGGACATCCCTGCTCTGTCCCTCTGGGGCAGGGGGGATGGCCCAGAGCCCCAGGCAGGGCTCAGCACCCGCGCCGTGGGGCTGGCTTAGTGTTTGATGGGTGTCGTAGTGTTGCTGTGCCGCGGCGTGCCGGCCCTGGGAGCGGGGAGAGCTGGGGTCCTCCATCGGTCTTGGGCTGTGGGTGAGGCTGGGCATCCGTGGGGAGCGGGGTAGTGTTCAACGGGGTGGGGGGTGAAGGGCTTGCCCCTCAGTGAGGCTAGGGGCTGGTGCTCAGGGCGAAGGATGCATCCCGGCTCTCCCACCTGGCTCATCCGGATGCTTGACCCAAAAGAAAGACAAAAACTGGACAGGGAGAGGCCTGCGACAATCGTACAGCCCGGGGGGACCTGGCAGGGCGCGCAAAGTACCGAAGTTCAAGCACCAGAAGGATAAAAAAAAAACAAAACCAAAAAAAAAAACCAAACCAACAAAAAAAAAGAAAATAACCAAATTCACAGGGGGTGAGGGGGCCGTTCGACCCTTCTGGCTTGTTCCCTGGTGGCAATCTCGCCCCGAGGTGACACAGAGAGAACGTGGCCCCGCCGGCGGGGAGGGCCAGTGTCGGGATGGAGGTGGAATGGAGGCTCGGCCCCACGCGAGCGGAGCGGGGACGGGAGCGATGCCGTTTCACTGAGGTAGCGGAACCAGCACTTCCACGTAGTTGAGGGGGAAGAAGCCCGACTGGCCGTTGATCATGCCCTCGTACCAGTTTTCGTCGATCTGGTTGGTCAGGGTGATGATGTCGCCTTCCTTGAAGCCCAGCTCGCCGTCATTTTCGGGTTCGAAGTCGTAGAGAGCCTTGCAGCAGGGCTGGTCCAGGGGGGCTGCGGGGAGAGGCGGCGGGGGGAGAGGTGAGCCAGGCCCCCTGCACAGCCCCTGCCTCAAGCCCCCGGCTCTGCCGACGCCGGGGACTCCTGCCACTCGCGCTGGCGGACGCTGGATCCGGATCCAGCACGGGATCATCAGCTCTGCCAGAGCCAGGGCTTGTGCAACTGGTTTCACCAGCCGGCTCTGCCCTGCCCGGGAGAAGCTGGCCCTTCGCTGTGCCCCCGCGGTGGCAAAACATTAACTCAGTTTAAATTCCTCACTGGCTTTTACCTCACTAGTTCCTCTGCCATCCTGCTGGAACCACCTTCCTTCCTGAGCTTCTCCCAAAGCAGACTCCCACCTCCAGCACCCCATGCTGCCCGTTCCTGCCTGGAATTCCCCCGCGCTAAGCTAAACTCCGACCTACGTTACACCACCACGCTGGAAACCGGGCGGCCAAAAGCCACATCGTTCCTCCAGAGAGAACCCGCCGGGCAGTTCGTCAGTCAGCTGACGACGGGGTTAGACATCAGTACGTGGAGGAGGACCCCGGGGGTGCCTCTGCATTAGAGGGGGCACCCCGAGCCTGAGGGCGATGGGAGGGGGAGGACTGTGACTGCCTCCCCGGGCAGAAGGCTTCAAATCAATGAGAAGCTCGGTGATGCGTGCAAGCCCCCCCCCCAAAAATGGGGAGAAAACCGAAGTCTCTTGCCCGCATCTCAGCTCCACGATTTAAGCAGCCAAACCTTCTGAGTGCAAAGGGGATTTTTTGTAGCAGGGAAAGCTGCTGCTTGCTCTGTCCATGCACTAACGTTTCGGGACGGGCACTCAGCTTTGCCGCTGTAGGGGTCCTGCTGAAAAGGGAGCGAGCTAACGGAGAGCACCTGCGTCTGCAGGGCCCCGTTCCCCTCCCTCCGTTCTAGAGCTCGTCCGAGCAGGGCAAGGGGAACGGCACGAACGGCAGCCAGCACATCTGGTCCGCCCAACGTCCACAGCAAGGACGGACCAAGCATTAGCAGAGAGCTCAGCAAACACCAAACACAGCAGCCAAGCAGGTTCAGATTTTGAGAGAACTTCCCAAAATGCCAGGGCCAGTCCCACCACCACAGCACTTCCCCTACACCAGGCTCCTCACGTCCTCCTGCGCCCTTGCTGCACCACCACGAGCTTTCCCCACCGCGACGGCTCTGAGCCACAGGCCCAGCCTGGCCTCGGGACCCCAACGGGACCCCACGGGGACCCCCCTGGGTCCCTTCAGCAGGAGCGCTGACCTGCAGACCCCACAGTCACAACCCATTTGAGGCTCCTCGCTGCCCAGCTGGGACCACGCGCCACAAAACCCGCGCAGCGTGCCAAGGCTCTACCCGCTCCCCCCAGCCTTCAGCAGCGGGGTACAGGGGTGCAGCATGAGCAGGAGTGGGAGAGATCCAAGCTGGGGTGCTTGTAACCAGAACGGGGTAATCCTTGAGATGTTTGATACCTCGTGCAAGAGCATCGGATCCCCGCGGCCTCGCGCAGGACGTGCCTGCATCATGATAGCTGCTACAGCTCCTCCGGGTGAGCAAAGGCCCCAGCTTTGGGGTGGCAAGTACCAGTATAGCATGGCTGTTTTAATTTGGGGCTTAGCTCGAGGCTTAGCTCAGCTTAGCTTAGCTGCGCCGTGCTGCAGGCCAGGCTCAGCACAGAGGTATTAGTGGCTCCAAGCGGCAGCGTCACGGAAGGAGGAGTGAGGAGGGATGGGGAGAGATGGTCACGCATCATGCAGTGCGGAGGGAGGAAACTCACGGATACTCCTGACGGAGGCCCGGGACGGCTTGTCGGATCGGAAAGAGGAGGAAGCTGCTTCCAAACAAAAAGAGACATGCTTAAAACGACGCAAACTGGAGAGAGGGAAAGGCAGGGTCCAAAGGGAGGGTCTGTTAGGAGAAACAAGGCAGCCCACGTGCTGTGTTAGAAACACGCCTGCCTCGCCGGGACCAGGGAGGGACGAATGCAGCGTGATGGAAGATGGGGAGGGAGTGAGAGATGCTTCATTTTTCCTGCGTGCCACTGCTGGCGCTGACTGGGCACCACAGGTGAGCGGCACGGGCTGGGGATCCCGCTGGGACGTCCCCAGAGCCAATATAAACAAAGGCTGCTGGGCCCCAAGAGAAAACAGCCTGAGTCCAGAGGCATTTCTGACATTTTTCAGAGCCACCAGCTCGTGCAGGCACATCCAGCACACCAGAAACATCCTTTCCAGGCAGAGCAGTTCCCCTCCAGCCCCAGGAGGCTGCTCCAGAGGCGCCTGCGTGTGCACACGCACAGGACAACTTTACCTGAGACTTTGGGGGTAGGATTGCAAGAGAAGCCCCCATTAGATTGGTCAGGGTCTCCAAAGTCATATGTCTCCCTGGGTTTGGGCTTGTATTCCCTCTTGGGACGTGAGGAGGCCTCCCTCATTCTGGAAGAAGGAAAAAATGTGGATAAACTGAAATACGAAACAGAATATGATGAGATCAACATGATACTTATGTTCCTCAGGGGCTATGCAGGGGAGCAAATTGGTTTGTAGACAAGGATCTGCACAACCTCTGTGCTGGGGCGTTTTGAAGATGATCTTGCCCAGGGTTTGGGACCTGGCCCTCAGAGAGGGCCACATGCCCCAGGCTTTGCTACGGAGGTGTCCCAGGCAATTCAGGCCAGCAGAGGACACTCGTGCTACAGTTCGAAAGCTCGCACTTGGCAGGATCCTCCCAGCTCTTCTTAATTCAAACCAGACGCAGGATCCACTCAGCAGTTTCTTCTACGCGGAAAGAAGAGCAGGGCAGCACCACCAAATTGCCCCGAGAAGCGGACGGGCTGCCCCAGCTCTGCCCAAGCCACCCTGCGCCAAGTGGAGGAAGACGTGTCCCCGGCTCCGCAGGGAAGCCCCAGATGCAACGAAGCCACCTCTCCTTCCTCAGCCAGGGTTTGGCGAGATGCTCGCTCAGGTGAGACAGAGCAGCAGGAGGAACGCCTGTGCAAGCCACAGCAGTCATGGGAACCAGCTCGCTTGGTATTTCAAAAAGCACGTCTGTGTTTCTTGGCACCTTGGCAGCAACCACACGTTCCCCGGGGCTGCTGCAAAGGTCAGGCACCCAAGGAGGGGCAGGGAGAGCAGCAAGACCAGGCAGCTCTGCGGCTCTCCCTGCTCCTGTGTGCAAGACACTCCTCTGCCTCTCACCAACTCACGTGGCTCAGAACGCCAGAGCACGCGTGGCAGTGCCGCATCGGCGGCAGGGTGTACCGGGAGGGACAGAAGGAAGAGCCGGAAAATGAGGGCTCTGGTGGCGGCTCCACAGATGCCCCCCTTTAAGGAGGGGACATAGGTGCTCTTCCACTGGCTTGCGGCCACCACATCATGCCCACCACACTGCATTCGCTTTCCAGACTTCAGAGCAACTGGGAGCCCTTGACACGGACCTTTCTGGACCACAACCATAGCCAATGTCCAGGTACCCTCCGTAACCACAGCTGAAGCGAAGGGCACAAAGAGGCGGTTCCAGGGGACACAGGGTGAC
Organism: Phaethon aethereus; assembly: GCF_964289735.1. NCBI lineage: Eukaryota > Metazoa > Chordata > Aves > Phaethontiformes > Phaethontidae > Phaethon > Phaethon aethereus. Next base: position 2,981,711 of record NC_138602.1, read on the forward strand.
AGGCATGTCCAGCTCGTGACATATGAGCTTGTCTGCTCCCTCAGCATGATGCAGCTTCTGACTTGATTCTGGGTCTGGCCAAAAGGCACTTCTTGGGGGATGCTCCCACGCTCAACGCCCACAAAGCAAGGAGCCGTGAGCGCTGGTGTGAAGGGGATTTCATTCTTCTTCTCCACCCCTGCCAAATTCAACTCCAGCCTCCCTGGGAGCAGCACGCCCCGATTCAGCCCAGCAGAGACCAGCTGCCCATGGCACAAGCACAGAGGTTTTGTTTCAGATGTCAGAATGTGCCCATCGTTGAAAGTGGGTTGTGCAGCTGGGATCGCTCCCCTCCAACCTGAAGGTTTGGATTGAAGCTCTAGTGATTGCAAGAAGCAGCTTTAACACCAGGATATCGATTTAGTGGGATGGTCAGGTATTTACAGACAAGTATGACAGGGAGAGCTTGTGGCTGAGAGTGCCAGCAGCACCCTGGGACTCACCTGCGTTTGAGTTTTTCTGCCAGCTCATCCAGGATCTGCACCGCCTGCCTGTGGTAGTCCAGCTGGGCGTCCACCAAGGCTGAGAGCTGGCTCACCTGCTCGATCTGCGAGAATCACACCGAGGTGGGATGAATGGCTCTCCCCAGCTGCCAGGAGACTCCCTTGTTGTACGTAGGGGAACATGTATGAAAGGCAACTTCCCCAGGGAGATGAGGAGAAGGTTTGGGATTTCAGACAACAGAGGTCAGGCACTGACCGAGACTCAGAAGGACAGGGGACACCTCCTACCGCTCTCTGGGCTTCGCTAACTGTTCGGTTCCTAAGTAACCTGCGTTACCTGCCCAAACTGACTCCCACCAGCACATTGAGAAAAGACCTGTACTGGTACAAGCCACAGCCTCTCCTCTGGCCAAGAGCTGGATCAGCAAGAGAGGCTACAGAAAGGATGAGAGGCCTGCCAAGCCACGTGCTGGGCACTCAGATCTGGGTTTTCAGAGAGCAAAACCACACTTGCAAAAACGAGAGTGGAAATTAGCGTCTAACTTCAGCGTCCCTTGAGAGATCCCACCCTCGTGTACACAGAAACACACAACCCAGCCGGCAGCTCAGCCCCCACGGACTCACATCAGTTTCTAGGAGGTTGTGCATACTGGTCTCCGCTACTTCCTTGGACTCTTCAAATTTCTCCATGGCCTGTCGAAGTTCCTCATCGGGGATTTTGCCCTGTCGTTTCTTCTTGTAGTCAAAATCCAAGCGTCTGCCTTCCAGCTTCTTGAGATGGTGCTGGGAAGAGAATGGTTATGAACAGCAAAGGAAAAGAAGGAAAAGCCAGAGACTGGGAGCAGCCAAGCGCTCCTGCTGGGAGGGCAGCTCTAGTTACAGGCCAAGTTCATTCGTCTCAGAAACTTGATCTTGGAGCACACGCTTTTGTGGCTCCCACCTTTATTCAGCCTCGGGCGAGGCTCCAGGACATGATGGAGAGCTGCAAGGCGGGGCTGCTGCGAGCCGACCAGGAGGAGTGAGTGGACTGTCCGAACTCAGCTTGGCAGAGGATGACTGCCGTGGCTTTTTACTAAGAAAAAACTCTCAACAAATTGGCATGGCAATATGATTTCACCCCCTTCCAGCTGAGAGCTGGGGGAAAACACTGCAGGGAGCAGCCTCGGTCTGTTCCCCATGCAAGCTTTTTGGGAAGATGGAAGAGTTGGCCCACTACTTTCAGCTCCCCAGGAGTGACAGGGATCTCTGGAGATCAGGAATTGTGATGCAGGTTCTGGGTGTTTGCATCCCCTGGCCGCTTAGTTTAAATCAGCTCTATGGCAGCCTGCGGAATTGGAGTACAGGTAAGTACTGAAACAGTAGTTGGTGGTTATTTTATCTGGGACATCACTGTAAGCAAAAAATTCACGTGAGAGAGCTGCCTTGTGAGTTACAGGTTGGGATGGATCCTGTTAAAAAGCCTCGCTGTGCCTTGCATGGACTTGTCTCTGCGGTAGCTACCAAGCTCTGCGTCTCCCCAGCGAGACACCGAAGGGCCTTCTTGAGATGCTGCGTAACAGACCTAGAGGGAAGCTTGCTCATAGTTTGGAAGTTGTGTTATAGGATCCAGGCTGCTAACGGAATAGAGCCAACAGCTGTAAATAACACTGTGAAGTTTAATGCCAGGCAGCCCAAATGTAACATGGTTGGGAGCTCACAGCACGAAATACCAAATTCAGCAAGCCCAGAACGTGTGTCGGGACGAACTCCCGCAGCACCCTCCATAAAACACGGTAAATGAAGAACCATTCAGACCTGCCTTCAGCCCTACGAGCTGCTCAGGAGCAGTAGCAGCAGCGGTGCTGAGCAGGGAGGCAATACTAGTGAATGTGGGGAGAGAAGGCACACAAAGCGCAGGGGAACAGACCCGACACCTACGCAGGTCCTTGGTTCCCACCACGACAGAGCAAGCGGTGACATGCACTAATAGCCAGGAGAGGCCAGAAACGAGAGAGATAAGGAGGAGAGAAAAACAGCGAGCTCTTTACCTGGATCTCTTTCAGGTCTTTGTCACACAGGTTCTGGAGGGGATCAATAAAATTTTGTTTGACTTCAATATCCAGCGAGTCCTTCACTTCAGCCAACCGCTTCATAGATTCGCCAGCATCAAGAAGCGCGTCGCCTTCGAGTGAGAAAAGGAAGGGAAGAGGAAGGGAGAAGGGGCCAGCCAGTTAAACAGAGCCGAAGTCTGTGGCAGCTGCATGCAGAGCCATTCTGCCAAGACACCCAGCGTGTGCAAGCTCCGTCCCCCACCCAGTGCCCCCATGTTTCTGGCTGGAGCAAATCTCCGAGCCCGGCACGGAGCGCGCGGTGCCCAGCGCGAGAGCGGGCAGCTGCCTGTTGGTACTGACTCCGCACAAGGCACTTTGCTAACGTCTTTCATTTTTTTCCTTCAAAAAACAGGAACAATCTCTACCAGCTACACAGAGGAAGGGAAAGGTAAAAATATTTTTAAAAGCAGTATTTTTAAACTCCCCGTTAGCTCAGGGAGTTACTGAGCTGCTAATTGGCCACGCGGTGCTTTAACCTCGCTCTGCTCCTTGGCCACTGCTGGCAAGAGCAGCCCGGGGCAGAGGCGCGTTTGGTATGATCCAGCCTGGTTATCCTTTTGTTCAGACAATTTTAATCCCCAAGCGCTCTGACCAACTTTTCAAGCTTCCCCAGATGCTGGCAGCAAACCTGCAGCCTTTTATTCATTTTAGACACTAACCTCTACGGGACCAACCTTATCCCTTCTCCTTCCCTCTGAATTAGAGAGCTCAAAGTTACTTATTGAAACCTATTTAGTTTCATGCTTCTCTAAGGCTCCTGCCACAATGGCAGCTAAGGCAGAGGGACTTGCAGCGAAGCATTTTTAGTCGTGGCTTTTTATTCCAGTGGAAACCATTTATAGATTAAATTATTCCTGTGCAGCTTTGGCAAACCAACCATTTCAGCACTACATTAGCACAGGAGAATATACAAGTGACATAAAGGGTAAAGTGAAAACACCACTCTACTGTCCAGCTGGAAAAAAATTGTACAAGAAGAGTTATTTCACTTATGATAACTCTAGAGAACATGTCCTAGGGAGAGATGAAGTACTAACACAGAAAATTATCAAGTTAAGCGTTCCTTTAAAGAGAGGCTATTAAAGGAAATCAGGTTTGATGTGTTCTTCTAAAAACTTCCTTCCCCCTTGCTCTCTGTAACAACTCTGGTTCCTGCAAGCCAAGAGAAATGCAGGGCTCCGAGTTGGCCAGAGACACTCTCGAGAATCTTTTTGTCACTCCCACAAAGTAGCCAGAGCTTTTTAATTTTCCTGAGGCAAGAAGGCTCCTCCCTGTGCTGGAAGCCATCAGACAGCTGTGCACTGTACCGAGTCTGTCACGTGCGCAGGCTGATGTTTTAGTGGATTAAAATTGATGTCACCAAAAGGCTTCACCCCCCTCCTCCCTGCAAGTCACACGTGGTTATGAGAAATCGCCACGCAAAAAGATTTCTTGGCTACAGCCTCCCTATCGCAAAGCTCTAGCTGGAAACTGCACCGTAAGACTCCGCATCTCGCTCAATCTAGTTTCCACGTCACCATTGTTCAGTTTAGAAGCAAGGAAGCATTTTTTCCTACACACAAATTTATCTCAGCGTTTAATAAGAACGAGTTAAGAGGTGGTTTTGCATGTGATGCCATGGATTGGGATCCAGGATGCTTGGGGTCTGCTCGCCCCTTCCCTGTCACCCAGGGTGGAAGCCTTTGAACCTCTTTTAAGAGCTCCCAGTACTGGTAGGTGATGCAAAGGGTCACACAGCCCTTCCAGAATTTAGAATAACAGCTTGGGAATTTGGCAGCAGCCTTAGCCACCTCATCCACACGCTCCTAGGGAGAGCTGGCCCAATGGGGCACTCACCGAAGTTGGAGTCCTCGCCCAGCTCCTTGCCGTATCGGATCATGCTCTCCCCCAGGAGCCCTTCCGACTGCGGGTAGCCGGGGTTCTTCACTTGCCCGCGGATCTTTGACATCGTGTTGAGCATGGTTAGCTTGGCTCTGGAAGCTGGCACAGAAACAGCCACAGCCGTGTTTGCAATTACTTGGACTTGGCCAGCAGCTGCTGGCCACTGCCAGCTTTTTTTTAAAGCTACACCCAAAGCCAAGAAGCCCTATTGTCTTCATCGACCAGAAATATCATTTGCTACGAAAAGAGAAGTTTCTTTTCCAAGACAGCAAGCAAAAATAGTTCCCCACAGCTCGCCAGTGAAGGCCAAAGGAGTTTCCCCAGCCATCCCATAGCCCCTGGAGTGCTCTCTGAATGAGCTGGCTGGAAGCACACAGGACAGCAGGCTCCAGAGGCGATGCCTACAAAGCCAGCCACCCCTTCCCAGCCCAGAGACGCCACTTTTTCTGGACAACTCCAGAAAAAGGGTCCCCTTCAGAGCCTCTCTAGGTCCAAGGTGAAAGACGTCTGTTCTTTCACTGTTCAACAGCAACAGCAGCGCCTTAGAGCCCAGAAACAGCCAAGAGGGCAATCTGGATCTTCACCTGAGTTGCAAAGCATCAGCGAGTCAAGAGCCAGACCCTGCCAGCTGAGTCAGCGAGGCCGTAGGACGGACACACGTTCAAGGCGGCCCAGCACACCTCTGGTCAAGGGAGACAGCATGCCCAACCTCGAACGTGGGCTGGTGACCAATATCTCAGGGCCAAAAAGCCCCTGATGTCTCTGCCTCCTTTGACTGTTTCCCTGGAAAACTGAGAAGCAAAGGGAAGGGGACAGGAGAGGTCCAGGCACTCACCCGGGTTCGGCTGGAGGTACTCTATTGTTCTGGTCAGTACTTCTGTAACTGCCTTGCTGGTCAGGTCCACTTTCTGTGGGAAAGACAAGATGACCCAGTGGCAGTGAAGATCAGCTCAGGGCTTTGGCAAGGTCACAGAGGAGTTACATGGGTGATTTTAGACCTTTCTCTTGTTCCTACTCACCTTTTCCATTTCCTTGAAGTCATCGTCTAGCTTGGTCCCTTCAGCTCCTCCAACCTTCTCGCTGACCAGCTGCAGAAAAAGAACAAGGGAGGAGATATCAGACGCTGTAGTAACTCCTTAAAGCTCCTTATACCTCATGCAGTAAGTCCCTGGGACAGAAAGGGAAGAGGGGTGGTCCAGACAGCATCTGCAAGAGAAAGGAGGTGGCAGGAATATCCCAAAACGCATTAAAAAGACATGGCGCTCTGCTAACGCTGCCCCACTAAGAATCCAAGCATCTCCTACCCTCAACAGCTCCTACCACAGCTCAGTCAGGATATTCCTCACCCAACAGAAGCTCTGCGGCTCCTTAAATCACACCACACGACTCCAACTCCAATGCTTGCTGGAAAAAGCAAGGAGCAGAATCGTCTCTCAACTCCATTTTGAGCCAAGGCTTCAGTTTCACACACAGCAAAACCCAAGTCAAGGGGAAACGAGCACGCTCTGCTCACAGCAGCGAGCGCACGAACAGAGTCTGGAGAGAGCAGAAACCTCTCAAAGCCCTAAACCATCACTCCTAGGGGAAATGCTGGAGAAGCTCAGGATCTGGGCCACAGGGGTTTGAATCCTTTGTAAGTGGAGGATAAAGAGATCTGTAGAAGCTACAATAAAGTTTTCAAATTCATTTATCAAAGCGTCTCTGACCCCTGTTCTAAAACTAGTGAAAAGGTGAGATGTTTGACAAGCTGCAGAGACAGCGCTGCTTTTGGCTATTTGTGTGAAGGGTTTATCAGCTTTCTTCTAAATATCACTTGGTCTAAGAAAAGACCACTGCACCCTAAACCTCACCATTGAACTGCTCGAGCTGAAAGGTAAGAAGGGCCTTGTTAAATCCACACTAAAAGTGTCCTTCCCTGCAGCCCAAAAAGAGGAACGTTTCCTTCCCAGCCCCATGCCGGTGAGGCAAAGCAAGTAGCAGCGTCTGGGGATGCAGGACATATAGATCGGCCAAAATTAAGTGATTATCTTGCCCCAAACTGGTGCAAATGGACAGCAAATTACCTATACAGACATCAAAAGTGGTCTAGGAAACAGGCGCTGACTCCCAAGCGCTTGCCGCGGAGCATTGCCAGGATTTCTCCTGTTTGTAGTCAAAACTCCACTTCTGGACGAACAATACAGGTTTGTTTAGTTCAACATCAAATACTTGATTTTTATCAAGTCTTTCTTCCTCTGGAAGCCTCCTGCTCCCACAGGGATTCAAAATGGTTTCTTACTTTTTTTGAGGAAGAGGAGGGGGGAAAAACCCCTTTAGGTACTCCTCCAGCATCAAAAGCACTCGGAGACAAAAGCCCTGCCTGCTCAGCCCCCAAAAAATCAAATTACCAAGCAGGACATGCAGAAGAAATGCTTTTTATTACAAAGAAGACGACGACCTTCAGCGTTTCAGCAAAATCCCGTTTCCAGACCCCAAAATAGAGAGGAAAAAAATAATACACATATTCAAAGACCCTTGGTACGCCAAGTGCCCAGCTCTGGTGCTGAGCACAAACATCGTTTAGAGCACAGCCACGGCTGATAAACTTCTTGCACCTCAGCGAGGAGACACCAGCAACCGTTCAAGGCTGCCGAGGCAGCGCAGACATTGCAGACAAGAGGCTGGGGAGCACGGCGAGCTCTTCTAACAGACCGCCCAGCACGGAGCTGCGCAGCATCTGTCACTGCAGGGCCAAAACGATGGTTCAACGAGGTTGAAAAACGAGGCAAGAGCCTCTCGGGGCCTCACTGCACCAGGGGAAGCCTTTTTTTCTTCTGTGGGAGGTTCAGCAGAGGACCCGAGATGCCAAAGAGGGAGTGCTGTAGTTCACCCTTGACATTTAGACGCTGGGGGAAAGGGTTGCTGCTCTCCTGGTTCACCCAGCTAAGCTCTGGATTTAGTTCTCCTGCTTAACTCCGCAGATAAAGTCTTCACAGGTCCACAGGTCCTAGCGAGAGCGTGGCGGGATGGCCCAGCCCTGTGCCCTGCCGTGCCGTGTCCGGCGAGTGCACAGAAGAGGCCCAAAAGGGATATTATTGCCCCACAGCCGCCTGCAGACGGGCAATCGCTCTGAGCTTGATTTCTTGCTTTTTTGGGGATGCCTGCTCTGCAGAGCTTGGGGTGCCAGCACCCACCCCGGCAAGCCGGCTCTGAGCTGGGGAGGTACACGTTCCTCTCTAGATGCACCGAGTGTAGAAAAATACCCCGGGAAGCAGTTGCAGGGCAAGCTCAGCAGAGCAAGGCTCGCTCCTAAGCTGCCATCGCCTGTCCCCTGCCAAAAGTCCCTCAACCTCGGCAGCCGGAAAGGGGCACGGATCAGTTTCGCAAAGGTGGCACCTCCAGAAACCTCCTTTGTTTGTTAATACACCTGGGAAGGGTACAATTATCCCAAGCAGTTCCATTCCCACTTTTCTCCACTCACCCACCCACCCACGGATTTGCAGCCCAGAAAGCTGCAAATAACACCTCTGGCAGGGAGCTCTGCTGTAATCAGGGACTGCATGCCATGTCAAAGGCATTGATCACCACAGTGATTTTGGAGGCTTAACACCCTCCCAGAGAGCCAAGAGATGTGAAGGAGAAAAAAAAAAAAAATCTCACTTGCAGACTAATTTAATCCTCCTTTTGACATCCAAGAAATGCTACTGGATTCCTGCTGCGAAGGAATAATAAGATTGAGGTTCTCTCCCTGCTGGCTCTAATTAAACTGGGAGGCTTCATCACGGGAGGAAAGAAGGAGAGACTGTGCCATCCGCAGCGGCTCCATCCTATCCCCACGCTCCCGAATCTGTCAGGCAGGGAGACAAACTAATGCAAATTCCCCCACGATGCTAGCCGAGACACGAGCCAGAAGAAGCCCTCGCTGGCTCCTTGTTTAACCTAGAGCTTCACGACGTGCCTGGGAGCCAAGTTTCCGAGTGCCACATCGTGCATCTCGTCGCGCTGTCTGCGAAGAGCCTGCGAAGGCTGGCAAGGAGGCGGCTGCCTTTCTCAGGGGAGCATTAAGTTCAGCAGGAAGCTCACCCTTTGCTTGCGGGGAGCGTCCACACGTTGCTTGTAGGGTCCAGCTTGGCCCAAGGAAACCGTAAGATGGTTGGTGAAATGCTGCTGGTGTCACAACCCAGCACAGCTGCCCCCACAGAGCGGCTCGGGGGCTTTTTTGAGGATGTGGTGATGATTCTTCTGCACTTATTTCTTGAGCAGCCAGGAGAAGACTCAGGACACGTCTGTCTTCCCCTGGCTGGGGACCTAACCACTCACAAGCACTGCAACCAGGCGGATGTGAAGCCAGGGAGAAGACTGGCAAGGCAAGACATGGAAGTCCTTAACAGAATTCAGTGGCCCAAATACTCTCTTGCAGGCTCATGTTGAAGCACATCAGCTGGCTCGGCGTGAAAGATGAGAACAAGTCTATACTCTCCGGTTTCTTTATCTCCCAGCCCTGCCAGGGTGGGACAGATCCTAAATCGTTAAACCTGAAGCAAGCCCTGCCGCAACTCAGAGAGAGGAGCGGGGCGCAGCAACAGAGCAAAAGCCCTCGGCTGCGCTGCCACAGCAGCCGAAGCCAAATGCTTTCTAGAGCAAATATTAGCACAAGACAATATAGTTGGGTGTCAGAGCCCAGCGAGACAAAACTGCTTCAAAACAGGGCGGCTGTTTACCTGGCATCCCAACCAAACCACGCCGCAGGGAGGGGGAAGAGGGCCAAAGCAGCTGGTGCACGCAGACTCCAACAGAGAAGCCAGAAATCAATCCCTTGCTTCCCATCCATGTTTAATTAAAAGGATACCGGCAGTTAAGATATGCCCTAGATAGCTCCGACCTGAGATCAGAGAGTAGGTGCAGGGCTCCTGCACCGTGCTGGGGTGCAGCGGCTCTCACCCCAGCGAGCATCACCAGGAGCACGGCAGCCAGCCTGCTTCATCTGCAGGAGAACTAACCCAGCGGGGTGAGATACGGCCACTTCTTGCCTCCGACGGGCTGCTCCCGACCATGCTTTGCCGTTTTCTGCAACCTCATTTTAAAGAGCATCCACTCATGGGGGCTTCCATCGGCTTCCTTCGCAGGGGCGTGGGAACACGAACAATATCCAGCTTCCCCTTGCTGTCCAAAACCCACCGAAGGGCTGCGCGTGCTGGAAGATCTTCGGAAGTGAAAGACCTATTGTTTAAACTGATTACTGCGGCAGGAGGTTGGCTACGGGGAGAGGCAGGAATGGTATGTGTACACACAGGGGGAAGAAAGGCGCGATGAAGAGGGCTTCTCTTTTACAGCTGGGAGCAGGAGAGAAACAAGGGAGGGCTGAGCAGCCGTTCCCAACTTAGGACACAAAATCCACATGCCTCTCCTCAAAACCCACCATTCCTTCATCTCATCTGTTCTACCGCCAGCTCCAGGACAAGTGGCAGTAAATAAACCGGAGCATCCATCCCTTGCTATACCGCACTGGACATCCTTACATGAAGCAGATGAATCAGATAGACGGGTATCAGTCACCTGGTGCTGCCCACGCCGTCACCGAAACCGAAACAGAACCCAAAGGGCTGGAGAAGGACCCTGACACACCCGCTCCCACCCCAAAGCTGTGTTTCCCTCGTTGCTGGCTGCAGCATCAACCCCATTAACATTCCTGCCAGGAGCACAGGGCCGTGCCCCGCATGTTTTGCCAAGCAGCAGGTGTGTTTGGCCAGGATATGCCTGGATATATTTAGGAGTGTAGAAGATGGGGAGAGGTTTTGCGAGCAGTAGATGAAGCTGCTCCCCGAGAAGAGATGGGCAGCCCCAGCTAGGAGCAACGGGGTGGGCCGTTCTGCTCCGTGGCCTGGCTGCGTCGCTCCTGGCGGCTGCTGTTGGCAGAGGGGTGAAAGATGCATAGAAAAAAAAGAAAAAGGAGATTTTTTTTTTTTTTTTTTTAGCACAGCATCATCAGCAAAATTCATAACAAACTGAGAGGGAAGAAGCCATCAGCCAAACCTGCCCCAGCCAAGGAGTGCCTGCAAGGCACCTCGGAACCCAGAGGAGGGCAGATTTGCAGCACACCCCACCCCGCGGATCCTCATCTGCCCAACCTGCGGATATGGGAGGCATAAGTTGGTGTCATTTTCTGCTAATAAGCAGCTTTCCCATGGGACTTTACATACCTGACTTTGATATTCTGCTCTTTAGCTTTTTCATTCTTTAAAACAGGAAATTATCCCCAACTCCCTCAGCCTCAAACAAGCAAAACACACCAAGAGAAACACAAAACCTTTTTTTTTTTTAAACTTGCTTTCTTTTTCCAGAGCAAACAGTCAGTCCTATTTATAATACATCAAACATACGCCACCCTTGCATTCAAAACAGTTGCCCACAGTAGAATAAAAACCTTATCCTCCAGATGTTGGCGTATCAAAGCCTTCCTCTTCCTCCCCGCCACACTTTGCCTCCCAACAGAAAGTTCCCTTCAAGAAATAAAAAAAACCCTCAGACGAGCAAACAAGACAAGCAGCTCTAACCTGGCTGCCTTCATCAGGAAAAAACAAGTCCAGTGGAAAAAGCCAGCCCACAAAATAATTAAAAAAGGTGCTGTAAACACTTTCAACCCCAGATGAAGAGGGCTTGAGCGTAACCCGACAGCCTGGATAGAGACACGCAGAAGCAGCCATGAAGGAAAACCAGGGCTAACTGGGATCACTGGTGCCCAGTTTCAGTCGTGCCCAGTAGCACAGGTCTATGGGCTGCTCCATAAATGCTAAATAAAGCCATGGCCACTGCTCCAGCTCAGCAAGGCGTGACTCCCCTGGCATTAAGTGCAATTTTTGGTCATCTTCACCAGTAGCTTTATCATCACAGTGTAAGAGGCAGCTGGGCGCTCGCAGCTCCACGGAGCCAACGCGACAATTTACTCTGTCGCCGCGTGTGTATTTAAGCTATAAAATAGACGGGTAGTAAATGGGTTTAGTCACTGGGCTGCAGTCAGTGGGACCTGGCAATGGCAGCGCCGCAGAGCCCCAAAAAAGCCTCCTCGAAACACACTCCGCTTCTAACAGCGTGCCTGGGAGAGGCAGGAGCTCAGCAGTGCTGACACTCAGCTGCAGCGCCTGGAAAACACCTGGGGGTCCTCCGCGAGCACCTCGCACCTCTCTGTCACCGCAAAGGCTCCTTGCAGAACCAGCTTGTACTGGGAGGTGTCTCAAGGCCGACGGCAATCCCCCGCAGATGTCTGAGCTCTGATGTGCTGTCCGTCCGTGCCAGAGTGTCTCATTAAAAGTTAATTGTCACCTTCCCGATGTAATCCTTGGAAACAAGACAAGACTGGAAGGTGCTGGTCCGACAGCAGACACCAGTTGGGATCCAGAGCATCCGTCATGTCAAGGCCTCGCCATTTTGGGTACATCTCCAGCTCCCGGCCAGCAAAGGCAGCAAGCACGCAGGGCTGGAGCTGGGAAGAGAGGACCGGCCAGTTCCTGTGGAGCGGCTGATGCAAACCCACCGAGGGTTTTAACACTGTGCACACCCCTTTTCTCCCCAGCCAGCCTCCAGTTCCTTCTGCTCACGTTAGCTTTGTGGATCTGACTGTATTCTGCCTCCTTAAAGGCTTTTAAGCTTTTTTTCTTTTTTTTTTAAATTAAAAACGGAAAGCATCCTTTCTTAAGGAAGGACGCTGCTGAGAGGCAGCAGACACCCCAGTTTAAGGAGAGATTGGCACGCCCACAGCAAAGCACAGGCTAGTCTGAGCAACTTCTGACCTACTTTAAGGAGAAGAAAACACATCCAAGCATTTATTGTGTGAAATAGGGGATGAACAATTACCACTAGCCTTGTAACCAAGAGCAAGGCATGTTTTCCCAGCAAATCCCCATGCTCCAAATAGCCAGGGCAATGGGGGCACTCAGCAGCTCCGCAGTCCTCGCAAGGCTTAGCACTGTTGCACCCACTGGACTTTCTCACCCCAAAATCTGCCACTCTAAGGTGAGAAGACCGACAAGTGCTAGAGGAAAGAATATGAGAGGAAGAGATTTGCCTACTGTCAAGAGCAGGTTCGCAGCAGAGCTAAAAACAGAAGGTGGATGTGACTCGACAGACACCGTCTCACCATTTCTCACATCCCCGTTGGGCTGCAGAGCGAACCAGAGAAAGAGGAACGGCGGCCGAAGCTCTCGTCCTCCTGCCCGTCCAAGCAAGACTCTGCTGCTGGCTCCTAACATCAGCCCTACCATTGATCTACCCTGTCTTGGGGCTCCTGACGGCTCCACTGGCCACCTGAGGTATCTGGTCTCCCTGCTAAAGAGCTCACAGGAGTGTTTTTACTCTGTTATCCAATTCTCAATCTTCTCCTGAACTTACTTTCCCTTATTTTTCTTGTTCTCATCTTTCACAAAGAGAGCCAGTCTGAGACTTGCCACCCAAGCACGAGCGATGTACTCGTGCAAAGGCACGTAGAGGTGCTTCCGCTGCCTCCAGACACGTGCACCAGGAAAACGTGTCTAAAAACAAACTGAGCTTTCCACCCCCTCACCATCTGAGATGGGATCTATCCACTCTCCACCCAACGCTGGAGGAATTGCCTTGAGTTTGAGCAGGAAGGTCAGCCTAGAACAATGAAGAGCTCCCTCCCTTCCCTCCCGACAAGGCAGAAAGCCTTCAAAGTGACCTCAGGTTGTAATCCTATGATATAGAAACCGCAAAGAAAGAGCTGCCGCATGCAAAGACAGCTTTCTAGGGAGCCACCTGTCAAATCATCTACTCAAAGCACTATCGAGTGACTCATCTCCATCCAGCAGATGGGCGCAGAGGAATGAGGACAGCACGAATTAAAAAAAAATAATGTAACTTAAGCAGCAGCCAGCAGGTCACACTCACAGAGCTCCGGCCGGAGAAGGGCGTACATATGCACTGCAATGCAGCCGCTGCCTGTTTGCTCGGGGGAGTCGTCCTTTCCTTGTCTGTAGCATGACAGCATTTAAAATCCTGGTTGCAATCCCCATTTATGAAGCTCTTAGCTCCGTGCTCGTCTCAGTGCTTAGTCTCGGTGCTTTCCCAGCTCACTCCTCCAGCAGGATAATGACGGTGCCTCATTCCCTCCCCGAGCAGAAGCCGACAGCTCGGCTTGCCCTGGCTAACACCAAGCAGGGGACGGGCCAGCCTGCCGAAAGAGCACAACGCTGCCTTAAAAGCAGACCCACCCTGGGGGAGAAAGGTTTCAGCTCTCACGGCAGGGAGAGGCTTGAAATGGTTCCTGCTGCAAGGAAGGGGGCACCTCCCGACAGTCAGCAACGGCCATTTGCATCATAGATATTTTCTCCTATTATTAGTTACTTCTTGCATGCTCTGTACTAAATGAGACATAATTTCTATTCAGCTGGAAAAAAAAAATTGGGTCAAGTTAACAGGGAAAACAAAAACATGTAAGGAAAAAAAGCTGCAGCTCTTCTCTCTCCTGCAGCAATGCCCTTCTCACCCACTTGCAGTGACTACCAGCAATTCAGAGGAAGTCCACTAAACCGAGGGGAAACATGGAATATTTGCCTTGCATCCAGATTTCCTGCCCAACCTCCCCATGTCCGATCTCGGAAAAGCCTGAGTGAATCACAGCCTGACTTTTGCAAAGCTGCTGAGCCATCATTCCTCAGCAACTCCACCCGACCTCTGCAGACCCAGGGGAAAAAGATGAGCAGCTCCTCGCATTTGAGACTTGGAGCCACTCATTACATGGGATATAAAAGCACAAAGCACTAAAAGTGCCTCCCAGTCACTGCAGTCATCGGTTTCCTCTTCTGCAAAGCTTCAATGACAAACCGAGGCAGAGCACCCAACAGTCCTGTCCTTCAGTCAGTGTACAGAGGATCAGCTCCAGCCGTCCACCCGCACGCTGCTCCTTGGGATTTCACAAAAAACAAGGGAAAAAAGAAAAAAACCAAGGAGCACGAGGGCTTACCACACCTGTGTGTCCCTGGGGAAAAGACCACGGCTGCAGGACAGCTTGCAAAAAAGCAGCAGGCAGGATTTCTGCTCCTGTGCAAACCAAGACAGATGAAAAAAAAAAACCTCCTCGGGGCACATGACACCAACTGGCATCACCCAGCAAAAAAAAAAAAAAAAAAAAATGGCAACAGAGCCCAGAGACTATCAAGGAACTGGGAAGGAGGCAGAAGAATCTCTGGACTTGCTGATGGGACACGTAGAGCAATTACCTAAAAAGTTTAGTCATGGCTACATTCTGTTTTGGGTAGCAGACAGCGTTAATGAGTTCAGGGAAGAGTCAAGGTGAGTTCCCAGGCAGGTTTACAGACAGAAAGGAGCTCAAAAAAGGTGCTGAGCTCAGGCAGGAGCTCCACTCCATCAAAGGGAAGGCAAAAAACCCTCTTCCTGACTCGGAGGGGGCAGAGGGAGCCCCATGCAGAGCACGTTTAACACAGACAGCGTTGGCCAAGCAAAAACTCCAGGACGGACCTAGCAATATCTCAATGTACACAAACATCAAAGAGGGAGAAAAATAATTGGGAACACTATAAATACAGGTTTTCCTTGTTAATTTGAATACTAGGAAAAGCTTAGCAACTATCAGACCAGAGCACAGCATCCTAAGGAAAACGGGAGCGGGAACGAGGGAACAGACGGCCATAAGACTGCTGGGAGCAGTCCGGCAGCGGCGTGCTGGACCAGATCAAACTCCTGCAAAGTTTGGAAAGTTTGGAAAGTTCTGCACAGGGGCCTTCTGCACATCGAGGTACTCTGTCGTGCTTCCAAGCCCATGCAAGATGACGCGTCGTTCTTCTTGCTGCGCGTCACAACCGCTCGCTAAAACTCATTTCAGAAAGGTTTAAATGTGAAAACCCTCTGCCAGCACTTGGCAATTTGTTTTTCCTCTGCAGATGACACCATCGATGCATCACTACCGCCTTTCTGCCCTGCAGCCAGAGCAATAGGTGTACCAGAAATTCTGATAAATAACACTTAGATTACGTTATTCCTGTCAAGCACAAAAGTGCAGACTCCCTTGGTCTTTAAAATTCATCCAATACAATTAGGAGCAGCTTTACTGTGAGAATAGCTACACCAACATCTGGCGCTCCAGATTTGTGCCCAATGTCCCCTAAGTCCACGCAAAAGCATGCGCACAGACACCAGTCACCAACAAACAAGATGTTTTCTAAATGCTCCACCACGGAGCTACGCAGCGAAGAAAAACCAGGGCGGGGGAAAAAAAAACCACCTTTGGGCAAGAACAGCACCTTCTTACACAGTGGATTTGCTTCATACGTAGGTAATTGTTCACCATTTTTCTGCCTTTTTTGTCATGAAGGTGGCAGGATTAAGTTTAATTATAGCTAGTCCTGTAAAGCCAAAACAAATTTGGTCAAGAAAGCAGTTAATAAATTATCACTGATGAATAAAGTCTGGGCCAACAAGAAGATACAGCCTGGTTTTCAAGCTCTAGGATGAATTATGAAGCATTTTCTCAATTAGAAAAAGCCCTTTAAAGCTTTAATCATGCAAATTTTATCTTCTGTCTGAAAGACAGAATTTCATTATGAAGATGCGTTTAACTTTGCTTTTCTTGTCAAAAAAAAAAATCTAATTAGTGACAGTATCATGAACTTTATTAATAACCAGTTAATATGAGATAGGAAGATTCTAAAATTCCCAGTGGTTTCAAAAGAAAAAAGACTAGTTCTATTAATAAGGTATCAGCAACAAAGCTAATTACACACGCCATGGGCTAGAAGGCTTTTCTTGGAAGCAAGAGAGCCCAGACTCCCTCCATCTGCTGCAGGAGGCAGGTCCAGGACCTCGGGGGGACTGTGACCCCCCGGCGCGATGGGGAGCCCCCACTTGCACTCCAGCAGGTCGAAGCACCCGCCAGCACCCCCAGGCACTATCGGCAAACCCCCAACCCGCAACGAAACCCCGCGGCTGCTGGAGAGGATCCCACGAGCAGCTGGTTTATCCCTCTGGCTTGAGCCAAACACGGCCCTTTCCTGTCAACAGGAACCCATTCCTGAAAGCCATGGGATTGCTGACTAAAGGGATGGGGGGGCCAAGGGGAAGAGGAAACCTTTTTTTTTAAAAAATAAAATAAATTATCGCTTTTACAATCACAGGGAGAGGCCAAGAGGGGCTGAATCTTGCACTAAGTCATGTCACACAGCAGCTTATGGAAAGAGAAGCTACGTGACGCTGCGGGGCTTTCCCAGCCCGAGGAGCCTGGATCCTTCCCAATCCGCTTCGGCTCCGCACGGAGATGACTCCGCTCCCCGGGAGGAAGGCTGGGACACAGCCATGGCAGGGGGGACACACACAGCTCAGGAGCAAGCAGATCTACAGGAAACATCACCCCTGTTGACAGGAGCAACCTCCCACACACTCCGGCTCCGGGCCCCTGACTTCACAGCTTGGGCTGATGATTTAATCAGCACAATTAAAAAGATGGAAGGGACCACAAGCGCAGCCCTCTGCAACGCGGCCGTCTTATGAAACAGGATCAGTCTGTAGATGCATCACTGAGTTTCCATGTGAATGAGTTCAGCTGGCATTACAAACCCCACACCTTCTGGATTACGGATTTATTTTATTTCTCGTCTTTTCCGTAGTTCGGGATCCTGCTTGGGAGCATTGCACACCAGCTGCCTTCTCCGCAGGCTCAGGTCTTGTAATAACCCCTTACACCCCACGGCACACAAATTCCCTTCCCGAGGAGCATCGAGCCCGCCGAGGTAGCCCACAGTTTTGATTTTTATGTCGGTATTTCCGCAGTCTCGGGCAGGAGGAGCTGCCGTGCCCAGCACGGGCTGCCGTCCCTCCAGTTTTACCACCCGGGGCTTGGATGGGGCTGCGAGCCCTGGCAAAGGGCACTGGCATATGTAGGGATGGGGGAGAAAAGGGAAAAAAATTAAAAAAAAGGGCTAAAGAAATGAATCAGCTTTTACAAGCCAGCCTGCCTGATCTCATCCCTGTTTTGCTCTTTCCCAGGAGGAAAGTATTGGCAGGGAGAAGGGGGAGGAAGGATTTCCTTCCACCGCATCCAGAAACCATCCCCCATGGCACCGGCTGCCTTCAATAGTTCACCCGTAACCGGTGAAAACAGATAGTTACATAAATAATTTTAGACAGAAAGCCCCAAGGCAGATGGGCGGATATCGCCACGCAGAGCGAGGTGATGATGAGGAATCGGCACTCCTAGAGCCGCACGATCCCCCCCGGCCCTGAGTCATGTATCCTTCCTGCGTCCCAGATTTCCCCAGCTGCAGATGCGGGATAACACTTTCCCTGTTTGACATCAGAAATGAGGAGGGGAGCAAACAGAGCGGGGTACGGCAGGCTGAAGTTTTCCACCTCTGTTTTCTGCCTCTGCCTTCCAAGAATCTGAGTTCCCATTACTATTAGAGCCCAATGGCTGCAAAAGCAATCTTAAAAGGGAATAAAAAGAGGCCAAGCCAAAGTAACCGATGCAGAGACACGAGCCATCCCCTGCCTGCGACTCCAGACAGGCTGAACAATACTGAGAAAAGCTGAAAACTGCTCCATTATGGGGCTGCTCAGCTCTGCTCCGACAATGATTAACCAGCCGCACGTCGCTGTGCCAGGCATTTCATCGACAACAAATCATGCAAGAAGAGGAGAGGGAGTTCATATGAAAATATCCTGCACGCCGGCATTTTAGCTCGATGTGACAGCAGGCGTCTCTGCGAGTATTCAGTCGTCATCATCACCCAGGCTAAAGCGGCATGCGCTTAAGTCTAGTCCCCTTCACTCAGAGGGGGAAGAAAAGCAGAGCACATGCGTCCTCCTCCGCTTTTTCACCTGCCATACGTGGCTCTGCAAACACATGCATCACTAAAACACCCATCCCCAGCAACAGCAAGCTTCAGGGTGTCAGACAAGGATGACGGCTACTGCCGAATACAGAATCACAGAATCACTAAGGTTGGAAAGGACTTTCAAGATCATCAAGTCCAACCATTAATCCAGTGCCACCATGTCCCCTAAACCATGTCCTGAAGTGCCACATCCACACGTTTTTTGAACACTTCCAGAAATGGTGACTCCACCACCTCCCTGGGCAGCCTGTGCCAATGCCTGACCACTCTCTCGGGAAAGAAATTTTTCCTAATATCCAGTCTAAACCTCCCCTGGCGCAACTTGAGGCCATTTCCTCTTGTTCTATCACTAGTTACTTGGGAGAAGAGACTCGTCGCCACAATCCCCTTTCAGGTTGTTGTAGAGAGCGATAAGGTCTCCCCTCAGCCTCCTGTTCTCCAGACTGAACACCCCCAGTTCCCTCAGCTGTTCCTCATCAGACTTGTGCTCCAGACCCCTCCCCAGCTCCGTTGCCCTTCTCTGGACATGCTCCAGCACCTCAACATCCTTCTTGTAGTGAGGGGCCCAAAACTGAACACGGGATTCAAGCTGCGGCCTCACCAGTGCCGAGTACAGGGGCACGATCCCTGCCCTGCTCCTGCTGGCCACACTAGTGCTGATACAGGCCAGGCTCATGTTCAGCCGGCTGTCAACCAGCACCCCCAGGTCCCTTTCTGCCGGGCTTCTCTCCAGCCACTCCTCCCCAAGCCTGTAGCGTTGCATGGGGTTGTTGTGGCCAAAGTGCAGAATACGCCTCCCTCCTGGTCGGACCCCGGCCGGCAAGCTGAGCACGCAGGTCGTCACACTGCACTCGAGCAGATCCAGCTTTCCTCCAGCCACTGGAACATATTAATATTGAGAGATAAACCAGGGAGGCTGCAGGGGACTCCAGCAAAGGTTAATATTAATAGACCAACCACCAAGTGCTGTGGGAAGGAAGGTCAAGCTGGCAGGAATCAGAAAAATCCCTTGACTCCCCAGTCCAAATTCCCAGTTATAGATAAGGAACTTTGAGCCCGACACTGCCAACTACCTCCCCCAGGAATTACCTGCTCATCGTGCCGTTGCGGCACCCAGTCCTCATTCTGCCTTTATTATCAAAACACAGTCACCGCTGCAGCAGAAAAGCCAAGGAGCGACCTGCTCCCAGGATCTCCTCCTGCTCGTTAGACTCCGCTGCTGAGGGACGGGCCGACTCGCTTGCCGGTGGCACGCCACGGGTGTGCAGAACTCACCAGAACAGCTCAAAAAGAACATGTGAGCCCAAAATAGCACCTCAAACCACCCTCGAGTGCCTGGTTCCTCTATTGGTAGCTCTGGGTGCTCTCCTGGGTGAAGTCTCGGCCCCAGTGCACCAGCAAGGGTTTCCCCAGGATTCCACCCGTGGCCCCGCTGCCCTGCCCAACTGCTTCCCGCACGCACTCGCACCTCTCGCCTCAGCTTTCTGGGAAAGCAGAAAAGCCACTGCACAGAGCATTTCAGGTCCACTCTTGGCTTCACTAATTGCTGGAGGATTCAAGACAAGTCAGCATGAAGTTCTCATGCCACTAGAGAGCAGAGGCTGGCCTGTGTTGGGCGGCTGTGCTCCCACTTTAATGTCTCTGGGCACTGGCACTGTCCTAAGAGCTTCAAGTCGCATCCACTGGCCAAAAAGCTGCAGCAGGTGAAGATTTGATAGATCTAGAAGTTCCTAGATATAAGGAGAAATTTTTTACGCTGAGGGTAGTGAAACCCTGGCCCAGGTTGCTCAGAGAGGTGGCAGATGCCCCATCCCTGGAAACATTCCAGGTCAGGTTGGACGGGGCTCTGAGCAACCTGATCTGGTTGAAGATGTCACTGCTCACTGCAGGGGTTGGACTAGATGGCCTTGGAAGGTCCCTTCCGAACCAAAACATTCTCTGATCTCTCTGCCGCTGCAGTAACTGCCCTGCAGCACAGTCAGCAGCGGGAGCACAACCTTCTGCTCTCCCAGCTCCACAGTTCTGCTCCGGCTTGACACCATCCTCGGTTTAAACTCTGGCAGCAGCGGGTTGGAGCAAAAATGCGCAGAGGAGCTCAGGGTGCGACAGGCTCCACCAGAGCGGGAGCGAGCTAGAGCTGGAGGGCAGGCACAATCAAAGCCATCTGCAGCAAGACAGGGCACCAACAGACAAGCTCTGGCCAGGGAAAGGGGCTTTCTGGTTTCCCATGTGAAAGCTGCGCTTCCCATTTCTCTTCCAGAAGGAGACCCCATGCTGCAACAGCTCATCTGCGATGTCTGGAGAAACCCACTACCCATCTGTGTAACAGAGCAAACGCAAAGGCATGTCATGCCTACAAGAGAAAGCTCCAGAGAGCCAGATGCTGGGACTGACTTAACCTCAAAAAAAAAGGTAGCTGTTACAAGGTATTGTCTGGGAAAGGGAGAGAAAAAACCACATTTGAAAGCACAATGCAAAGCCACTGCAGAAAAAGCCTTATCCAAAGAGAAACAAAGGAAATCCCAAACCAGCAGGAGCAAGAGCAAATGACCACGAAGGCCCAAGAAAAAAAAAAAAGAGAAATGCCATCCCTGCCCGCCAGCTGCGCTCTGTCCCCCAGCACCAAATGGTCCCTGAGCAGCGTGTCTAGGAGCAGATTCCTCTGCCTCAGCCTTCTGAGCAGATTCCATCACATCGCAGCCCCCGGGCGCCAAGCTGAGGGGAAGGAAGCTCTTAGGGCTCATTAACAACTGGCCAGAAAGCATACATGGCTGATGTACGGAGCTTGGGAATCGCTGGGTCCTTCTCGGCATGGCTGTCAGAAGCTACACAGCACATCCTGGGCTCTCAGGCCAGGCAGAAAGCAAGTGGTAGCTATTCACGTTCAAAAATATCTTCAGAAGCCTTGAGAGCAGTCATCAAACTCAGGAAAAAGCATGCAGGTCAAGGGCTTGCTAGCTTTAATTAGCACTTGCCTCTCCCCCTCTTGGAAAATGGCTTTTTTACTTTGCATGGGGAGAAGGAGGTTGCTGGTCTGTGTCTTGGGCCAGGACTGCTCAGGCGCAGCGGGACATGAGCTGTCACTTGCTGCCCTGGTTCCTAAGCCCAGGCAGGCCTAACAGGGTTTTAGGCTTGGACTACACAGGCTTTGGGAGCACGTTAATCCTGTTCGGGATGACAGCAGTGCCCAGGGCTGAATACCAGCCTGGTTTAAAAAAGCAATGCCATCTTCCCTTGCTGGGGTTGAATCTGCTCCCCGAGCCGACTCTCCGCACCAGGAGCCACGGTGACGCCACCCCAACGTGGGCTACAGCTAAGGGCATGGCACACCGCTCCCCGGATTAGACCTGTCCCCAGCGAGCGGGCCGTGCCGCTTCTCCTGCCTCCGCACTGCCAGGCAGCGTTTAACCCCAGCTAGGACAGTTCTGCCGTCACGGAGGGAGGGGACGCATTTACCAACCCCGTATCACAACGGCACTGCCTCCACCCTAGGGCTTGTCCCTTCAAATAGGCGGCTGATAAACCTGCCGGTGCCAGGCAGGGGTGCCCTGCTATGTGCAAGCAGCAACAAATCCACTTCCACGCAGGAAGCATCAGATTCGCCCAGGAACAGTGCAGGCAGGCGCCCTGCTTCAGGCAGCCTGCCCTGTCCAATGGTTAATGGAAAGTTGTGCAGGCTTTTAGGACTTGCAACGGCCTGTATAAAAAGCTAATGGTGCAAATGAAGCCATTTCTATACCACAAGGTTCCTGCAAATTCCCGAGTGGACGCTTGATGGATCAAGGCTGGGATCAGCCTGTCTCATACGTGCAAGCAGGGGCTGCACCAGGACTTCCCACCCTGCTCCCAGCCCCTGATGCTGGAGTTCAAAGCTGTTGCTGTTGTTTCTCCCCTGCTCCTTTGGAAAAATGTTTTCTACAGCTTTTTTTTTTTTTTGCCTTTTTTTTTTTTTAAAGAACATTTTGCTGTGAACTAGCAAAACCTGTTCTGGACACACACACAGAACTGCTCACCATCTGCAGCGTTCGCCAGCGTGACTTTTTTTTTTTTTTTTAAATTTCTGCAGGATCCTATCTCTGTGCTCTCCTGCATGTGGGCGCCCGGCTGCCTCACCCAAGGAAGACGTGAGCCCGCAGGAATCAGATCGCAGAAGCCCACGAGCCAAGCTCTGCTCCCCTACCGAGGAGGCTGAACTGGCCCCCTCGTCGTGCGGGGAGGTAGGGGGGATCCCAAACCTGCCGCTCCAGCGGTGCCGAGGTCCTTGCAGACCTTGGTCCTGGCTCCGTTTTCCTTCAATTAACAACAGACATGGAACGAAACAGAACATTTTAGGAAAGATCTTCCACATGTTTGGTTTTGGCAGCATCGATAGCTTTAAGAGAGCCAAAAAATAACTAATCATCCTCTCCTTCAGCCAAGGGATGGCTGAGGAGTGGGACCAGTGGAGGGAAAGGGAAGGAGGGTGGAAAGGGAAGGGAGAGGAGAAGACAGAAAAATGGCTAAACTGAAACCAGTCACTCCCAGTTTCCAGTTAAAGCATCTCTAAAGCTTAGATACCTGTGTCCCCATCACTGGGGCACTGCAAAGGGGGTGGCAGCACCTCTGAAAGAGGACTGCCCTCCTCTCATCCCTGCAAAGCGAGTCGCTTTACCGATATTGGCAGAAAACCTCACACCAAACCCGGCTTCTTCGGATTAAATCAGCTCCCAAAACACTGCGGCAACAAGAGCCACCAAAGAACTCACAATGCAGTTGCAAATACATGCAATGCAATTGCAAATACACCTTATCTCCCAATTTAATAAGTCACCAAACGCAGTCTAAGCACTCAGGTGAAGTACATGCACGCACAAGAGGCGAGCGGGCAACCAAGTCTGCACGAGGGGCAAGTTACTTCTCCCTAGACAGCTGCACCGGGTTTAATTTTTCCACAAGCAGCCAAAATGGTTCTTTTTAAGAAAAAAAGATGCCTGTAACAAACAAAAACAATCACCAAAGACCACGTATAACTTCACTTTACAATAATTCCTCCCAAAAAAGGTTTCATCAAGTGTTTGAAAATGTTTTTAGACTTTAGAAACACGCTACTCCTGACACGTCGAAGAGTTTTCACCTCTAATTGCCCTGCAACACCACCACAGCGCATCCACGCCAGCAAAATCCTCCTCCACTGAGTTTTCAGCACAACCTTCCCGCACAGAAGTCGTAAAAAAACCCCAAGCCAAACCCACGACGCAGGGGGTTGCGAGAAAAGGGGTAGAGGAACGGCTTAAGGAATCTGTTCTTTTGCTTTGCTGTTTAAGCAAAATGCTTTTTTGTAAACACGGCCAAGAAAGGAGGCAACACACGTAGCAAACGTGCTTGGGCTGAGTTTAAAGGAAAACCACGGTCTGCTGGTAAATCTGTGCAAAATTTATCTTAAATTTAAAACAGGGGCAGAAAAGCAGCCGCCAGGGGAAGCAGAGGAGTATTTGCGATTCCCAAATCATTCCAAAAATACATTAAAAAAAAAAACCCTGACTGTTGATTTCAGCGGCGTTCACAAGCTGAAGGAAGGATAACTGCGCGGGGGGATCGGGAACGGCCACCCCTTGCGCAGAAGGTGAGGGAAAAGGTGTTCAGGAACCCCGTTAGAAGCAGATTCCCAAATCTGGGGGACAAGCTGCAGCCCCCCGAGCTGTGAGGAGCCACACTTTACAAGCTTCGCTTTAGGACGACATAAACTCACTGATTACTGCCAGAGCAATCAACTATGGGATCAATTTTTGCTTGGCTTAGAAAAAAATAAATTAAAAAATCTCACATCTGCCAAGTTTTTTTTCCCCTCCACCAGGCGTTTCCCGAGCGGGCTGGGGATCCAGGCTCCCTCGCCAACCCCAAAACGCCAATGCCAGCGGGAGTTTCCCCAGCTTGGGCTGCAGCTGCCATCGAGGTTAGCGGGGCCGGTGACTCCCCGCTCCGACCTCGAAGCCCGTGTGGCGGCCGCCACATTCGAGGTGGTTTTTCTCCTTAAAATCCCGTTCTTCTTACGAACTCCAAGGATATCGTGGCTGTTGAGGTGCTTCTCCACGACCGCCCGCAAGACCAGCACGAGTCTGAGGGTGAGCAGGCTGTGTGCATCCCCTCGCCGTGCTATGGACACGGACCGTTTTTGGGGAAGGTGGGCAGCACAGCCCCGCCGTGACACCCACCCGGGCCACAGGCAGGGCCAGCACCCAAACCCCGCGACCTTCCGGTTCTCTGCTGGGGTCCCTCCCCAACAGCCCCGGCTCAGGAACCTCTCCAGGCCTTGGGGAGCACCCGAGGGGACCACACCGGGGACCCCAGCACCCTGCTCCGCTCACAGACCACACCGGGGACACACACTGGGCACCGGGATGGCCAGGAGACACCGGGGCGGGGAGGGAGTGGGGATGTTGGGGAGGGGAGAACCGGCCGCTGGTAGTGGGAGTGAGAGACCGGGATACCGGGGAGTGCCGAGCTGGAACACCGCAGCCACCGGGCAGGGGAACCGGCGGGCGACGGCCGGCGGACACAGACGTGTCCCAGACTGGGACACCGGCAGGAGATAACGGCACGTATCGGGGCAGCACCGAGCCGGCAGGGGCAGGCGGCAGCGCAGGGCCACTGAGGTGGAGCAACGGGCGCTGGTAAGGGAAAGTCGGCCACCCCCGGGCCGCGGCGGCGGCGGGAGGGGCCGCGGGTTCCCGGTGCCTCACCTGGCTCGCCTTGTAGAACTGCTTCTTCAGTCCGGCCACCGACATGCTGCCGCCAACGCCAGCCGCCGAGGGACGCCTGAGGGCGGCGGGACACCTCGGCACGCAGGAGCCCGGCCCGGCCGCTGCCGCTGCCGCCGCTTCCGCCGCCGCCGCCAGGAAGCGCCCGCCCCGCCCCGCCCCCTGCCGGCCCGGCGGAGCGCCGCCACCGGCACCACAGAGAAGAGCGCTCGCGCCGGCCGGAGCGCCGCCTTGCCCGCCACGTGGTGCCCCCGCGCCCCCTGCCGGCGAGGTGATGCCGTTTCACCTTGCGGCTGAGCCGCGCGCGAGGTGGGGGGCGGGGGGTTTGTCGCGACAGCGCGGGCGGCCGGTACTGTCGCGTCCTGTCTCTCCACCACAGTCACATCTTTCTCCTGCAAGCTGGCGACCGGCCGGGCTGGCTCTGCGGTGGCAGCAGGCCTTCGCCAAGGCCTCGGTGCCGCCACTCGGTGTGTCACAGCGCGATCTCTCGCTATCGGGAGCCTGCCCTGTGTGACGGGGGGCGTGTGAAAAGCACCGCCGGCAGCCCTGCGGACTCGGTGCAACGTAACTTTCCGCAGGAAACGGGTATCCGCCACCGGGGCGGAGACGGCCCGTCCTCGCAAACACCTTCGGTGTGGAGCTAAACCTGAGGGAGCTCCGAACCTGACGAGAGGCGCGGAGCGAGGGGAGAGGCGGCAGCCACGCCGCGGGCGGAGCTGGGGACCCACAGCCCAGGCTGAAGGGGCTGCTGAGAGGCCCAGCACCGGGCTGGCTCTGAGCCAGAGCTGCCGGGGGGGAACGGGGACAGCCCGGCCGGCAAAGGACGTGAAACGGGCGCGGGGGGACAACCCGTGCCCTCTCCAGCACCTGCTATAGCGCTGGAGAGGAAATGGGGGCGACTACCAGCCCCAGGGGGCATCGCGCCGCCGCCGAACTACAACTCCCAGAATCCCTCGCGGGAGCGAACGGCCTCCCTTTGCGCCTGCGCGCCGCAGCGGCCGTCCCTCATTGGTCAGCGGTGCCGCCGCCATTTCGCGCCCTGGCTCGGGCCCCTCGGTGGCGCAGTGTTGTGGACGGCTCCGCCCCTCTTGCCCCGTGCGGAGAAAGGCTGCCCCAACCTCTCTGAAGCCGGCCCCGGGGACGCACCGCTGCTGCTCTGGTTCCCGCCTAGCGAGCAGGCAGGCCTCGAGCCCAGGCGTAAGGACCCAGCGGCACCCTGCCGGCCTTCACCCAACTATCCAGTCAGCGCCTTCAGCGGGCCAGACTGATAGCTGCCGCCACCAGTCAGTGACGGCCGTCGCACTAGCCAATCGGAAGGCAACGACGAGGCCGGGCACCGCCCCTCCCTCCCACCCTCCTCGCGAGACGCGGGCGGGAAGGGGGCGGAGCGGGCGGAAGGGCGAGTCACGTGGGGCGCGCTCCGCCTATCAGCGCGGTGAGGCGCGGGGTCGCCCCGGCTCCCGCCAAATACGAGCGGGAGCCCCTGGGGCGGGACCGGCCGGGTCGGGTCGGGTCGGGTCGGGTCGGGTCGGGCCGGGCGCCCCCGCCGGAGGAGCGGCGGGAGCCGCGGCGCCCGCCGTGGCAGGTAGGGCTAACCTTGGGGGCGCGGTGGGGCCGGGGCGCGGTGTGTTTCCGGCGGCGGTTGGGGTGCGCGGGGCCTTCCCGGGGTAACAAAGGAGGCCCGGCCGTCGCCGCCGCGCCCCGGAACCGGGCCCGGGCCTGGGCCGCCGCCTCCTTCCTTCCCAGGCTCCTCTCCCTCGGCATGGCCCCAGCGGGGGGGCCGGTGTCCGGCGGGGCCGAGGATCCCCTTAGGCCGAGGGGGGCCGGCGGGGCTCGCCCCAACCCCTTTGTCCGGCCCGGCCGTGCCCACCCCCCGCCCTGAGGAGAGCTGCCGGGCGCTGCCGCGGGCCCGTTATCTCGGGGGAGCAGGTAACTCCCCGGGAACGTCCCACAGGTGTTTATTATGTTTTTTCCCCCCTCACAGCTATGGAGTGCAGAGACAAAGCGGCTGTTCCTCCGCGAAAGCTCGTACAAGGTAAGGCTGTGGAGGGAGCGTCTGTCACCTGCCGCGGCTTTAGCGCGTTAAGAAGGTGTCAGATCTGGTTTTGTGAAACGTGTTGGCTTTGCAGTAATAAGCCGGCCCTAACTGGCTCACCCGTTTCAATTCTTGTGCTTAAGAACTGATTAAATACCCCACTACTTGATTGCCACTCACCTCAGTGACTTGTCTGATGTGACTAAAATAATAAAATGTTGTTGTTTCAGCTCGATTGCCGTTCAAACGCTTGAATCCTGTACCAAAGGAAAAATACGATGCAGATTCAGAAGTCAAAAAAGTAAAGAGCTCGCAAAGTGGTTTTGGTTCAAGTAAGGATTCCTCCCTAGATGCATCTCACGCGTCCCTGGACAATGTGGAAAATGACTGCCAGTTGGATTCGGATGTGAATTTTGCTCCAAAACTTGTTAACGGAAAGGGTCCGTTAGACCATTTTATACAGAAAAACACAAAAGATGACACAAATGAAACTGTAATTGTTATTGACCTGACAAAGGGCTCTAGCCATAGACTAAGTGATGACATAGACCATGTTAATTTTGATTCAAAAGCATCTTCATCTCTAGCTATCACTAACGGCACGTTAGGAGACGAGACAAACCAGTTGAGTTGCCTGAATTCTGCTCAGAGTAGCCAATCGGATGACTCAATGGAGACTGATGCGCCGTCTGAAGCTGTAGCAAATAAAGATGAAGTTGTGGTAGATGGAATCCAGTCGTGTTCCAGGTTAACAGAGTGTAGCAATGGGAAAAATGCGAAGGTAAACCAGAGTGAACTGAAGGATGTCATCTTTGAGGGGAAGATGCCTGTAGTGCTCCTGGAGGATATTATGACCACAAAATCTCCCCAAGTCGCTTCTCTGGATGGAAGCGTCACGTCGGAAAATGAGACCATGGAATCATTTCACGAAGGAGACTCTGGACTTACCAATTCCTCACTAAGCTCTCGCTCTGTGAGCTCACCTGAGGCGCAGCCTGCTGCCGAAACGAAGAGAAATACTAGTCCTTTAGCTGCCTCGACGCCCATTAGGAAGGTTGGTCTCTCTTGAGTTTTTTTAAAAGATATTACATTGCAGGTGGGTAGTATGGTTTCCTGTGCTTGTAGTGAGAAGGACAACTAGGATATTCACAAAGATCGTGAGAAGTGTATGAAAGGTGGTGATGATTTATTAATGACATAACTGAATTATTGCCCTCTTGAATCTTCCTTTAAATCCTTTAGCTAAAGGATGTAAGTCTTGCCTGGTTTTGAGCTGCTGGCATATTTGCATCGTATGAATGTAACTTTAAACTCTGTTACAGGTTCACTTTTTTTTTTATGAACTGCTCATGAAATGCATGCCCTGGGACTTAGTGTTTTGGTGACTGGGATAAGGACAGTGTCCAAAAGCAGATTTGTCCATTAGGTGATGTTTAACAACCTCTATTCTGTCCTTAATGAAGCTGTTGTAATTATTGTGAGAGGATGCTAACTGACAGTAGCGTGGTTGTTTCCAGTACCAGTCAGTGCAGATACTTTTTTAAGCTCTGAATTTGTGTAACTGTGGCATGGAAAATGCTTTAAGTTGAAACTACAGTGCATCAGTGGAACTGCAGATCTGTATTTGAGGATTGAGGAAAAGTCAGATGAGCCCCTGTCTCTCCGAACTGGATGTACCGAGCTTGTGCTCTCAGCCGTCTTGTCAGGGCGCGCCGTCGAGTGCGGGGAGCCGCTTTGGGGAAAAGTCGCTGCACGTGCAGCACTCCTGGGGACGCGTGATGCTGTTGGGCAGTGAAGGCTGGAGAACAGGAAGGAATACCTTGAAATTAGCTCTGTATGAGCTGGTTTATTGTGATCTTAGTTCCAGTTTAGTAGCTGTGCTCCAGCAAGACACCCCAAAACATTGTGAATTTTGGTGCTGTATTGAAGGGGAAGCTTCTGAGGACCACAGTACCTGCAGAGGTGGCCGAAATGTTCAGGTGGCTCAAATGCTCAACCGTTCTGGGGAGGAGATGAGTGGAGGTGTGAAGTGGGGTGTTTCTGTTGGGTTTCTTGCCCGTGGTGAAACCTGTGAAGCAGAATAGCCCTGGTGAATGTGTTTGGGTGCTGTAGCTAAGCCTTGCCTATGGTTAGGCCAGATTATCTGACCAGTGTGTTTGTTTTGCTCATCTACATTATTAGACAGGAAAATGAGGAAGGTATTGAGGGGGTGGATTGATGTTGCGCTGCCAGAAGTGGAGAATTGCTTATGTGACTCAGGTAAATGAGGGTGAAGCAGCTGGCAGCCTTCTTGTTTATGCCATCTTGAGCCTTTTAAGAAAGAGTTTCACCAACTATCCCCCCAGGGTTTAAGGAGAAATGTCCCACAGGCGAGGAAGAACCTCGCTAGCCTGGAGGAGGTGTGGATGAGTTAGTTGGGGCTTGGAGCTCATGATGTGACAGGTCTTCCATGTCTTCTACTGCGTGCTTATTGAGAAAAATTATCAATTCTTACACTGTTAAAACTTGCCATCTTTCAACTCTAAAATAAATACTCCATGCCTGCTTATGTATTTCCAGTGTAGCAGAACAAGCAAAAAAGTGCTTAACTCCTGATGTAATATGGTAATACAAAAAAGTTACTGGTTTCCCGTGGCATGAAGTAAAGCTGGAGTAGCTCACGTGCTGCTTGCCAAAAATGGGAATTCTGCACCTCAACCTGTACGGTTCTCTGTCCTGGCAAGTATGTTTTCCTAGGTAGAAACAGCTCTGATAAACGTTCTTTCAGATGAGAGCTTTAGTTTTATTTTGTGTCAGATAAATATAGAATCTCCTGATGCAGTTCTTCACTGTGGAAACTTAAATGTCTGCGAGTATAGAAAATAAAGCAGTTGGTCTCTGTTAGTCTATTAATCACAGAGTTTAAACGTGGTACCTTATACTGTGAATGGCAGAAGGAAGAGGGGGATACAAGAGACGAAGCCACAATATGCTGAAATGTTGACAAATTAAGCCTTTGACCGGTCTATGTAGTGCTTTTAAAAATAAAATACCTTTTTCACCTTATAAATAAGAGCTTTAAAAGAAATGAGAAGTGTGACCTGTTGGGAACGTAGGGCTGATGCGCTGGTACTAGTAATCGCAGCCCTCTCGCTCTTCCCCAAGAAGAAACAGCGTTCAAATATGGGTAATAGTCCTTCTACTCAGGAAGTTATAGTTAAACATCATAGCAAGAGTAAGTGGTGGGATGCAAAAAAAAAACCCCAACCACGTTTAATTCGAAGGAAGTGACTTTGCTATTATTAAATGTCCTCTGTTGCCCTGTCATGATTTGGAGCAGCTCTAGCCTCTGTCTGCTTTTCTGCACATGATATTCTCTTGCAAATGCTACTAGAGGGATTTGTTTATGGAAAACTTAGTAACACAAGGACTCAATGTAAACTGAAGCATTTAGATGTATTCAGGCGTAAATGCAAATCAGTGAGATTAGATATGCTTGAACTGTGTTCTTATATCCTATACTGAAGGAATACTGAAGTTGCTGAATGTACTGATCTGCAAGAACAATGTTAATATAACTCAGACAAAGCTTGCTGCTCTTTTAGTAAGAGTTCTAGTGCCTCGTGGAAAAGGAATGATGTGGATCTCTAAAACTTGCATTTTGTAATTCCAGGTATCTCAGAAATTCCACAAAAGTTCAGCAGAGAAGGAGAAGCTGAGATTGCAAAGAGTAAGGCATTTTCACTGACATAAAGTTAACCTGCTGTGCTTTTGCATTGAATAGCAAGCAAAGCCCTTTGCTTAGAACATCTCTTTTCCTGGTTTTCCTCCCTGATGAATATGGCAGGATCTTAATGTACGCAGTTAATGTCCTTGGCTTGTTCCAAAGCTTCTTAATGCATATGTAATGAAGTGTGGGTGGCCTGCGCTGCGTTTCTGTGCACTTTGGTAAGATATTAAGAAATTGTAAATGTTGCTGACTGCTTGTCAAAATGCTTTCGAGACTTTTTTTTTTCCCCAAAACCCTTCCTGAGAGGGTGGGTGCAGCGTGCTAAGTGGACAGATGCAAGTGAAATCTTCAAGTGCCTTCTATTTAGGGCTGGTTCCTGCTTCGTCGTTCTCACCCTTCCCCCTTTTAAGCCACAAAACGTAGAGTCTGTTCTTCACGTAGGGTCTGTTCCTCATTAATAAGTGAGGCAAATGGGCCACTGTGTTTATAGCTTGCTGAAGAAACCGTTGGATGTCACCGCTGGAAATGCTCAAGCTCCAGCCCCAAATGCAGCTAGTCAGCAAACTCTGTTCTGTAACAAAACGGCGGTGCATTTTTTTACGTCTGTTCTGCTTTCAGTCATGAAATGCTAAATAGAAAGGAGGCTGATGGATCACATGGAGCTCTTGAACAGTCAGTGCAGTTGAGTGGGCTTTGCCTGCTGGAAAACTGGGTGGTATTTTAACTGCAGTTGGGAAGTTCATAAGCCTGTGCTTATGAATTCTGCCTGTGTTTCTTAGTAACTAGTTTATGAAGTTGGTAGGGGACTGTTGTGTGTTTTACATAAGCTATATGTGGTTGAGCCTGCTCCTGAGATGCTTGCTTTTTTACAGTGCCCCATATAGAAGTCCAATCTGTTGTTTTCTTCCATTCTGTATGCATGTTAAAAATAGCAGTAATGTGAGGGAGAGATAGAATGGAAGCTTTATTATGCTAAAAACTAAATAGATCTGCCAATCCTCCTGTTAACTTCACACCGTTAGAAAACTACCCAGTAGATTTTCACTGTTTACCATGACTCCATTCTGACAGTATTGGGTTTTGGCACCATTTTGTGTGTTGGTTGCCTTCTGCAGTTATTTGTACATTGTGGCGCTGTTCAGTAAGCCTTGACGTTGCCAAGAATAGATGGAAAATAAATAAAACAAAACTGAAAACACACAGTGAGGATATTTGTGTGTCTGAGCACAGATATAACACTGGTTATCACTGGTTTCCTGGTGAAGTCACCAATGCCTATGATGTAGGGAAGCTATCTTTCTTGAATTTGTCATTTTTTTTAGTAAGCATGCTGCATTCTCCTTTGTGCCAGTAGACCTGTAATGAGAATTTCAGTTGCTTTGGGATGAAATACTGTGAACGGCAACACTTATACCGTAATCTTCTCCCCGCTGTTCCTATAGTGCTCCTTAAATAAGCTTAGAGCACCTGGTGTTGTCTGATTATCTAACATGGACTAACACAAGTGACCATTTTTTTGTGAGCTCCAGGTCTTATAAAGCAGCTGCACAATCCAGAGTTCGGAGACTCTTGTTACTGCCTGAGATAGCAAAAAACATTGTCAGAAAATCCTTACGGGTTTATAATGCAAAATCAGATCAAATTCACTTTTCAAACTTTCAAACATGGTAGCCCTGCATTGATATAAAAGCATGAAAGCTTAGCTCATGAGGTATGTATTTCCAAAGAAAGTATTTTGGAAACAATCTGAAGTCTTTAAAATAAATAAGATAATGTAAAAAAAATTCCTGTATATGTTACACTGGTAATGAAGATGACTCAAATATTGAGCTTGTAGAATACAAAGCTTTCCTTGATGCTTACAAAATGGAAAGGCCCCCATTTGTTAGGAGCAAAGAACAATTAATGCCTCCAGCTGGCTGAGACAACAGGTAGCTGTGGTTAATAACCTTGGGTCCTGTGATAGGTAGAAATGATGCTGCAGGTCGAGCATGGGCCAGGTGCAAGAATTTACTCTAGTACTTCAGCTGAAGAAATGAAGTCCTTACTTTACTCAAGTTTTTATGCCAGCAGGTATTGCTGTGCACAAAAAGGCAACTTGCTTAATGGCTTGTTTCTGAACCAGGATCAGGAGCGTGCCGACAAGCTGCAGAAGTTGCAAGCGGAAAGGGAGGAAAAGGGAAGGCTGAAAGAAGAAGCAAAAGCCGCAAAAGAGCGAGCCAAGGAGGAGGCAAAGAAGAAGAAAGAAGAAGAGAAAGAGTTGAAAGAGAAAGAAAGGAGAGAAAGGAAAGAAAAAGAAGAAAAGGAAAAAGCTGAGAAGCTGAGAGTGAAGGAGGAGAAACGCAAGGAGAGGCAGGAAGCTTTGGAGTAAGTGGCTTGGTTTCTGCGGGTCCTGGGGAATAACGCATAATGATGTGAGCACCTTTCCATACCCACCTTAAGTGGCCCTTCTAGAGGCTATACTGGTCAAACAGCATGTGCCTCTTTGTCACGGGATGTATTTTAAATGCTTGAAAGCCTGAGTACACCAGACCCTAGCCTCAGCAGTATTTTTTTGCTTCCAGGCTAACCTGGGCCTCTGATTTGAAATGGCTGAAAAGAGCTGTCATGCTCCGCTGAGGTTTCCCTTCGTGACCAGTCTTGCTTGTGCTCTTGCGATTTGCTGGCACTGGTGCCCTGTTTGTTGAGGAAGTTGCTTGTAACTTGATAATACCATAAATACTAGTTCCTGGTATTGAGGGAAACTTGAAGCAGCCTAGCTACTTTGTGGCCAAAACGGGTCAATATTTGTTCTAGATGGAATGAAGAGAGTTTTTTGTGCACTTAACCAAGTATGGTCCTTGGAATTAATAGATTCTCTTCTTGCCTAGCATGATGAGGTCTTAGTCAAGGTCTGGGGCTTCTCACCTCTTCCTCAGTGCAAATAAAATTGTGACAATTAAAATGAACTTTCTATTAAAGGGCAAAACTTGAGGAGAAGAGAAAGAAAGAAGAGGAGAAACGGTTAAGAGAGGAGGAAAAGGTAAATGTTTTCTCTAGCTTGCCTCTAAATTCTTCTGCTACAGGGAAACGATGTTAATGGGCTCCCTGGCGCCCTGCCGACGGCTGCTGAGCCGTTCACAACGGGGGTCCCGCAGATACTCTGGTTTTCCAGGCCGTATTCCCTGCCTTGGTGCCCCTCTCATGGTCATGCTGCTTGGGAGTGAGCATATCCATGGGATGCAGCCTGTCAGGTCCCATCTGGTGGTGCTGCTCCACCCATTATATCGTGCAGGTTTCTTGTCTGTTACTTTTGTACATGTTGGTGACTTTGCTTTTACCTGCTAAAGTCTTTTCTGCATTCGTATTTTTAATGCCCATGAGTGAACTCTATCCTCTGTCTTAGCAATGACATTGGAATCCACATAGCTGTGTTAGAGAAGGTGGTCTTTTGTTGAGTTACAGGAGCTGGTAGGTAACTGAACTTTGTTTTATACCTCACTAGATTTGAAGTTGAATCGTATACGAGCTTACCTTGAATTATAAGGCCTTGTCCTACCTTTGCGTTTATAATTTGCATTTTGATTCTGATTTCAGCGTATTAATGCACAGAAAGCAGAAATTACGAGGTTCTTCCAGAAACCAAAGACTCCGCAAGCTCCGAAGGTAGGTATTGCTATTCCTGTGTTTTGTTGGTCTTTAGTTGTCTTCTAATAAAAACACTGCTTTCCTTCTGATCTGTCCTTTAGAGCTTCTTAAGTGGACAAAGCCATTAGTGTTTCTAACTTCCTAATTTCAGAAGTGTAAAGGATTTAAAAAAAAAAAAAAGTCTGTGACCAGAGCAAAGATGACAAAAGAAGTTTGTAGTTGTTTCAGTAAAAATCTCAGCTCTGTCTTGTGCTGCATTGGCTATAAAGACGTAGATTCCCTTGAGAAGATCCGTTAGTGTCTCAGATAGGAAGGACTTAACCTAAATCTTCATTCAGACATCAGCACCTGGTACTGAGAGTTGTTTGTATATCTTGAATGTGTTGGGGCTGCAATTTCTCAGGTGTTCAGACCGTAACGATCCTCACTTACTATTTCAGATTCTTGCTGGCTCTTGTGGGAAGTTTGCTCCTTTCGAAATTAAGGAGAACATGGTCTTAGCTCCCCTCTGTCGTATTGCCCTGGATCCAAACTTCTTGGAACAGCTGGATAAGCTCCTGCGTGCGCAGAATAGCGAAGCCTCTTTCTTGAGGGATCTAAAGTGTCGTAAACCACGTAAAACTGGACCTACTTTTGTCAATAACAGCACCGACGTAGTAAACAGGTTAATCTGTGTTTTGGGGGTTTTTGTCACTTCTTGTGTATAAGGAACTGCTGAATGGTTTTGAGGTAGTCTTATTCTAATATTGGAGGTGATGGAAAGAGATGGAGTTTTTCTTTGAATACTCATTTTGTATGAGAAATGTTTCTATGGGGAGCAGTATGTTACGATGTAGATTTCCTTTGTTCCATACAGCACTTTTCAAATCCTTCCCCGCAGGAAATACTGAGCTTCACGCAGCTGCCATTCAGCACTGAACACTAGTGGCCTTTAGTGGTGTTCGCCTTCGATAGTTTTAAAAAGTAAATATACCGATAGCTAAAGCAGAGCTGCTGTAGGGTTGTCGTAAGGTGGGAGGTGGCTTGTCTGGAAGCCATGTTCTTCTTGCAAGTGCTTTGGGAGTGCCTGTTCTAATGAACTCGAGCTCTGGGTTGGTATTACGGCAGAACTGAAGCTTTCTGTTTTCCTGAGCGGTGGGGGAGCATTCTGTAAGTACTGAGGATGGTGTCTTCTTTTAACAGTGATGTGGTGGTAGTGGATAACTGCAAAACAGATGCTGTTCCTGAAAGGGGGAAATTCGGTAGAATGAAACTTCTGCAGTTTTGTGAGAATCACCGTCCTGCGTACTGGGGCACGTGGAACAAGAAAACCACTATGATCCATCCCAGGAATCCTTGGTCGAAGGACAGTGTAAGCACCTCGCAGGCAGTGTAGTTGGATTCTTTTCTTTCTTTATGCTCTTGAAGTGAACGTGCGGTTGGCTGAGTTCACTTGTTCTCTGGGATTTCTGATCCATTTGCATGTTCCCTCTTGCTACTGAGTTTTGAAACCCTGAGTGGGGTCTGTTGTCATGCTCTCAAATTATTTACGGAACTGGCATCTTGGCATTTCTTCTAGAAACTACTGGACTACGAAGTAGATAGTGATGAAGAATGGGAAGAAGAGGAACCTGGAGAAAGTCTCTCCCACAGTGAAGGCGTAAGGATTCGGCATACCGAAAGACAACTTTCTGAATCAATTGCACTTGTGTAATTTCTAATAAGCAGCGTTTATTTTTTAGGATGATGAAGAGGAGGGAGAGGATGAAGATGATGATGATGGGTTTTTTGTACCCCATGGGTACCTATCTGAAGATGAAGGAGTGACAGAAGTAAGTGAACTGAGTGTCACTGGATTTTAATCTGTTTCCAGCGAGTTGTGTAATAAATATTGGCAGAGGAAGAAAGCGTGTAGTCTTGGCAGTGATGCAACTCATCACAGATCTGCACGGTTCAGTAGCAGACTTCTATAGCTCAGGGAACATGAGAAAAAGCTGGGTTTAAAAAGCTTTTGTTTTCCCTGGAATGGATGTATCGAGTTCTTTCTCGCCTGTGCCTTTAGGAGTGTGATCCAGAGAATCAGAAGGTTCGTCAAAAGCTGAAAGCAAAGGAGTGGGACGAACTGATGGCCAAGGGGAAGAGGTTCCATGTTCTACAGCCTGTGAAAATTGGCTGCATCTGGGAAAGTGTGGAAAATGACAGCAGCACGAATGCGGACCTAAAGGTTCTCCAGCAGTTTGCAGCATGTATCCTGGATTCGCCTCTTCCAGAGGAAGAACAGCAGATACAGAAGTGTAGTAAAAAGAGAGCAAAAGATCAGCAAAGTAAGACTTGAAGGGCTAGGTAGTTGTACTTTATGCACTGTTGTACTCTGCTTTGGAGAGAATAGACTTTTTTTTTTTTACTGAGTGTCAAATTCAGAGCAGCCTGTTTATGACAAGTCTGAAATGCAAGGAATCTCTGAGAGCTCTTGGAAAGGAGTCTTCCGGCATTGCATCCAGTGTGGCCTTAGTTATGCCCTCCAAAAACTCTTGCTCTAGAAAATCTAGGAAATAAAGCCAACAAGGCTTCAGTAGACTCAGGTTTAGGACTGCTTACTGGAAGTGCTCGAGCCCATTGACCCGTTTATTGTTCAGGGGGAGAGGGTTTAGTTTGTGTGACAGGCTTCAGTACTGATTATCTCCTTGCATCGTTAACGCAAGGTATGAACAATGCACATAAAGGCTAGAACAGGGTTGAAGCTTTCACTTCAGGGGGTCATTATTATTGGGGGTGACTCTTCTACATCAAACTTGGCTCCTGTTACAATCCCGTATCTAAAATTAATCTCAACCCGTCTGTCACCTTTCTGGAGCGTGTGTGGTAGGTTATGTCAGTCTGGCTTTTCTTGACTTTTAAACACATCTTCCCCACAACCTTTGTGCATCCTTTCTTCTCTGCAGTCCTTGGCCAACTTCTGCCGCTGCTGCATGGCAACGTGAATGGGAGCAAAGTGATCATCCAGGAATTCCAGGAGTGCTGCCGGCAAGGACTGTTCAGTGATGTGACTGCAGCCGCCGACTGTAGCGACGCAAGCCCTGCGAGCCCCCACACCTCCCGACCGCAGACGCCTGTTGGTGAGGACAGCGGTGTCCCTTCCAAAGCCCGGCTAAAGCGAATCATTTCTGAGAACTCTGTGTACGAGAAGAGACCTGAATATAGGATGTGCTGGTACGTCCACTCGGAGGTGCTGAAGAGTTTTGATCAAGAGCATCTCCCTGTCCCTTGCCAATGGAACTACGTCACCCAGGTCCCTTCTTCAGGGAAGGAGGAGGGTGGCAGTGTGTCAGGTGTGGCGATCCTGCAGACCACCCCCATGTCGGTAAAGAGGAAGTCCACCGGCAGCATGTCCATCACTAAATTCATGAAAAGGCCTCGGGGTGCCGAGCAGGTGAGCTCGTTTCGTGGTGCGCAAGATGGGAACGTAACTGTGCGTCTTCGGTAGGTGAGCGTCCTGGCATGCCTCCCAGATTGGCCTAGATCTGCCGTGAGCAGAGTCAAAATATTAAGCTGCAGATCTTCATACAAAAAAGATCCTTTTTGTGGGGAAAGGAGTGAAATTATGTGACTCTAAAGAGATGGGTTTCTTTTGTGTCTCTCCAGCTTGGACTGTCTATTCCATTTGAAACGTTGCTCTCCTGCTGTTCTTCCATTTTCTGCTATTTGGCAGTGATTGCATCCAAGCTGTGAATGGTTTCTGAGTGTCTGCTTGGCCTTGGGTTTTACAGCTGTAGATAATTTGTATGCAGGTTTTCATGTGTGTGTATGGCTGCCAGATGTATAGCCTGAGCTGGTGACTTGCATCAGTTGCACGTGTACCGATTAAACGTGGTTCATAAGTGCTGCAACTCAGCCTCTAATAGTCTGTAAAGTCTCTGGCTTATACATAAAGCTGAATTTCAAGAGCTGATTTAAAAATAGAGTAATTCATAGGAATAAAATGAAATGGATTTGGAGTAGTTGCTACTCCAGCTCTAAGCTTTGTTGTGGTCTTCCTGTTGTTTACTTCTGCTTTTCAGGGTAACCACAAGTAGTATTAAGAGCTTAATCATCCAAAAGGATGACTCAAAAGTATGCGATCGGTGCTTTAGCTGTGTGATGCTCTGTGCTTTTAAGACAGTGAGGCTTTAGGTCATGAAGCTTGGTCTTATCAACTCTTTGCTTCCAAACCTACAGGTAGGACAGGGTTTGCACTGTCAGTCGATTTATTCTTCACCACCTCGTCCTCAGGGGGTGAAAGAAGCCACAGACAAGGCTTTCTATGCTTTTCCTTCCCACTTTATTCTTGGCTGATTTGGCTTTTCTACTGAAAAAGCTCTGCATTGATAGGGATCAGAGACTTGTGAGAAGCTGTTCAGCCCCCAAACTCCCATCTGCTTGGTTTTTTTTCTTATACACTAAATAAAGGCAGAGATAAAAATCTCTGCTTGGCACCCACTGGAAATTGTGCTTATATCCAAGTACTTGAGCAGAAATAGCGAAACAAAGGCTTTTTGTAGAATTACATCACCAGCCTGAATTCTTCAAAGCTCTCGAAAGCATCTTGGAGCTGCCCTTGTGAGGTGGCGGTGCCGTGCAGTGCAGAGCAAAGGTGTCAGAGTCCCAAAAGCCTTACATGCCTGACATCTGAATGGGCACTGCTCAGCTATTGAGATCCCATCCTTCCTGTCGAGCGAGGCTGGAGCTGGAGGAGAAGCCAGGAACGACTGGTAGGTCAAGGCTGCCAGGTTCTCTGCCCCTGGCTTGTGTTGCTGTGCCATGGGGCTCATGCCAGGACTTGTGTAGGTAAAGCCGCTCTTACACAAGCTGCGGAGAGGGAAGAACTTGGTATCAAAGCGGTACCTGCACGTGTGTAGGAGGGGAATGCTTAATCTGAGAACTGTGACTTTAATGAAAGATGTAAATTTAAACCTTCTTTTGGAACAGCTTGTAGGGGGGCCCAGGTTCTAGTCTGAGATCTTTGTTCCATAATTCCAGTTGGGGAATATTAGGAATTCTCTAACCTGTTCTAACAGCACTCACAGCTGTTCAATGCTGGACAGCTTCAGTTTGTATCAGTCCATGTATTTGTTTTCTCGATTCAAAATGAGTAGTTTGTGCTGCTCTCGTGGCAGCAAATAGGGTCACCAAGGGAAGAACTGTTGCCCCTCCCTGAATAAAAGCTAATTGGCAAAGATGAGGAGTCATCAGGTGGGGAGAACATGCTTCAAATGTGACAAGCAAAAGTCATTTTCCATCTTCAGAAGGAAGAAAACATCTAAAATAATCAGCAGAAGGGGGGAGAGATTTCCCTTCCAAAAAACCCAACAAAACGGAGTCAGATTTCGAGTCAGGTTTGAAGTGACTTTTCGATGTGTGGGCTGTTCATCGCATTGTGTAATAGTGAAGCATCTCGGAGCAGATGTTTGGCCTGCTTCCTGCTGTATGTGCCACTGCAGACAAGGCCTTTTATCAAAAGTCTGTTGAAGTCAGGAGTTGCTTATTTTTCTTCCCTACAAGTGTGTCCAACTGATCAGACGGTGCTGTGGGTCTGAATCGTGTTCAGTTTTGGGCCCCTCACTACAAGAAGGACGTTGAGGTGCTGGAGCGTGTCCAGAGAAGGGCAACGGAGCTGGGGAGGGGTCTGGAGCACAAGTCTGATGAGGAACAGCTGAGGGAACTGGGGTTGTTCAGTCTGGATAAGAGGAGGCTGAGGGGAGACCTCATCGCTCTCTACAACTACCTGAAAGGGGGTTGTGGTGAGGTGGGTGTTGGTCTCTTCTCCCAAGTAACCAGCAACAGGACAAGAGGAAATGGCCTCAAGTTGCACCAGGGGAGGTTTAGATTGGATATTAGGAAAAATTTTCATACAGAGAGAGTGGTCAAGCATTGGCACAGGCTGCCCAGGGAGGTGGTGGAGTCACCATCAAGTGGAAGTGTTCAAAAAATGTGTGGATGTGGCGCTTCAGGACATGGTTTAGTGGGCATGGTGGTGTTGTGTTGACGGTTGGGCTTGACGATCTTAAAGGTCTTTTCCAACCTTAATGATTCTGTGATTCTGTGAAGTGCCCACTGTAGTCCTTCACAGCACCGGCTGTGCGTGGTCTCGCACGTTAGCACCATCCCTTGCTGTTACACAGCTGGTACCTTCTTTTTTTCCTTAAGGCCGAAGCTGCAGAGATGGATGGATTTCAGGCAGACACTGAGGAAGATGAGGAAGATGAGGACTGCATGATTGTGGATATACAGCCAAGCAAAGGTGGGAAAATAAATCGATAGCTGTTTCTTGGCAGATCCTTGCTCCCAGAAGGGAGGGTACAACAGAGCGGGAATGGTGCATGGCTAAACCTGTTGCAGTTTTTCTGCTACTTTTTCATCAAGTCTTGTGCTTTTCTCTGTAGATATTTTATTCTATGTATTTCTGTGCTTTTTATGTTTTATTCTAGATGCTGCTTTGCTTTGCTGTTGCTCTAACCTGCTCTTGCCCTTTCTTCCCTCTTCTCTCCAATCGACTAGAGCAAAGTGCTTGTGACTAGCATTCAGCTGCCAGTGTTACCTTTTTTGTTTGTTTTTTGTTTTGTTTCCAATAAGAAAAGTGAACATTGGGGTCAGTGTCAGCAGATCTGCTGTTGGTAAATGTTGCTGGGCAGGGCTGGTATCGGAGGTGTGCATACTTATGTTCAGAGCCCTTCCAGGACTGATGAGGTCTGGAGTGTAACTCCCCTCTGCCTTCTTGAAGTCTTAGGTGCATGCTAAATTGTCTATTCTGAAGGGGGTAATAACAAAGCTCTGGGCTGTTTGACAGGTGAGAGCTCTGATCAACACTGGGCTACTTTGCTCCAGAATCTAAGCAGTTGCTTATATTTGTGTCCCAGTTATCCCTTGGAAAAAAGCTTTCAAAGCTCCACTGCTGTAGCATATCCTTTCAGGCTACGGATTCAGAAACAGTGAGATGAGGATGTGGAGCAGCTCCTTTCATCTCAGTGAGGTTTTAACTATACATATTGATCATACAGATCAATGACTTAACACCAACCACATGATGTGCATTCAGCTCCTCTAAACCGCTTTCAAAACCTCTGAACCCTTTTCTTACTGCTCTCACAATGGAGCTCTTTCACAATGCTACTGGTACAACCTGAATTAAGGAAAGTGGGGTTTTTGTGTTGGGCAGCTCCCCTAATTGATAGATAAGGGCTTGTGCATGTTCCCAAAGCCTTAAATTCTAAAGAGTGTTTGACCCACTAGACATATCTAGGTTCTCCTATCTCAGCTGGTGCTATATTCCTCCTCTCCTTCCACAACAGACAATATAACTGTTTGACAAGAAGCTTTGCATTTAATCTTAAATGCTTTTGCTTACTACAAGACTGCAGTGAGATGAAAACCTTGCTTCAGGTTTGTAGCCTCTTGTTCTGAAGATGGGGATGCTATTCAGTAGCTTGCCTTCCTCAGGCTTTGTTGACACATGTGCAGCTGTATTCGTTTAAGTCTGAGTCTAAAGCACTGAAAAGATTATGAAGATCCTTTTTTTTAATGGTTGAAGTAATTTTTATTCTGGATTGATGTTAACCCAATATTAAAACCAGTTTTTAAATAGTATTGAAAAGGAGACTTGCAACAGATATGGGCAGACAAGCTAAGAGAGATAAAATGAATAGTTACCCAATTCTACTAGATTAATGAGGATATTTAAAAACAAACAAAAAACCCCAAATCCAACACATTTTCTACTTTGCAGATTCTACGTTGGCAGTTACTGAAACAGCTTCAGAATCCAGTGGCACAAGAGCTGCTCACCAGGACACCAGCATGGTCAGCCCATCTAATACAGTTTGAGCCTTAAATGCCTACTAACTTCTCTGTATGTATGTAGAATGAGTTAGAAAATTTTAAACCTTGTGTATCTTTGAACAAGATACTTGAAAGTATTCCGTATTTCTTGTAAAGAGAAGACAGCACTTTGTTCTGCTTCAGACCAGATGGAAGCTTAAATTTTTAGTTCTAGTTTTTTAGCTTAAAATACTGCATATTAATCTGTCCTTAATAAAGCATTATTGAAATTTTGATACTTCTTTGTAATGGAAGGTATCTAAGTTATCTCTAAAAATAGTGGAGGGTGTGAAATAAGCTTATTGTGATGCCACTGGGGGAATTGCTCTGTTCATAATGTTGTATAGCATGGCCTTGGGTATAAATGATGTACAATTATATTTGAATTTATGCTATCTACATCATCCTGTTTGTGGTCTTACTTGCTACAGAGAACAGCAGCAGGGCTTTACCCTTTGGAAAAGGAAAAAAAAAAACAACTGCAACTTGTTTCTTCTATTTTGGGGTAGGCTAGTATTAATTACACATCAGGCTAGTGATTGATAGATTATTGGTCTCCTGTACAAACTGCTGCAGTAGAAGCCGTATACCTAACAGCTGGTCTCTACCTCACAGAAAAACTTTGAAGTATAAAGGATTAAACTAGCATCAAACTTGTTTCTGTATGTAACAAACTTGCTGGGGCTTTTAACTTTCTGTGGCTTTTGAGTTGATGGATTAGTTTCCCAGAATACTGGCTGTAGTTTGAGGCTTAATCTCTCACCAGTGGGCACCAAAATAGTTGTTGCCTGTTGTCAGTCTCCTGGGCTGTCCCCTGCTCTGTCTACAGGTGCTGTGAAGTGAAAAGGTGGGTAATGCCACAGCTGCACCAGTAACACCAGTGCCAGCCCCAGCAGTGACTGGAGCTCATCTGCATTTCAAATTGCTAAAAGCAATGCAATTCAAATAACTTTTGAACAGAACTGAGTCTTTTTAAATACTCCCTTTAATCAGACTAAGCATACTTTTATCTAAATATATTCTCTCCAATAGGAGTTACAGTGCACACAGAAGCAAAAGGAAAAGCTGAGTTCTAAGCCCAGCCCAATATCCAGGCTCAATCAATTGGTAATCCAGCCTAGTGCTAGCACCTAATCCTTCCTCCAAGGGAGGACAGTGGTGCTTCATCATGGTCTTGGAACACCTCAAGCAGTCACTGCTAGAACTTGTTTTTTAAAGCCAGTCAGAGCAGTCCTCTAAGTGTCCTACCGGGCAAGACTGCCTTAGTGTATGGCTACCGGAGTTGTGGAGGTGACTGCAGGGTTGGTGTGACATGGCAGAATCTAGAGTCCCACTCTGCAGAGCTAAAACAAAGTCACATCTGAGGTCACGCAGCTGGAAGCTCCAACAAAACGAGGGAACAGTCTAAAACCACCAGCACTGAATCCACTCCCCTTTATTTCATGACAGTGTCTGGACTCTGGAGAGAAGTTCTTGTTTCAGGGCACTTGCTGGCTGCTCCTCTCCTGCCGCCTCAATATCTGCCATGACTGCTGCATCCCAGGCAAGGGTCAGGAGGGCTGAGGGCACCTGGGACCAAAACAGCAGAGTTATTAAGCTATAACAATGTTATACTTTGACCTCATAACATGTTGTATATGTTCACAGACCTGGAAAAGTGTAGAGCACTTCAACTAAAAAGGACAAGTGTGGATTTCTGCAAAAAGCTCCTTAGGGGACACTGCTTTGGGCTTTCTGGTGGTAGCCTTGTGCTAGAGCTGTGCTTGCCTCAGAGTTGCTGCCTTCCCTCTTTTCCCAGTGTGGATGCTAAACCACCCAGGATACTGTAGCCTGCATTTGCTACAGGAGGTTGGTCCTTGCAGTTCCTTCCAGACAGACCTCCTAGTCCTGAGCCAGAAGCCTTCAAGCAGTTACTTGTTTGTGCTTGACAAGAAGGGGCCAGTGCACAACTTATGGCACTGAAAGCAG
This sequence comes from Phaethon aethereus, assembly GCF_964289735.1. Lineage (NCBI taxonomy): Eukaryota > Metazoa > Chordata > Aves > Phaethontiformes > Phaethontidae > Phaethon > Phaethon aethereus. The sequence continues at coordinate 3,025,908 of NC_138602.1, forward strand.
AAGACACAAACTTCTAAGTTATGAGCAGCAGATGACTGACAGCCTGAAGATCCCTGTGGAAGGTACCAGCTATCTCTTTTTTTACTCACCAGCCCACATTCATTGAAGGCCAAGTTCTCGTCAGTCAGTTTGAGACCTCCAGGTCCCAACAGCTCAAAGGGCAGCCAGTCATCTCTGAGTGCTTCTCTCACAAAGTTGTAGAGCACAGATACTGATTCTCGTGCATAAAAAGTCCCTACCATGAGAAAACAAGGTGAGATATTGAGTGAGTCTCTGGCATTTACCAAATCTAACCTTTTATGGTAGGTTTCATGGGGCTCATGTACTGATGCTATCTTTATGAACTACTTCAGTGACACAGAAACAGCCTGATTCAACTGAGGAGGATAAAAGCAGAATCCCCAAAGAAAAATATTACTTCAATTGTCACAAGCCCCTGCCAGCCTGTAACAAAGAGTTGGGAAAGCCTGAAATGATTTCCAGAGTTCTACTGAAAAATTTGAAGACGATTTATACTGTTGTATAACCTGACACCACACAGGCAGCCTCATGCTGGTTACTATAACAAAATGATCTAATGAGTCCAGCTTGTTCCCAGTAGCCTGGGAAGAGCACGGTTTTTAATTAACAGTGCCTTGAGATTCTTCCCTCTCCCCTCAACCCCAGCTCACAGTCCCAACCCTGTGCAGGTGAGGCAGGTGGAGGGCTTGGAGATGAGAAGAGTTCTTAGAGAAGAGTTACCCCGCTCTGGTTTTTATTGCTTTATTCTACCAGCTGTGTTCAGCACACCTCAAGCCTGCTTATTATTCAAGCTCTTGCACTACACGTATTCCCAGGAGCTTTTGGGGCCATACAAAAAAACGGTAAGAAGTCGTCTTACCTTGGAGGATGTATCCATCAGGAAAACGGACTCGTAGCAGGGTGTAGTTGTACTTGCGCATTTCCCTTTGTTCTTCTTTCTCTCGCATGGCTCTTGTCCTCAGCAGCAAAGCCTTCTCCACTGCTTCTGTCCTTTAGAGAGAAAGCAATTTTTAGCATGAAGGAGAGGTACAAGACTCTTGGCTGGCATCGTGTGTCCCCAGGGCAGTCAGGGCTCTCCTCCTAAGCCTACCCACCGGAGCCGTTGCTCTCGTCTGATCTCTTCTGCAGTGAGGTTGTAGAAGTCATTTGGCAGCTCAAACCGAGCAGCTTCAGGTGATGGTTTAAATACACAGAGCTGGCGATCCAGCTGGGCTCTCACAGGCTCAGAGCTTAAAAGCTGCTCTTTGTAGTCCTTGATGTCTTCCAATTTGGTCAGCATTTCTTCCTTCAGTACGTAGTACTCCTCTGTGGTCTCTACAACCAAAAGGACAGGGTTTGAGTCTCTTGTTCTTTACAGGAGTAACGTATGAAATACAAGGGCAAGAAGCTCCAGAAAATGTAATGTCTTAGAAGGGAAACTGCAGGGTGAGAGGCTCTTTGTTACAGCCTTGGAGTAACAGCCTTTGTTACAGCCTGTGGAGCACTCTCCACAACCAAAGCTGTCTTGCTAGTGATGTCCCACCACCAAACTCCTGATTCCAGTTTAAGCCACTTAGATTTCTTGCCTTGTCCTGGAACAGGCAGTGTTTTTGTCTCAAACCCGATAGCCTGGAAAAATCTGTGTATCCCTTCCAGGCAGCTTATCCTTTCCTGGAAGAAAAAGAAAGATTTTAAATGTAGTCTGCTCCAGGCACGGACTTTCCTAGGCAGAGCTTCTGCAGGGGTCTTGATCTCACCTGAAACACTTTGTTCTGCAGTTTGATTTTCCGGTACTTCTCCTCCTCTGGATGGAGATAAATATTATCCAAGTATCTGCAGAAAGAGGAATGCACTTCATGGATCAAAGCAGGCATTTCAGGACATGCTACCTCAAGGTGTAAGCAGCACACTGTCTGAGAGACCTTACAGAATTTCTCACAGATATCAAGAGCTGAAAAAATGAGGAAAGTAAAATACATCAGTGTTTCATGCCTGTGCCAGAAAGAAAAACCTCTTGGACTAGTGGACTAACCCTTAAAACATCTCTGAGATGCTGACCTTATTTCTTAACCAACAGTTAAGACTGTTTGAGTGTTTGGCTTTGGTTTTCTTCAGCCTTTGCCTGGAGCATAGCAAGAAAATCCACATTCCAGGGACGGGACAAGCTACCTGTATGCTCAGTCCTACTAAGGCAGCCTACTTACTTGGCCATGGTCTCTACACCCACTTGTACTTTCTCCCGGTCCTTATTGAAGGTGTGAATCTCCATGATCGAGGCAGCCACTGGGTCTACGGAGAAATACTGGGGAAGAAGGAGAGAAGCTGGTCAGGGGGAAGCTGATGCTACTCTGCACAAAGGGCTGTGGGGGTCTGTTGGGGTTTAACGCCAGCCAACAGCTCAGCACCATGCTCATTCCCCCCGCAGTGGGATGAAGGAGAGAAACAGAAGGGTAAAAGTGGGGAAAAAACCCTCATGGGTTGGGCTAAAGCCAGTTTAATAGGTAAAGCAAAAATTGCATGTGCAAGCAAAGGAATTTATTCACTGCTTCCCAGTTTAGCTGTTTCCAGTGTGTAATCAATGCTGTTTTCATCACAAAAGACAGCACTGTCCCAGCTGCTATGAAGAAAATTAACTCTGTCCCAGCCAAAATCAGTACAGGGTCACAGTTCCCAGTCTCAGCATTTCCAGCAAGCTGAAGGGAGAATGCTTGGACAGGCACTTGTACGGCTACAGCAGAACAGAGCTGCCCCTGGGGAGCTGGCACAGGTGTTACGGGGAGAGGTTGCTGCTGCAGGGCTCGAAGGGACCCACACCACAAAACGAGTTAAAACAGGAGGAAGGGAAGCTGTGCAGCCGGCAGCCATGGTGCTTACTGACTGGATGGCTTCTCGGAGGTGCTTTTCTTTCTTGTCTTTCCTTACAACTGCACCGGTCAATGGGCAAATGAAGTAGATCCCTGAAACGGAGGGGGCAGCTGCCCCTTCCTCAGCCGGGGAGGTGACATCCTGAAGGAAACAAACCCAGGCACTGAGCTGAACACAGGATGGATTTGTGGGTCGTTTTGGTTTTAAATACCCTGGCACAGCTGGATGGGACAGGAACTGCACCATCTCTCATACCTTTTCCTCCTTGGAGACCCCTTTCTCGCTGGCAGCTGCCTCGGCCATCAGCTCTTTTCTCACTACGAGAGACAAAGCCAGGTTCCAGCAGTGGACAGAGCAGAGGTGCAGCCGGTTTCAGAGAGCATGGCCCTGGGGCTGCGAACACTTATGCCAGTACTCTGTTCCTGGCCCGAGAGTCTGTGGATGAGCATGACCCCCATTTCTGTGACTGCCACACAGCTGCTGAAGCCACTGTGCCCCAAAACGTCCCTGAGAGCTGCACGCGAGCAGTTGCCTACCTGGGCCCTCCCGCTCAGGGCTGTCACCACCCCACCCAGCCCCACTGGCCAGCTGCCCCGGCCCTAAACCAGCGCCGTGTCCTCCAGGCTGGCTCCTACCCTGGTTCTTGACAGCCTCCTGGGCGGGGAGCAGCTTGGGCCTGGGCTTCAGCTCCATGCGGGCCAGCGCCGCTGCTGCCGCCATCTGCACCTCATCGGTCGGGGCCTGACGAGGCTTCGGTGCCGCTTCGGCCTTCGGCTTCTCCCTGTGGCCCCTGAGCAGGACGGAGCAGCAGAGCTCGGGAGGGCTCGGGCACCGTGACCCCACTCATGCCCATGGTGACAGCCGTGGCCATGGACACGGAGCAGCGATTATCATCCCGGCGCCCCCGGGTACGCAGCAGGGAACCGGCCCCCGCGGGACGGGGCCTTGGGCACCGTGCTGAACGTCGGCTACTGGTACCCGCAGCCAGCCCAGTGTCCCCGGGCAGCCTCGGCCGGCGCCCCCCGGTTACCGGCGGGCACCGGGCCCAGGGCAGCCGCGGGGAGCGTAGATATAGACGGCGGGATGGAGGGGGCCGGCTCCCGCGCGGTCAGCCCCGCTGGCTGCCCGCAGCGCCCCGGCCCGCCCGGAAACGGCATCCTCCCCCCCGCCCCTGTGCCGCCGGGCCCGCCGTTACCGGAGGGTTCCTCCCTACCCCGTACCGGGACGGTTCCGAGAGCTTCTGTCCGGGCCCCGCGGTCTTGAACTTCAGGTCGGCCTTGATCTCCTGGAAGAACTTGCGCATGGCGGCGGGAACGGGACCGGGAGCGGACCGGGACTGCCGCGCCCCGCCCACGCTTCCGCCCTGCCCTCCGGAAGGGGCGTGTCCATCGCGCGGGCCCAAGCGCCGCTCTAGCTTCCTGCCGCTCTATGGCCTCCGGCGGTCCTCCAGGGCCGAGGGCCTGAGGGGGTGAGGGTGCTGCGTGTGAGGGCGGGCCCGGCCCCCCCCACGGCCTCCCGGCCTGCATCCACGGCCCCTCACGGTCCCCAGGCCTGTGCCCACAGCCCCTGCTCTTCAGCCCCTCCGGTGCCCCCGGGAGGAGCCAGCAGCCCCAGCCTGACCAAACCAGGCCGAAACAGGAGCAAAGGTCACCCGGCCTGGGGTGCAGAATGGGGGAGAAGGTTGTGCTCTTAGCTCTACCAGGGCCCACAGGTAGGGAAGGGGGACAGGAGCCCTCTCTCATCTGCCAGTCCCCCTGCCTGCCCTCTGGAACAGGCAGGGGCCTCACTTCCTGCCCCAAAAAGCAGCTTTGGGATCAGCCGATGGGCTCAAAATTTGGGGACGAATGCACACCCCTGCAAGGCAGGCGGTTTCATGAAGTTTATTTCCATGGCACAACTCACCGCCGAGGAAGAAGCCGCCTCATCCCTGCCTCAGGGTCAGCACACAATTAGCAGGGTCAGACACGCACGTTCCCAACGGCAGCTGTGGCGACGGCACCCTGGCATCGCACCTTCAGTGGCAGCAACTCAGCCAACAGCCTGGCATCGGCGCAGGGAGCGACGCCTGAGCCACCGCGGTGACACCGAGAGCCAGAAACACACAGATGGAGGCCAGACCCACGCCTGCATCGCCAGCGGGCACTCATGCACTGAGCCACGGCCCTGCCAGCTGCCGGGACCCCCATGCCGGTGGCACAGGAGATGCTGTGGAGAGCACACAGTCCCCCGAGACTTGCATGGGGTCGTTTTTGTTGTCGCAGTACGTCACACATCACAGGCTCTGCACTGCCAGCGCGCAGCCCGGGATATGGCACAGCCTGGCGGGAGCGAGCGCTCACTTTTCAGGGTGACGTGGAGAAACGTGAACTCCCCCAGGACCTGCTTGCTCCCCAACACCCTTTTCTTCACAAATTTCCTCACGCAAAGCCCAGAGGAATTCTCCCTTCTCGCCAAAGCAGCCACGTGCATCCCCCATGTGCTGCAGGTGCCATGCTGGACGCTGCCCATGGTTCAGAGAATAATTTAGACTGGAAAAGATCTTCAAGATCATCGAGTTTGTCCCCGCTTGCCTCCTCCCAGGGCCACAATCATCCTGTGGATAATTTCTCACCTGAGCATGGTTTGTGCTCTGTGGGGCCAGGAGTGCGGGCTGCCACCCCGCAGCGTGCAGCCGCCTCCATTTTAGGCAGCGAGCCTGGTGCAAGGCCATGAACCATTTGCATTTCCATGACTTGCAGAGAAACCAGATTGGGTTTAAACCAGATTTAAAAATCAGGTGAGCTTATAGGCAGACTCCTTAATGCCGCTTTGCTCTGGCTTAGCTGGCTTTAGTTCGAGTTTGAAAAGCCAGGGGAGGTGGCAAAGCAGACCTAACTCCAGCCCATACCCTACCCTATAGGCCTGACCCACACCCTATAGACCTGGGCCCCACCTTATAGCCCTGCCTGCCTCCCCTCCACCCCAACCTGGCCCATACCCTATAGCCCTGGCCCATGCCATATAGTCCTGTCTCTCACCCCACAGCCCTGACCCCTTCCCTGTAGCCCTGTCCTTCACCTCACAGCCCTGTCCCCCACCCCATAACCTTGTGTGTGCCCCCATAGCCTTGTGCCTCCCCTCAGACCCTCACCCCAAACGCGCCCCACCCGGGCGCCGGCCCCACCCCCTTCCCCTTCCCCGCCCCCTCTGGCCACGCCCCCCAGCGCCCGCTCTCTCCTCGGCGCCTCTGGCGGCGCGGCCCAATCCCGTTATCTCGTCGTGCGCTCGCCTCACTCCCATTAGACGAGACGGCTGAGTGACGTCGCGCTGAGCCAACAGAAGCTGGCACCGCGGGTGAGGGCGGGACATCCTGCGGGCCGAGCCGTCCCCGCCCCGTTGCCCGGTTCTGCCCGCGGCCTGGGCCTCCGCCGCTGCCGCCCCGCCCCGCGGCCGCCATGCCGCACAGCTTCAAGCCCGGAGACCTCGTCTTCGCCAAGATGAAGGGGTACCCGCATTGGCCGGCCCGGGTGAGACCGCGGGATCGCGCCAGCGGGGGATCGCACTGGGGCGAGGGGACGCACTGGGGCCGGGGGGGGGGGCGGGGAGGGCGCGGACCGGGCCGGAGATCCCGGACCGGGATGGAGATCCCGGACCGGGATGGGGACATGGATCGGCTCCTGTCCCGGGGTGGGGGGCCCGTACCGGAATGAGGGGGCCATAACGGTACCCGTACTGGCATGGGTATCCGGTACCGGGATAGGGGACCTGGTACGAGCACCTGTCCCGGGATGGAGGCCCAGCAGCGGCATGAGGGACTTGTACCGGCACCCGTACTGGGGTGGAGGTCCCATAACGGCACCCGTTCCGGGATGGCGACCTGGTACCGGCATGTGGTGTCCCATAACGGGATGGGGGACTTATATCTGTATCTATCCTGGGATGTAGACCCGGTACCGGCATGAGGGACCTGTACCAGCACCTGTACTGGGATGGGGAGTCTTGTACCAGCACCCGTGCTGGGTTGGGATGTCCTGTACTGGGACGGGTGCTCTCGTACTGCCACCTGTACTGGGATGGGGACACGGTACCAGGACGTGGTGTCCTGTACCAGCATGGGAGATATCATTCCAGTGCCCTTACTGGGATGGGGATGTGGTATGGGAATGGGGTGCCCTGTAGAGTAATGGGGGACCCCATGTCAGCACCTGTACTGGAATGAGGGCCCTGTACTGGGATGAAGGGCCCCTACGGGCATCCACGCTGGATGGGAGCCCGGTACTGGCATGGGGGACCTGTACTGGGATGGGAGTCCCACCCCAGCACTCACACCGGCACTGGCGTTTGATCCTGGGAGGGGGTCCCACACTGGCGCTTGTGCTCGAGGGGATCCAGCACTCAGCTGGGGGTCCTGTACTGGCACCTACACCGAGGGAGGGGGGGGGGGGTCCCACGCTGGTACCTGTGTACCTGGCAGGAGATGGGGGAGACCTGGGGGACCCCTCACCAGGAGGGTGTTTGTCAACCCTGGGCAGGGGGACCCGGACCCCTCTCCTGTCCCAGTGGTACCCTGAGCCCTCCCTTTTCACCTGCACTGAGAGGAGACCCTGACCCCCTTGGGGTAACCGCACAGGGTGAAGAACCCAGCTTCACCCACCAGGTCCCCTGGCCTGGGGATTGTCTCTTCTGCTGGGGTGACCTCTGCCACCCTGCTCCCTGTCCAGACACCCTGACCCCATGGGGGTGTCCCTCACAGCCCACCCACTGCCCTGGCATCCTGAAGGAGCCCTGCTCTTTGCCCTTCATCCTCATCCTCCCACTGCCGAGCAGAGCCCTGCCCCTCCAGAGACCCCTATTCCCCTTCTACACCCTCACCTGCATGTCACCCACTGTGGGGGGCACAGAGCTGGGGTCTGGGGCTCTGTCACTTGCTGGGGACAGGGTGGATGCATGCTGGGGACAGTGCCTGTGTGTGACATGGGGGTGGGGGGGGCTGCTGCAGAGTGCTCGTGACCTGCAGGATCGGAGGGTGCTGGTGCAGTTTTGGGGTGCAGATGGGGCGTTGGAGCGAGCATGGAGGGGGATAACTGGTCCCACTGGCCGGGTGACAGTGTTGTGCCATGGTGGTGGTGCCTGGAGGAGACCTGGAGGAGCGGGCAGAGCGGAGGCTGGTGCAGGACGTGCTCAGCGGGGGAGCGCGAGGCGGCTCGGGGGCTTGGGTAGGGGTCTGCTGTGGTCCTCGGCAGCAGCTGAGGGCAAGGCAGGTTCATCTGCTGAAGGTGTCTGATGGGAAGAGACTGGCAGGTGGAAACCCTGTGGGATCGGGGCCAGCAGGTACCGGGGAGGCTGAGGGTGCCGGAGACGACGATGCTTGGCTGCACCGCGCCGTGAGATCTAGGATGCCGCCCCCGCGCTGTCGTGGCTGACCTGGCGCCGAGAGGACTCGGTGGTTCCAGGAGAGCCCTCATGCTGCCGGCGTCTGCAGCCCCTCCTGCTTTAGCTCGCTTGCTCTTTTGAGGAAGGCTCCCCCCTGCCCTGAAGACCTCCCCAGCACGCAGGGCAGCCCTGCACACCCCGAGGCTCCAGCCTGCGGCTCTGCCCGCAGCCCAGACTACGTGGAGCAGACAGACGGGCGCTGGAGCTGGCGTGTGGGAAGAAGACGGGGTGGCCCACGTGTCCCGCTGTCAGTGGGGCGTTTCCTGCGGCCGGTCTCCAGCCAGGAAGGACCCTCAGGCTGCCCCGTCGGAGCAATCGCCTCCCACCCCGGGCTCGAGGGGGCTTCCCTCGGGCGTCCCCCCTGGGAGGCAGCGCGTGCAATGGCTCTCTGGGGAGTAGCACAAGGCTCGCGTTTCCCTGGGCATTGAGCCCGGCAGCGGAGAGACAACCTTGCGCCGAGCTCTAGCCGTAGAGCACCCGTGCCGGATCCCTTCTGTTACTCTTCTAGAGATCCCGCCGGGCCCTGACACCACAGTGGGACTCTTGTGCGTAGCAAGGTCCCCGTCCGGGTGCTTTCTTGCCGTGCTTGCCTCCAAGCGGGTGCGGGTGCCGGAGGCCGACGCTGCTAGCCGGGGCTGACGTGCCTCGCAGAGGACATGCTCAAGCCGCTCTCTCTGACCACCTCCTGCTTTGGGTTTCCTTTCAGATCGATGACATCGCGGACGGCGCTGTGAAACCCCCACCGAACAAGTACCCCATCTTCTTCTTCGGCACCCATGAGACGTAAGCGCTGCCTTGCTCCCCTCTCTGGGCTTTTGCCCCGCTGCCTCTCCTCCGGGCTCACCTCTGCTTTGTTTTTCTCCAGCGCCTTCTTGGGCCCTAAAGATCTCTTCCCTTATGAAAAATATAAAGACAAATATGGGAAACCAAACAAGAGAAAAGGCTTCAACGAGGGATTGTGGGAAATTCAGAACAACCCTCACGCCAGTTACAGTGCCCCTCCGGTGAGTGCGGGCCTCGCGTGGTGGGGGGCAGCGAGGACGTGGGCTGCCGGCGCCTCCACCTCTCCTTTCCTCCGCATCGCTCTCCTTTTTCTGCTTCTCATTGCTACGGTGCCTACGCGCTTCCAGCTCGCAGATTGGCTTTCTTGGGGTTGAAGTAGCTTCCCTTCCCTGCCCTCTCCCTTCCTGAGGGAGTCAGCTCTCCCCCTCCTCCTCCTCCTCTGGAGGAAGATGCTTTTGTCCAGTCTTCGAGGTGGAACTGGGGATGTGCTTTGTGCTGCTTTCCCAAAACCACAGGATTTCGTTGTCAGAGCAAGAACTTGAGGCTTGCTTGTCCCCGGCTCCCCGGACCTGTGCGTGGACTGTTGGGCAGTCCCCCTCTTCATCCATTTCTGAGGTCCTGAGCCAAAAGCTGCTGGGCTGCTCCTTCAGCAGGCTTCAGAGCAGGCCAGGAGATGGCTCTTTGCTCTCAATTGCTTGCGTGGACATTTCATAACCATAATTGTGTGATACAATTTATTGTATAGCGATCTTCAAAGAAGGCGTCCAAAGCAGCTTCATAGGCAGTTGGTCTGAAGAGGCAGAGGAAGGTTTTTAAGGTGAGCTACAAGGACAAGGTGGTCTAGAGGTAGGCAGGCTCAGGGAATGAGCCCCCTCGGCTGTGCTGCTGCCAGTGCAGGAGAGAGGATGTTGGTTTGAGTAGCTGTGGGAGAGGGTCGGACCCAAAACTGCAGATGTAGGGTAAGATGAGGCCACAGAGATGGTTGAAATCCTGGAGAACAACTTCAGCTTGTTGGGCGGGAGGTTGGTGATGGTGAGGGAGGCAGCCCCTGCTTTGTCCAGGGACTCCACCATGAACTCCCAGCAGAGGTAAGAAACCTGTCGGTGAGGGACCAAGGCAATGCCAGCTGAGGGTTCACCAGCGCCAACTGCATCTTGTGGCCAAAATGCCTGGAGGAGCAGAAGAGGAGACTGAAGTAGAGGTCTTTTCTGGTTTTGAGACCTAAATGAAGTGAGGTGCCAGGAACAGTCAAGGACGAGGAGAGGCTTTCCAGCAGGAAGGCTCCAGCTTTGGAAGAATCCCAGCTCTAGGAGACCCCTTGGGTGTGATATCCTTGCGTGAGGAACCTCATGATGGGCTGGTGAGAAGCCAGGAGACCTTCCCTACATAGGAGTGAGGGAACAGGACACAGGAGATCCTAACTGGGAAGAGTGGTGGCCACCACACTGGACTCCTCGTGTGGACCTTTCCACTGGGGAAGGCGTGCGATGTGCTCTGGGATGAAGCCATCTGAGAAGAGAGAGGCCTGACCTGAGTCGAGGCAGCCAGCCCACCAGAGGAGGAGAACGGCCGGGACCTGGGTGCTGGAGCAGAGGCTGAACTGAGGCACCCAGCCCCGCTTGTCTGGCGCCGTTAGGGCAGAGGAGGGCTGGGGGCTGCTCAGCCAGGAGGGGCTGTCGGGTCTAGGCATCTCCAGGGGTCTTTGGCAGAGCACGAGGAGAGGGGAGAGAGGGGAGCGAGGCAGCAGCAGCGGGTGGAAGCTGAGCTGGGGGACCCAGAGGGAGGATGTTGCTGGTGGTCTCGGGGTGGTGCACGAGGGCCTTGGGAAGGGAGTGCTGGGGAATTAAAAGGGGATCGACTGAGCATTCTCATGGAAGGGCTGGTCAGGTTGTCCCCCTGCCCCAGAGCCACACCGAAGGGTTCTGTGACAGGAGGGGAGGCTGCCCCACGCTCCTCTGCACGCTCACCTCTCTGCTCAGCGCTGCCGTCCCTCGCTCGTCACCCTTTTGTGCCCCTTCTCCTCTCCCCCCATGTGCCGCAGCCCCCTCGGGGCAATAACACAACTCTCGTCCCCGCTGTCTTTAGCCTGCCAGCTCCTCAGACAGCGACGTTCCTGAGAATGACCCGATGGGGGGAAGCGATGCAGGTGACGATGACGAAGACGCTGCCATGGCTGCCGTCGCCACAGAGAAAATGGAAAGCGATGAGGACTCGGATCGAGGCAGTGACCACAGTGGGCTCAAGCGAAAATCACTGGCCATGAAAGTGAGTGTGGGCTGAGGCGGTTCCACACAGCGGGGACAGGCGGGTGTCCTGGTCAGAGGGACACCAATGCCATCGTTGATGAAAGCTGCAGCTTTCATCTACCAAGCAGCGTGTCAAACCCAGCGTGGCTGGAGGTGGTGAAGAAACCAACTCCCTCTGGATTCTGTGATGGGAAATGGGGTTCGGCACATGTTTGGGGGTTTTGTAGCTGTCTCATGTTGTCTTTGAGATGGTGGGATGGCCAAGTCCTGGTGTGGTTTGCAGCCAGGAGCTGCACGTGGCTGCTCTTGCAGGGCCAGTTGGGAAGAGTTGGGCAAAGCCCCTTCCCAGTAAGCGCTGGCTTTCTGTGGTGGCTGGAGGGGCAGTGGGCATCCCACACACTCTCACTTCTCACATATCAGATGCCAGTGGCAAAACGGCCTCGGAAATCCTCCAGTGACCTGGATCAGGGCAGCCCCTCCCTGACAGAAGAGGAGAACTCGGAAACGTCTTCTGAGTCGGAAAAAAATAGTGACCAGGTGAGAGGGTTTTGCATACGCTTGTATGGGGGCTGGCAGGGTGGTAGGGAACGGGCTGGAGGAAGACTATCGCCGTCTAGGGGGGCAGTGGCTTGGGAGAACCTGACTGGCTTCCGAAACCATCATGAGACTCTTCCCCATTTCTTCATATCTGTGTTTTCCTCCAGGACTTCACTCCTGAGAAGAAGCCAGTGGCCAGGGCTCCCCGGAGGATGCCGGCAGGGGGGAGGAAGAAGAAGGTATAAGACCCCTAGTCTGCAGTGCAGAGGGAGGGAAGCTGGAGAGGAGTCTGGGGTCTGTGCTGCCCAGAGGGGGACCAGGGGGTGGCAGAGCTCTGCCACGGGCTGAGTGTAGGCTCAGTTTTGGGGTATGCTGCTGAGCCGCTGCCAGCCCCGACCTGGTCCAACCCCGCTTTGTGCCTGCAGAAAGTGGAGTCCGGCTCTGACTCGGACTCCAAGGTGGACTCAGATTTGGAAATGGGAAACACGACTGTGGACATGACCAAGTCGGACTCCAACTCTGATTCCGACTCGGATGTGTCTGTGAAGAAGGCTCCACGGGGCAGGAAGCCAGGTAACACCAAGGACGCGTCTTCTACCACTGCTGGGCCACTGCTGGCTTCCCCAGGGGACTGGGGAGCATGTGAGGCTGGGGGCTGCTGGGGCTCTGGGATCTCCTTCTGTTGCGGCCACCTTCCAGGCCATATCTGAACAGCCCTCTGCCTCCCCGATTTGGGGCTGTTTTAACAGAGGGACAACCAGGGCTCCTGCTGAACATCTCCCCATTGTCTTGCAGCTGAGAAACCCCCTCCCAAGCCCCGTGGTAGGAAACCAAAGCCTGAGCGTGTCCCGACCAGCTCCAGCAGTGACAGGTGAGATCAGCTGGGACACCGTCACCCTCAGGGCTGGGCTGGAGGGTCACCCAGCTCCCCTCCACACCAGAGGTCCAAGCGTGCTCTGTCCTTTGCAGTGATAGCGACAGCGACGTGGACCGCATCAGCGAGTGGAAGAGGCGAGATGAAGAACGGCGACGAGAGCTGGAGGAGAAGAGGAAGAAGGAGCAGGAGGAAGAGATCCGTCGGCTCCGGGAGCAGGAGAAGGAGGAGAAAGAGAAGAGGAAGGAGAAAGCGGAGAGGGGCGAGGAGATGCACTCGGACTCGGATAGCAGTGCAGAGGATGAAGTGGCCAAAAAGGGCCGGAAAGGCCGGGCCAAGGCTGCGTCCTCCTCAGACTCTGAACTGGAGCTGGAGAAAGAGGTGAGTGCAGAGCCATGGGGAGCTGGGGACAAACAGAGCCCGTCACCTCCCTGCCAGGTCAGCAGAGACTTCCAGGAGTGGCAGGGCCCTGCTGTCACGGTCTTGTGTTACGCTGGCATGGCCCATGCAGCACTGGGAAGGGCTGTGTCCGTAGGCACATCCGTGCCTTGCAAGTGGGAGCTCTTCCCCTGGCCCAGGACGCCCCATCCAGCTGTGGGTTTTGCATCTCCGTGATGCTCTCCTTCCCACCACAGTCATCAGAGTTGCTCCGCTGCGCTCCCCGGAGGAGCATCAGCCAGACTCAGCTGAAGCACAGGGGAGGGTTGCAGAGGGCTCATAGGAGCCATGCTGCCAGTGGTCAGAGGTGAGGTTGCCCTTTTAGCCTGGCGAGTTCCTCCCTCTGCAGGGGGGCCGGGAAAGCAGCCTGAAGATCTGGAAGGATACGTGGGTCTGCAGGTCGGGTACTGCAGGCTGGGTGGGCCACCTGAGGTACCAGGATATTTACTTTCGGAGCAGAACACCGCTGTGCTGCAACCTGAGTCCTTCTTTTATCCTGTGCAGGGGATGGCTCTGCACCCAAACCGACTTGCAGCAGCGCTGTGATGGGTGCTGGCTGCTTGCATTGCTGGATCGTGCCCGGCCATGGCCATGGCACTGCCTCTCTCCTGCAGCGGGGAGGGCTCTGCCGCTCTCGCCTGCATTGTTCTCTCCTCCAAGGTAAAGAAGCCGGTGAAGAAGCAGCCCTCGGAGTTGTCAAGGAAACCGAATCAGAAGGAGAAGAGGGGCCGAGCAGAGGAGAAACCACGGAACAAGTCAGCATCTCCCCTCCCTGCATCAGCTCTTTCTTCCTTTGCGGACAGGGCCGATGCTTGCCCTCTGCTGCCCAGCCCTCCCCGGCTGACACCCCTGGGTGCGGATGGGGCTCCTGTGGAGCTGCCCCTGGGCCAGCAGTGCCCATGGAGAGGCCGGGCTATTTCCTCCTCTCCTGTCTCCCAGAGCTGAAGGGGCTGGAGGAGATGCGGGGGGGCACCAAGCTGAGCTTTTCTGGTGTTTTCTGTCTCGCAGGGGAAGATCCTTGGGGTATCGCTTTGGGGCTTTGCCTTTCTGCAGTCCCGCGAAGCTGGGGCATGGGGGAGCTGCTGTCTCGGGGCTCCTGCCTGCCAGCGAGCCGGGAGATGTGTGTGAAAGCGTGGGTGGAGCGTGGCAGGGCTCTGCTGCCTGGCTCGCGCCGTCAGGCAGGCCGGGGGGATGCACCGATGTGTGCCGTTGCGCTTCTTCATAGCCCAGCAGCAAGTGGGTGTTTTCACCTGAATGATCTTTCCTTTTCCTCTCACAGACCTTTGAAAGTGGAACGAGGCCGGAAGAAATCTGAGCTGATCCCCGAAAGGCGGATGGAGAAGAAAAAGGGTGAGAGCCATTGCGTGCTGTCACAGAGGGGAGGAGAGGGAGAGAAGGGATCCAGGGTTGGTTCCCCCATCCCAAGGAAGAGGAGGGATCTTTCCCACCGCTATCAGTGTGGTTGTGCTGGGGCCCTTCCCAGCACTGCTATGGTCCCAGCATCGTGTTGGAAAGTGGTTACAGCGTATGTAGAGACCGTGAGCTTCCCTACATACACCCCTTCCCGATCGCGGCACACCTCAGCCCATCCTCTTCAGAGAGGCCCCTGGGGCTGTTTGACCTTGGAGGTGGAAACCAAACCCTTGCTGGGGGAGAGGTCCCGGGCCTCAGGCAGCACCGTGCTCTCCTCCGGTGACCTGATGCCTTGACCTGTCTCTCTTGCTGCTCCAGAACCCACAGTCGAAGAGAAACTTCAGAAACTTCACAGCGAGGTCAAGTTTGCCCTGAAGGTGGATAACCCGGTGAGTGCCCGAGACCGTTGGCCTGGCCTGGGAGGTCCCTGCTCATCGTGTCCTTGCTCACCACATGAGCCTTGCCCAGCTGCGATACCTGGGGGTGCTCAGCCTGGCTGAGCCTTCTCTTGCCTTTCTGGATGCTGGGTGGCAGTAGGGGACCGTGCTCCACGCTGCGCTGCCCCAGGTGCCCACAGGGGGACTGCCAGGCAGCTTCTGATCTTGGTGCCATCCTTGCAGGACATCAAGCGGTGTCTGAATGCGCTAGAGGAGCTGGGCACGCTCCAGGTCACCTCTCACATCCTCCAGAAGCACACCGACGTGGTGGCTACGCTGAAAAAGGTAGGGCAGAGGGCTGAGTGCCTGCCTGGAGGGAGCGAGTGAGCCTGCTTGAGCCACCCCAGGTCTAAGGGCGTCCCTCCTCCCTCTTCCTGGTGCAGATCCGTCGCTATAAAGCAAACAAGGATGTGATGGAGAAAGCTGCCGAAGTCTACACCCGGTTGAAGTCGCGTGTCCTGGGACCAAAGATGGAGGCGATCCAGAAAGCCAACAAAGCCGGGCCTGAGAAGGACAAGGGGGATGCGGAGAAGGGCCAGGAGAAGCTGTCGGGAGGGGAGACACGGAACGAGAAGGGGGAAGGGGAGACGAATGCTGGTAACGCTCACTGCATATCTCGGGGCAGTTCCCTGCTCTGTCCGGGCATGTAGAGATGCCAGGGCCCTTCTCAAGGCATGGCACGTCCTGCTGGGGACCGGGGACACGAGCAGGGACACGGCACATCCCCCTGGGGACTGGGGATGCGTGCAGGGGTGGCTCTTGGCCTCGGTGGTGGAGGGGAGCAGCAGCCATGCGTGGCACCTCCAGTCCCCTGATTGCTGGAGTGCCAAGAGTGGGAAAGGACTGAATATCGGACGCTTGCGGCAGTGAGAGCAGAGGGCAAACCTCAACGCCCACGCCCTGGCTTTGGATGCCTCTGGGCTGATTTTTGGGCCAGGACGGCTCCTCGCTGCCAGTTTAAGCGCTTGTCCAAGGCACCGGGGAGACAGAGGAATGCAGAGACGCCCTTGGACGCTGGCTCAGGCTCTTGCGCAGGCAGCTGGTGACTGGGATCTTCCACCCTTGTAGCCGGGTTGCTGCCTGGGGACATCCTGGTGATGCTGCAAGAGCCTTCCCAGAGGAGCTGATGGGGAAAATCCACTCTGACGCCTGCCTCTGGGCGTGAGGCTGGAGTCTTTGGGGCCCCTCTCGTAGCTGTCAGGGTCAGGCCAGACCTGGGGTCCTCTTGGTCTCGGCTGGGTGTCCCTTGCCTGGACGGGGACAACTTGTGGCCGTGGGTCCTCGGCTTACCCAGCCCGTCATGCATCCGGATGGATGAGGTCCACCATGGGGACTCGAGTGTCTGAGCCTCTCTCTTCCCTTTAGACTTGTCGGGTCCAGTCAATGGTGAATCCCTGTCCCAGAAAGCAGAGGGCACAGAGGAGAGGGACAAAAGCCAAGGGCCAGGATCCGGAGAGCCAGAGGCATCCGCCGAGGAGACCCACAACAAGTGAGCGCTCGAGGGGCAGAGCTGGGGGCCTGGGAGCTCCCCTTGATCTGATGCATGAACAAGCTGGGCTCTCTCATGGATGATTTGGGGCGTCTCAGGGGTTGTGTTGGGCTTTTCCCAGCTTGGGAAGGGGCCTGGGGTGCGGGAGAGGGCTGCTGCGGGTAGGGGAAGGCAGACGAGCAGGGCAGACACTCACTGAGATGCCCGTGCTCTCCCTCAGCAGCGTGCAGGACTATCCCAAGGCCGAGAGAGCCGGGCTGGAGCGGGAGCGGGCTCGCGGGGAGTCGGAGGCTGCAGATGACGCGGAGGAGAGCTGAAGCAGCGGCTCCCACCCGGAGCAGGAGGCGAAAGGGCTGCAAAGGGAGACCGGCCTCTGCCTCGTCACCTGCCTGAGTTACTTCACGAAGTCACGCAGTAGCTGATGTCCTAGGTCTTGTCCTGTGCCCCCAGCCCTGCGACAGCACCGAGCGGCGGGGGCTGTGCTGGTTGTCTGTATTTGTCTCCCCTCCCTTTATTTTTTGGGGGTTTTGTTTTGATCCTCCCCTCTCCTCCTGGTCGTTTTTTTGTTTTCCCTCCCACCTCATTTCCTGTGATTTCAACCGCCATGAAATGAATATAAAGGGTTTTTTTTTTTAATGAAAAACACAAGGAGCCCTAGTGTCTGTTTCTTGAGACATCGCTGACTGTGACGAGGGGAGGGCAGGAGCAGCCCCCTGCCTGGGGCCAGGACTGGAAAATGCCCCCACACGTTCCCCCCTTCCCTCTGGCCCTGGCACACGCTACGAGCCAGGACTAAGCACCCATGGGTGTCCCTGTCCCCCTCAGGCCCTGGCCGGGGGCGTGGGACAGCTGAACCGGGCTGCTTTGCGCTTGATGCTCCAGCGCCTGTGCTGGGCTCTGCCCTGGACACGGGGCTTTTCCCAGCCCCGTTCCCCACCATCAGCTTCTCTCCAGCCAGGGGCAGCTGCTGGAGCCGGGTCCCTCTGCTTCCCGGGGAGGCAGCAGGGCTGGGCACCAGCTTTTGGGTTAAAAAATAGTAAAAATTGTGTATTCTCTCTCTCCTATCTCAGCCAGGGAGAGACCGAACCATGGCAGCATCCTGCCTTGTGCTGGGCAGCATCTTTGTCTGTCTGTCTGTCTGCTCTTTTGCAAAGATCTGAAGCTTTTGTACGTGTCAAATAAAGCTGTTCCCAGCTCAACCCACCGCTGCGTCCTCGAGTCCTTGGTTCTGCCGGGGCGGCAGGAGGACGCCCCGGCCCCGCTTTGAGGCTGCTGTTGCCGTAACCCTGCCCTGGGGAGAGGTTGTTTTGTGTTTTTTTTTTTCCCAGGGCTGATTTCATGCTCCAGCCCTCCATAAACAAAACCCAAATAAACCCACCTCACACCCCACCCCACACCCCCCCCAAAAAAATAGCGCAGCGTGCCTCTTGCCCAACTGCCGGCAGGCAGGGGGGTGCGATGGGGTGAGATGGGTCCTGCTGTGGGGCCAGGGGCTCAGCCCAGTCGCTGCAGAGGGGCTGTGACACCCTGCACTGCCCCAGCAAGGGGTTTGCATGATCCCCCCCCGGGGCAGCACCCTCCAGCCATGGGGCGGCGGGGTTTGAAGGTGGATACGAGGCCCAACTGTCCTTCCCCCCCAAACTCCCCCATCGTCGCAGTTCGGGGGACCGAATAACGCCAAGACGCAGCCACGGAGGTGAGCAGAGCCATGTTGGTGCCACCGAGGATGCCGCAGGGTTTCAGCCCCCGAGCAGCCGTGGCTGGTTGAATTTGGGGCACCCCTAGGTTTGGGGGCACGGCAGGGTGGTGTGTGGTGCCGCCGTCCCGGCAGCCTCCACGACATCCTCCAGCCACGGCACTGCCGGGTGCTGGAGCAGGAGCGCTCCCAGGGCCGCCAAGGCCTGGGCCACCGCCTCACGTCCCCGGGCCACCACAGTCCCCAGCAGCTCGCCCAGGGACGGGGTCCGGCTGAAGATGTTGTGGAGCTCGGCCGTGCCGCGCTGGACCCAGCGCGCTGCCTGCTGCAGCAGGACGGGCAGCTGCCCGACGCGAGCCTGCAGCTGCCCCAAGGCGTCCTGCAGCCGCTGCCCCAGCATCCGACCCACGGCCAGCGCCTGCCCCAGCAGCGGCGCGGGGGTCCCGCACCCCTTGGCCGGCCCCGCAGGGCGGGGGTGCGCCTGGTTCCTGCACGCCCGCATCTCCTGGTCGTCGCAGAGCGGCTGCGTGGCGGGGACGGGGGTCCTGGGCACGGTGAGGAGGCCCCAGCCCCCCAAATGGGCGGCTGTCACCACGGTGAGGATGGGCTGGAGCCGGGCGAGGGTGTCCTGCCACTTCTGCCAGAGCTGCCGCACCAGGGCCAGGGCTCGGCTCCTGGCGTCGCCGGAGAGGATGCCGAGGGGCAGGAGGCTGCGCCGGAGAGCCCCGGCCGAGGCCAAATCCGGCCCCTCTGCGGCCCCGTCCACTGTGGGGGAGAGGGGCTGGAGATGGGGTGCGGGGGGTCCTGGCCCCCAGCAGCATCCCGGGGTGAGGGGGACGTGGGGACCCCCGGTAGCATCCTGGGGTCTCTTACCCGCCTGCCTCTGGCCCTGGGGCAGGTAACGGTTCAGCCACTGCTGGGACGCGTCCAGCGCCTGCTCCATGTTGTGGAGGAAGACATGTCCGGCTGCGGGGCCCAGCAAGGCGCCGAGGGTGACGGCCACGACCGAGGGGACGCTGGTACCGGTGTCCTCGGCGATGCTGGTACCAGTGTCCTCGGGGCCTGCCAGCTGCGTGGGGGGGTCCCTCGGGGCAGAGCCTGCAGCATCCTGGGGCGCACAGGGGCTGCCGTCAGACACGTGCCCCTGGGCCACTGACACGGTCCCCTCCAGGGACCTGCGGGACCCCGAGCAGGGGCACGGCCCCACGGCACAGCCCCCGGGCCAGGGTACCTGCTGACATGGCTGCGGGGTGGCCTCATCCATGGGGTCCCAGGCGGCTCTGCCTGCAAGGGGTGGGGGGCACAGCGCTGACGTACGGGGTGCAGGTGGGTGCCACAGAGCCCCAGTGCCATCTCTGGGCCCAGCCCTGCCTGTGGGGCAGCTGGGGGGGCAGGATAGGGCCCACCTTGGCCTGGCTGCCCGTCTCCTGTGGGGTGCATGGGGGGGCTGCTGGCAGGAGGGACGGGCAGCCAGCTCACGGCACGCTGTGTGGGGCGAAGGGCCGAGCCGTGCTGGGGGACCCTGGGGTCCTGCTCAGCCCCCCATCGCCGACCGGCTGGAGCCCCATGCCCAAGGACAGTGCCCTGGGGCCATCATCACCGGGGGGCGGGGGGGGTGGGTAGGGAACGCCCCGCTCTGGGGGGACACAGCAGGGTGCCAGCAGGTGGGCTGGGGGGCACAGGGTGCCGGGGGGGGGCAGAGCAGGGGACAGGCCAGGGGTGTCACTGGGCTGGGGGAGAGGTGGCGGGCTGAGGACATGGGGGTCCCTAGGACTTTGGGGGGGCTGTTCCTCCAGAGCACCCCCCGAACTCACCCTCAGCCATGGGAGGGGAAGAGGCTGGTGTCCTGGGGGCTCAGCACTGGGTTGTCCCCACCAGTGACTATTAGAAGCCCCAGCCCCTGTGAGGTCATGCAGGGCTATGACATCATGCCCCCTGCCTGCTGCTCCCCCCAAGCCCCGGCCTGGGGGCAGATGCAGCCATGGCAGCGCCGATGCCCCCCAGAAGAAACCTCAGTCCAGTGCAAAACCAGCCAGAGTTTATTGCTTCATGAGCCGCCCCCACCCCTACAAGACCGGGGGCTTGGAGACACCGAGGACAGGGGGCAGGGGGGGCCAGCTGGGGGCTGGCGGTGACCCCCAATAGGCACTTGGGGGGAACCAAGGCGCTGTGCTACACGTCCCTGGCACAGAGCTGCATGGAGGGCAGGAGGGTCCCCGGTGCGGGCAGGCACAAAGGTTAGGGGCAAGGGGGGGCAGGCAGGGGTTAGTAGATGCTCCTATCAAGGCTTTGGGGGGGGGGCCGTCACCCCACCCCACAGGCTGCTACTTCATCTCCAGCTCCACCAAGCGCTGGCCCGAGGGGGCGAAGGGTCCCACCAGCCAGGTCAGGGGGGTGTTGTGGGCCACGTGCTCCACCAGCTCGTCCATCAGCTGGCGAGCTTTGGTGGCACGGGCACGGGCTTGGGCCAGGACGCTGCCCGTCACGTCCTGGAAGGAGGCGGCGGAGGCGAGGGCTGCCCGTAGCTCCTCCACGTTTTGCCGGACCTGCCCCGCCGTGTCCTGGATGCCGGCGGGGAGGCCCTGGAGGCTGGACACCAAGGGCTGGCAGGAGCTCTGGAGCTGCTGCGTCAAGCCCTGCAGCAGGGCCAGCGTGCCTGACTCCACCGGCTGTGGGGGGACACGGGGGTGGTTGAGGGGCTGGGAGACACACCGGGTGACCCCGGGGACCCCCTGCCCTCCACCTACCTCCGGTGGTACCAGGTCCTTGCCCCCACCCGGTTGCTTCTTGCTCCACTCCAGCCACATCTGCTGCAGCTTCTCCTGCCCTCCCTGCAGCTTCTGGTCCATGCCCTGCTTGAGGTGCTCCACCTGGGACGGGAGGCAGAGCCTGCTGGGGGGGTCTGCCACAGCCCCAGGGTGGCTCAGGGGGCACACGGGGGTGGGTCCTACCAGGTCGAGGGTGCGCTGGAGCTGGGCCAGCACGTCCTGGCTGCTGCGGCGGGCGCTCTGCAGCTTGCCCAGCGAGTGCTGGAGGGCTCGGTGCCGCAGCTTGGTCGAGAGGGAGCCCAGGCGCACAAAGTAGCTCTGCTGCTGCTTCTGCTTCTCCGTTTCGAAGCCCTCCACGGCCGTGGCCAGCTTGGCTGCGGGAGGGGAGCTGCTGAGGTGGCCCCACCACCACCAAGCCCACATAGAGCCAGCATCACCCTGCCCAGGCTCGACCCACCCCTCTCCGAGGGGACCCCCAGCCCACGACACATCTCCAGGGGGTTGCAATCAGCTCCTTACCCAGCTCCTCATCCGTCATGGGCAGGTAATGGTCCACCAGCTCCTCCGACTTCTCCAGCATGGTGCCCATCCCGCTCACCACCATCTGGCCCACGGTCGAGCCCATGACGGTGCTGACACCGCTGCTCACCGCCGACTTGGTCAGCTCCACGCTGCCCTGCACGGCCCCCTTGGTCATGTCCATCACACCCGTCACACGGCTGGTCACCGCGTCCTTGGCCCCAGCCACGGTGCTGGTCAGGACATCCTTGGCGCCCGTCACCGTGGATGTCACCAGCTGCTTGGTGTCCGAGATGAGCTGGTGAGGGGGGACAACCTTCTGTTAAGCAGCACTGGGGGGGACCTCAAGCGTATTTGCCCACCCCACCCCACCCCACTACCTTCTCCGTGGGCTGCTGCAGGATGGGCAGCTTCTCCTCCAGCTTGTCCAGCCCTTTGCAGGCGTATTCGTTGGCGGTGGAAACTAGAGACATGAAAATCAGTGGGGTTTAACACCCCGCTGCCTCCCAAGAGCTCTGCTAGGGACGGCTTTTGGGGTACCCCAAAACTCATGGGGTGCTGCCCCCCACCCCTGCCCCACTCACTCTGCGGCTCCAGCTTGGTGAGGATGGGCTGGGCCCCACTGACCGCCGCCGCCGTCAGCGTCTTCACCCCCTTTTCGGCGGCGTCGCAGACGGACTTGACATAGGGGTGGCTCTCCTTGGTGGAGGCGTACGCCGTGGAGACCATGCCGTAGGCCGAGCTCACCAGGGGCAGGCTGGCCACCCGCGCCCCGATGCTCTGGGGGCGTGAAGGGGCCCGGATGAGCGTGGGTGTCTGGGGTGATGGGACCCCAAATCTCACAGGGGATGGGGGGCACTGTGTGCCCCCAACCCCCCGAGGACAGCTTTGGGGCGCTGCGAGGACTCTCCAAGCCCACCCAAGGGCAGGATCCCCTGTCCCCAAGCAGGGACCCCCTGGACACCCCCACCCCAACCCCCCCCCTTGCCCCCACTGACCTGCTGCTCCTCCGCCTTGGGCTGCGCCGTCTCGGGCTCGCTGCTGGCCATGGTGGCGCTGGGGGCGCGGGGGAGGACCGTGAGTGGGGTCACCCCCCCCTCCACCGCCCCCCACTTACCCCCAGGGTGGTGAGGGAAGCCCAAGTTATCCCCCACCGCAGTGCGGGGCAGGCCCCAGCCGGGACCGGGACCGGGACCGGGACCGGGACCGGGACCGGGACCGGGACCGGGACCGGGACCGGGACCGGGACCGGGACCGGGACCGGGACCGGGACCGGGACCGGGACCGGGACCGGGACCGGGCTCACCTCCGCAGGCCAGGCGAGACTCTGGACTCGCCCCGCTTCCTCCCCACCCGCTTTTATAGCGCCGGAGCCCGGCCCCGGGCGCATGTGACCGGGAGCCGCCCCGCCGGGGCCGGCCCGGGGCGGCCCGGGAGCACCGACCCGCGGGGCGCGGCGCGGCCGGGGCTGCGGCGACTCCCCCGGGCCCGGGCCCACCTCGGCCCCGGGCCACCCCCGGCCCGGACTGCAGTTATACCCCCGGGACCGGATCCCCCGGGACCGGGATGCACCCACCCCTCTAAGCCCCCCCTCCCTTCGGGTGGGTCCCCCTGCCACGGGGCTCCCGGTGTTCCCCCCGCCCTGGCCCAGTGGAGAAGGTCAGGCTGGTCCCAGTGGGCGCCGGTGGCGGGAGGACGGAGCGTCCCGGGGGACCGGGTGCCACGGCCTCGCTGCGCCCGCCGTGTCGGGGATACCCCGGGCCCAGCCCCGCGACGGCGATAACCGGGACGAAGTTCAGCGCCACACGGCCGCCGTCCACAGTCCAGCCACCCCGGCACCCCACGGCACCCTCCATCCCAGCACCCGCCCCGCTCTCCCCCCCCCAGCAGCCCACTGGCGAACCCCCCTCCACGGGGTCACCCCCCAGCCCAGCTCCGCCGCCCCTGCCCAGCCCCCCCGGTGAGCCCGGCACAACGTGGTGGCTCCACGGCAGCCGGCGCTACGGGCTGTAAGTCATTTTAAGGCCTAAAAAGTTGTTTTCTTCCTCTTTAAAACGCTTTGAAGCCGCTAAGACAAGAAATCCCGATGCTCCCGGGCGCGGGAGCACCGCGGGGAGCCCCAGACCCCACACGGGACGAGCCAGGCCCGGCACACACTCCATCCTGTGTGCCGCCGTCCCCTCCCTCCCCGAACAAGTCCCTGGCTACGGCATCAGGGGTCCCACGCCGGGTCACCGAGTCCATCGTCACCTCATCCCCGCCAGGGACGGGGTTCGCTGCTGCGGGCGGGCGGGCGCTCCCCCAGTTTGGGGGTACCGGTGGCTCAGTGCTGGCTGCAGAGTCACGGAGCAGCCGGTACCTGGTGTGTGCCCCCCACGGTGACACAACCCTCCCACTTGGCCATCTCCACGGGGACGTCCTCCGGATACTCCACCAGCACGGGGGCGAAGGGTCCCACCAGCCAGGGCAGGGGCGCGTGCTGCCCCACGTACTCCAGCAGCTCGTCGATGCCCAGCTGCGCCCGCGTCACCGTCTCCCGGCTCTGCGCCAGCACCGCCACCGACAGGTCGTGGAAGGAGCGGGCACGGGAGAGGGAGGCCTGTACGCCCTCCACGCCGTGCCGGACGTGTCCCGCCGTCTCCTGGACGCTGCTGGGGAAGCCCCGGGCGCCGGCGGCCAGGCGGGTGCAGGCGGTGTGGAGCTGGTGCAGGAGCCCGCGCAGCATGGCCAGCGTCTGCGCCTCCACCTGCGCGGCAGGCAGCGGGCAGGCAGCGGGCAGGCAGCGGGCAGGCAGCGGGCGGCCCTGGGGTGCGACGCTCCCCCTGCCCGGCCCGGCTCGGCCCCCCGTACCTTGGTGTCCTCCATGGGCACAGCCCCCCGCCCCATACTCAGTGTGCCCCACGGGTACCCCCCGTACCTCGCCCTCCTCCATGGGCGCGGCGTCCTGCTGGCTCCACTCCAGCCACATGCGGTGGAGATGCTGCCGGGCGCCGTGCAGCGGCCCGTCCACGCCCTGCCGCCCCTGCTCGATCTGGGGGAAGGGACAGCGGGGTGGGAGCACACCGGGGCGCGCCGGGCTGGCACGGGGCTGGCACGGTGCCCGCCGCGTCCTTACCAGCTCGAAGATGTGGTGGAGCTGGGCCAGGACCTGCTGGGCGCTGTGCCGGGCCCGCTGCAGCTCACCCAGCGAGCGCCGCAGGGCTCGGTGCCGCAGCTTGGCCGAGAGCGAGCCCACGCGGACGAAGTAGCTCTGCCGCCGTCTCTGCCGCTCCGGTGAGGCCACCTCGACGCCCGCTGCCGCCGCTGCCGGGCCGGACAGGGGGGAGAACCGCATGGCTGGACCATCCCACGCCGGGCACCGGAGCGTCCCACCGCCAGTGCTGGGATGAGCCCCCCCGCCGAGCTCCGCACCCCATTGCAGGGACACAGGGGTGCCCACCCACGGGATGCTTGGCCACCGAGTCATGTGGAGGTGTCACCAAAATGCCAGGTGGCCTCTCCGGTCACCTCTGCCGTGACACGGGGCCGGCTCTGCCCACTGCTGCCCTGTGCCGAGCTATAAATACCCGGGGTGGGTGGCACAGGGCTATATTTGCTTTCTGGTTTCCAGGTGAGAGTTCACCCACCGCCGCGCCGCACTCCCCAGTTTTGTGTTCGTGGCGGGTGGGGACTGTCCCCTGCGCGGTGTCGCGGTGGCCGTGGGCACCGCGTGGGGCTCGGTGGCGCGCCGGTACGGCAGAGCTGCCCAGGTGCCACCGCAGGGGCTAAGCAGCAGCAACCAGGGGCAAATGATGCCAGGGTTGGTGCTGAGCAATGGGGTGGGGGTCCCATGAGGGGCTTGGCACCCCCAAATTTGGGAGACGGTTGCCGTCCCGCACAACTGGTACTCACCCAGCTCCCTGTCTGTCCCAGGCAGGTATCGCTCCCACCAGCTCCTCTGATTTCCCCAGCATGGCATCCACCCCCTGTGGCCAGTAGCCGGCCACGCGGGAGCCCGCCACGGTGCTGACGCCGGTGCTCAGCGCCGAGCACGTCCTCTCCACGCCGCCCTGCACCGCGCCGCGGGCCAGGCCCACCGCCCCGCTCATGGTGGATGACACCAGCTCCCCTGGTCCCCGCCACCACCTGGGGGGGACAGCAGAGGGACGGCTCGTCCCAACACCTCGCCCAGCGCTGGACCCCCAGGCGCCCCAGGGGAGACGTTACCCTCTCGGGGGCTGCTGCAGATGGGCAGCTTCTCCCTCCAGCTTGTCCAGCCCTTTGCAGCGTATTCGTTGGCGGTGGAAACTAGAGACGTGAAAATCGGTGGGGTTTAACACCCCGCTGCCTCCCAAGAGGTCTGCTAGGGACGGCTTTTGGGGTACCCCAAAACTCATGGGGTGCTGCCCCCCACCCCTGCCCTACTCACTCTGCGGCTCCAGCTTGGTGAGGATGGGCTGGGCCCCACTGACCGCCGCTGCCGTCAGCGTCTTCACCCCCTTTTCGGCGGCGTCGCAGACGGACTTGACGTAGGGGTGCCTCTCTTTGGTGGAGGCGTACGCCGTGGAGACGGCGCCGCAGGTGCAGCTCACCAGGGCCAGGCTGGCCACCCGGCTCACCACGCTCTGCCGGGGGGGATGGCAGTGAGCTGGTGCCCCCAGTGATGCCCGCAGCCCACCCACAGCCCTCCCTGCACCCTTACCTTCAACTCCTGCCGGTCCTCTGCCGGCGCGGCATTTTCGGCTGACATGGCAGCAGCGGCTGCAGCGGGTAGAGAAAGATCATGGGGTGCCACGGGTGGCTGAGCCGGGGTTGGACCCCCGGGGTGGCTGAGCCCCATGACCACCCCTCACCGTGCTGAGGAAAGCAGCATGTGGTGGGGCTGAGCCCCCCAGCAGCCCTGACCCTGCTGAGGGCTGAGACCCACCAACTCATGACACAAGTGGGAGGCAGCTGCAGGCCTCAGAGCCCCTCGAGGGGGAATCATGGGGGGTCTGGAAGCGGTTTGGGGTCAGGCCTGATGTCCTGCCCTGCCGGCAGGCGATGGGGCCGGGCTTTTGGGTGATTCAGCCGGAAGGCGAGCCGGGCTGGCCTTTCGCAAGCCCGCGGTGGGGACGTGACACCCGTCACCTCGGCCAGGGCAGCCCCCCCGCGCCCCCCCAGCAGCCTCTCTGCCCTTTGGGGTGTCCCGCTGCCCCCCAGCCCGGCCCTGGGCACCCCGGGGGGTCCTTGGGGGGGGCCCTGAAGGCAGGTCCCTGGCGGGTGCAGGTCCCCTCGGGGTCCCTGGCGTGCTCCGCGGCACCCATCACGGGGGGGCGGAGGGGGGACTGGCCCCCCACTATCCTGAAGCCGCCGGGCTCTTAGCGGCCCGGGCGGGCTCTGTCCCCTGCAGCCCCCGGAGCCCCCAGGGCCCTGCGGGGCCCGATCCGGGGACACCCCCCCCCGGGGGCCCCCGACCCCCCGGACCCCCCCCGGGCCCACTTTCCACCCTCCAACTGCCGCCAAGTCCCGCGGACGATACTCACGGGGGTGGGGGTGGGGCGGTCTGTCACGACCCCCGGTCGCGATCGCGATCCCCGGTCGCGATCCCCGGCCCCCGCCCAGCGCCGGATTCATGGTTAGCGGCGGGAGCCAATCAGCGAAGGGGAGGGTCGCGCCGCCACCAATTAGGAGGGAGGGGCGGGGCGGGAGGGGGCGGGCTTTGGGGGGTACCCGCCACGTGGGGGCTTTCGCGTGGGGCCGCGGGGGCCCGATCCTGTCCGGAGGCTCCGCAACGTCCCGCGCCCCCTGGGACACCTGCGGGGACACCCCGTCCCGGGTGGGCGGCCAGGGGCCGCGAGCCGCCGTCCCGTGCCCAGTGTCCCACTCCAGGCGTCCCCTTGCCACGTGTCCCCACGCCAGCTGTCCCCTGCCGTGTGTCCCCACCCCCAGGTTTCCCCACGCCAGGTGTCCCCAAGCATCTCCACACCAAATGTCCTCACCCCAGGTGTCCCCTTGCCACATGTCCCCATACCAAGGGGCCCAATGCCAGGTGTCCCCATGCCAAACATCTCCATGCCAAGTGTCCCCTTGCCGTGTGTCCCCACCCCGGGGGTCCCCATGCCAAGCAGAGCCCCACGGCATCCCAGGGTGGTGGTGGCACCTGTGGGTGCTCAGGCTAGGGTACAGCAGTGTCACCCAGCGGCGAGCAAAACCAGAGGGTGGGAGAGGGTGGTGGGCGATCCCAGGGGGGGCCCCGTGGCGGGTCAGGCTGGCTGGGCACACAGTGGGTATGGGGCGGGCGTGGCCGGGGGACATGGCGCCCGTCACCGCCTTACCCCTGGGGACTTCGCGGGATGACACACGGGACAGAGCGTGCGGTGGCACCAAACGGCCACATTTAATATGCTCTTGTGGGGTGGGGACAGGGACACGCGCCAGGCGGGATGGGGACAGGGATGTGGGACAGCCTGAGCCAGCTGGGATGGGGCTGGGGGCCGCTGTGGCAGGGACAGGGGCCTTTGGGCTGGGGACAGCCACAGCCCAGCCCTCCCTGCCTCAGTTTCCCCAGGAGAGCTCGTCTCGCCGGGGACGGAGCGGCAGGGAGGCAGGTGACCTGCCAGGGCACCTGGGGTGACACCAAATCCCCCGCCTAGGTGTCCGGCGGGCGCTGCCCGGCCCCCGTGGGCTCACAGCCCGCATCCCCAGCCCGGCTCACAGCGGCCACCTCCTGTCCCCGGTAGCGCGCGGGGCTGGCGCAGAGGGTGTCGCGGGCGGCGGTGAGCTGCGGGGCCGCCCGCCGCAGCAGCGCCAGCAGCGGGCACTCGCAGACCCAGGGGTTGCCTGAGATGTCGAGGTCCAACGCGGCGCCGAGGGGCCGGGGGGGCAGCTCCAGCGCCCGCAGCCGGTTACGCGCCAGGTCGAGGACGCGGAGGTGACGCAAGGGGACGAAGATGCCGGCGGGCAGCGCCCGCAGCTCGTTATCCTGGAGGAAGAGGAGGCGCAGGGCGGGCGCGGGCGCGAAGGCGGCGGGCGGCAGCGTGCCCAGCCGGTTCCCCTCCAGGTCAAGCCGCTCCAGCGCCCGCAGCCCGGCCAGCGCGCCCGGCGCCAGTGATGCCAGGCGGTTGCGGGACAGATCCAGGCTACGTAGGGAACGCAGCGGGCGGAACGCTGCCGGCGGCACCTCCGCCAACGCGTTGGCAGCCAGGTTGAGCCACTGCAGCCGGGGAAGGTGCCGGAACCAGGCGGGCTGCAGCGCCCGTAGCCGGTTCCCCTGCAGCACCAGGTGCCGGAGGTGGCCGGTGCCGGCGAAGATGCCGGTGGGGAGGTCGGCCAGGGCGTTGTCCGTCAGGTCGAGGACGCGCAGGGCGGGCACGGGGCGCAGGAGGGTTTCGGGGAGGGTGGCGAGGCGGTTGGAGGAGAGGTGGAGCTCCTGCAGCCGGGGCAGCCCGGCCAGGGCCGTGGGGAGGAGGGCGGCCAGCGCCGTGAACTCCACCGAGACGGCCAGGGTGGTGGGGGGCAGCCCGGCGGGGAAGGTGCGCAGGGTGGGCTCCGTGCAGACGAAACGGGTGGCGTCGGGCTGGGGGGAGCACGGCGTGGCGGGGCCGAGCGGCGGCAGCAGCAGCAGCGGCAGCAGCGGCAGCGGCAGGATCCGGCCCGGTGGCATCATGGCGCTGGGCTGCGGGCAGGCGGCCGTCGTCACTCGAGGGTTGTGCAAGCCCCGCCGCCGCCGGCCCCGCAGGCCGCGGGATGCCCCGACCCCCACGCCCCCCCCTCCCCGGCCCCACGCCGAGCCCCCCGGCCCTGCCCTCACTTTCCCAGGCGGCCGGCGAGGCTCCTCGGGTCCCTCCGGGCTCAGGGTGGGTGACACCCCGGGGCGGCGGCTCGGCCTCATGTGCCGGTTGGGAAATCGCCGCCTTCGCTGCCAGCTCGCAGGGTGCCGGCATCCGGGGCAGGGTGCTGGCGTCCCCGCATCCCCATTGCCCCCCCGCCCCGGCTCTTGGGGGACGTGGCCCTGGCACCCCCCTCCTGCCCTCACCCCTCGCGGGGGATCCCAGTGCCCGCGGTGGCTCCATGGGGAAACTGAGGCAGGGCGCGTGCTGGGTGCCGGGGAGCGGCGGGACCCTGCGTCGCCTCGTGGCAAAGCCCCACGAGCGGCTCCATGGCACGATGAGCCACGGCCATTGCCGCGTCCCGGGGGGTCCCGCGGGGGTGGGTAAGGAGGTGCCGAGGCGGCAGCGGGGGAAATCGCCTCTGGTAAACGGGCGTTTATTGGGGCCGCGGGGTACAGACCGCGGGCGACCGCATGCATGGCCGCGGGGGGGGTGCCCGCCGCCACCCACCCTATTTACAGCCTGCTCCCCCCCCGGGGGCCCGCCACCCCCCTCGGGGCCGGGCAGGAGTGGCACCGAAAGGGCACCCTTTGCCAGCAGAGAGTGGGTTCGGTGGGGACCCCCCCCGAGCCCCAGTGGTGCCCCTGCACCCAGCTGTGCTTCCCAGGAGGGGGGTGCCGGGGGGCTGGGATGGATGACCCCCCCCCCCTCCAAGCTGGCACTGGGCAGGGGTTGATCCCAGGCCGGGGGGAGGATGAGTGTGCCCCATTCCCAGATAACACACACATTTGGGGCCCCCCCGCCCCTCTGCACCCCAAACGTTCACCTTGTCCCATCACCGCAAGCAACGCACCCCGTGGCACCCCCGGCTGGCTGTCCCCAGGGTGCTGCCAGTACCCAGGAGCCCCCCCCGGTGCCTGGATGCAGCCAATGGGGCCGAGGGGCTGCTGCGGGGCGGCCCCCCCGTGTCCTGCATCCATCCTGCTGCCCCCCAGGGATCCCCCTCCCAGGGTGCCGCGCTCCCTGGGTCCAACCTGGGGAGGGGGCGGGATGGACGGACCCCCCCCGCTCCCAGGGCAAAGCAGCCAGAACGTGGGGCACTGCCCCACGCCAACCGGGGACACCCCCAAACCCGATCTGGGGGCACGCGGGGGGGGTGCCTGTCCCCCCCCCCTCCCCATGCAGCGTCTCACCCCACGCCCGCAGCTCCTGCTCGGCCACCCCTCCCTGTCCCCAGGGAGCCGGGGGACCCCGTCGGTGCCCTGGGGACACGCACACGCACACGCACACGGTGGGGCCCTATTTTCCCGAGGGAGTCCGCTCCACGCCGTAGCGCAGGAGGTGGTGCAGGTCCGTCAGCGCCCGCGGGGGCCCGGTGCCGGGTGCCCGGGGTGCCGTGCCGTGTCGCCCGTAACCGCCCGCCGGCGCCTCGCCGCTGTTGAACGTGTGGTTCCTCTTGAGGTGGGCGCCGGGGCGGCCTGTGCCGTTGTTGGCGTTGAAGTTCAGCTGGTCGGGGTGCCAGGGTGGCCCCTCGGTAAAGTCTCCCCCCTCCCCGCCGGGTGCCGAAACCACCCGTCGGCGATCGGGGCTGGGGTGCGGCGTGCCGGCAAAATCACCGTAGGAGCTACGGGGTGGGCGGCGGGTGCCGGCGGGTGGGTGCTGGCGGGTGCGGGGACCCTCCTGGGGGTCCCGACCCCAATGCCCGTCACCCGAGGAGTCGCTGAGTTCGGCCTCCAGCTCCTGATCCACCAGGATGGCGTGGCAGGAGAGGGGGATGCCGCGAGCCGGGCGGCCGGAGCCGGCGTGCAGCCGTCCGGCGCCGGCGGCCGTAGTGCCAGATCCACCGGGGTCCCGCAACGCGGCGTTGATGATGTTGTGACTCTGCTCCCAGGTGCAGTTTTGGAGAGCGCCGGGGCAGCGTTTCTGCTGCAACGGGGTCTGCTCCGGCGTGGGCAGGACCCCCGAGTCCAGGTCGTGTTGGGTGACCTTCCCCAACTCCTTGGGCCAACCGTTGGGCATGAGCGGGGCCAGCAAGGCGCCGGGTTGCCCGCCGCGCGCCCGCCGCTCGCCCAGCCGGCTGACGCTCACCACCGACTCGCCGTGCGCCAAGATGGTCTCCTTGTCCTTGCGACGTGCCAGCTCCTTGCGGTCCCGGTGGCCGATAAACCAGCAGACGCTGAAGCCGGAGATGACGGCGCCGATGACGAAGGCGGCTACGGAGGAGATCACCAACAGGTTCACCGATACCAGCCCATCCGGTTCGTCCACGAAGCTCTCCGTCACCAGCCCTGGGTGATGGCGGGGGGGACCGTGTCAGGGGACGGCCGCGGTGGGAGCCTGGCGGTGCCACCGCCGTGTCCCCGAGCCCCGTCCCCGCCTCGCACTCACCCTCGCACTCGCCCAGGTGGGACGTGCTGCCGCCGGCGATGTCCTGCTCGAAGGCCACCCTGGGGGGGTGCAAATTGGGGAGGGGGTGTCAGCCGGTCCCTAATCGCCTGGCAGAGAGCTCCCAGCTTGCTTCAGCAAGCAATGAGTTTGCTGGGTCTCAGCGGTAGGCGGTTGCAGGAGCTGATGCTCGGCTGGTGAGCCCCTGAGACCCCGCTGTCCCCCTCCCGTGTCCTCCCGGTGTCCCCCCAGGCCTGGCAGCGTTACCTGGGGCTGGGCTCCAGGAAGACACAGGAGCCTTCGGGGGTCCAGCCACAGTAGGGATCCCGGCTCCCGAGGCAGTTCCTGGCCGGGAGCGGAGACATCAGGATCAGCCCCAACATGGAGGGGATAGCAGCCCAAGACCCCCACGAGGGACCTTGACCCTGCACCATGCTGTGCCTCAGTTTCCCCTGGCCGTGGTCCCAGCCAGGCCAAGCCCTTCCCAGGTGGATCGCGGCACAGGGCAAATTCCTGGGACGTGAAGGGAACCCCTCCCCGCTCCTCGCGTGCCCCCCAGCGAGCCCTGCCCACCCCGGGGGGGCTGAGACCGGCGCACTCACTTCATGCAGCCCGAGTGCTGCTGGCAGCGAGCCACGGGCACCCTGGCCACGCACGGTGGGAAGGCCAGCAGCAGGGACCCGGCCGCCTTGTCCAGCTCCAGCCCCAGGAGCCGCCGCTCGTCCTCTGTGTCCTGGCCACACCTGGGGAGGGGGCACAGCTCAGTGTGGCCCTGGCCCATGCCTGCCAGCCATGGTGCCGGTCCTAGTGTAGGCCGGTCCAGAGGACTGTTCCCCCCACCCCATTCACCCACCCTTGCATCCCTCTGACCCATCTCCTCCATCCATCCACCCACTCATCCACCCACTTATCCATCCATCCATCCATCCATCCATCCATCCCAAACCGCCTCATTCTTCCTCCCCTATCACCTTGCAACTGTCAATCAATCCCTCCCTAAACATCTCATCCATCCACCCACCCACCAATCCAACCACCCCCAGCAATCCAGCCACTCAGTGATCCACCTATCCATCCACCCACTCATCCATCCATCCACCCACTCATCCACCCACTTATCCATCCATCCATCCATCCATCCATCCATCCATCCATCCATCCATCCATCCATCCATCCATCCACCTATCCATCCATCCACCCATCCAACTCCCCAATCATCCACCCAATCCCCCCTTATCCAACCAACCATCCATCCACCCACCCATCCAACCACCATCCATCCATCCAACCTACCTCCCCACCCATCCAACCACCTACTCATGCATCCATCCATCCGTCCAACCATCCAACCCCCCAATCATCCATCCACCCACCCATCCAACCAACCATCCATCCATTCAACCTATCTGCCCACCCACCCATCCAACCACCCACTCATCCATTCATCCATCCATCCAACGATCCAAGCAACCAACTGTCCACTCACCCATCCATCCACTCACACATCCACCCCTCCCTCCTTCCCTGCATCCCTCCCTCCCTCCATCCATCCATCCACCCACCCATCTGATCGGCTCTACCCAGCACTCCCCACCCTCCCAGCACCCCAGCACCCACCTCCCAGGGTGGTAGGTCTCAAACTCCTCCAGAAAGACACTCTGGCTGCCGGGGGGGGTGGGCGCGGGGCTGGTGCTGGCGTTGGGCTGGATGAGGAACTTGAGGACAGTGCCCGTGCTGGAGCCCAGGAAGACCACGGTGTTGTTGCCCCACGGCCCTGCTGCGTTGTCCACCACGATCTTGCGGAGCTGGTACCTGCGTGACATGAATGGAGCAGGCGTTGGGGCGTGCAGGAGCCACGTGTTCCCGGGGAGGGGGAAACTGAGGCAAGGTGGGGGGCTGGGACCTCCCGTGGGGCTGGGCAGGGTGCAGGAGGGGCCGTGCTGATCCCAAATGGAGACTAGTCCAGATCCCGGCCAGGACCCAGCCCAAGTCCCACCCCAGATGCCACCATCCCACTCAGGATCCTGCCCACATCCTGCCTGGACCCAGCCTGGATTCCACCCAGGTCCCAGCTGGTCCCCAGCCCCACATCCCCGTCCCCAGCCTCGTGGCCCCAGCCCCAGCCCCATATCCCCGTCCCCAACCTTGTGTCCCCAGGCCCACGTCCCCAGCACCAGCCCCATATCCCCAGCCCCAGCCCCATATCCCCAGCCCCAGTCTCGTGTCCCCAGCCCCAGCCCCACGTCCCCAGCCCCACACGCGCCCCGGCTGCCCTGCCGGCGGAAGGCTACGGCCGGAGAGCGCCGCTTGATTAATTCCCCATCAAGCAGCAATTAAGGCAGATTTAATTAGGACGAGACAATCTTGACTGCAATGTTTATGAGATTTATCAGGTCTCCTGGCGCTCTCCCGGCGCTGGCACGCACGTGCGAAGGCGGCACAAGAAGGTCCAGCCAGCACCCACCAGCACCCGCCAGCACCCGCCAGCACCCCTGACCCTCCCCGGGCCGGATCCTGTCCCGGGCGCTCACCGGCTCATGGTGCGGAGGATCCAGGGCACGTGGCCCAGGGACGGCACCGCCTCGTCCATCAGCGGGTGCGTCTTGACGAAGTTGAGGATCTCGTCGGGGAAGGTGCTGGAGGAGTTGTAGCGCATCCCCGGGGACGCGCAGCACCCGGGCCTGCGGCCGCGGCGTGGCTCAGCGTCCCCGCGGCCGCGCTGGCCCTGTCCCCAGCCCTGCGGGACCCCGTCCCCGTCCCCACGGCGCGTCACTCACCGGGGTTTGGGCACCGCGTCCTCGGGCACGGGCGTCCAAATGGACTCGGGCGACTTCTGCTCCCGGAAACGTCCCTCGAAGACGGCGGCCACTTGGGTCATGTCGAAGGCGCAGACGGCCGAGCCAGGGATGCTGGGGGGACGCGGGCACGGGGTGAACACCTCAACCTGCCCCCCACGCCCCCCATGGGCAGCGGGGCGCACGGAGGGGTCCCAGCCCCGGGGGTCTCAGCAGGGCACAAGAGGGTCCGACCTGTTGGCCGGCGTGGAGAAGACGGCCAGCACCACGGGGCGCCCGTCCAGCTCCAGGATGTCCGTCACGGCTTGGATGACGTTGAAGTAGAAATGCGAGTCGCCCGGCACGGAGCAGTTGAGCCGGGCCTTGAGGAAGGAGGTCCACTGCTTCTCCAGCACCCGCTGCGAGCCCCCCATGTCGTTCTTGCACACCCGGGCCACCCGGGACACCACCACCTGCGGGGTGGACACCCGTCACCACTTGGTACCCAACCCCTATGACCGTCCCCTTGTCCCTGTCCCCACCCTGGGTGTCTCGGGCCACCGCGGGGATGTCTCCCACCTTCTCCAGGTAGTTGAACTCCATGGCGATCTCCCGGAAGAAGAAGTAGACGTGGCTCCTCCATTCCACGGCGTGCACGAAGTAGGGCTCTGCGGGGACAGCGGTGGGGTCAGGGATGTCCCAGGATGGCGGGAAAGGGGACGTGTGCCGCGCCTCGGCGTGGCACATGGTGGGCATCACGCCGGGGAAGGCACCTTTGAACCATTTGGAGTCGTGTTTGACGGTGCGGAGGGTCGGGCTGTCCCCCAGGCTGCGGTAGATGACGGCATCGATGGCCAGGAAATCCGTCACCGTGGCGGTGAAGAGCATCCCCCCTGCGCGGGAGAGGGGCGTCAGGCGGGCGCGGGGCGGGGGACGGCGGGCAGGGCGCCCGGCGCGGCGCCGGCACTGACCTGTGAAGAGGGCCACGTTGGCGTGCTTGGGGTCGTAGGGACACCGGGCCATGCCGCTGATGTTGTCCCCGATGGGCTCCAGCGTGTCCATCTACAGCAGGCGAGACGCGGCCGTCAGCGATGCCGCGCGGGCAGCGGGGTCCGGAGCATCCCCTGCCCGCGGAGCCGGTCACCCGGACGCAGGGGGGTGACGCGCGGGGTCCCAGGTGTCCCCGTCCCGGCGGGGGGGGGTGACTCACGCTGTAGTTGGCGCAGACGGGGTTGAAGGCGTTGGTGCCGCAGACGAAAAGCAGGCTCTCGTTCCGCACCAGCAGCACCTTGACGAAGTTACGGCACTCTGCCTGCGCCGGCGAGAGGGGACCGTCACCCCTCGGCACCCTGTCCCCCCCACCGCACCCCTGGGTGCTCCCCCCCAGGCCCCCATGGCTGCAAGGGTGTGGTTTGGGGGGTGTTTTCACCCCAAAGTGACATTTACGGGACCTGGAAATTGGATTTCTGCCAGATGCTGGGCTGCGCCTGCTCTGATCCACGGGCCCGAAATAATTAATTACAAACCCAATTATCCAGGCGGCCAATAAATCACGGAGACACAACCGCTGGCAGGGAGCGGGGAGGCGGAGGGTGACACCGGCGGGGGGGACACACACGGGGTGGCTTTGTCCGTGTGACCCGGGGGCGCAGGAGGGTGCTCGGTCCCCACTCGGGGTGGGGGGTGTCTCACAGGGTGCAGACCCCCCCCCCCATACCTCGTGTTTCCCCTTCATCCGGCAGATGCTGATGTCGTGCTGGTTCGAGCGCCACGTCAGCTTCTGGGGCGGGGGGACAAAACCCAGCGTGGGGCTGGGGTGAAGCCAGCAGCCCCCCCGGGCCCCCCCTCGGCCCCCCCAGCCCCCGGCACTCACCCGGTGGTAGCGCATCTCACCGGCCCCGGTGGGCTCCAGGCTGACGCGGTAGACGTTGTCCCTGGGGAGGGGGACACGGGTGTCACCACCCTGCGGGGCTCCCGGCCGCGATGCTCAGGGGTACCCTGGGGATGTGCCCCCAGGTGAGACGTGTCGGGGGGTGCGGGGCCCTCCACCTCCCATCCCCCACCCGGGAAGGTTTGGGGTGCTGGGGTGGGCAATGAGCATCACTGGGGCAGGGACAACCCTGCAGGACCCCTTGGGGTGCCCCATGGCGGATTTTGGGGTGCCCCGGGGAAGGTAGTGGGGTCCCTCCCCAGCAGAGAGGGTCGGGGCGGTGGCGGGTGCCCACCCCGGGGCGTGGCGGGTCAGACCTGTCCCCGACGAAGAGGGTCCGATTGACCTTGAGGATGCGCTGGATGTTGAGGCGCTGGGTGCCCCCACCCTCGGGGCCGGCCGGGCGGCTGGTCCCCTGGCCCACGAAGACGGCGTAGTGCTTCACATCTGGGGGGACACGCGGGGGGGTCACGGCCTGCCGGGGCACCCCCACCCACCCCGGCTCCCCCAGACCGCTGGGGTGACTGCCCCAGCCCATGGGGGCCCCCCTTCTGCTTTCACCCCAAAACCCCCGCCCACGGGGGGCCCTCTCCTGCTGCCACCCTAAACCCCATCCCCTCTCCCTGCTGAGACCTGTCCCCGCCCCCCGCGCCTCGATGCAGCACCCTGACCCCCGCCCTGCGCCCCGGGGTGGGCACTCACAGTCCGCGGGGGCCACGGCGATGGGGCCGGGCTCCTCGGGGAAGGTGCCGCGGGCCGCCCTCTCGGCCGCGAGCAGGAGCAGCAGGACGAGGGGGACGCGGGGGGGCGGCCCCATGATGTCCCCCAGCTCGCGTGGGCTCCCGCTGCACCTGCGGGCACGGGGAGAGGTTGGGGGGGGGGATAGCACCCGCCCCGACGCCGGGGTTCCCTCCCCACTGCATGCCGCCAAGCCCCCTCACCCCATAGCGCCCGCACCCCAAACCCATCGCCGGTGCCGGGGTCCGGGGGGGTCTCAGGGGGCGGGTGGGGGGCTTAAGGTGGGGGCGCCGGGCCGGTGCCAGTGGCGAGGGGCCGGTGTGGGATACGGCTGGGATGGGCGAGCGGGAAGCGAGTCCTTCCCCGGCTGAAGAATTTCAAATATGCTGGGAAAAGCGGCCCCCGCGCCCCCGCCCCCAGCGCCTGCGTGGCTCCGCACTGGGGCTACTGGGACCAAACTGGGGCTTTACTGGCGGCTCACCACCACCAACCCACGGGAGAGCTAAGCCGGTGCGTGGCGGCACGGCAGGGCTGGGGACGCGGGGGCACGGGGGAAGGCAGCGAGCCGTTTCCCCCACCCGAAATGCCACCGGGATGGCTCGGAAAATCCCTGGGGACACATCGGAGCACCACGTGCCACGGCACCGACGCTGCCCCAGTGCCACCACCAGCGTCCCCCCACCGCGCCAGGCCACCGTCCCCGTGGGGCGGCGGGGACAGGGGTAGGGCTGGGTAATTAGCAGCCAGGCGGGGATTTAATTGATTATCAATTCCGTGAGAGCCGGGAGCCGGTTCGGTCGAAGCGTCGCCCTCCTGCCGCGCGTCCCCCTGCGGGGAGCGAGGACGGGTGACATTGCGCAGGGCCAGGGGTCACGGCGCCTGGACGCCGGGCAGTGCCAGCAGGGAGACTCGTCCCTGTCCCCTCTGCGGTGTCACTGGCCCCGGTGAGACCCGTCCCCGTCCCCATCCCGGTCCCCTCTGCGGTGTCACAGTCTCCGGGGACATCTGACCCCAACCCCGTGGTGTCACAGCCCCCGGGTAGGACCTGACCCTGGTGTCACAGCCGCTGGGGACAACCGACCCCATCCCCACAGTGTCACGGACCCCAGGGACACTGGACCCAGTCCCCACAGTGTCACAGTCCCCAGGGACACCCACCCCTGTCCCCACAGTGTCACAGACCCCAGGGACATACAGTGTCACAGCTCCTGGGGACAACTGACCCCATCCCCACGGTGTCACAGCCCCCGGGGACACCCACCCTGTCCCCACGGTGTCACAGCTCCAGGGGACACCCCGGTGCTGGTGAGCCGCTCTCAGACAGACTCACCTCCCCGGTGGCCTCCCGGGGACGGCCAGTGCCACACCGGGCCGGGGTATCCTGCCGTGGAACAGGTCTGTGCCTCAGTTTCCCCACTTGCCCAAGGAGCAAACAGCACTGCCCCTTATTAAACTTCTAAAAAATCTATTTCTATTAAAACCAACCGAGCATGCTGCAAGAGCAAAGCGTGCCACAAAGCCCGGTGCGCCCGAGCCGGCAACGCCCGGCGGCACGACCGCGGCACAACCGCAGCGAACGCCAAAACCAGCCCGGAGGTTCGGTGTTGCCAATGAGTTCATATGGAGAAGTGGGATGGGGGGGATTTTTCAAAAAAAAAAAACCCAAAAAAGGCAAATGAGCTATTTCTGGTGCAGGAAGCTGCCGGTTTGTCACCCACGGTGCAGCCGGGCCGGTGGCGGTGTGCCACGGGTGACAAACCGGCCAGGACGGGCCCTATTCCTATTTCTTAATCTATTTTTTGTGCCTGAGATCTTTTATAAAAGCCATTAAAGATTTAATTGGTGTAATTAAAGTCTCAGAGGCTTTTATCACTTGAGCTGAATACGGGGCCTCCCTGAATGCCCCCCCCACCCTTAGGGGCTTCTGGCTCCTCATCCAGCCTTGTTACCCAAACCCAACCCCGCGCTGTCACTCTCCCCCCCCGCAACACCAGCTGACACCCGCAGCATCTGAAAATCACCCCATTTAAGCATCCCTGAAGGGTCCCCAGGCGCCGGAGGGAAGGGGGACCCCAAACAGCAGCCCAAGGGAAGGGTTCAGCATATATCAGCCACCTGAGAAACCACCCACGCCGTGTGGGATTTGGGGTGCAGGGAAGTCATGTGGCAGCCTCGGGGGCCTGTAACCCCAAGCGGGGGGTCCGGTGTCACTGTCCCCCCTGGCCTGCGCGGTGACAGCGAGCGGGCGCGGGGTAACCGGAGCCTCCGGCGACATAAATGCCTGCGATTGTGCGGGCAAAGAAAAGGCAGCGAAGGCAGCGGGGAGGAGGGGGCGGGCGGGGAGGAGGGGGCCGGCGGGGAGAGGGGTGACAAACAGGGAGCCATTGACGGGCGGTGGCGGAGGAGAGGGGATGGTCACCATGCTGGTCCCCAGCATGGCTGTGGGGAAACTGAGGCAGTGGGGGGCGGGGGGAGCCATGCCGGGGATGCCGGCTGGGTGGTCCGGGGGTCTCCAGACTGGATGTCTCTGACACCGAGCGGCTGAACAGCCTTGGGCATGTCCCTGTCCTCAGCCCTGCTGGAGCCCCCTGCTCCGTGCCTCAGTTTCCCCATTTAGAAGCACACTCAGCCCTCACCCTCCGCACACAAAGCTTCGGGGGGGGCAGCCACTCACCCTGTCCTTCCCCCCCCTGCAGCACCCCCTGACCCCCAATGCAGAGGTGAAGGGAAGGAAGGGGGGGCAGCCCCCCATTTTTGCCCCCCCCGTGCCATAATTTCCAGTGGCTGATAAAGGGGGACAGCAGTGATCCCCAAGCACAGTGGGGTCCCTGTGACCCCAAAGAGGGGGCTGCCAGCCCCCCCAACCTGCTGGGGAAGGGGTCCACTGCCCCCATTCGCCTCCAGGGAATGGGAACCCTTCCCCGTGGCATCTGGGCACGG
This sequence comes from Phaethon aethereus, assembly GCF_964289735.1. Lineage (NCBI taxonomy): Eukaryota > Metazoa > Chordata > Aves > Phaethontiformes > Phaethontidae > Phaethon > Phaethon aethereus. Next base: position 3,065,943 of record NC_138602.1, read on the forward strand.
GTCCTGCCCCCGCCCCCCGGCACCCCACTCTGCCCACCTGAGCTCCGCCGGCCGCCTCCGCCGCTGGCCCTACGGCATGGCCGCCGCTGGCCCCACCGCTCGGAGAGGGGGTCCCGGATGCCCGAGTCTCTGAGCTGGGGGTGGGTCGCGTGTGAGCGCACGTGTCCCCCTCCCCAGGACGCCCTGATGGCGCTGGGGGCTCCGGCCTCCCGAAAGCGGCTCAGCTGTCGTGTAACCCCCCCCAGGGACCCCCAGGGGTGGGAGGCCCGTGCCCCCCACCCGCGCCAGGTGGGAAGGTAGGGCTGATGTCACCGTAACCAGAGCCACCCCCTCCCCAACCCCCCCCCACCCAGGCAGCTGTCACCGCAGCCGGGGACCTGGGGGGGGGACACCTACCCACAGGACACCCCGAGTGGTGGCGTGGTGGCCTCTCCCAAAGCACCACGGGAAAGTGCCGCCATGAGCCCACCCGGTGACACCCCAGTGAGACCCCCACCCCGTGCCACGGAGGGGCCAGAGGCACCGTGGTTGTATATCCCCCCCCCCCAATCCTCACCGGCCATCCCGCACCCGGAGCTGATCCCGGCTCGGCTCATTCCTATGGGATCCCAGATTCCATCCGCGCTGGCCCAGGACGCAAACCCATCAGAAAGGCATCGGGAAGCGGGGGGACACGGGGAAAAGGGGGACACACACACTGGGAAATGGCGGGGGGGGGACACCAGCCCTGAAATCCCTTAAAATACAACTTTTTTGGGGAATAATGGCAGCGGCGGCCCAGCCCACCCAGCCACCGGCGCCTAATTAATCAGGCTTCGTTAGGGGGCATCAGATGAGGAGCACATTATTCAACCCCCCGTACGGGGGCGGGGGGGGCACGGTACTACCCTAATATCTAAACCCTCTCCCCTTCCATAGGGCTAACGCTGGGTTTTATTTGCCGTTTGGGGGAATTTCCTTCAGGAAATACCCAGCGCCCAGAAGCAATCAGCAATTAGATATGCTAATGAGGCGCTTATAAGCAGTGTTAAGGAAAATACCCCCCCCCCCGTCTCCACCACCAGCCCCCCCCAAAATGTGGCACCCGGTCCCCAGAGCATCCCTTGCTCAGCGGGGTCCCATTGGGGGGCACCCCCCCATTGCCATGGCGGGGTTTGGGGGATCACCAGCACCCCGAGATTCCCGTGGGGACCCCCCACCCCAGCTGCTGCCGCGGCTGGGGGGCTGGGGGCCCCCCCGGGTTTCCGTTCCGGGGCCGGTTCGGATGGCAGAGCCAGGAAGCAGCTGTCCCCACGGCGGGGACGGAGCAAATGTCACCCCGGCCACCTGGCCCCACGCTGGCCCCGGCCCCCGCCGTGTGTGGGGTGTCCCCCCCCGCCGGGCAGCACCTCCCGGGCTGGGGGGGCTGCGGGCAGAGAGCACTCCCAGACCTGGGGGGGGTGCCAAGAGGATGGGAGGGGGGGATGCCAGCCCTGGGGGGGTCCCCGTGTGGGTGACGGGGGTGGGGGTGGCGCGGTGGGGGGACGCACACGGCACCCACCATTTACCTTGGCGCTTCCGCGGCCCCGCCGGCGGCTCAAATGTCCCCCCGGGCCTCCCGCTCCGGTTACCGGCTCCGCTTACAGCTGCCGTTTATAGCCCCTGTCCCCATCCTCGTCCCTGTCCCCTCCCCAGCGCCCACGACCCCCTCCCCGGGTGGGGACGCAGGCGCCCGCCCCCCCCCCCCCGGACATCCCCAGGGACCAGGGGGGTCCGACACCCTGATGCGGGCGTCAGTGGGGACCCCACGGTCACTTTGGGTGGCTTTGTCCCTGTCTCCCACTGCGGGTGCCCAGGGGTGACATGAGCCGCTGGATGATGCCAGCACCTTCGACACCCACCAGGTGACACCCATGGGTGCTGGGTGCCTCCCCGGCACGTCTCTTCCACCACGCCAGGGCGGTGCTGGTGGCCGGCCAGAGCCGCATGGTAATTTGCATATTAACTACGTACTCATCTGCATATTAAGGCTGGTTTCCTATCAAGGAGGTGTCACGCTTCACCCCAAAATAAACACCGTGGAGGGGACAGCGGGGGTGGTGGTGGGGCACCCCGGGGTGCTGCCCCCCCCCCCAGCTCACAGCCCTTGTCCCCAGTGCCCCCAGGGCACATGGATCCTCCTGTCCTGCTGGACCCCCCAAGGGGCACACCCCCGCGCCCCTCCTGTCCCCCCAAGACAGTCCCCCCCGTCCCCAGAGTCAACCCCCCCCCCGTGACCCCAAAGGCACTCACCCCCTCGTCCCCCTGGTCTCCTGTGCCCCCCAGGGACTCCGCACCCTCGCTGGGTCCCCGCGGGCTGCCGAGCCTCGCCGCGGCACCCTGCATCGGCACCCGCATGACCCCAGGGACGCCCCAGCCGTGGGTGGCCACAGACAGGTCCTGCCGGCAGGATCAGGCCCGGCCGCTCTGTGTCACCACATCCAGCCTCGTGCCTCAGTTTCCCCTCGGTATGGGAAGGGGAACCCCCTGCTCCCTGTCCCCCACCCAAAGCCCTGCCGGTCCCCTGCACCACACCTCCCCTGTGCACCCCAGGGTGCCCCATCCCCAGTGAGCCCATGGCCCCGAGGAACTCTGTCCCCAGGGTGCTCCATCCCTAGGGAGCCCATGTCCAAAGGGTGCCCCATCCCTAAGGGTCCTTGTCCCCAGGGTGCCCCATCCCCATGGAACCCATGTCCCCAGGGTCTCCTACCCCCAAAGAGCCCCGTCCCTGGGGTGCCCTGTCCCCAGGGTGTCCTGTCCTCTGGGAGCCCTGTCAGGGTGTCCCTGCCCCCAGGGACCCCCCATCCCCAGGGATCCCCGTCCCCAGGGTGCCCCGTCCCCAGGGAGCCCCATCCCTAGGGATGAAGCCCCAGCCCCGAGCGGGCAGAGGGACACAGACCTCCTGCTTCAACCCCAACAGCCAAGGGGCAAACCCGGCTCCACACGGGAGACCCTACAATAACAAACCGCTCTGTGTTTACACCCAGCTCCAAGCAGGAACCCTACAATAACAAACCAGGGCACGGAGCCCCATCATTAACCGGGTGGGAGGTTGCTGTACACACCCGCACCACCCAGAAACAACCCCCAAAACTACCCCAAGCCTGAGAAAGCAACCCTACAATAACGAACCCACAGGTCCACAGCTGGGGAGAGCCAGCAGAGCCAGAGGAGGTGCCGGGGAGGCTGGGAGCGAGTGCTCGACCCCTCAGCCTGCTCATTTTTTAAGCCTTAATCAAATTTTAGGTGGTGGTGGTGGTGGGTTTTATTTCCATCTCGGGCCCTCCCCGCACCGGCCGCGCTCGGCTGCTCTGCTCCGGCCGGGAGAACGGGGCTTTTAATCGCTCCAACCCCGAGAGGCGGCACCTCGAGTTCAGATTTCTACGCTTCAGAACACTTATTTGTAGTTAAATCAGATTAAATATCCGCTCGGTCAAGCAGCGCAGAGAGGGGCGAGGGGTGCGGGTCCCCGCGGGGCCCCGCTGTGTCACCAACCCCCGCATCACGCCCCGGAGCTGCCACCCAGGGCGCCCACGCTGCGGACGCCCCTATGGCTCCTCCGAGCCGCCCGCCGAGGGACAGGGACAGGAGCCACAGCCACCCCCGGCAAACCTGCTCCTGCCACCGCCGGCTCCTGGCACAGCCGCTGCGCCAGGAGGGTGGGAAGCGGTTGCCGGTGCTGGGGCGTGGGCCACGGCACGTGAGCCCAGCCTTCGCCCAGCAGCCTCCTCCTCCTCCTCCTCGCTCCCGCGATGGCCGGGGACAAGTGGGAGCCAGGACCCACCACCACTGTGACCATCAGCACCCCAGCACAGGGGCACCCTGAGCCCCGACCGGGCCGTGGGATGCACTGGAGCCGGGCCAGCGTGGGCGCTGGGTGCTGGCGCTGCGGCACTGCCGGAGCGTGGGATGGGATGCGAGTTGGGATGCGGGATGCAGGCTGGGATGCAGGCTGGGATGCGGGATGCAGGCTGGGATGCGGGATGCAGGCTGGGATGTTGGATGCAGGCTGGGATGCAGGCTGGGATGCGGGATGCCAGCGGCAGTGTGGAACAAAGGGCCATTGTTCGCGGGCGCGCGCCCAGCGCTGCTGCCTCCGCGCTCGCCGCCTCGCCGGAAGGTCGGGTGTCTCCTCGCTGCCCTCGAAACAGCTCCTTGTCCTCCCGCCAGCGCCGGCAAAGCCCGCTCGGCCGCGGGCACCCGCCAGGCCGGCACGGCCACGGCCCCACCGCCGCCACGTGCTCCTGGCCACCGGCACCGCAAAGCTCATGGCAGGACGGGTGACGAAGGTCCCCGTCCCCTGGGTGTCCCCGCCAGATGTGCCTCGCCAGGCAGATGCGCCGCGAAAAATGGGATTATTGATTCTGGAGGAGGAACTGCTCAGAGGCAGTGGGAGCCTGGGAGGAGGATTTCAAAGGGCCGGGGAGGGAGCGGGGCTGCAGGCGCTGAGGACGCGCAGGTGTGTGTACCACGTGTCACGCGTGTGTGCACGGGGTGTCACATGTGTGCAGGGGTGTGCGCACCAGATGTCGCGTGTGAGTGCTGGTATGCGTGCACCACGTGTCGTGTGCAGGTATTGGTGTGCGCACCCGCTGTCACGTGTGTGCAGACGTGTGTGCGCCACGCATCACATGTTTGCAGCTTTGTGTCACGTGTGTGCAGGTGTGTGTGTGCAGGTGTGTGTGTGCTTCAGGTGTCATGTGTGTGTGCATCAGGTGTCATCTGTGCGCATGTATGTGTGCGCCAGCTGTCACGCATGTGCCGGTGCGTGTGCGCTATGGCATGTGTGCACAGGTGCTGGTGCATGCACCGGCTGTCACATGTGTGTGCGCGGGGTGTCATCTGTGTGCAGGTGTTGGCGTGTGCGCTGGCCGTCGTGTGCGCAGGCGTCTGTGCACGCGGTATCACGTGCGTGCACGTGTCCGTGTACCGACTGCCACGCGTGTGAGGGGCGTGTGCAGGAGTGGTGCACGTGTGGTGCACGCAGGGCTGGCGGGGGGGTGCTGGCAGAGCACGTGGGGCTGCTGTGCACGCGTGGGGGCACGCGCACGCCTGCGCACGGGGCCGGTGTACGCGCACACGGGCGCACGGGGCTGTCCCCTGCGCGGGCGGTGCGTGCCAGCAGCACGGCTGCGCAACGCACCCCGCGTGAGCGCCCCGGCTCTGACCGGGGGTGCTGCGGGGGCGCAGGATCGGGCCCCGGGGCCGCGCTCCCGGGCTATTCCCTCACGCCGCGCCCGCTCGCTCCCGGGAAGGTGACACGGAGGATGGGGCGCAGCCGGTGCCGGGGCGGCTGCCGGGGCTATTCGCAGCTCCACGCTCCCTACCGGCCGCCCCGGCAGCGTGGGGCGAGGACGGATCCCTGCTCCCGGCCTCCCGAATCGCCGCCTTCCCGCTTCCTGATCTCCCGGCGGGAGATGACGGCTGGGGCTGACAATAAAAGCCAGTTACGGTTCCCACCGCCCAAACTGGGGCCGGATTCGGACTCTGGGGGGGCACGTGGGTGCTGCCGCCGGTGCCTCTTCCCATCCCGCCCTCGTCCCTCGCCTTGGGTTTGTTTTCAGCGCGGGGGCGACCGCCCACCCCTCCGTCCTGGTCCCCAGCTACTGCAGAGCCACGGTGCTGTCCCCCGCTCTGTGCCTCAGTTTCCCCACCCGAAGCCCGAGCGCCCCGCGGGCACTCGCAGCCCCGTACGGCCCCCGCGTCGTCTCTGCGTCCCCCCCCAGATCCATCCGGCACCAAACCCGGCGCCGAGCCCGGCCGCGGCGCTGCGGGGTTTGATGAGATTCTCCCAGCAGGAGGGATCACACAGGGAAGAGCCGGGGATCGGCCGCGGCGCATCGGCACGCCGGCGCTGCCACAACCACAGCCACGCCGGCCTGGCCACCAGCGGGCCTAACTGGGAGGAACTGGAACGGAGGCGTGACCACCAAGCCCTGGGGCCGGGGTCCCCGGGGGACCCTCCTCCCGGCACCGGTGGCTTCACCAGCCGCTCTTTAATTAACCGGCTGCCGGGAAGCGGCACAAAGAGACGAGAGGGATCTTCCCCCCCCCCCCCTTTTTTTTTTCTTTAATTTGACAAAATTGTAATTAAATAGGGAGTAAAATCCTGTTAGCACAAGGCAGCCCCGCTGGGATCTCCTCCGCGCCAGACGATCGCTCTTCCTCTCCCTCCCGCCTTCGCGAAGGGAATCGAAACCTCCATCGCGCCTTTCGGGGGGTCGCAACCGAAGCCCGACGGTCCCCGGGGACGCGCCGGGGGGATCCCCGGGACCACCGGGTCCCCTCTGTGGGGATACGGCAGCATCCTTTGGGGTACCACGCTCCGGCAGTCACTTCCATCACCATCCTGGGGACGGAGGGAGGGGAAGAAGAGACCCCGGAGCGCCCCAGGGTGCAGCACCCACGATGCCAGTGGCAATAGGGCACAAACGGGTTAAGCAGGCGCCAGCGGCACATCCCAGATGGAACCAGGCTTCGCTCTTGGATTTCTTTACTACAGCTTACGTTGCCGAACGCGCGCCGGATGCCACCGCACCGGCACCACCGCGAAACCATCCCGCCCGGGCCGGTGGCAACCCGCTTGCCTGGCACAGCGAGAGGTGCTGGCACGGGGAAAGCCACCAGTAGGAAAACCTCACCGAAGGCTACGCCGGGAAACGGATATGGCTGGAGCGGCCCCGGCGTGGCAGATACACCAAGGGGCTGGCGCAGCTCAGCCCGCTGAAAAATTAAATCGCCTCCAAACTGGCAGGTTTAATTAGAAATATCCGAGCTTGTCTAAGGATACAAACCGTGTCCGGCACTGCAGCAGGGATCTGCATCCAGCTCCGGCACCCGGCGAGCATCGCGCCGGCACGGGCCTTGTGGCCGGGCTGAGCCCTCCCAGCTCTGGTACGGCAGAGCTGGTGGGGAGGGAAGAGCCCTCCCAGGAGCCACTGGTTTAACTGGGAGCAAAACCACCGCTGTGGCATGTGCAGAGCGAGCGGCAGGGGATGCCGGCTCCGAGGGGGCGTGCAAGGGGGACGGTGACACCCAGCCTGGCGCGTCACTGCCACCCTGCCCCGTGACTTGGGGCTCCTGGCAGGGCTCGGAGGGCTGCGACGCTGCTGAAAAACTCCTGGTTTGGGGAGAGCACGGGGGTCCCCGCAACCCCCACCCCCCGCAGCTGGGAGCAGCTCTGTCGCGGGGAGTGGCACACCCACACGCATGTGCACATGTGTGCACATGTGTGCACGGCCACCTCCAGCCCGCTGCGGTCACCGGGCAGCGCAGCCCGGTTTGCCGGCGGCTCTGCCTCCACCGAGGGTTGGATTTGGTGGTTTCTCTTTGTTTATGGGAACGGCAGCGAAAATCTCGGGAAGCGGCTCCCAGGAGGGGGGACAGGAGCTGTCTCCCCCCCCAGCCAAAACACGGGCGGCACCGTCACCGACGATGGGGGCTGAGCTGCCCCTCAGCATCCTCAGAGCGCAAATGCCACCCCCCAGACACCAATTCCAGCCCCCCCATGCACAAAACCTTGCCCCCGCTCCCCGCCGCAGCCACGTGCCTGGTGACAGCAGTGACCCAATTCCCGTGTCACCCCGGGGATGCTGCGAACGGGGCGTCTGGGCAGAGCATCGCTGCCCCTGCTCAGCCCCTCAGCACCCGCCTGGAGCCGGCCCCGGGCACCCAGCGGGGGGACAGGCACCTGCAAACAGCACCCCATGGCTTCTGGGGTGGGGGGACAGGCCCTGGCACCCCGGGCCACATCCTGCACCCTCCGGCTGGGTGCGGAGCTGGGAGCTGCCCTCTGGTGCCACCAGTTCAGGCCCTAAATTGTGGCTAAAATTGCCGGGGGGACACACAGAGGGGCCCCCCCCCCAGCTGATGCAGCCCTTCCCCAGGGCTGTCTCAGCAGGATGGGACGAGGGGCTCGGATGTGCCCCCCCAGTGTGGGATCCGGCCCCACTGTGGCCCCCCCGGACCAAGCCCGAGCCGAAGGGATTGGGGTGAAGGCACTGGGGCGGAGGGGGGCAGCGGTGCCTCATGTGCCACCATCGTCCCCACCTCTCTAGGCGCTGGGGACACGCAGGGGTGGGTGTCCCCGAGGCAGAGGGGTGCCCACTCGTGGCAGGTCCCCCCCGCTTTTGCTCTCCAGGGTGGGTGGAGGGGTTGCAGCACCCATCAACGGAGTGGGTGGGGGGGTCACCCCTCTGCACCCCCCCGCGGCTCACGGCCTCGGGGGAAACTGAGGCACGGCGGGAGGCAGCGCTCACCCAAGGTCACCCCGAGCCAATGGCACGGCCCCGCGGCCCCCCCCCCGCTGCCCTGGGGGGATGCTGGGCCCCCTCAAAGCCCCCCACTCCATCCCACCCCATAGAGGGGGGGGGCGGAGGGGCTGGCTGGTGCTCGGGGGGGCCCAGCACTCCAGCCGATCTGGGTTATGTGGGAACGAGGCAGGCCAGGCCCTGGGGGGGGGCCTGGGGGATGGCCAGGGGTGGGCCAGCTCAGCACTCCCCACCTTCTGTTATTTTAGGGTTACACCCCACCCACCAAATCTGCAGATGGGGCAAGGGTGCCGAGCCCCAAAAGGGGGGACAGGCCCCCCCCAGCCCAGCAGATGCTGCCTGCACAGGGCTGCCCAGCGCAGCCAGGCCCCCCCGTACAGGGGGTGTCCCCCCCTTTGTCCCCACCATGGGAAAAGTTAGGGCTCCAGCAAGATGGATCCGAGCACTCCCCTAATTTGGGGGGGCTCTGCCCCCCCCCCAGCCCTGCGGGGTTATTTGAGGGGTGGCCCTACCACCAGTCCCCCCAGCTAAGCCCTTGCTGCTCCCCTCCACCCTTTCGGGGGCTGCATTGGCCAGGCCCCCCCATATCAGCCCTTCCGCCCCCACCCCCATGAGCCTGCATGGGAGGGCACACACCAGCCTCCCCCTTTTCCTGCTCCCCCCCCCCAAACAGCAAGCCCTGGCTGCTTCCCAAAGAGGCGGCGGAGGCACAACGGAGCCTGATGAAGCAGGGACCCCCCTCCATCTCCATCCTCCCAGTTAGGGGCTGGGGGAGCCCCCCCGGCCCCTCAGCACCTCGCGCCCATCACCGTGTCCTGGGGCTGGGGCGGGGGGTCGGGGTGCCGGCCCGGGGTGCTGAGGGGTGGGACAGGGGCTTGGGAAGGGGGGGGATGGGGGGGCGTGGGCGGGATTGAAGCGCTGGGGGGGCCTAAAGGGTGAGGGGGGAATATCGGGGTGATGGGTTGGGGAGGGGGGTGCAAGATCGGGGTGCTGGGGAAGGAACAGGGTGCTGGGGGGGGACAAGGTTGCTGTTGGGGGCGCGGGGGTGCAGGCTCAGGGCGCGTGGGTGCAGGATCAGGACGTGGGGAGGTTCGCCGGGGTGCCGGGGGGGGCTGGGGGTGCGGGCGGGAGGTGCTGGGGGGTAGCCAGGGTGCCGGGGGAGGACTGGGGGGGCAGGAACGGGGTACCGGGGGGGGCTCCCCCAGGAGTGCCGGGGGGACACGGGGATGCAGGATGGATGTTCGAAGGGGGGGCGCAGGGTGCAGGAGGGAGTACAGAGGGGTGCGGGCTGGGGGTGCGGGGGGGTGAGGGGGGGCCGCTCCAGCCCGTGACCCTTCAAGGTTCCGCCCGGAGCCGTTAACAAAGCGCCGCTTCCCGATGCAGCAGCCGGCGGCGGGAGGGGGGAGGGCTGGGGGGGCACCCCCGTTCACTCCCACCCCCCCCGGCGCTATCCCCCCCCCGCCCCCCCGGAGGGGGCAACCGACGGGAAACGGGGTGTAGGGGGGGTGTCAGCCGTGGGGGGACCCCGGCCCGCAGCGCCGGGAGGGCTCCGGCCGCGCTCTTACCTCGCCGTCCGGGGCCCGGGGGGGCCGGGGGGGCCCGGGGCACCGCGCACCTGCGCCCGCCGGCAGCGCGGCCCGGCCCGGCCCCGCTCCGCTCTGCTCCGCCGCGGCGGGAGGCACCGGAGCCCGGGCGGGGCGGGGCCGCGGGGGGGGGGCGGGGGGGGGCCGGGCCCGCCCGGTGGCTGCGGCTGCACCGGGGGCCGCGCCGGCAGCGGCGGGGCGGGAGGAGGCGGCGGAGCGGCTGCGCCCCCCCCGCCCTGCCCCCAGCCCGGCCCTCCCCCCCCCGGCACCGGGCGGGGCTGGCACCGACCCCCCCCTTTTTCCCGGGGGACCGACCCCGCCACCCCGCCCTGCCTCAGCCTCGGTCCCCCCGGCAAGGGGCTCCCCCCTTTCGCTGCCGAGCATATCCCTGCCCCCCACAGGGGCTGCCCGAGGGGAAGCCGGCCCCCCCATCCCACCCTAGGGTGCCCCAAGACGCCAGGGTGGGTGCCCCGGGGCCGGGGGGACACACCAGGGTCTGGGACTGCCACGCAGGGTGGGCACCCCGGGGCGGGGGCTCTACCACCGTGTGTGTGTGTGTGACCCCGCCATCTGCTTCCCCAGCCTGTTTTAGCTGAATTTTCCCCCCAAAAACCCCAAATCAAGGTAGAGAGAAATATCCCCCCCGCCCCGCGCAGATGCTCGGGATGGGAAATCTCCGCTCAGACCCCAGCATCGGTGTCCCGGCCCCACGGTCAGTGGGCTTCTGGAGAAGCAAAGCACGGGTCCCGCAGGGCTGTCACGGCCGTGGCAGCCCAGGTCGTGCCTGCCATCGGTGCCATCGGTGCACTGAGCTGCACCCAGTGCTCAGCCTGCCCTGGCAAAGCAGGAGGTTTCTCACGCCGCCGGTGATTCACCTCTTCCTGCCTCTGCTCCGGTCCCCGGGGCGGGGAAGGGGACAGCCACCCCCGGGGCCAGGGGACACGCTGGGCTGCCTGAGCCGGAAGGGGGGGTCTCCAGGGGAAGGAAACCGCGGCCGTGACTCAGCGCCTGAGTCACTGTCCCCAGGGGGACACCGAGGGGACACCACCAAGCCCCCTGACCTATTCACACAGCCCCAGCCCTCAGCTCCCCATGCTGGCCAAACTCGGGCTAATTAAGGTTAATTAACACTCCTCCGAATTAATTCCTCCCCATTTTTGCTAAATGCTGCCAACATCCCATGGCAGCCCAACATCCCATGGCACCCCGACATCCCACGGCGCCCCAACATCCCACTGCCATGACGGTGGCCGGAATTCTCCCGGGTAGGGGTTTTGGCCGGCAATCTGGAAAACTGCAGCTCGGGGAGGGTTATTCTCGTCCGCGGCCGCCGTTACCGACATTTATTCCCGGGCTGTGGGGTTTATTTGACCTTTTGGAAATAGAGCGAGTTGCGGAGGAGCTAATTGGAGCCGTAAATCCTGCAGCCACACGTGTGATGAGTGGTGCCGTTCTCTGGGGTGGGGGGATCCGGGAGGGAGGTGGGCCCCCTGTGCGTGCGCCCCGCTGGCCTCGCGCACGCTGAGCACGCGGGGCAGCGCGGGGTGGGGCCACGGCCCCCAGGCCTGTCCCGGCACGCCTGCCCCGGCACGCCTGCCGTGTCCAGCACCGCGCGGCACGAGATCTCATGCCACCCCCCCGCCCGCTCCCCCTCCCGACCCCCCGCGCCCTGCTGGGGCCCAGGCAGGGGTTTGGGGGAGCGGTGCCTTCACAGCAGCCCCCATTCTGGCTGGTGGACCCCCCGCCAGACAGGGACCACCCACCCGCATGGCAATGTACCCCCGGCAGCACCCTGCCCTCCTTCCTCCTGGTGGGAGGGCACCTTGGTGGGCAGGAGGGCGCAGGGCTGGTCCCCAAAGGGGCTGGGAGCACCCTGGGGGGGCCCTGGCGTGGGACACAGTGGCTCGGGGGGGGTCAGGTACCACGGCTTGGGGGTCCTCTCCTCCCCATGTCCCTCCATGGGTGGGGACCAGCCTCCAGCATCGCTTCTTCGGGGACACCCCCCGCACACAGCCCCGGGTGTGACCCCCACCCACAGGTGGGGGGGGGGGGGCCAGGCAGGGCACCCAGCTCTGGTCCTGCCACGAAAATTCCCCGGCGCCCATCCCGCCGTGAGCTTAACCCCAGCTAATTGCCTGGCTCCTAATTAGCTGCCGCTCGCTGCCTGCCTGCACCTGCGGGAAGGCCCAGCCCTCTTAATGGGCTGCACTGGGCAAACTGGGAATTGTACAGCATCCTCCCAGGCTGACCCCATCCTCTCCCCACGGCCGGGTGCCTGTAGCACCCAGCGCTGGGTGCTGGCTTGGGGGTGCTCCGGGCACGGCGTCACCCGCGGGCTGGGCTGCGGCACGATGGAGACTGGGAAAACTGGGAAAGGAAAACGGGAATAGGTGAGTGACAACTAGAAAGGGGGAGGGAATTCCCAACAGGTTCTCCCCTTAATTCCGCCTTATCCAGGCCCAGATCTGCCGGCGGCTGGAACCGGGAGCAACGTCCGGCCGCGGAGAGAGGGAGCGGGGTGGGGGCTCAGGCTTGTGCCCACGAGTGGGTGCTGCTGCGGAGGGACAGCCTGTGCTTGTGTGGGGAGGCGTGGGGCGGTGCAGGGACCCACGGGTGCTGCCCGTGGAGGGAGGTGGGGAGGGGTCCCAGTGCCGAGGGCATCATGGCTGGGAAGTTGGGGAAACTGAGGCACGGGGGGACCTGGTGACGGGAGCAGGGTGATGGGGCGGGGGGGACTGGGGCAGGGCCGAGGCGCGCGCGTGCGCGTGCATGCCTGCGCGTGTGCGCACGTGTGCGTCAACGCGTGCGCGCACGCCCCTGTGCGTGCGGGCATCCCTGCGCATACGTATGTGGGTGCGGGCACGCACGTGCCCCTACCTGGCTGCGCGCCGGGGCACGCGCGTGTGCGCACACGTGTGCGGGCCCTGCGGCGCGGGGAGCGCGTCTCCCCGGGCCTCCCGGCTGCAGCCGAGGCTGCTGGGGCGGGCGCCCGGTGCTGGCTCGCTGCCCCCGGGCTCTGCGGCGCTGGGTGCCGGCGGCGAGGCCGCGCCGGCGTGCCGGGCGGGCAGGCTGCCCGCGCACAGGCCTGCCTTTCAGGCGCCCCGCGCCGTGCCAACGCCACCCACCTGGGCCGGGAGCTGGGCACCGCACCACAGAGCCGCCTTTGTGCCGGCGGGCACGGGCACGCGTGCGGGCACGCGTGCGTGCGCGCACACGCGTCCCTGCGCTCGCTCGGCCGCCAGCGTTGCCATCGCCCCCCAAACCTCCCCATCCAGCACCGGGCCCCCCCCCCCCCCCCCCCCCAAATACACCGCCGGGACCCCAGCGCCAGCACCTGCCGCCGGCCGTGGCTGTGCCCGGCCCTTCCCCAGCACGCCGTGGCACTCGGGGGAGGAAGAGTGGTAATTAAGTTAATTTGCACATGCAAATCATCCTCCGTTTGAATCTGTTAATTTTATAATTTGATGTTTAATGTACATATCTGCTGTGTTTTCCCAGCCAGAAACCCAACATTTTCTGGGTGCTAGTGATGGGGGCTGTGCTCCGGGGGCGGGGGAGAAGGACCCCCTGCTGATGATGCACCAGAGATTAATCGCCGCCGGTAATGGGTGCACCCTGCCGTGTGGGTGCCCGGCGGGGCTGGGAGAAGGGGCTCACCCAGCGCCTGGCCCGGCTCTGCCTTCTCCCCGCAGCCCTCGCCGCAAACCGGCAATTTGAGTTGGGTTTTAAATATTTACAAATCACTACCTGTCGGCGAGGCCGGTGCCGTCAGGGAGAAGGGGGTGAGCTGCCGGGCCACGGCTGCTCCTGGTGCCAGCGAGGGAGCCCCAAAAATGACTGAATTTTCCCCGTTCTGGAGGCAGCACGGGTCCTTTCCACCCCTCCTGCCAGGTAGGTGTTTCGGGATTGTTTGGGTGGCGGTGAGCTGAGACCTGGCAACTCGTGTCAGCCAGCTGCCAGCCTCCAAAGGGACAGAGGGATGTGCGGCCACCGGAGTGTCCCCACCCTGCTGGGTCACCGTCAGCGCCTCAGCTTGCAGGGCCCATGGAGGGCACGGCGTCCTCCCCCCTTCCCGGTGCATCCCTGAGAGCTCTGCCGGCCGGTCCCCAGCCCCGAAAGTCCTGCCTGAAGGTGGGGGGCTGCAAAACCTGCGGGGGCTGTGCAGCCGAGCATCGCCCCGAGGCCAAGCAGCACCCCAAGGCTGAGCATGACCCCAAGGGCAAGCATCCCCCCGGGGCTGAGCATCACCCCGGGGCTGAGCATCACCCCAAGGTCAAGCATCCCCCCGGGGCTGAGCGTCACCCCGGGGCCGAGCAGCACCCCGGGGCCAAATATTGCCCTGAGGCCAAGCAGCACCCCAAGGCTGAGCATCATCCCAAGGGCAAGCATGACCCCAAGGTCAAGCATCACCCCAGGGCTGAGCATCCCCCTGGGGCTGAGCATCACCCCAAGGTCAAGCATCACCCCAAGGTCAAGCATCCCCCCAGGGCCGAGCGTCACCCCGAGGCCGAGCAGCACCCCGGGGCCAAATATTGCCCTGAGGCCAAGCATCAACCCAGGGCTGAGCATCACCCCAAGGTCAAGCATCACCCCAAGGTCAAGCATCCCCCCAGGGCTGAGCGTCATCCCCAGGGCCGAGCGTCACCCCGGGGCCGAGCAGCACCCCGGGGCCGAGTGTCGCCCCGTGTGGCAGCAGCCGCATCCCGCTTTATCTGCGGTGCCGGCTGGGGCTTTGCATACCCCAGATTTGCAGGTTCCCTTTGAAGCTCCGGCTGCTGCCGGCCCCTTGGCTCTGCCTCGGCCGTGATAAAACGGTTCCCCGCGGCCGCCGCGCTCGGGCAGGGTGTTGCCACCCGCCTGCCTGGGGCTGGATCCGGCCGGGAGATCCCCGGATCCCCAACAAGGCGGGGAGTGGCCCTTGGGGAGCAGGGCAGGGTGATGCCACCTTCCTAATGAAAACTAATTGCAATTAATCCCGTCTCATTGTTTACTTGGGGCTGATTTAAGCACATTTCAGGCTAGACTGAGCAGTTGAACATTTCTAATGTATTTTTCTTTCTGCTTTAATGACCTCGTTCCTGCCGCTCCGCTGCCGTTTCCCTGCGCCGGGAGACGGGTGGTAACTTCACCAAGTTCACCCGGAAAGAGAAAGACCCTCCGTGGCTGCTCCAGGGGTGGCTGGGAAGGAGCAGAGCCCCCCGGCTCCGGGGGGACCTGGCTTGGCCTGGCCAGATGAGCTCCCCATGATCCCATTCCAGATGTTCCCATTGCCACCATGGGGCTCTCCCACCCAGATGTGCTCCCCACAATCCCATTCCAGATGTTCCCATTGCCATCGCAGTGCTCTCCCCCCAGATGCGCCCCCATGACCCCATTCCAGCTGTTCCCATTGCCCCCCCATGCCACCCACCCAGCCGTTTGCCCCCCATGACCCCAAACCATCTCTTCTCACTGCCACCCACAGCCCCTCCACCCAGATGTGCTCCCGTGAGCCCAGTCTCTCCCAGACCAGCTCTTCCCCCTTCCCCAGTCCGCGGTCCCCCCCTCCCACGCCGCCCCTGCTCCCCAGCCTGTCCCCACGCCCCCCAGTCCCCCCAGCGAGCCAGGGCTGGTTTTAACCCCCCCTTCAGCGCTCCTGCTCCACGCAGAGCCAGTGACTTTTGCAACCTCCTTTTTCCAGCCCAGAGGCTTTCCGTCCTCCTCCCTTCCTCCCTCCGGCACTGAAATGATGCCGGGGGGGCCCAGGCAGGTGCCCCTCTCCTCGGGTCCCGCCGGGGGCTTTGCCACACTCACCTTTTCCTCGGAAGAGCTGTCGCCCGTCCTCCCTCCTCCCCAGCTTTTCCCCTTCTCCCCCCCCCATCAAGACAAAATCCTTCGGGTTTCCATCTCCTGCCGAGGAAGAGGAGCAGAACGAAGGCTTTCGGGGTGGGCAGGGGGGGATTTGCCCACTGGGGTGACAGAGTGGTGATGGGTCAAGGGAGCATGTCCCCTCCCCTCCACCCTCCACCACCGTTGCGTCCCGCTGCTCCTTTCCCTATGTCTCCCACCTTGGAAACCTCTGGATCCCAGCCCGTGCCTCAGTTTCCCCAGTGGCCCATTGCCCAACGAACCCCCTCCAAACCCAACCAGTGGCACCGGCACCCCCCGGCGCGCCAGCCCCATGGTCGGCAGCCGGCGCGGATGCCGCTGGCCCCGCATACGGATGCCCTTCGGCAGAGCGGCTTTTGCCAGGGAAGAGCCGGCCCCGGCAGCGATTGTGATTTTCCCCTCAAGCGTGGCTAACGCCGGCGCTCGCCGGGCGGCACAGCCGAAGCCAAAGCATATTTCTCCCCCCCCCGGGGTAGCTCAGGCAACCCCCGCCGCAGAGACAAGACCTGGGAGGGGAGGGATCCCCCCTCCCACAGCCGACAGAGAAAAGAAATGACAAGAATTTCACCCAAAATAAAGGCGCAAAATTGGAGCGGGCTGCTGAACCCATCCTGCCATTTATTTGTGGTTTTTTCCCCTCCATCAGCTGTTTCCCAGCTTTCAGTCCCATCCTGAAGCTCTGACATCCCCTCTCCAAGAGGATAAAACCCCAGGAGCTGGGGACATGCACAGGGCTCTGTTCCTCACGCAACAACCAAATTCACTGAATTCAAGGACAATCAGAGTTGAAGAAGCTGCTTTTATTATTATTATTACTTATTTATGCTATTATTACAGCGAGTTAGTAAAAAAAGATGCGCTCCCAGCTTTGAAGAGCAAACCAACCACAATAAACGGTTAAAAAACCCCAAGTAAATGGTGAAAATCCTGCCCTTCCTCCCTGGCTAAGGACTGGAGTTAAGATCAGCTCTTCCCTTTCCTTAATCTGTGATTTTTTACGTTGATAGCAATTTTCCCTGGGCTGCCAGCCGGTTGGTAAATGGCCTCTTTTATCTTTAGCCCTTCCTTTCTTTTCAGGAAAATGTAATCCTATTTTTTTACCGGCGTGTTCGTTATATGCCGGCGATGGGGCGCCCAGCGCCGTGAGACGGGGTGATGCTCTGGGCATGGGGTGACGCTCGGGTACCCGGGGTGAGGGATAAACCCGCGCCAGGTGCCACGGGAGCAGCAGGACCGGTTGCTTTCGGCATCAACCCGCGACTTGTTTAACGTCCCCGTCTGTCACCGCGAGCACCCGGGACGCGGTCCAGCGCGCGGTTTGCGGCGGCGAAGAGCCAAGCCAGCACACGGCGGGTGCCTGGCAGGCGCCGAGAGGTTTCATCGGCGTTTCCCGTGGCCGAGCAACACGCCGGTGCGTGGCCCCAACCCCGGCACGCTTTGTCCCCAAAGGGATGCCTGTGCCGGGGCGGGGGGGGTCCAGCACCTCTGGCCTCCAGACCCCAAGGCCAGATCCTGCATCCCCCCGCCCAGGGAAGCCTTCGGCCTCGCTGCCGCCCAGGGCTTTGCTCCGATCAATTCTCCAGCCTCTCTTAACACCTCGAAGGGATCGATGGACAAGGCAGGGAATTGCCTGCACCCGGAGGGACATGGCTAATCCCCTTGGCAGGGCCCTGCCTGCTGCCGCTCGCCTTAACCCTGCCCGTGCCGCGGCCGGCACCTGGCTCTCTGGCAGCACCACTCACCTCCCACACCCATCACCGCGGCCTCTGGGCACTGCCACGGCGCTGCATCCCCTGGGGCTCTGCCTGTTTTAGCTGCCTGCTCCTGCCTCTGCCTCTCCTCTCCTCTGGCTGCAAAAAGCTCCGGCAGCTGCCGAGAAAACATGAAAATCCACCAAAACCTCCCCAAAGCTGGAGCACGCTGGAGGCACCGGGGCCGTTGCCCTGACTGCAGGGTCACCACCGCCTGCTGCTGGCCTTCCCCTGCCGGGTCCCCACACCCCACGTCCACGGAGCGGAAAAGCAATTTGGCAGCTCACAATTGTGCTCTGCAAACGGGTGCTGGGGTGTCCACGCTCCCACGGGGCTCCTGGGTGGGTGCACATCCCCAGTGGGTCTGGGGGGCTGGGAGAGGGCTCCCAGGGCGCGGAGATGGTGCTATCCTGCACTGCCCGGAGCACCCTTAAACGGGAGCAGGAACCGCTCAGCCAGTGCCAGAGACCTGCTGAGCCCTGTCACAGCTCAGCACACACATGAGTTCATCACAAGTGGGATCCAGGTCCCCCCCCCGCCCTGACGGGCGGCACAGCCAGGGACACCGGGGATGGCAACGGCCTGGCAAGGAGCTGGATCCCATCCTGGCAAGTTGGCTTTCGAGGAACAGCGGTGCGAGGAGAGGGAAGAGGAGGCTGGAAAGGTTCCAAGATCAGCAGCGCTGATACGAAACCATAAATTATCCTCCCGGCTGAGCCCGCTGCGGGGAAAGGCAGCCCCTCCGAAAAGCTGGGGAAGCGGCACAGCCGGCACTGACCCCGGCATCGCCGCTGTCTCCAGCTAAACCGAGGTGAGCCGGCTGCCATCGTTAGCGGGAGCTGCAATTTCTCATAAATCCAAAGCGAATAATTAACAGGCGCTGGCGGCCGGGGCTGCTCCCCGCATCCGTCACGGCCTGCGGCCCCGAGGCCGGCAGGGTTGGTGCCCGCTGTAAATCACCGGCATCGAGGCTCTGCGCCAAGGCATGCCGGCCGGCACCGCCGTTCCCTGGCCCCGCAGCGTGAGCTGGTCCCTTGGTGGAGCAGAAAACCCCCAAATTTTGCGGAGGGCCGGGGAGCATCCTTGGTGGGATGGACAGCGCCGGGATGCACCGCTGGGACCAGGATGGCTCCGGTTCCCTTCATCCCCCTCCGGCGAGCATTAGCCAGCGCCGCTTCCCGGCATCCCCGCGATCTAATTACACCCAAGATGAAGCAGGGAATGATACCTTGTCTTTAATTAATAACGGCACGGCTGAGAGCAGGCTGAGAGCGTGAACGCTGGGTGCTGGTGGTTCAGGGTGCTCAGGTTTTGAGGTGCAGACCCGCTTGCACCCTGTGGGTGCCCTCAGGGCCCAAACAGGAAACAGGAGCTGAAAAAATGACGTTTAAATAATAAATCCCAGCTATTAACGGGAGGCCGTACCTGGAAGAGCCGGCCAGCGCCGGCGGCCAGCCGGGTAATTAGACCGCAGCTGAAATGATGAAAAGATATTCGCAGGCTTTGAGGCTGAGGCTTTGAAGCTGTAAATCCTGTGAAGGCAGCATCCCCGCACGCACCCGCCGGCAGATATTTACCCAGGACCTGCTTTCCGCCATCCACATGTGCCCAGAGCCCAGAAATAAAAGTCCCCCCCGCGTGGGAGGCCGAGCCCAGAGGATGCTCCTGGGTTTGGGATGCGCGCGGGGCTGCGTACCCCGAATTCTGTGCCTCTTGCTCCGGGGAAAGGCGGCCCCGGCACTGGGAGCACACCCGGTTCCGCGGCGGCGCGGAGCGGGTCGGAGTGTGCCGGGGAGTGCAGGAGCTCAGCAAGAGGGAAGAGTGCCGCTGGGGAAGGGCCGGGGTTGGGGGGTTCCCCCGGCCCGGCCGCGGCTGCTCCCCCAGCACGTGGAAGGGTCTCGATTTAAAACGCAGTTTAAAACACCCACGTGCGCGCAGACACCCCTGCAGGCGCCCGTGCACGCACCTACCCGTGCACCCCCCCACCACCGCACGCCCCCGTGCGCGCTCCCCCCCTGCACCCACGGCCCACGTGCTCCCCGGCACCCCACAACGGGGAGCGGTGCAGCCTCCCCGGCCGTGGGTCCCGCAGCCAGACACACAGACAAGCTCCTGGGACCCCCCCACATCTCCCCAGCCGTGGAGCTGCCTCCGCCGCACTCGTCAAGGCCAAGGCCACGCGGGGACGGAGCCCGTCCCGGGTGGTACCGAACGGGCACCCTTTGATCCTTAAACACCAGCCCGGCCGCGGCCGTTCACTCAAAGGGATGCGACCAGGTCCGCGGTGGAGCCAGCAGCATCCCGGGATGCGGGTGCTGGAAGGCACCTGCCCTCGCAGAGGGCATCCGTACGGGAAGACCCTCGGATTTGGCCGCCCACCTGCCCCAAAAACCCTTGGCGCGGGGGTCTCGGGCCGGTGGTGCCGGGGGATGCCGTAAGGGGCGCGGGTGGGAGCCATAGAGCTGGGCTGGGCAGCCAGACCCCAGCAGGAGCGAAGCAGCAGCTCAGCACAGGGGTAATTAGCAGCCTGCGATTCCAGATCCTCATTAGGGGCTGGCACCCCCCCCCGCTGTTGCACTCTGTGCAATTAGTCGCTAAGTAACACGCGGATATTTATACCCCGGCGAGGAGCCGGGGCCGGCACGCTGCCGGCATCGCCGGGATGCTCCGACTGGGGCCCGGCCGGAGCGGGGACGGTGACGGTGACATTTTGGGACAAGCAGCCGGTCCTTGCAGGCCAAGGAGCTGAGATCAGGGTCCGAGGGGCACCCCGGGGTGCTCAGCGGTCGGGGCAACACCCTAGGGTGGGCACCCAGCGGGACGCGCCGTGACGTCGTCACCCCAGGGAAGCCACGACCCTGGCATCACCGTGGGGGACCGGCTGCTCCGAGAGTCATTTCTATAGGGAAGATGGTTTATCGTCCCTCTCACCCCACCCTAATTAATTGTTTTAATTAAGGAAATGCCACCTCCACTCCCGACTGCCATTTGCCTGCAGAAACGTTGCTAATTACGGCGAGGGAAATGCGCTGCGGCTTCTTAAACCCGTTCGCAGGCAGCTGGGAGGGGGGTTGCGTGCGTGGGGGGGACACGACTAAAAATATATGGGAAAGGCAAAATAAATGAGCTTTAAGATGCAAATTGCCATCCGGGGAGCGGGGAGGCTCCGGGGGTCCCCCGCGAGGTGGCCTCGCTCCGGGGATGCGCCTGGAGCTGAAGGTTTGGTACCCCCACCCATCGCCGCTGCCCGGCGGCGGGCGGGCACTAACGAAGCCCGCGTCGTTACCGTGTTCCCCGGCTGGGTAACGGGGATTTCAGCCCCAAGTTTGCAGATGTACGGAGCTGTCAGCACCACCCCCTGCGCCGGCTTTGTCGCCAGCAGCCAGGAGCTCGCGCCGCTTTCTGCTTTTTAAGAGGTTTCATGAATTTTAATGGACGGTTGCTGCCGGGTTTCTCCTCTTCCCGTTGCTCCCCCCGCCTCTCCGCAGCCCCTCGGATCACCCTTCTCCTCCCCAGGGCATCTCCGGGCCCACGGCCAGCCCTTGGCATCCTCTGAGCCCCCCAGCGTCCCCCCCCCGCCGCCCCTGCAATGGAGATCTCGCCCCAAAGGCGCAACCGTCGGCGCGGGATGTTGACCGCGGCGCTGCCGGCACGGTGCCGCCGCTCCGGCCGGTGGCTCCGGGCACCTGGGTGGCTTTTCCCGAAATTCAATGGATGGAAACGCTCCGGAGACGCCACTTCAGAAACATCCGTCTCTATTAGCAGCTGTTTAACACCTCCCCGAGGGACCATAACGAAGGGAAGCAACTTAATCACCGTCAGGCAGCGAAGTGCGGGCGAGCACGTCTCTCCCGGCCGCGCGGCCACGGTCGTTCCCACCACCCCGTGGCTGCGGTGACCTCAGGGGCTCCCGCCTGGTGACAGTGTCCCTCCTGGTCCCACCTGGCTCCGCGACGATGGCCGTCCCGCTGTCTTCTGCTGCGCTGGTGACGCCTGTCCCGGCCCCGTGCGGCAGCATCCCTCCTGGTCCCGACGCCTTTTGTCCCTGACGCTCCCTCCGGCTGCTCCCGGTCCCTCCTGGCCCCAAGCGGCGATGCCCCCCCGGTCCCTCCAGCCCTCCATGGTGGTCCCTCTTGGGACGTCCCTCCTGGTCCCTCCTGGCCCCACGAGGACTTATGCCCCGCTCCCTCCTGGTCCCGCGCTGCTCCCGGGAAGGGGGTGCTCCAGGCAGCCCCCTCACCCCGCAGCCCCCCTCCAGAGCCCACAGCTGGGGCCACCGCTGAAGCTTCTCAGGAAGGGAGGCCAGATCCTGCCCCTTCCCCAGGGGATTTGGGCTGCAGGGCCGGCACGTTGCAAAGCGAAGGGGTTTTGGGTTTGGGTCTGTAAGGGAAAGGCCATGGGGCCATGGCTCCCCAGACCACACGCCTCAGGGACGGGGACACTGGGGACAGCTCATCACCGGGGGCGATGGCACCCCTGGAGCACCCACCCCGGTCCTGCCATGGGGGGATAACGCAGGGGTGCTGTCAAACCCCAGCACCTCTCGCCGCGGCTCCATCCCAACTCCCGTCGGCTTTCCAGGCGGCTTCGCTCCCACCCCGCAGCTCCGGCCCCAGCCCCACGTGGGACCCCAGTGGCTCTCCCCCACCCTCGGGCCACTTCCCATCCCACCCGGCCGGATCCTGCACGGGGGGGAGCTGAGCCAGGCTTTTTTCCTTCCCCATCTCCTTTATATTTGGGTCCACTTCTGAACACAAAGCACCACTTTGAAACGACTTGCGGTTGCCGAAGTGATCAAAATAACACTTTCTGGCAAAGATTTCACTTTGTATTTTAAAAATGCTGCTTAGAAATCTCTCGGCACTGTTGGGCCCTCCCCTGCCACCGCCAGATCCCTGGAGATTTTGGAGCTGATCCCATCTGGCTCCAAAATTCCCCTTTTTCTGGGGGAAATTTCCTGGCTCCATCCTCGCCCTAAGAGTCGGTGTTGGTCCCGGGTGAATTTCGGGAGGGATGGAAACAAGCTGGGGCTGACGGCAGCTCCGCTTGGCTCGCTGGGCTGGGAAAAAACAGTTCCAGGAAAGGTGCATAGGAGAGGGGAAAGGAGCTGGAGAAGCTGGATCAATCGTCTCCAGAGTTTCTGCTGCGATGCCGAGCTGGGTACCGCTGTCCCGGCACGGTGGAGGGAGTGTGGTCCTACCGATAAGTGTCTGTCCTCCAAACTGTGGTCATTGGACTGCCCTGCCTGTACGTGGGGAGATGGTGGCTGTGGCCATGGGGAGATGGTTGTGGCTATGGGGAGATGGTGGCTGTGGCCATGGAGAGATGGTGGCTGTGGCCATGGGGAGGTGGTTGTGGCCATGGGGAGATGGTGGCTGTGGCCATGGGGAGGTGGTTGTGGCTATGGGGAGATGGTGGTTGTGGCCATGGGGAGATGGTGGCTGTGGCCATGGAGAGATGGTGGCTGCGGCCATGGAGAGATGGTGGCTGTGGCCATGGGGAGGTGGTTGTGGCCATGGGGAGATGGTGGCTGTGGCCATGGGGAGGTGGCTGTGGCTATGGGGAGATGGTGGCTGTGGCCATGGAGAGATGGTGGCTGTGGCCATGGGGAGGTGGTTGTGGCTATGGGGAGATGGTGGCTGTGGCCATGGGGAGGTGGTTGTGGCCTGCCTTCATCCCTCATCTCCCATCTCCATCATCCCCAGCCCTGCCTTCATCCCCCAGCCCTCACCTCCATCACCCCCAACCCTTCCTTCATCCCTCATCCCCCACCTCCTTCAACCCCCAGACCTGCCTTCATACCCCAACCCCTACCACCATCCTCCCCTAACCATGCCTTCATCCCCTGGCCCTCATCTCCATCACCCCCAGCCCTGCCTTCATCCCCACCGCAGCATCCCTGTGCCCGGATGCTGCGGCTGCCATCAGCTCCCACATCCCCATGAGGCGAGGGAGATGGAGAGGAGCGCGGGGAACCAGCGCGCTGAAGATCAAGACGAAAATGATCAAAGGAGGGATGTGGGTGAGCGCTGGCAACCCTGTCACCCTGGAGACGGGAAGCAAATATTTGGGCTAATAGTGCTCTCGGGGAGCGAGGCCGGGCGCTTGCCATTGTCAGGCGACAATAGAGATGGGCAGCCGTCCCGCTGATCCGCTGCGGGCCCGGCTTCATTAGACATCACCAGCGCGGAGGGAATTTGGGGTATCGGCAGGTTCATTAAGGGAATCGGCCATCAGCCAGTGGCGGCTGCTCGGCCGGAGGGATGCTCGGCTGAGGGATGCTCGGCTGAGGGATGCTCAGCAGAGGGATGCTCAGCCGGAGGGATGCTCGGCCGGAAGGATGCTCTAGCAGAGGGATGCTCGGCCGGAGGGATGCTCGGCTGAGGGATGCTCAGCAGAGGGATGCTCAGCCGGAGGGATGCTCGGCCGGAAGGATGCTCTAGCAGAAGGATGCTCAGCCGGAGGGATGCTTGGCTGAGGGATGCTCAGCAGAGGGATGCTCAGCTGGAAGGATGCTCGGCCGGAGGGATGCTGGGGGCGGTGGGGAGGACAATGGGGCCACAGGGATGATGCTTTCCTGTGGGAGACCAGCAGCAGTGGGGGTACCACCAGCACGGATCTGTCACCCTCTGCAGCGTGTGGATGCCTGTCACATCCCCAAGCTCAGCCTTTCCCCACCGACAGATCTCCCAGCTGCAGCGAGCCTTCCTCCAGCCTTCCTCCCGCAAGGCACAGCCTCCCCTCCTGCTTACCCAGGCGACGCTCCTCCCGCCTACCCGGGGAGGAAACTGAGGCACGGAGCTCAGGCAGGCAGCAGGCAGCTGGGAAGGGTCTGCAGGAGCTGCTCCAGCCCACTGCGGCCGCATCCTGCATCCCAGGGCCCACCAGAAGGATGTGGCCCTCAACCTCCCTGCGGGCGCTGGGTGGGGATGGGGCTGGACCAGCCCCAGCTGCGGCCGCACTGGGGGGACCAAATATGTGTATGTGTATGTGTATGTGTATGTGTATGTATATGTATATGTATATATGTGTATACACACACACACTTGCATATAGTATATTTTTTAATATATACATTTTTTAAAGGAAACTCAAGCATCTGGTTGAACACAGAGAAGAACGTTTCTTTTAAAATATAAATATATCTCCATACATCTCCAATTTTAACCTGACAGTGCCTTTGTAGTCCCCATCCTTAAGGCAAGGGGTTACGGAGAGCAGCCAGGCTGCCGTCTCCCCCCTCCCGCCTGGGGACACCCCACGGAGGTGACGGCACAGCCCTCAGTGGCCCTGGGCCACCCGCCTGCTGGCAGCCGCGCCAGCACCAGCCTGGGCACCCGCGGGTCTGTCTGCGCTGCGCAGGGCAGGGTGGGCACGGCCCAGGGCGGTGAGGGGTCCTGGGGGTGAGAGGGGGAAGGTAATGGTTTCAATATTAATATTAATACTAATAAGATTATTGATAACATTATATTTTTATATATTCTGTACTTATAATAATGTATTTATATTTTAATATCTTTTATTTAATAACTTCATTTTAACGATGATGATAATAATAATAAATAATAATAATAATTCTTGAGCTGGCAAAGGGCCTTTGGCTCATGCCAGGAGTGGAGCAGTCCCCGTCCGTCCCCGCGGCGCGGTACCTGACGTGCCGCCTGCCGCCGGTTCCAGGAGCGCGATGGAATCGGAGTGACACGGAGGAAAATCAATCTGAATGAATGAGGTCACCTGCCTTATAAATAATTCATCGCAGCCGCGTGTTAATACACCTCTCCCCTGCGGGGGGGGGCAGCTGGAGGAGCTGCACAGCCGGGCTGGGTGCTGGGTGCCAGGGCTGGGTGCTGGTGCCGGTGCGGCACAGCCATGCTGGGTGCTGGTGTTGGTGTGGCACAGCCAAGCTGGGTTCTGGGTGCTGGTGCGGCACAGCCATGCTGGGTGCTGGCATTGCACAGCGAGACTTGGGTGAGACCCCGTCCCGGGGTGCTTGGTGGACCTGGCGCTGCTGCCGGTGCCACGGCGGGAGAGCCTGGCACAGCCAGAGGTGTGGCGATGCTGCCGGGGCTGGGACCCCCAGCGAGGGGAGCGGGGCCGGATCCTTCCCGCAGACGGGAGCGTGGCAGCAGCCTGACCTGCCGGGAAGAAGCCACGGGGTCTCTTAACATCCCCCATGGCACGAAACCCGCGGCTGAGGCCATCCCTTGCCGGGACGTGGGTGACCCCCAGCACGCGGCTGCCGCCGCCAGCTGCCATGGGCACATGGCCGTGCCACGGGCAGCGCTGGCAAAGGGGCTTTTGTCCCCTGGGGCCAGCAGGCAGGTGATGGAGGTACAGGCAGGAAGGGCAGCGCAGCCAGGGATTACAGCGGGAAGAAAGCGATGCAGTGTGAAGCCAGCAAATGTTTTAATTCCCTTTAATTCCCCGGCAGCACCGCGGCCCCATGCTCGGCCGCTGCGGCTGGGGTCATCGTGTCCCCCCGCCACGCACACAGGGCTCTTCCCGACCTCCCTCCCCGGCGTTGTTCCGGAGGAGGGCGAGCGAAGGAGCCCGGCGGCACCGAAATGTTGTAAAAGAACATCTTGAAGCCATTCTGCCATCTGTTGTGCTTTCAGCGCAATTAAGCAGGCAGCGGCCGTGCCAGGCAGCGGGGAGCATCCCTGCCTGCAACACGCGTGCCCCCCCCGCCGGGCCTGGGAAATATCCCCGCGGGGAACGGTCGGTGGGTTCGGACCTGCCAAAGCCCGGCGGGTGCCGCAGCGCGCGGGCAGCTGGCTGGCAGCGGGAGCGAGCGCAGGTGCCCGGGGTTTGGTTGCTCGGTGGGTGCAGGCAGGGCTGCCTGCAAGGAGGCAGCTCCGCTGCCCTGGCTCGCCAGGCTGGGTGCCAGCCCGGCTGCCCCTCGCCGGGAGTCAGTGGGGTGCTCTGGGCCACGAGGGTTCGCTTTGGGGTGCAGGAGGAGAGCAAGGGCTCGCGGGAGGGGGACGGCGGCGGTGGCACCCCAAGGGAGTGTGCTGCCCACGGGAGGCTGCAGCACCCCAAAACCTCCTGCTGTCTCAGGGTCTGGGGACACTCGGCCGGGGGACCCGGCTGCGCGGTGATACCGCACACCCGGTGAGGCCACGAGAAGCTGCCATGGTCGGGGCTCGGCGCTGGGCTGAGACCTGCCCAACTCATGTCATGAGCCCCGAGCCCCTGCTGCCATCCCACCAGGCCCCGAGGGGGATTCGCCTCCGGAGATGCAGCTGCTGCTGGCTCGGGGCTTGTCGCTGCTTCCCTCGGCTGCCGCCGGTGTTAACTTTCTTGGTAACATTGGTTTATCCCCTTGATCTTGACGGGAAATGGGGAGACAAGGGAAGCGTCCCCCGGGATCACCGCCGCACGTGCCGAGCTTTAATTAGGGATGGGAAATCTCTGCCGCCAGCCGCGCGGGTAAGCGAGCCCGGAGCTGGGAGGGATCGGGACCAAAATTAAACAGTCTGCTCTGAAACGGTGAGCAAAATGCTGCTAGCTCGGATCCTGGTGATGCCACGGGACCGGTACCACGGGTATGGATTCGGGGAGCAAACCTACATTCCCCCGGCCGCGGGGATCTGCGGCGCGGAGATCTCGGCAGGTGGCTGAGACGAGGCAGCGAAACGGGGGACGGATCCGGCAAACAGCCCCGCGCGTGGCCCAAGCCGCTCTCCTGGGAGGTGACGTCCCCGCGGGCAAGGTCAGGGTGACGCACGGCGCAGGGCTGCTCCCCAGCGCGCCGTGGGCACGCCACCGCCCCCGGGGCACGGCCACCGGCGCAACAGTCGCCGGCTGGGGACACGCGTGTCACCTCCACCCGCGTGGCCCAGATGGCACGGAGCCGTGCGGCAAGCGGCTGTGCCGGGTTGCACACCGTTTTGTTGTGACACCCACCGGTTTTCGGGTGAAGTCCAAGGGGTTTGAGGTCACCAACGGGTGTCAACGGCCGTCACCCGCGCCACAGGGATGGCAGCATGGATGCCAACCATTCCTTTCCGCCGGCAGCGGGATGCCCTGGGCCAGCGCGGGGGTCCCGGCGCAGCGGCCCGCCGGGGCGGCGGGGGTGTGGGGCGCGGTCGGCTCCAGCAAGCGTTGCGTCTGATGACATCTGCGATTACAGCTCTCGCTGCCGCCGCGTTCTCTCGGCAGCCCTGGCCTCAGCTACCCACCGCGCCGCGACAACGGCCGCCATTAGCGTAAACATCGGCTCCGAGCCCGGCCGAGGGCGGGGAGGATTAAGCAGTCGGCTTCTTCTGCTACTTAATAATCCACTTGATTAAGAGTTGTCTGTCAACGTGTCACCAGCGCAAGGACAGGCTCTGCAGCCATGAGCTGGGGACGCTGCTCCGTGGGGCTGCCGGCTTCCTCCCCTACACCCCGGCCAGACCCTGTGGGGCTGCAGCCCAGGCTGCCCGCACCCCTCCTGCTGCCCCCTCTTGGTTGCCACCGTCTGATGTCATGGACCGTGCTGATGATGTCACCAGCATCCTGCCTGCTCCCACACCCCACCCCGTCCTCGTTGCCGTCACCCAAAAGGCTGAGGCTCCCTCTGCCTGGCGAGGCGACATAGCAAGGAGCCTCCTCGGCCTGATGATGTCATTTGTCACGTGGGCTTATGATGATGTCACAGACTCCCACACTCACCCCAGGTACCACCTGAGTGGGATGTTGCCCGTTCCCACTCAACAGGCTGGGAAGAATTTAGGCACGAAGGATGCGGAAGCCTTGGGGAGCAGCAGAGCACCCCCAAAAACGTGGGGGGAAAGCTGGCTCCTTCCCCGGCGCTAAGGAAGAGCATCGTCCCCTCTGTCCCCAGCTGGTGACGTCAGGGACGCAGCACCCAGCCGGGCTGAGGGCAGGGGGTTGGGGGGACCGACGTGGGAAGCGGGGCGTAGGCGAGGAGGGGATGGTGTCCCCGGGGGTGGCTTTAGCACAGGGAGAGTGTGGCAGGGAGCGATAACAGCGTCTGTCCCGGCCCTCGCGTGGGAATACGGAGCAATTAGCTAATTGCCGCGGGGGGTGGCGGCGGGCGCCTGCCCCGGCCCCCCGACGCGGCCCAGCGGGCTCCGCACGCGGCAGCCGCGCCGCTTTGTGCTTAACCTACATTTGCTTTTGTCCCGGCCGGCGCAGCCGGAGCATGCCCAGGGCCCTGCCTTCGGCTCGGCACAGCATGGCACGGCACAGCGCGGCGTGGCTCGGCATGGCTCGGCATGCTGCCCACTGCCGTCCCTCTCAGCAGCCCCCAGACTCAAATTGAGCAGCCAGGGCTCAGTCTCGCTGCCCCTCGCGAGCCTAACGAGCCCGGGTAAGCAGGTCACGCCCAGGCGGAGGCGGTGACGTGCCATCGGGCCGCGGCATGGTGTCCCCAAGATGAGGGTGGTCACCTCCTCCTGGGGGGTAACGCAGGAGCCCCTTCCTCAAGGTGTGTCCCCCGGAGCATCCTCCTCCATCCCCTCCCGCGAGGACGAGAGCAAAAAGGAGCACCGGGAGCAAAGGGGTTAAACCCTTGGGTTGGGGACCGGCCCCCAGTGCATGGTGACATGGTGATGTTGGGGTGCCGCTCGTACGGCTGTGTCCCGCTCCACCCCTGCGGACACCCATCAGCACCCAGCCCCACCACCCTTCGTCCCCCGTCGGGCTGCACCCACCACCCCACAGACGCCCCCCACCCCGTGACTGAGCACCCTCGGTGTCACCCCTCCGGCTCAGCGGGTCCTGGGTCCCCACTTAAAGCCCATCTCTGGGGGGCCGCTCCCTCCCCTGCCTGGATCCGCCTCCGCAGAGCTGGTCCTTCCAGCGGCGGCTCCGTAAACCTTTCAAAACCAAAGCGCAAGCCTTTTGGGGGGGGTGGTGCGCCCTGCCAGCCTGGGAAGGGGCTCCTCCAGCCCCCGACCCCAGGGAGAGGACGCACGGGATTGGGATACGGCTGTAATTACTGACGGCGAGTGCTCACGGCAGCCTGGGGACCAGCAACGACCCCGCACCCCTCCCTGGACCCCGCCAGGGTGGCGGCTGGTGACACCGATGCCACCGGGATGCTTGCAGCGGTGCCAGGCTCTGCCTATTTTTATCTTTATTTTATTTACAGTTGGACTCGATGATCTTAAGGGTCTTTTCCAACCTAAATGATTCTACGAAATGATTCTACCTCCTCCTCAGTGAAGCTCGTTGGGTCGCTTCCATCCCCGGGGGGTTTAATAACCCCAGATGGGATCCACAGCCTGGCAGGAGGGGCTGTGCCGGAGACGCCCCGGCTTTGTGCGTGGCAGCATGCGGAGCGGGGCAGCAGCGAGGAGGAAGCAAGAGAGCCAGCACCTCCTGAAAAACCTCCTCCGGAGGCTGCGGGAGCCGGCTGTGGGGTCGTGGCAGGGAGAAAACACATCCGTGGGCCCAAAGGATCCTGATTTCCCACAGCGGTTTCTCTCCCCTGGGTGCTCCAGGCCAGGCAGGGATGAGCCTCACCCCTGTCCCAGCATCATCCACCCCGGTTCTCCCGGGATGTAGGAGCTGGATGGTCCTGCCACAGCCACAGCCTGTCCCCACAGCTTTGGGGCAGCCCCACGGGCTCACCGACCACCCCTCGGGTGCTGCACCCACAGCTCTCAGCACCCCTAAGTGACACCTCCAAGCTCCCTTTTCCCCCATCCAACGACGGCTAAATGTCCTGGTGCATCTCTGGGATAACTGGTCCGGTGCGTGCCGGGGAAAGCATCCCCCGCTCACAGTTCTCCTCCGGAGCTGGTGACCACCAGGACGAGTTTTTTTTTAAATTTTAAATTTTTTTTTTAATTTTTCCACCTCGGCTGCCGGCGGGGAGGGTCGGTGCTGGAGAAGGGGCCGAGGCGGCACAGCCGGCACCGGTAATGCTGCAAGAAGGAGCCATTGTGGTGAGGTGCAGCTGCGCAGGGCGCGGGAGGGGAGCGACGGGAAAGCGAAATGTCGGCGACGGGAAGGGCTCGGGGGATTCGCCACCCCCCGACGGTGTTTCCCCACCGTGCGTGTGCCCCAGTGACAAGAGGGCTTCTATGGGGAGCGACGCCATCCCTTGTCCCAGGAGACGCTGGGGTCCGGCATGTGCCATCCCCACAGGGCCACGTGGGTGCTGGGGACACCCCATCGCCACCCTGTCCCCCTGCACAGCCATGGGCTGGCCCCACACAGCAAAGCGGGGGGGTGATGCTGGGTGCTGGGGTGCTCCCGGGCACCTGGTCCCCTTGGAGCCCGGGCCGGGCCACCAGCAGCCTGCTCTGGAGACGGGTCGCTGAGGCGGCGTGACAAAGGGACACTGGGGACGAAGGGGAGGACAGAGAGCGGCTCCCTGCCCTTCCCCGCGCTCCTCTGCCGCCGGGCGGGCAGCAGCTCCCGTTGCCCTTGCTGAACTCTCGGGAATTATTGAGGCGCTGCCTCCCCGAGGATGCTCTCCCCTCGCCCGGAGCGGATCCCCTTGCGCCCGGCCGGGGGGCAGGAGTGGGGAGCAGCAGGGCTGGGGCCGTGTGCTGGCTGCTGCGGAGGGACGAGGGGTGCGCAGCGTGCGGGACAGGAGCAAACACCGTTTCGTTTCGGTGAAAGGAGGAGAGGCGGCGAGAGAGGCAGCACGCGAGCCGGCCCGGGTCCCATTTCTTCTCTTTTTTATTCTCTTTCGCGCAGCACCGGCTCTCATCCCCCTCTGATCGGCAGCGGCGGCTCCATCGCCCCCCCAGGCCGGTGCCACCCGGCAGGGATGGGGCTTTGCTGGGGTGAGTCCCCAGCCGAGCAGCACCCCACCCGCTGCTGGGACCCCAGGAGGGTTTGGGGTCCGGCCCCGGGGCTGGCAGTGAGGTGCGCTCTGCAATGCGGGGGACCGTCCCCAAGGTGCTCCTGGGGAGGGGCTGGAGACAGGGAGTGGGGGTCTGCACA
Organism: Phaethon aethereus; assembly: GCF_964289735.1. Classification (NCBI taxonomy): domain Eukaryota; kingdom Metazoa; phylum Chordata; class Aves; order Phaethontiformes; family Phaethontidae; genus Phaethon; species Phaethon aethereus. The sequence continues at coordinate 3,097,341 of NC_138602.1, forward strand.
CTGGGCACACTGGGGGTGTACTGGGGGGAGCAGGGTGCCTCCCACATGCCCATCCCATCCCCCTCCGTAGCACCTTTGACAACAGCCTGAGCAGGGTGAGCAGAGCGGCCGGGGGCTGCAGGGATACCCCAGCGATGGGGACAGGACATGGGGCAGTGATGGTGACACGGGATGGGGCAGCGATGGGTACACGGGACGAGGCAGTGATGGGGACACGGGATGGGGCAGCAATGGGGATATGGGATGAGGTGGCAATGGGGATATGGGATGGGGCGGCCCTGGGGACACAGGACAGGGCAGTGATGGGGACATGGGATGGGGCAGTGATGGGGCCACGGCATGGGGCAGCGATGGGGACATGGGATGGGGTGGCCATGGGGATGCAGAACAGGGTGGTGATGGGGACATAGGACCAGGCAGCGATGGGGACACAGTGCCAGGCAGAAGCCGGCCCTGCCAGTGGGAAGCCGCCACATTCTGCCGGCACTTCGCCGGCTCCATCCACCGCCTCCCCCCAGTCCATCACTGTCTCCTTAGCCCGCAGGCCCATGCCGCACTGCTGCTGGCTAACGGCTTGTTTCCCATCGCTGCAAGTGGCCACCAGGAACAGATGAGCCCGGGAGAGTGATTTATGCCAGGCAAGTTGATGCCGCAACTGTTCGGGAGAGCGGCAACAGCTGCTCCGGCTGTTCCGGCACAACGTGGGGCCGGGGACAAATCCTCAGTGGCAGCAGGAGCAGGGGCTCGGGGCAGGCTCCGGGGTTGTCGGGCATCTCCATGGGGTGGGGGGATGGCTGCAGGGGGCCGGGGAGGATCTGAGGGGCTGAGGTTCACTTCCCAGCCGCTGTGTGAGGCCAAGGTTCAAGTCAAGGATCTGGTTAATCCGATCTTTAATCCGGTCTAAATCCCACCTTTAATCTGTTTAATGCCATCTTTCGGAATTAGGATCCTGCACGGTGGCTCCTTCTCACTGAGCCGGGAGGAGGAGGAGGAAGGAGGAAGGAGAAGGGTGCTCTGACAGTCCCGATGCCGGGGAGCTCGGGGATGGGGGCGCAAACCTCGGCACGGCTCGGCGGGACCGCAGGGCTCGGCGGGTCCCGGGCACGGGGACGAGCTGATGGCCACGGTCCCCTGGTTGCTGCACCCCGGCCTAAAAACCGTGTCTCCCTGCGACACCCCAGTGAGAAACGGGCCCTGCGCCCGCCACGGGGGGGCTGCTGCCACCCAGCACCCACGACGCCCAGCCCAGCGGAGGAGAAGCCCTTTCCCCACCCAGAGCCCCCCCCGCGGCGGCCGCCTGCGCACCCCGCACGCTGCTCTGCTGAAGGGTGGGAGCAGGGTGGAAAGGGAACCGGTGCGGGGTTGTTGGAATCGGAGCACGCGTCCTGCGGACCGCCGCACCATCCCCCCTTTCCCACGGGTGTCACATCCCCACGGCACACCCAGAATCCCACAAAGTAGGGCGAGTGGGGACCTCACGGGACCCCCCCGCCTACACCCAGCCCGGTCTCCCAGCGCCCTCCTAAGCTCTTGCTCAAAAGCGCCCCAGCACCCTACCAGCATCCCACGCCGGTTCCACGTGTGACCCCATCATCCACCCGGGTCCCCGTCACCCACGCGGCTCCGTAGGGACCGGAGGGAGGCCTGACCCACGCCGCCGCTAACGGGACCGGCCCACGCACGCCGGGCGCGCACCCCCGGGGGAGACCCCCCACCGCGCGCTCCCATTGGCTGCTTCGTAGCAAGCCCCGCGCCGCCATTGGGTGGCGCCGTCCGCGGGCCCCGCCCCCGCCGCCGCCGCGCCCGGCCCCGCTCGGGACTTGGCCGCAACCGCGGGCGCGAGGCCCGGACACGCCGGGCACCGGGCACCGGCTCCGGGCACCGGCACCGGCTCCAGGGCGCCGCCGCGCCCGACAGGGAGAGTCGCCCGGGGAAGCGAACCCCCCCCCCGCCCCGCCCCGGGGGTCCCGCCCCTCCGGGAGCACCGGAGGCACCGGAGCAGCCCCGGTGCCGGCGCCGCGCTCCCTCGAAGCAGGCAGCAGGTAAGGGCCGGCCGGGCTCTGCTGCCCGCCGGTACGGCGCTGCTGGGATCGGGTCCCCCCGGTTTCCCCCCGGTTCCCCCTGCTCCGTGGCGGCGCTGGGTACCGGCCCGGTTCGTGCTTCCGACTCCGGCACCGGGGCGCAGCCCTCTTCCCCGGAGGCCGGTGCAGCCCCCGGGGCACCGCCCCGATCCCCCCCACGGTGTCAGTGGGCACCGGCGGCCCCGCCCGGCCCGCGGGGCAGCGCGTCCCGAGAGCACCGGAGGTGGGGACCGGGGGTTTGGGGAGCCCCGAGGGGCGGGAGCTGTGGGTGGGCAGAGCCCGGGGCGGCTCCCCGGCACCCCCCGGCAGTGCCTCAGTTTCCCCACTCGGGTAAAACACGGGGAAAGGGCCATGTCCCCTCAGAACGGGTAGGAAATCCGAGGGAGCTAACGGGAGCTCAGCGAAGGCACCGGAGCCCCGACCCCGGGGCCATCCCCGCAGCCCACGCACGAGGGCAGGGCTGGACGCCCCACGGCAGCGCTCGGCTTCGTGCTTCGCCCCGTCCTTGCCCCGCAGCCGGCCGCTGCCCGTCCCCCGGGCCTTAACGGGTGAAATTCCTCCGTTCCTGGAGAGACCGATCCCTTTGGTGAGGGCCAGATCCTGCCCGGAGCAACAGAGCTGGATGTAAAACCTCCCGGCTCCAACCAACCAAAGCTTTATGGGCTCTGCAGTGGGGAAGGATTTGGGCCGTAAATATTCTTTGCTGACCCCAAGCCCAACACCGGATCCGAATTGTCCCGTGGAGCTTTTCTTTCCCTCCCGGAGCGGCTTTGTCCTCGCCAATCCCCGGGCAGGAAGCATGTGATGCACCAAGGCCGCCGTCGCGGGACGGACGGACAGACGGATGGCGGTTTGGCCTCTGTGTCCACACATATCCCCCCGCCAACTCTGTTTTCCACTTCCCCACGAGTCTCCTGAGCCGCCGTCTGCTCCGAGCGAAGGAGAAAGGAAGTTGCTGCCAGAGAGAGCAGCTTGATGGCAGCTCGATAAAGAAAAGGAGGAAATGGAAGGCGAGACAGATGCTCCAAAATAAACCCCCCTTCCTCCTCCTCTTCCTCCGCTCCGTGCTGCAGCTGCCTCCCCACCCCGGGGCACGGTAATCCGGGAGGGATTCCTTGATAATGGCGCCAGATCGGCTCCCCCATCCCAAATCAGCATCCCGGGATTACACCGTGGGTGTCACCCCCCTGACACCATGCTGGAGCCCCCGCGGTCAGCACCCCTTCGTGTGCCAGGTTCCCTTTCCCATGCGACGCCGGTGAACGGGAAGCGCCGGCGGGATTCACCGCCCACGCCCCGGGGTTGGCATTGCCGGAGCCCCCTCGGATCGGCTGCCCGGCTCCTTGCACAGACATGTTGGAGTTGCCGGGGCAGATCAGCGTTCCCAGGTGTCGGTGCACGCCGGATTTGGTGCAAAGGAGAAACCGAAATGCTTCTGCTCCTTCCCGCAGGTGCCCGTGCCAGGGCTGCGTTTGCAGACCCGGCGCGGGCACCTGCGGGAAGGAGATTATGGGATAGGGGAGTTCAGATCCCGGTGCCAGAGATGATAGAGACGATGATGGGGACACGGCCAAGCGCTTGGCAGCACCGCTGGCACAAGTGCCAGCAGCAAGACGCACCGTGCGGTGCCCGGCCCAGGCGATGCCGGCGGTCCCCGCAGCATCCCCGGTCCTCGCTCCAGCCTCGCAGCCGGCTGCAAGGAGCCGCGGCGGCCGCGGTTTTTACCATCCTTGCCAAGAAATGAGTTTTTCCTCGGGGGAGGTGTTTACTCAGTGGCTTCCTCTCTGGCCTCACCCTGCTCGGCACACACGCGCCGGACCCGGCGGCTCTCGCTGCTGTTTGCACCCATGGCAACGTGCGAGGGACGGCTATTGCAAAAGGTGGCGTGGCTCCTTCCTCCTCCTCCTCCCCTGCCACCCACTGCTATTAAAATGGGGTCTGGAAACTGGAGGGGTCACAGATGGCGGGGGACGGGCTGGTGATGGCGGTCGGGCTCTCCGGTTACATCCCCGTGTCGCGCTGGCGCTCCGACCCGTCGCCTGTAATCCAGCACGGCGGCGGGGTTTAATTAATTAATAGAGGTTGGAGGCGCAGGGAGCTGGTGGAAAGCGACGCTGGGGCACTGGGAGCGGAGCAGCGGGATCCCATCCACCTCCCCGGCGCTCGGCCGAGGACTTGGGGCGACCGGGGATGCTGGGGTGCGGAGCAGGGATGTTTTCTTTAGGGAAAACCAGGGAGATCTCCACCATTAAATGTTTACCCCGGCTGGGGAGACGACGCTCCTGTGTCAGAGGAAACTTGCAGCAAGACACCTACAAGTTACTATGGCTCCAGTGAGGCAGAGGAGGAGGAAGAGGAGGCAGAGGTGCCTCTGCTCTCAGCTGGAGCTTCGCGGAGCCCTCCCCTCGTGCCACGCGCTTGCTCGGTGCTGCCCCATAAATTATTTAAATGCTTCTGCTTTCCTGCAGGAACTATTCAGCCCGCTGCCAGGGGGGCTCGGGGAGCACGAGCACAAGGAGCCGCTGGTGGGAACCCGGCGCTGGGACGGTGGGGGGTGAGGGGTCTTTGGGAAATAACCCTGGGATGGCGTCGTTGCCGCGTTCGGCCCCTCTGCCGTAAACAAGCTGCCGGCCGGTGCTCACGCGGCGGCTCTGCCACGGCACGGGCCAGCGCCACCGGCGCCGGTGCTGGCAGGATGACGGGGCCTCGTGTTCCAGCTTTAATTGATGCTTTTTAACGAGAGGGCTGGACTCTGCTCTCGCTTGCGCCCGCCGTGGCGTAGGAGACGTTTTACAGGGTTGTCCCCGTGGGGTGGGGGGCTGAGGTTGCAGCCGGGTGTTGGATGAGATGCTCGTGGGTGCCGGCCCGGTGCTGAGGAACACCGAAGCTGCCGGCGGAGCTGCCTGTCCTTTGCCCTCGGCTACCCTGCCCTGCGGCGGCGCGGCCGGGATGCTGCTGTGTCCCGGCGCTGGCACGCGCCCGTCCTCATGGCAGGGACTTTGGCTGTGTCACCGCGTCCCCACCTTGCGCAGGACGTCCGGATGTCCCAACCTCGCGCCGAGCCCTCACGTTCCCGCTCAGGGCTGCAAAACCCACCCCGAAACCTGCAAAATGGGTGGAACCCCCCCCAAAAAAGGGCTGTGACTGTCCCCAGAGCCACCATTGGGACTACAACCCCACCACGCTCTTCCGGAGCAGGGAGGGACTCGGTGAAAGCAACGCCTGGCTGCTCGTTTTCGGTAGAAGCAGCTGTTTTTTGAGGGCGTTTTCATTAAAAAGAAGAAGGGGGAGAAAAAAAACCCCGAGTCCTGAGCAGGGCTGGAAACTTCAGCGACAGGAAGGAAATGGGGTGGTTTATTTCGGTCTCGAGTTTTCTTGTCGGGGCAAGACTTGCCTCTTCCGCGCACCGATAGCAGCTCCTCCGTGAACAATGGGGTCGCGGGGCCCTTCCCGGCAGGAAAACGGCTCGTTCCGGTGAAATCTCCTTGTTGGTGCTGAGTCAGCAGGTCCTGGTGGGACACAGCGTGGTGCGGAGGGTGCTGGGTTAACCGGCACGGTGCTGAGCAAACGTGGCGGGAGGTGAGCTTGGGTTTCCTTGGGGTTTGGGGCGAGCGACCTGTAAAACAGCCCCCGGGCGCTGGAGAAGGAGCAGGTTGTGGTTTTGGGGTCCAGGAAAGATGCCACTGCTTCGTGCCTCAGTTTCCCCCCCCGCCGAGCGATGCCCGTCTCCCCAGTTCCCGGCAGGAGAGGGCTGCGGGGCAGCCAGGCGTTATTCGGGGCTGGGAGCGGAGGGTTGATCTGTTATTACAGTCGCTAACTGGGAGCCGTGGGTGCACGTGGGGCAGCTCGTGAGAGCCGGCGGTTCCTATTTTTTATGGCTCCATAGGTGGAGTTTGCGCTTGCTTTACAGCTGCGGTCACCCAGCAGAGAGCTCAGGTGTGGGAATTCCTATTTATCCGGGCACCGCTCCCGGCGGGGAGCCCAGGACACCCCGCAACCGCCGCGGGATGCGAGGGAGGGGACTTCCAGGGTGCCAACGCCGCGGCAAAGCCCCGCTGCCTCCGGAGGAGGCTGCCTGCCGCGGGCAGAGCGGGTCCCTCTTTACAGCCAAGGGAGAGAAGATGGAGCCGCGCCGCCTCTGCCCAGCCCTCCCGGGGCTCCGGGCTGCGCTCCGGCAGCATCTTGCGCACGGGGCCGTCGGCATTAAATGATCCCGGCTCACCGGGGAGCTGCCGATGGCTCTGCGAGAGCAGCCTCTGCTTTGTCGTTTCTGTCTTATTAAGTGTGAGAGCCTCAGCTCGAAGCTCACGCTGGCAAAAATCAATGTTTTCCCATTGAAGGAAATACTTACAAAACCTCGGTGTTTTTCCTGAGGGCTGTAAATGATGCCGCATGCGGCAGCTCGCACGGCTCCGGTGATGGCGGCTCCGTTACCGCTCGCTTCATTCACACCCTGACGGAGCCTCGGCCGCCCTCGGGCTCGAGGAGCCGGCGGCTGGATGATGCCCGGGAAGCCGGGGCTCAGCTTGCACCGTCACCCGTGCACCACTGCCCGTGCGCCGCCACCCGTGCACCGTTGCTCTTGCACGACTGGCTGCGGCGAGACCGAGCCTTGGCTGCAGCCGGGTACCTGCGCCCCGCGGGAAGCCGGGGTTTGCTCCCCGCAGCCCGGCGTGTACTCCCTGGCGCTAGGAGCGGGACCGGGGGTCCCCAGGTGGGGTCTGGGACTGGGTGGTGGCTCGGCCGGGGCTGCCCACGCTGAGGACAAACTCGGTTCTGCGCTAGAATAACCCTAACCCCAGCTCTAACTCTCCTCCCTATCCATGGCCGATTTATCCCCATCCGTTCTCACGCCAGCAGCATCCTTTAGCTCGAATAGCTCTTCTCCCCTCCCTAGTGATGTATTTATAGCGCGATCCCATCCCTTCCCCGCTCTCGCTTTGCCAGGCTGACCGTGCCACGTGCAGGCTCTTGCATAAGCAACCGCCGCCTCTGCCCATCCATCCCGGCGCGGGAGCCGGTTGTTACCGTGCTCTTCTCGCCTGCCCGTGATTTGTAGCGCTGTGATTTCCTGGGGCAAGATGCGTCTCCGGGCTCGGTGGTGTTTTATTCGTTTGCGGCAGTTTTTAAAGCCGTAAGCTGCTGGGATGATGGAATTGGTCCCGTGGGGGTGCGGGGAGTCAGGCTGTAGGTGAGCGAAGGGTGAGGTTTCTGGCTCACTGAATTATTCACCTCCGTGTGACGCTCGTGCCTGCTCCGGAGGAAGCTGAGCCAGCGGCGGAATGAGTCTGAGGTCTGACAGCATGGACCAGGGCGGGCAGCGCTGGGGAGAAGGGCTTCAGCGCACGTCGGTGGGTGCTGAAGCACCAGCCGTGCCGTCCTGGCCTCGGCAGGCGCCGGGCTATACGCCAGCACATGGCTGTGCCGGCTGCGGGGGTGACTCAGCCATCACCTGGGTTGTCCCCAGCTCACCCTGCAGGAAATGAGTCAGGTTTTTAAGGAAGAAAAATGTTAAAATGATGGGGCAAGAGTTCTTCCTGCACGGGGAAGAGGGCGGTGCCGGTCGCAGGAGGGAGACGGGGATGGAGGGTCACGGCCAATGCTCAGGTATGGAGACCTCGCTTGCCTCCGATGCTGCCCGTCACACTGTAGCTTCTCCCCAGAGTTTGGGGGAAGGAAGGTGGGAACACCCCATAACTCATCCCACCAACAAAATCCGGGGCGTGAGCTCAGCTCTTGCCTGCCCTGACAGCCAGGAGCTCCTTTCAGTCTTGCCTTGGCCCGAGATGCTCTTCCTCCTCCCAAAAGGCTGCGTGGAGAGGGGAGGAAACGGGGACTGATCCAGGCCATGGGCTGAACTGTGTGTGTCTCTTCCGCCTGCAGAGATGGACACCTTCAGCACCAAGAACCTGGCCCTGCAGGCCCAGAAGAAGCTCTTGAGCAAGATGGCTACGAAGACCATAGCCAACGTCTTCATTGATGACACCAGCAGCGAGATCTTGGACGAGCTCTACCGGGCCACCAAGGAGTACACCCACAATCGCAAAGAGGCCCAGAAGATCATCAAAAACCTCATCAAGATTGTCATGAAGCTGGGTGTGCTCTACCGCAACGGGCAGTTCAACCCCGAGGAGCTGCTGGTGATGGAACGCTTCCGCAAGAAGGTGCATACCTTGGCCATGACAGCCGTCAGCTTCCACCAGATAGACTTCACCTTCGACCGCAGGGTCATGTCGGGTGTGCTGACGGAGTGCCGGGACCTGCTGCACCAGGCTGTCAATGGCCACCTGACAGCCAAATCCCACTCCCGTATCAACCACGTCTTCAACCACTTTGCGGACTATGAGTTCCTCTCGGCTCTCTATGGGCCGTCCGAGCCCTACCGCACCCACCTGAAGAGGATCTGCGAAGGGGTTAACAAGATGCTGGAGGAGGACAACATATGAAGTTGGCCAAGATGGGCCATCAGCAGCGACTGCTGGACTCTGCCTCCTGTGAGACCGAGGACAGGACGTACTGTTTTTGATCATTACCGGGCTTGATGTCCCGTTCTCTGTAGTGCTCACTCACTTTCTTCTCATTTCTGTGAAAGACTGAACTCTTGACTTTGTCTAACCCTTGCCTGGGGTCCGCAAGCCCACCCTTGCACTGGACTGAGTCCTTTGCAGGTGATCCTGGGCTTTTGGGCCCCTGCTGTACAGTTTGATTTCCTTTGCCCACCAAGTGCTCTTAGCTCAGAGTCCAAGGAACTGGGCTCCTCACCTTGAACTCCATCGTAACCCTCCTGGGGAGAAAACAAACCAAAGACTCACAGCGTGTGACACCTCTAAGGTGTCTCTGAGCAGGTGGGCAGTTGGTTGGATGAACGGTTGTTGAGACCCTGTTACCGGAGGGTTGTGGAGCCCCATGGTTGTCTTTCAGCAGCTCCATGACATGGTGGGAGCAAATCATGGTCTAGGCTTCTGCTGCCCAGGGTAGGAAGGTGCTTCTGCACCTTGTAGGCTAACAGAGGCTTTGGCCTCCTAAAAGACAAGTCCTTGAGACCAGAAGGATCCCACCTCACCTGGGCGAGCGGCTGTCCCTCGGGGCAGGAAGGGAGCTGCAGGGACCCGCTCCTTCCCTGCATCCCAGGTAGACCCCTTCATCCAAGACCCAACTGCCCCCGCCAGCCTCCCACAGCAGTACCACTGTGATGGCTGTGACACCTGCCTTGGTGGTTGTCCAAGGCTCTCCCTAGGATTTCTTACGTTTTATGTGTCCTCCACTGAGTTATGGTTGTTATTTTTTAGCAAACTCTGTAGCCCTGATGAGTTATTTAAATAAACTCACCTGTTTGGCCTGGGTGCTCCGTGTGGTCGTTACAAAGGCGGCCGACAGCGATAAAATGAGCGCTGGGGCAGCCGGTTTTGTCTTTTAAATGGCGACTTCTCTCCGCGACCCGGGGTTTTTCCTCTCCATCTCCCAGCATCGCTGCTGGCCAGGCTGCCCCCGCTCCGTGGCACGGCCAGCGCTGAACGGGTGGGAGGAAACGCGGTGCAAAACCCAGCACAAACCCATAGCAAAGCTCCGGGGTCCCGGGGAGAGCAAAGGCTGCTCCCACGCAGACACCCACGCGTGCTCCTCTGCATCGCCGCGTCCCCTCGCTGCACAGCGGGAGCTAAAAAAGCACAACCCTGGTAGCAGAAAGCGACGGGCAACTTTGCAGCATTCAATGCAGGCGTGTCGTAAAAGCAGCGTGCTCTCAGAGCACGGATGCACCAGCCATGGCCCACTTCCCGCACGCTGGTCTCGGCTTTGAACACCGAAAATTGCCCTTTTAGCACACAAGACGCCGCACGGTCTCAGCCGGCCTTATCTCCGCAACCTTCTTGTGCCTCCTGTTCCAGGGGATGTCTCCAGGCACGGAGGCTGCCAACGCTCACGGGCGGAAAGCAGCTCCACGGCTCCTGTTCGCTGCTCCCTTTCCACCGCTGGCTCGAGGCGCTGATAACTTTCATCCTTAAAGATTAAATAAAAGAAATAAAGCCCCTATCTCTGTCATTTCACAGGCCGGGCTCCAACTATCACAGCTAATTTAATCGCGCGACGCAGCTCGGGGTGGGGGTAAAGCACATTTACAGACGTGCACGGAGAACACGGCCAAGATCCAGCGAGGCGTCGGTCCCTCGGAGAGGGCAGGGTGAAGTCGGCCTTTGGCGTGCGGCATTTGAGAACAGACGTTCCCGTTCCCCTCCGTGGGCTCATGGCAGCTGTCAGGTACGTGCCGAAGAGGAGCTGGAAAGAGCTCGGTGGAGTTATCGGCAGATGCGGAGAGCAGGCAAAGCGGAACGGAGCTGACGGCCGCGGCGGCTGCTGCGCTGACAGCCAGAAACGCTTTGCTGTTCCGTTCTCGAGGTGCGTGTCGGCGTCAAGATGCTGCAAGATGCTGCTTAATTGCATGAAACATCTCTGCTCAGATGAGCCCCGGCTCACGGCTCTTCCCTTTGTCCCCAGGGTTTCGTACACCCCAGAACCACGCTTAACCCACCGAACGCCTGGCACCAGCTTTCCTTCGCATACAGGTGCCTAATCTGCAGCTTCTCCCCTGCACCCCGTGGCAAACACCCACCTCGTTCCCAAATTCTTGCCTTTTTGTCCGGGTGAAGCCCTGGAGAGCACACTCTCTGCTAGAAGAGCCATTTTATGGCCTGGGTTTCCCATCACAGCTCTGGCTGTATGAGTCTGGGAAATGAGTCCCTTCAACTCTCTTTGAACTGGTTCCCTCCGAGCAACTGGTTAAACAGGGAGAGAGGCCAGAGACCAGCAACTCCAGCACCGCACGTGCGGCTCGGAGCTCAGGTAGGAGCATTACTGGGGACGCACCTCCCCACCCAACACCACTCCTGGGCCCTGCAGGTATCTGCAGATCGAAGAAGGAGCTGCACAGCAGAAGAAAGAAGCATTTAGGAACAGCCTGGAAAACAGAGCTTATAGAATTCCAGTGCAAAGCACCCTCAGACTGACAAAAAAGAGGGAATTCCCCCCAAATGGGCAAAGCCGCTACCAACAACCACAACCATCACCGTTCACCAAAAGCACTCGTGATGATAGTGCCGGGTTACGCAAACTCGCAGCTTGTTCTCATGTGCTGGGACTCCTCTCGGGTGGGCAGAACTCCTGTAAACCCTCTGCAGCCTCCAACCTCCTGCGTGAAATCTCGGCTCCTCCTGGCCAAGCAAGTGCCGAAGGTCACGCCACTCGCTGGGCATCCAGTTGGAGAGGGCAGGAGTCACGGAGCAAAGCAAACTCAGGCCAGAGCACGATGCTTTATTTCTTTATTTGTGTTGTATTTACACAGGAAAGGAATTTCAGATTCCCTCACTGCTATTATTCTAAATAAGAAAAAAATCACTTCTGTACGTAGAAAATAGTCCTGCAGTTATACTGAGACATGAAAGTGTTGCTTGGATTGATTCCTGGGTTGTGTCAGAATAAGCAGCTCTGCCTTCCCCATGCCAAGTTATCCCAACCTGCGCTCTGCACTAGGGCAGGTCCAGAACATCCTCCCCAGCGAAGCCAGCGATCGTCTTCGGTAGCCGCACTCAACAAGGAGTCAGATAGCTTTGGCCAACTCTATCCCTTCCTTCCCCCTCCCACCCAATTTAATTATTTCCTCCTGTCATGCTTGCAGAGAGAGAAATCCTGTTTCCCCTCTAGAGACTAGAGTTAAGAACTTTCCTTTAGCAAACTGTGTTTAAATCCAGCCACTTATCTTTCTGCATTGCTCTTCCTAGCAAGGGAGATAAGGAGCCCCTGTTCGAGGGGAGCTTTACCATATTCAGCAGATCAACCAAGCAGAAAGCGGGCGACAGAATGGCTGGCTGCAGATCAGGAGTCTCAGAGGAGGTTTCCAGCTGCAAAGCACATTGTTACTCTGACACAAGACAGAATGCATCTGTCTTAACACCTCCAAGCCCCACTCGTGTTGGACCCTGGCACATTTCAATATGGAAAACATAAAAGGTTTGGCCAACCAAAAAAAACCCGCAGTTAACACGTAATCCTCTTTATCTGCCATGCTCTTCCACCCAAAACACTCGGCCCAACACTGGCCTCGGGGTCACAGCTCGTCACGAGGCGTTTTTGCTACAATCATGAGTTTGGACAGTTCAAAACGGAACTTGCCTTCTCTGTGAGACACTAGAAAGAGAGAAAACAAGCACAGGATAAACAGATGGTAAGGCATGAACAAAAACAGCCCTGCTGGTTCCTTTCCAGGATGATAAAGCCAGCAAGTCGGGCATTGCACTTCCTTCTTATGCACGCGACAAGCATGTTGTGATAAACCCGTTCTTCCCCCATGCTAATTTAACATTTACACTGGAACGGGACCTGCAAAATCCTGCTGGCAGCTATGGATCAAGAGCACTATACCCCCGATTGGATAACATGCACTGTCCTCCTATAGATTGTCACCTATCTGCATTAAGCTTAAATACTCATCCCCTGGTAGACAGCCAGCTTTGTCTCCCCCGCCAGCCCCTTTCTCACATAGTTCTCTTGGTCCCAGACCTGTTGTTTCGGTGATTTCAAATTCTTCCTGTTTTAAGGGGATGTCGCTTTGTCCACCCACGGCAGCTTGAGACTGAAATGGGAAGGAAGAAGGTTTAAGCAGTTGAGGCAATCCAAGAAGCTACTGTACTACTATTTAAAGCAAACAAACAAACAGCAGCACATTTTTAAAAAGAACAAATTTCTTCTTTTAATATGGAGCAAAAGAATTAAGTCCACAAAGAAAATCTGAAGGAAAATCTCTGGCTATTTTTCCATTTCTTATTAAACCACGGACTTATGTCCTTCGGGTGACTGAAAGCCTCACCACAGACGACTGGGAAATGGAAGAATGAACCAGACAAAAGCACCATCAGAGGTTTCATTTACTTTGTCACATGCAATTTGTTGAGGCAAACCAAGACTCCCCTTGTGCAGTGCACTCTGGCAGGATGGTGCCTTTTGGAGCCACCGACGCCAGCAAAGCCAGCGGCAAACTGATGGCATTGAGGGAACAGAAATAAAATGGCACAGGAGAGCCTACCTGCAGCCATTCTCCTGACTGCCACCACTCTCTAATTACGGATGTGATGGAGTGCATTCTATTGCACAGATGTCTAATGAATGTTTTCCATGTCCAATTCATGTTTTATAGCAGCCTCCCACATGCCTGCTTCCAAGTAATCAGCTGGGACTTACATAAGCCATGGCATACTCTATCTTGGCTCCTTTCACTTCAGCTTTAAACTGGGTAAAGAAGAGATAAGACTTCCCTTGGGGCCTGAAACAAGAAATCAGTGTCTTCGACATTGGCAGAGAGGGTGGAGATGCAGATGAGCTCACGATTCATGGCTCCTGAGCTCAGGATTCATGGCTCCCTCCCTCCACAGCCACCTCTGGCTCTGTTGTAGCTCTGAGTGAGGAAGGTGGAGGGGGGGAACACAGCATTTATAAACCACCGCCTGGCTAAACAGCCCACCCAGAGTCACAGCGTCTCGGGAGGGGAAAGCCTTCTGGTGCTGCCCTGCAGAGAGGCAAAGCCAGCCGGGAGGCAGGATCCCTGGCCCAGATCCCACCTGCCTTATGGTTGCTTTTGCCTCAGAGAGTTTGGGGTTGAAGAACACACCTCCAGACGGAGCAGGAGAAGAGCAGGTTGTCTTCACTGACTCCAATGTTCATTTGCCATTGCTGCAGAGGGGAAAGTTTCAAACAGTTAATGTGGGCAAGAACCGCGTGCTCCCCACTCACCCCTGAGGCCAGTCACCTCCCCTCCCAGCTGCAGGCGTGACAAGTTTCAATCGTTCTAAAATAACACAACATAACTACACAACACTTGCTGATGGCCCCTTTTACTTTGTGTGTCACACAGCTCAAGGTCTGGTTGCCCTCCGGTCTCCACAATCTCATTAGTACAGTTACAGAAAGGAGTTAAAGTCTCATTTCCCTTTGCGCTAAAAGAAAAGGACCCGATTTTAACAAGGAGTTAAAGTCTCATTTCCCTTTGCGCTAAAAGAAAAGGACCCGATTTTAACAAGGAGTTAAAGTCTCATTTCCCTTTGCGCTAAAAGAAAAGGACCCGATTTTAACAAGGAGTTAAAGTCTCATTTCCCTTTGCGCTAAAAGAAAAGGACCCGATTTTAACAGGACTTGCAGATAAGAAAGTACAAACTGTGTATCTGCACAGCACTTACCGAGGCAGCAACACAAGCTGCAAAGAACCTTCAAGCCTCCTAAAGAATGCAGGAGTTACTCCTACAAGGTCCTCCCTTACCAACCGGGGTACGAAAATGTCACTCCCTGTTCTCCAGAGACATCCAGCCCAGAGATTTGTTAAGCCTTACAAATGTCACGGCCTCGCGAACCACAGTATCATTGCAACACATGAAGGACGCTTCCCTTCAGGAAGCAAATCCAAGAAGTTACTTTTGCAAACATACAGCGTTGGCAACGGTGCAACCACCCTTCCTCATAGCTCCCGGTCCCTGGAATCAGCTCATCACAGATGAAATATTCCTGAAGAGCTTCTCACTCTGTGCAGCTGTAGGGACCGAGCGGAAGGGAAACGCTTGAAGGTTTTCCCAACTCACCTCGTTCGTTCCTCCCTGAGCTGAGTAAGTGAAGGTGCAGGTGTAATCCCCCTGGAAGAAGAGAAGACGACGATGACCAACCCCGCTCGAGCAGGACCTTCTCATTGTTCCCCATCAGCCACTTCTCGGCGACGACGCAAGATCTGGGGACACCTGAGAGAACCTCCAGGGCTGCGGCACGGTGCAGCCCCCGGCGGTCTCACCCTGGGGGTGACGGAGGAGGTGACGCACCACCCCCATGTCCGGACCTCGGTGGAACGCAGAGCCAGGGACCGCGCAGCCCTCATCCCCGAGGGGTGTCAGCAGGACCCCGTGTTCTGGGGGCCCCTTCCCCATAGGGCCTCATTCCCATGGGGCCTCTCTTTCTTCGAGGCACCCTTCCCCCTGATGACCCCCCCCTCCCTTGGGGTTACTTCCTTCCTTTGGACCCCACCCTGGGGACGCCCTTCTCCTTGGGGGCCATCCTCCACGGCAAGCCTCCCTCCCTGGGGACATCCTTGCCACGGAGACTGTCCCACCTTGAGGAACCATTTTCCTTGGGGACCCCTTCTGCTGGGGACCCCCTCCTCCCTGGGACCCTCCTACCTTTGGAGACCCCCCCTTGGGGACCCCTCTCCCCCTGGGGACCCCTTCCCCTGCCCCCGTCAGAGGCCGGGTCCCCCCGCCCCTAGCAACCAGCCCCCTAGCAACCGGCCCGGATCCCCCCCCCCCCCCCCGCCAGCCACCAGCTCGTCCCGCCTTCCATCGCTGACAGCCAACCCCCGTGGCGGGAGGCGGGAGCGACGTGCCGTGCAGTCAATCACAGAGAGGCGCGTACCCTCTCCTCACCCCCTCCCGCCTCGCCTCTCACCAGGCTCCGAGAGAAGGAATGAACCTCCCCGCCGGGCCGCACGTCGAAGTCGGCCGTGTTCGGCTCCTCCGCGGCCCGGGCCGCCAGGCACAGCAGGGCGGCGGGCACCAGCGCGGCCCACAGCCTCCGGCCGCTCTTCCCGCTGGGCGCCGCCATCTTGAAAAGGAAACCCGGACTACGGCGGGCGGGAGGGGTCAATGCGGGCAGCGGCCGCTCAGCGGGCGCCTCGGCGGCCATCTTGGCTGTGGGCAGGGAGCCCGGGCGGGTTAACCCTTGCGGGGCCGCGGTTACAGGGGACCGCTGGGACAAGGAGCTGACAAGGACACAAGGACAAGGGGACACGGAGACAGCCGTCTCCTCGTTGCTTCCACGGGAGATATGGGGCAGCCGTGGGACATTCTGGGGAGCCCACGCTGCCACAGGCCGTGCCCTGCATCCCGGCAGCCCCTCTCACCCCAGCCTTGCCTTCCTCTAGGCTGGGCTCTGCCTGGCACTAAACCCCCCAAATTATTGAGGAAGGGGGGGGAATAAAAAGCAGGGTGAGGGGAAGGTTCATTTTCTGCCTTGTCAGGTGGGTTTAATGGGGTGAAGCCCTATTTTTAAGAGAGCTGGGTGTGCAGGGGCAGAGCTGCAGCCATGGCCTGGCTGGAGGCCTGTGGGATTCAGCTGGAAAGAAAAGGGGCCGCAGGAGAGGAGAGAGATGGCCAGGCTGGGAGAAAAAGTGCGGAAAAAGCGCCGCTCGCCTAGCATTGTGTGGAAGGAGCTTTGCCTTTCCCTCCAGGAAAATGACCATCTGCATCAGCCTTGCCTCAGCCACCAAACCGGGCCCGGCCTCCATTTGCAGGCGCAGAGCGATTAGCCGTACTGCTTTTAATTGCTTCTCGCCACACAAAAACAAAAGCCCCTTTCTAGAAGGAAACGGCCGTGGATCCGCAGCCAGGGCAGGGAGGGAGGTCCTGGCTCACAGCGCGGGGAAGCTGGCCTGGTTGGCCACCCCGCAGTGGTTGTCGGCGCCCTTCAGCAGGCGGATGTAGCCCTGCTCACCCCACGCCGCCGACCAGCTGCAGGAAGAGATGGAGAATGAGCACATCCGCGTTCCCACGCACGGAGAACCCGCCCCACGCCGGGAGGGCGAGCGAGATGGGGATGGGAGCCAGAGCACCCTGTGGGACAGGGGTGCTCCTGCCATGCAGCTCCGACCCCGGCGGGAGCGGGGAGACAGGCTGTGTGTGGGGGTGAAAGGGGCGGCAGGTTTGGGGGGGACACCCTCAGCCCCTACCTGTTCTTTAAGATCCAGTAGCTCACGTTATGCCCGCGCTCCTGGCTCGTGCCGTAGCCCACGGCCAGCATCCCATGGTTCACCCGCTGGCTGCAAAACATGCTGCTGAAGATGCCTGGGAAGAGCAGAGCTGGGATGAGCTGGGGGCCAGCCCTGATCCCTTCTTCTCCATGTGAAAGCAAGGTGCTGGATCCTATTCCCCTGGGCTGGGCACCCTGGGGAAACTTTGGGGCTCAACAAGGGCTCAGCAGCCCACCCCTCGCAGCGAGGCAGCCCTGCCTCAGTTTACCCATCCATGCCACAAAGAGAGAGACGGTACCTGACTTGTAAAAGTGGAATTGGAAGCTGCTGGCATCCACTGCCACGGACACAGGGCCCACGGCTGCCACTGCCTGCTCCAGCGCCGCCTCGCTGCCCTGGGCCACCAGCCAGACAGCGGAGCAGTTGGCTGCCCTGTCCCGGGGGTTGTATCGGCAGCTGGAGGTGTCCTGAGAGGAGGGAGAGAGTGACGCTGCGGCTGGGGCCCACCGGCACCACTCTGCCATGTCCCCGGGGCTGCCTGCCGTCCCTTACTGTGGCCATGTAGGGGTAGATGTGCTCCGAGTTCAAGCCGCTGTTGTCACGCACGTACTGGAAGGCACGGGTCATGTAGCCACCATGGCAGCCGTTGTTGCCCAGCTTTCGGGAGCAGTCGATGAGGTTCTGCTCGCTCAGGACCACCAGCTTCCCTGTCCGGTTGAAGACGAGCCCCTCCAAGGCCCCCGTGGCACTGAACGCCCAGCACGACCCACAGTGCCCCTGGGTGAGATTGGGACAGTGCGGGGTGGTCACAGCATCACCTCAAAACCCACCAGAGATGGATGCTGTGACCCCCCTGGCGCTGCTCTCCAACTCTTCAGCTGCAAAACTGCAGCAGCCAAAACTATGGGAGCTGCTTCTCAGGGTTGCCCAGAGGTTTTTTGGTGCTTGGGAGGATGCAGCTGCTTGTTTCTGCTGCCCAGACTCCCAGCACCCATCGCACAGCCCTGGCTGGACCCCTGCCCTGTGCCCACCTGGTTCTTCACTGGCGTCACATAGCCCTTTGCCCGCCAGTCCACGGCTGCCGGGGTCTTCCGGGCTGCCGAAGCCTGGAAGAGCAGCGCTGGCTCCTCCTGCCACGCCGGGGTGAAGCCGTTCAGGAGCTGGTTAAACTCCTCGTCCGTCTGCAGGTCGCCAAGGAAAAACTCAAGTGATGCCACCAGCACCCAGCCGGCACCACCACAGCTCCCCACCAGCCAGTTGACCCCCAAGTGGCAACCCAGGGGCACCTGCAGCTCCCAGCAGAGCAGGTTAGGGATCCCCAGTCCCTGGATCAGGGCCTGAGTGCAGGGAGGGGTCCCCGGGAAAGGTGCCAGGCACATTGGCAGGTACCAGGTCCCCGTAGTGGTTCATGGCCAGGCGGACAGCGTGCTGCCCCTGCGACTCCTCCCAGTTGTGCTGCTGGATGCGCTGCAGGTTCTTCTCCCAGACCTCCCTGCGGGCAGCCTCAACCTCCTGCCATGGGGCAGAGCGGCAGCAGGATCAGAAATGTCCCCCAAAAGCATGGGGACATGGGATGGAGTGGGTGCACACAGGTGGATCTGGGTGAGACTCCCTGGGGCCAGCGCCGGCACATGCCGGGAGGCCTAGGGAGGGGGGGGAGGCAGGACCTACCCCTGGGTACTCCTTGGCATGGAAGCTCTTCCACCCTTCCCAGGCCTCCTCCAGGGCAGGATCCAATGCCGCGGTGCAGCCCAGCAGGGCCAGCAGCAGCCCCAGCAGCACAGCCATGGCCTCTAGCTGGGGGGAAAGGCGAGAGCGGGGTCAGGGGGGATCCCCAGGCTGAGCCCCGTGGCTACCAGCTGGGGCCACGAGCTAGGAGAAGGACAAGTCCTTCCAAGCCCAGATTAGAGGTGAAGTGGGAGGCAGAGAAATGCAAACAGAGCAGCCAAGCCAGAGGGAAGAGAGACCCATTGGTTCCAGCTTTTGCATGGCCATGCTGCTGTTTTGGCAGGAGTTTGAGGAGATCTTAGCTGTCCTTTGGGTGGTATTTAACTGTCCTTTTTAGGAGGGTGACGAGCGGCTTTGTGAGAGAGCAGAGCCTGGACGGCAGGAGGAGGCAAACACAGACAAAAGGGCAGTGAGAGCGGCAGGGACGGTGCTGGCTCTCCGCTCTTCCTGCCCCACTACGCTCCCTCCGGCCTCTCCCCACTCTTTATTTGCAAAATCCCACTGGTTTTCTCTGCCACCTGACTGTCCCTCTCTTCCCTTCCCACAGCAGCATCCCCCGCTGCAGCAGCACTCCCTGCACACCACCAAGGAGCACAGCTAACTGCCCCTGCTTGGGGACCCAGCACCCAGCAGGATCAAGCCCCAAGCAGCAGGATGAGCGGAGAAGGCAGTGTGATATCTGGACCCCTCCAGAGCAAGGTTTGCCTGTTTGCTGGAGACAACTCATCCTCTGAACTCCAACCCAGAGCAGCTCTGGGACTCGAGGCAAAGCAGGAGAGCCCAGTGGAGCAAGAGCTGTGGCTGCTGGGCCAGGACGAAGCCATTTTCACTTGAAAGCCAGTGGAAATCTGCACCAGCAGAAAACTGTGCCAGCCTCTGAGCAAAGGGCTCGAGCTGGAACCAGAGATAAGAGGTTTTTATACAGAGGTGGGGAGGCGAAGGAGCTGCCACTCCACGCCGATGACTGAAGCCTCGCATCTGTCCCAGCATGAAGGCAGGATGCCCGTGCGTACGTGCTTCACCAAAATCCCTCCGTGAGGATTTTCCAATATCAATTTACACCCTTTCTTATTGCCAGCATTCACACACAGCCCTCCCCCAGCCCCAGCCCGGCCCCCCTCCACGGCAGCCATTTGTCTTCCTCACATCGCCGCCGCACGCCCCACGCCTCCTTTGATGGACCCTGGTATTTCTGAGTAACTTCAGTTATTCTGGGGGTGCTGCTCTGCAAAAGCCACGGAGCACACGGCAGTGCCTGGGCAGAGGACAGAGATCAAATGCCCGAGACACCCCTAATCACCAAACACAGAGTTTCCACTGACGTGGCTTTCCAGGAGCGAGAGCCATTGTCGCACCTTTATTCCACATGCTTTGGGAACAGAGATGCCTGAAAGTTTTCCATTCAAGCATCTTTCAGGGCAACCGGTGGCTTTTCTGAGATAATTTGTAGCTTGAGCACTGTTTTTGTTTTAAAAACAAGTCATCAAGAACATCTGTTCTCCCTTCACATCCTCCTCCTAAAAATAAAGCCCCACATGTTGAGTTTTTGTGGGAGAAATGCCTCCCAAGCCCCTCTCATGCTTAGTCCCAAGCCTTGAAGAAGACTCATTTGTGCCCAGTTTCCCCAGCACCCGCCGCTTCCTCCGGCCGTTACTGCTCGCTCAGGAAATTAACTCAACTTCATGCTACAGCTGCAACTCCTTTATCCGAGAGAGATCTCATGAACCCAGTGGCATCGTGCTTCATATTCCCACTACCTTTCCCGCAGGACAGCTGGGTGGGGGCCTCCCACATCATCTGTATTTCAATCCCTGGCAGAGCCTGTTACATATTGAAAAGCTCAGGACTGCAGTAGGTGATTTCCCAGTTAATGCCTCTCAGGATTCTCAAGGCTCAAAAGAAGAAAACCGACTCCTTTTTATGGTGTCAAATAATCCTACAGCTTCAGAAGGAAGCTTGGAGGATCAAAGGAGCTGACAGATTCGTAAACTCTTCTAGACAAGAGCATTTTAAGAGTGTATTGCAGACATTTTAAGAAACACTTGCTCTTTCGGGACAGGAAAAAGCAGTTAAAAGACTGAGAAGAAACAAACCCTGCAAAATAAAGCTTCTTACCATCCACTGGCACCCACCCGGCTCTAAAGAAGGCAGGGAGAAAGGGGAGCAACTTCTCTGTCTGCAGGTTTCTCTCAAGGAAACTTGAGAGATGTGCAACTTCCTCCACTACGTCCCCTTCCGCCCCTCCGACCTCAAAAGCTACACCAGAAGTTACTCAGCGGGGTGCGTGGTAGAAGATAAAATACAACTGCAATAGTCAGGACAATTATTCGGGCACAGGGACAAGTAGGAGGCAACAACTATGCTCACAGCCATCTTCAGAAAACAAAATGCTCCAGCTGTAAGATGCTTTGCATTTAAAACAGAAGCCTCCAGCTTGCGCCCTCAAGGCATCTAATAGTAGTTTAATTAATGCCTGACTCCCATATAGAAATGAAAACAGCAAGGCCAGGTTTTGTAAGCTTTAAGCTCCAGAGAGGGCGAGCATGGGCAGGCTCTGCACCTGCAAAAAGCAGCTCCCTGTGTTCTCGCGTGGGATCAGAGCTGCGAGCGCTTGCAAGCGCTTGGATCAGAGCAGCTGCGTCCCCCTAGGAAGTCGGAGTGAGTCGGGGCGCCGGGCAAGGTACCGACCGCCAGCACCGTGGCTGGTATCTGCAAGGACGAGATGTCTGACTCGCTCAAGGTCATGCAGCGCCTTAATGGCAGAGCCAAGAACACGGTCCAGGATTCCCAACTCTCCACCCCGTACCTTCAGTTGCTTGGATCATGCTTCCCCCGAGGAACATCAGGGATTTAATATTCTCTCCACTGCTCGGCACAGAAACCAAACAGAGCACTTTGCTTTTACCACAGACACAGCTTTGGCTATCGTGAGCCAGCTGCCATTTCCTCCCCAGCCCTCTCCTGCACTCCAAAGCCAGGCACAAATGCCAGCCAGCATGTCTCTTTCCAATATTTTAATGAGTCGCTACATCTTACACTCATAATTATAAAAGAATAAGAATCCATAAAAATATTTTCTTTTCATAATACGCACTTAAAATACTCCAGGGCAAGTCAACGTGGTTCATTTGGGTGGGGTTTTATGTTTTGTTTTTTTCGGGTTTGGTTGTTGTGTTGTTTTTTTTTTTTTAAATCTTTTTGCCCCTTGCAGAACCCTTGGCTTGAGGGGGGGTATGTGCTCCCCTGAGGTGCAATTGCTCAATCCCCCCTCCCCAGAACTGCAGTTCCTGTTGACCAGGTAAATAAAAACAAGAAGAGAGCATTTGCTGAGTAGACGGGCAAGGGGAACAGTCACTGACCCGCAGAGAACTGAAGCACAGCCAATTTCAGTGCACATCTGAAAGCTCGGGGTGTCAGGGAAGGAGAAGGTGGGATCAGAAGGCAGCACAGAGAACGGAGGGAGGGAGGATTTGCATAAATATCATCCACCTTGCATTGCAAAAACCCAAATGCTGCTGTGATCTCTGGTTGTAGCCAGCTGCTTCAGCTGCCACGCTACCTGTTGGCACAACCCTGCTTGTGAGCGGCCATTAGAGAAAGGTATCAGAGGACGCTGTTACCGACCCCAGCCACTTCCTCCATCTGCTCTGCAAAATTAAATTGAAAAATAGAAAAGACTAGTGTTGCATGCTTCTGTAGAGCTCTCGTCGCATCCCAGGGCTCCACGTTGTCGCAGCAGCGCCAGGACACAGCAGCAGCAGCAGCAGCAGCAATCAGCTCCCTCGGGGCTTAACAACAGGTAAGTTCTCTCTTCCCTCCTACTCCTGGCTTAAGGCAGCTTGCTGATTCGGCTCTTCGATTTCCAACACAGGCACTGAGTTCTTGCAGGTAAGAGTATGGGAACTGCAGAGGTGCAGTGGAAGGGGAAAAGGAAGGGGGAGAGAGAGATGGACACAAACCTCAGCCTCGGGAGGCAGACCACTGTCCATTGATCCCCAGGAGAGAGGGAGTAGCAGCAAAAAAAGCATTAACAGCCAGGCCAGAGGAGAGGGACAGGACGAGCAGCTGAGCAGGGGCAGACCTCCAGCGTGGATAATGAAAGAAGGTGGCACTGTCCAAAGGGAAGGTGCCCTCCACCCTCCCCCCCTCGCTCGGGGGGGACACCCGGCCCAGACGGGGGCACTCGGCCATTTGTGCTCTGGGTGAGATGGCTGTCGAAGGAGGCAGTAGTGGCAGGGCACAAGAGGGGGAAGGTGAGCTGTCAGTGTCCAGTTTGCAGAGGCTTGTGCTCTCAGAGGTATTCTTGTAGAAAGTGCAGCAGCGTGATTTCATAGTGCTCTCCTGACTCAGGGCACCGAATACTGTGTCTCTCGTTGGGGTAGATCTGTGCAGAAGCAGAGAGACAGGACAGTTAGCTGCGAGCTAACAGCTCATTCAGCATGGACAAGCCTCCCTCACGTCTGCCCTCTTCCCTCAGCCCAGCCTCCATCAGGACAAAGAGGTGCCAGGGAAGGTCTAGAACACCAGCCCCCCTCCCGCGCTGCGCTGGCGTGTGCTGCTAGTCCGCTCCAAAGTCAGCCACCTCTGCTGCCACCAGCCAAGTGAGACAGCAACAGTTCAGTGGAGAAGGAAAGTTCCAGGCCTGAGGACAGGAGCCCCGTTTGCAAATGCTTTGAGAGACAGGCCACATCTGCCAGCAATGAAACAGCCACAGTGCCACCTCCCGGCCACTTCTTGGAGTCAAACTAGGCATTTACTGGTCATCTACATGGCAACAAGATGTGGGAGCATCTGTCTCCACCTTCTCCCACGCCCTGAACACACAGCAGAAAACTTCTTCCAGATTTAAGGGACCTTCCCACTTCACTCTTGTTCCTCCTACCTGCAGCTGGTAAGGTTTTCCAGCCCGGATTAGCTGTGATACCAGGAAGTTGGTGTGAAAAAAGTGCACGTTTTCATCCAAAAAGCCATGGAGGATCAGCAAACGATTTGGCCTGGGGGTGGGATGAGAGACAGGATGAGAAACCACACAAAAAGCCCTGCAGTGGGTCTGAGCAAAGAGCTGCCAGTCAGCAAGCCAAAACTGCGCAATGGACAGGCAGTCAGAACAGCATAAGGCCGTGGATGTGGTCCTCAACCCTTCCCCAGCAAAGGGGGCTGGGGTACAGTGCCCCAGCTTGCTGCAGACGGCAGCAACCAGCCAGGTAAGGTAAAATTAAATGGGGTCAGAATCCAGCTGTTTTTCTAGGATTCAGCAGAGGTGCAACTGGTGGCACCAAGCAGGACCCGGGAGCAGGTTTTTAGCGGATCACTCAACCACGCGGTACTCACTCATTGGGAAGCTTTTCTACGTGTAATGCCACAGAGCCAGCCTCATAACCTTGCTGGTTGTTTTCTGGGATATCCATGTACCGCTCAGTATACCCGGTATCATATGCCATCCACACTGTGACAGGAGCACCTGCTATAGCAATCTGTCAAACAAATAGGTGGCAGGAGACAGCCTCAATTATCACGTGCTAAAGAGTTCAAGTGCTCCCCTTCTTCCTGAAGAGGCAGGAAAAAACAGGCTCTGGACTGGTCTGTCACTCAAGACCAGAATTCTTCTACAGCAAACCCACATAAACCCCAGATTTTTACTTGTAAAACCCAGTTTCTTCCTTGTGCTATTCCTTTTATAGTCACAATGAGGCAAATCCCTGCCTAAGAGCACTAAAGGCTTCCCCTTTTCAAGGAGGACTCGGGAAGGGAATTAGGGATAGTGCATAAATTATCTCATTGGATATTAGGCTAAGTCCTCCACTAGCAGTCACTGGGGAATGACCCCATCAAGCCTCAGACAAGTGTGAACTGTAAGCAGAATGCAGGACTGTAGCCAGGAGCTACAGGCAGGCAGGACTGAGGGACATTTTCGCCTGTCCATCAGAAACATCAAGCAAAAAAGCCAACTCCAGATGCCAAGAGTTCCAGAAGCTGAGAGAGATAAGAGTCCCAGGATGACAGCCCCATGTAGAAACTTACCTTGAAGACATTGGGTTTGCAGATAAGACCCATGAGGGAAAGAAAACCCCCATATGACCAGCCATGTATGGCTACCCGACTCAAGTCGATGAACCCGTATTTTTCTGCTACATAATGTAAACCTTCCACCTGGTCCTCTATCTCTACTTGACCCTAAAAGGCAACATAGAAGCTCAGGTTAGTGGCTTTCTAAATCTAGAAACTTGAGACAGAAGAGACAAGAGCAACACTCACACAGGAAACATGCAGCCAGGCAGTCTTAGAAAGAGCAAATGAACAGATTCATCAACAAAAGTAGTACATTACCATTTGGTTTTTCAGGGCCCCTTCAAATTTGAGTCCTCGCTGGCATGAACCCCTTCCATCAATTACTACCACAGCATAGCCTAGGGACGCTAGCGTGTTTAGCCGTAAGTACTTGATTCCTTTGAAGGAGTTATTCACCAGCTGCACCTGCAGGAGGAGGGAAGAAAAGTTTCAGAGCCAAGCAGCTGCCTTCCAGTACCTTCCTCTGTCTGTCCCACTGTGTGGGATCCCGAGCTGGACAGCAGCCACTAACTGAGCTATCAGAGCCACGCAAATCAGACCAAATGCTGGAAAAATTATCTGAGGTTTGAAGCAGAGGTCAGAACAGAGATCCAGTGCTCAGTGCTAACCAAAGCATAAGTCTTGAATGCATGACTGAGCTACAGCAGAGCTCTGCCCTGGACAGCAATCCCATGGCCAACACTAGCAGTCAACAATCTGGATTATTACCTGAGGGCCTCCATACACAAAGAGCACCGTGGGATGTTTCTTCCCAGGCTGGACATCATGAGGTTTGTAGACCATTCCGTAGAGCTCAACATCTGACTGTGTACGGAAGTGAAAGATCTCAGGTGGGATATAATCTGGGGGACAACCTGCAGAAAGAAGTTCAGACACTAGCAATGTAGTAGCTGTCAGCAAGCACCGCCTCCTGCCCTGCCTGAACAAGCTCATTCTGTTCAAACTTGACCCTAGTCAAGGCTCTTTCAATACCAAACCATACCAAGCCTTAGCAATGCCTCCCAGAAGCCTCTCACTGGGAAACATAGAGCTTCTATCTGCCTGTGTAGGGCAACAGCCCATATAAAGAGTGAAGGGATCACACAAGAAAACATCATCAGCTGAGTATTCTCAGATAAGGCACTCTATGCCACAAACAGCAAAATGTGGAAGGTTAAGAACAGGGATGAGTCAAATGGAGAAAACATTTTTCAGGAGGGGTTCAGGTGCTGCTGTGAGCTGTATCTAAAACTTTAAAGCCTGCAGCCTTAAAGTACAGAACAGTAACATCTTAAAAGCCTATACACCATTTCCTGGATGAGCTACCCACTAGAGATACCTGCCCCACAAGATAACATAATTCATTTTGCCTTAGAGTGGTTACTTGGGCCACTTGCCTCTCCATCACTTCTGACTACCTACTACTAGTAGGAAGAGTATCACAGACATAACATTGCATTGACACGTTCTGCAGGACTTACTGGCTGCCTCCATCATGCTAGCCCAAAACTTGGGCTGCTTGTGGAGCGGGTCATCATCGGAGCCACTGAGCTTGTAGACGTGCACACAAGGAGGAGTGCTCACGCTGCTGTAGTGGCTGATGAACATGTCAAAGTTCTACAGATGGGAGAAAGAAGAGTTAGGGGAACAAGGTCTTTCATTTCCCACATCTAATCTCGTCCATGCAGGTCTCAAACGAGAGCTCCCACATCTCAAGCAACCAAGACAAAGAAGCCCTCAGGACTCATTACTGGTCATGATTCATTACCATTCTTAGTCTGGATCCCTGTCAGCCAGGGGATGAGGGCATCTTGTATCTAAGAAACAACAAACCTGGCTCATTGAACAGCTGTGGGAGAAGCCCGGAGTGGTGAGTCGCACAATTTCTCCAGGAGACTCATAGCTGACTACGTAGAGGTGGTGCTCCAGCGGGGTGTCCTTTGTGCCTTGGAAATACACCAGCTTTGTAGCCTCATTGACCCAGATCTACGTGGGGAAGAGAGGGCTCAGTGACAGAAGGATGACAACTACTGCTCCTCTGCCAGTTCAAACAGCCTGGCCCCAGGCAGAGTCAGCTTAAAACACAAATAGACCATGACAGACTGCTCACGGCATTAGGGACCGTACACAAGGCCTCTTGATATGAAAGGCTAGAGAACACATACGCAGCACTTATGGAGAACTGCATATAGTCCAA
Source organism: Phaethon aethereus (assembly GCF_964289735.1). Taxonomy (NCBI): domain Eukaryota; kingdom Metazoa; phylum Chordata; class Aves; order Phaethontiformes; family Phaethontidae; genus Phaethon; species Phaethon aethereus. The sequence continues at coordinate 3,124,162 of NC_138602.1, forward strand.
TGAAGTAACGAAAAGTGGTCACTCAGCTTTTTTAAGAGACTCAAAGCATTTGCTTACCAATGAGCATAAAAAGTTGGGCTCTATTCCCCACAGGTGAAACTAGGAAGATTCTGTGGTTAAATATGGCATCTTCCCATAGTATGTCTGGATTATAAGGGTACTTGTGTATTTTTTCCAGCAATTGTGATAATGAATTCCCATCTGCGGAAGGATCAGTCTAATAGCTCTAACAGTACCAAACTTTAAATATGTTTTTAATGTCCAGGTAAAGCTGTTTCTAAAAGCCACCTGGCTAGCCAGGAATAGAGACGACAGCTTTTAAATACTGCATTGATCCGGCAACAGTAACTGAACTGTTTTCCACCTTACAGTTTCCAAACGTTGAAGCTCAAATGCTATTTCTGGCTAATCCACAGTTTGGACCACTGTGGACAGCAAAGGGAAAAAAAATATCCAATTTAATTGGCCAGGAAAACTGGGCAGAGCCCTGTGGAGCAACAAATGCATCAAAATAATTGCTGCTAACACAATTTTAGCCATAACACATGCAGGGAAGAGCTGTGGCCAAAATCAACAGCATGTACAGAGAGAATTCACACGGGGAGGGACAGCAGGTTAATTGCAGATTGAGGAAAAGCAGCAGAAACCAAACACATGGAGCTGTAGGCCTTTTAAAAAGCGAGAAGTGAAAATCCAGATTAATTGGAAATGAACAGACAAGGTCTTTATTTTGACAGAAATCACCTGGGAGCATTAAAGATCAGACTCAGAGTTAATTCCTGCAGCAAAAATGGAACTAGCTTTCCACAAGATTAATAAAAATTCATTTCTGGCTATTCTGCAACCAATAACAGATACAGTTTCTCCATATTCTAAATTGCTTTATACTCCCTAGCTGCCTTCTTCCTAAAGGCTCTACTGAGGGATCAGCTGGAGACCAAGAGTTTCACTCTAAGCACTAGGACATATTTCCAATTCACCAGTACTCATTGGGGTTAAAATGCTTTGGCAAAGGCAGCAATCCCAAGCTTCTCCACAAAATAGTTCTTTGTTGCTCTTGAACCTCAGACTTGTGTCCTTTTTTATGGCCTTACGGGATTTACCTAAGGAGCAATCTGAAGTCTGATTAAAAAGGCAATCAGTTCAGTGTGCACTGGACTACAGCACTTCTGGGGGAAGCAGAGGCAGCAATAAAAAGAGAAACAAAATGAAGCTTAAGTAGTTCTAGCTGCTCCCGGGTGTAACAGAGGGCATAGGCCAGGACTGTGGGCAGACAATGCAGAGCTGTAACACTGCAAGAGAAAATAAAAATAACCACTACCTTCGATCCATGCCTCGCCAACACCTCCCATTCCCCACCAGTCAGGGCAATCTCCTCTTTGATAGGACATTTGAAATCATCTAGAAGAAAGAACATGAGAATAAATCACTGTCTTCCCCAAAAGACAAACACAAGCAAATCAGAGAGGGAGCTCCCAAAGCTGAAACACCGACAAAGTGCAGCTCTTACCCTCACTATGGACATACGGCTGCACCCAGTCATAGCTGCCTTGCTTTAGGACTGCTGTGACTCTGTAAAGGTGACAGAAACCTGTTTTGCATTCGTTGGCTCGGATAAAGCAGAGTTCTTCCTCCTCTCCCGCCGGTTGGATGAAAGGATAGAAGATATCATGAACCTGTCACACAAGGCAAAAGACACGTGAGTGATTTGTATTGAGACAGCAAAGGCATAGCCAAGGGAGTCACTGCTAAACCACTGGGCCTTCAAAGGAAAGGAGGGGGGAAGAAACAACTCAGATGAGCAGCTAGTGGGAAAAAGCCATTCCATACTTTCCTTTTACCACAAAGAAACTCTGGGCCCACATCGAAGACCATGTGCTCTGGGCTTTCCATGGCTACCACCAAAACCAGCATCAGTCCTGCCTCTGAGCTAGATATTTCAGCTATGAGTCCCACAAGGTGGTTGCTATTCCAACACCTTAGGAATGCCACGGTGTGAACTCCAGGCCCCTTTGTCACTTCAGTACTAAGATGCTTAATCTTAGAGGCTGAAGTTTATTCCCTGTCCCCTATGTCCATTACCTACCTAAACAAGTGCAACAAATTCCAGGGATTAGGGTTGCTCTTCCCTCAAGAGGCTATTTAATCTTGTACTAAAATACCCCAAAAAGAATAGCAGTGTTACATCCAAGAGCGTCAGTGTCCAAAATGCCTGTGTTCACCACGAACGTTAGGAAGAATTAAATGAAAGCTGCAACTGCAAGGAGATGGCAGGATCCTCATCTCTTCCAGTCTTTCTGACTGCATGAAAGTCCTTCTCATGGCTTTATCAAACCTCCTGAATTAACACCAAATCTGGAATTACTGATTAGCAAAGCAGTCTGCTGGATCATGGACTAAACTGGACACACAGCCAACACAAAAATGGTTAACTGTGGGGGAGGAAGGGGCAGCCTGTGTTCTCCTCGCAGCCCCGAGCCTCTTACATTTATCCACACATCAGTGGTTTCTTCATAGATCACAAATGGCTGGACATTTTCTGGCACAGTTTTGGCAAATTCAGCACGCTGCTCCTCATTTTCTGGGACTGGAATAAAGAGTGCTGGAGGCAAAAGGATTAGCTGCAGCCGCTGCTGAGGTCTGTCTAGGAACATAGCCCAGGCACTGGGGAAAGAAGTTGGAGGTGAATGTCAGTATCACAAAATAGATGTCCCTTTCTAACACTCAGAACATGCAGCCCTTTCCCCTCCCCACTGGCAGAAAGGATTTCGGCATCTGAATGCAAAGCTTTTCTCATCATCGCTGCTTTCTAATCTCCTGGAAGCTTTGCCAACAAACATGTATTGCCAGACATCTCTGGTATTTCACAGGGGTATCGTTCAGGCAAGATGCCTGACAGATTTGCCAGAGTGTCTATTCCAAGGGAGCACTGTTAACAGAACCCTGTCTCCAGAATGTAACTCTTCCTTGGACAGCCCCTCCATCAGGAAGCACGATTTGTTTTCTAGCAAGGTCCTAACAAGCTGAAGTGATCACTCTTAAAAGTGATCCATTTGTAGCTTCCTCATCACACGCTGCACTAGCAGGGAAAGGCACAGACCTAAGACAACTGCCAAGTGAAGGAGTCGTTTCAGTCTCAGCCTTGTTCCTCTCCAAGGAGAGTCATTTGAAGTGGTGCTGCACTGCAGGCCTCTCAACATGACAGATGGCAAGCCACCGCTGCATAGTGTGGCTACCCCAAGGCCTGGAAGTGCATCAAGGGAAGTTTCATCATTAAGACAGACTTTCAAAAGAGCCATTCTCCCTAGCATCTCAGTGACTGTGGATTTCATGAACTGATATATTCAGCACATTTAGATAAGCTCTGGTGCAGAACATAAGAATCACCTACAGGATTACCTTCTGTAAAGCTGTCTGAATTTAGTTTCCAGAGTAAAAAATTAATGATGAGTTACAGAATGCAGTCTTCAAAGACAGCTTAAGTCACCTTAACTTGATCTGGACAGAAACTAGTTAACAGTCGAGCAAGCTTTTGCGAGGAAAAAATTAAGAGCTTTAAAATTTCAAACCAGTCAGGTCAGTGTGAATTCTGTAACTCTTCAGGCAAGGCTGGCCAGCACAAGACTGTGTATCACGTTTGGAGCAATAGCGACCTACAGGAGCACACTGGTCACAGAGCAATATTTCCTCCTTGTACACACTACACGAAGGACTCGGCACCACGCAAACTGCCCGCTTTCCCATGATACGTTTGGCACTGATCACAAACTGGACCAATGAACAATGATAAAACTGCTGTCAGTACATTCTCATTTTCAGCAGGAAGCATATTGTACTTGTGTTAAACATCTTTAAGTCAAAAGAATTCCCTAGGACTGCCCACTTAACATATCAATGTCATTTAACTTTGTGATTGTGACTTAAACCCCACAGCTTGTCACTCTGGTCTACATTTGATTAATTCCTACTTTTAGGATGTCATAACACTGAAGAAGCCAAATACTCATGTGCCATTTCTGGCACTCATGGCTTTAAAACCAGGTCATGACTACTACACGAAGCATGTCGAGGGCCTGAAGTAGTTCAGCCAGGGAAGCCCTTGGGAGCATTAGTTTGGAAGAAAAACTTATGTACTATTTGCCATCTCGGGTCCATCCAGCACGGGCAATGTACTCCACAGTCGGAAACAATGCAGAAAATGGTTGCACCAGCTCCTTGTCCTGAGCACACACGATCTGCAGCAAAAGGAAGGTCCAGTATCAAATCAGACTGCTACCAGACCTCCCCACCTCCTCCTATGGAGGGTCAGGCCAGGAGAAGCAAGCCTTTCTACAAATGGCAGGAAGAGAAGGGAAAAAACAAGCTTCAAAGCAAAATGATTTTGGCATTCAGCCACAGAAGAGGTACAGCCAGGGACTGAAGCCCAGGATTAAATCAGGCTTCAACCCTCCTGCTCTACTATTGACAATGTGGTATCCCAGGCTAACCCTACTTCTCACTTCCCTCCCCTCTCCCAGCTCCCTCTCCACCAGAACAATATTTTTGAGCATTTTCAAGCTCTTTGTTTCTTGGATAAACACATTACAGAACCAGGTGTTACAAGAGGATGAAAACAAAGGCTAACAATGTCTACGATTTCTTAGTGACCTTGTCTTAATTCTAGGGAGAGTCAGAAGCGGTCAACCCTCCTGTGAAATATCCCATTCTGAGTTGTTATCACTTACCTTACCCTTGCTGTCTGTTTTAAATTCTGCCAGTTTTAATGTAATCTTGGGGTTTTTGCTGCCTGTGGAGAAGGATTGAAAGAATACCAATATGACAGACTTGAACACTCCATGGTTATACACAATACAGCTTTCCCAGAAAACAACTGACCCTGGTCCTACAGAAATGGCTGTGTGTGAATGTTCAAATATCAAATTATGTATGTGAGCAAACACCAGTGTAATCACAAGAGTCATTCTGGGTATGGGAAAAGTTTGCTTTTGCCTTGCCTAGTTGGCTGTGCATGTTCTCAGGAGGGAGAGGAAAGACGTGATTCAAAATGTATTCCATGATACACCACCAGATACATTCCATTTTCTCAGCAATCCTTTCATTGAAGCTGAACTTTAAATCCCATTCCTTTCTTGCAGTAGATTTTGGGCTCGGAGACTCAATTAGGCCTCAACATTTACAACCAGCTTCTACACCCTAGTAAGTACCCCGATTAATCATGCAAAGTTTATAGCACAAATTCCACTGCTGCTGCCAGCAGGAGTCAAGAGTTGCATTAGCAGCCCCACGGTATTTCACTTACCTGTCCTGGGGTACCGATAGGAGTCTGTTTTTCTCTCCTCCAAGGCAGGTGAAGGAACATGAATTATCTCCACTTCTGACTCATCCACTTCCTCATACAAGATCCGCAGTGTTTTTAAATCCTCTGAACCTAGGACAAAGAGTAAGCATGTTTTCCAGCTGTTTCTAACTTGCCTGGAGCACCGTGGCAGTACACTCTGGTCCAGAGCGCACACCTCCTGTATAGCCACAGCTCCTAGAGACCACCTGCAAATACTCCGCAGAGCACAATTATAATTCCTCAGTGTTTTGCTCCTTCAGGTGGCCTCCCCAGAAACAGACCAAACCCCAGGCCCAACAGAAAACCTTGCTCAAAACATTGTTCATAGCAGGGGCCAGCAGCAGTTACAGCATCAGAATTTGATAAGCAGAACACTGACTGACCTTCTGTGGAAGCTGTGGGACACCACCAATAGCCTGTGAACCGATCAAACTCCTCCTGAATGACAAAAGTGGCTACACCAGCAGACTTGGGGTCATCGAGAACATTGGATAAGCCTGGAGAGGAACAAAGAGGAAACTGCGTTTACACCTCCCTGGAAAAAGCTGATCCAAAGGAAGAATGTACTTGTAAGAAATAAGCCATGAAGATATGAGCCCTTCCAGCCCAAATCCATCAGAAGGAATTTCCACTTGAATCTGGCAAGAAGCACCAGTTACCTTTATGGCAGTATGTCATCCGCTTCTCCTCTCCCGTCTCAATATTTGCTACCCACAGATCATTGTTATTAATGAATGAAAAGAAGGCAGGGTCAGCAGGGCAGATCTTGGGATCCATTCGTGGCCCTGTGCACTGAGTCTTGATCTCCAGAGGCTTCATTGGAGACACCTACAGCAACAGACACACAAACAGTTCTGTACCAAATCAGCTTCCAGCTTCATATTTAAAGGTTGAAACCACAGATACAGTACAGCCCATGAAATGAGGGCACACGTAGCCTTAACAGGACACAAGAGAAATGACCACAACCAAACAGCTGCAGATGTGCAGTCATCTCCAACAAAAACCATTAAGTCTGTTTCAGGTGATATTCATAAAATCACTAGCAGACTCACCATGAAGCCATTCTTGCCCCCATCTCGACAATGAAAGAGGCTGTTGCTGGCCTGGAACAGGAATAAGCCACTCTCACTGTGGAAATCATAAGATGTTATACCAAAGACACCAAGTCGCTTGCGTTCCCTCAAGAGTTCCTCTTCTCTAGAATACATCCCATGATGAGGGGTTGCCTAGTATTGAAGGAAAGGAAAATCTGAAAGAATCTGCAAAGAGAGAAACTTCCACAGAATGGGAACGCTGCACGACTGGCACCAGTTATGTTGTGAATGCCCAAAATACAACATACCAGCCAAAACCAGTCTCCAGTCTTACCATACTATAACTACTGTACTCTAGCCTACAGGTGTGATCCAGGAGAACTAAACCAACCGCATGCCCCAGAGTTCCCTCTACATGAGAGATGAATTGCAAATCTGTCATTTCTGCAGTTGTCACTTCAGCATGAACTGAGGACAGCTGCACTTGCTCTGCTTATGCAAATCAGATGTAACCAATTAACTTAATGACATTATCTACAGCCTTCACAAACAGTTTCCATGTCAGACTCTGCAAACAAAAGCTCTTCCGGGGATCTTGAATTACCCTGAAGAGGACTAGCAATCCAAATGGGGTCAAGGCAGCTAAATTCTTTTCAACCAGGAACCTTTTTAGTAAGGAAGACAGACAAACACTGTCCGCTCTCTTCTTCATCAATGCTGTTCGTGACAAAGGACATTAACATACTGAAATCAGGGAGGGGAAAATTCACCCCCTTTACTGTTCATTTGGTGTAGGGCAGAAGCAGCTGTTTAAATTAAACTTTTCTGACTTTCTTAAATGCAGGAAAGATGACAGACAGGCATTCCACCAGCCTCATCAATGAGCATCGCAAAAGTCCAGACAAGATACCCAGAAGAAAGGTGCACTGTCCTGATAGTTTATAATCTGAGGTAGACTACGTGCTAGTTTAGAGTCCTCTTTGCTTGCCACATCAACTGCTGTTTCATGCTCACTGCCAGCTTCACTGCACTCACAAGTGACTGTCTTGCATTATGAAGCAAAGCAGTTCTCAATACAACATACCTACCAATACCATTCTTCATGTCTTATACGCTGGCACACTATTATCTCAGAGTAGTACCCACCACACCAGCCCCACAACATCAGCCAGATTTCCCAAGCACTGTCAACCCAGGTTCTTCACATTTTGGCTTACCTGAAAGTGATCCAGCATCTGTTTCCATGACAAGAGTAGCAAGGCCTCCTTCCGTACCTTTTTGGGGATCTCTGAGTAAAGAAGGGAATTCTCTCGGCTACCATATGGCATTCCTAGTAGGAGGACAAAAGCATCATCATACTTAAGATTAGTTAGCCAGGACAAAGATGACCAACAGCAAATTAAAAAAAAAAAGTCTGATAACAGAGGGGTTAGGGCTCTCCAAAGGCTTTTACCAGCTGTTATTCCCAAGCAGCTCTCAGTTCAATCACAGAATAATATCCAAATTATTTAAATTTAGATATTCACTTATTTAGAAATTTCCCTAAGCAAGATTTAACACTAACCAACCCCTTCAGAATTGGTTATGTCCAACTTTCCTCTCTGTGGACTGTTCAACCCACGCTCTAGATCCACTCTAAAAAAGCCACTCCCTGAATGGGTGATTCAACATTACTCTCCACATTTCTCAGCCAGAAATTTCCTACAGGGACCTCATTCAGACCAACGCACCAGCCTGCAAGAGGGGAAGAAAAAGCTTGGAAACTCTAGAGAGCCCATTCAAATATGAAACAGTATACTACATAGTCAAAAGACCTCGTCATTCTACATAAGCCTTTGACTGTGGTTATCAAATAAGCTGTTGGCCTTCATCCAATTTCCAAAACAACCACGAAAAATAAAATATCCTGACACACGATTTTGGCAGTTTCAACAAAATCAAAGACCACGAACTTGCCCTCTACATATGCTGTAGCGACTCCCTAGATCAGAATTTCGCACAGGGAAATGTGTCCTGATATTGTCTACTCTGCACATGTTCTGGGCAGAACAGAAAGATTTCTGAGCTGGCTAACCCAGCAGTACGGTTACTTAAAATTAAAACTGAAATATTAATAAGCGTTCAGGAAGCAAAGCAATATGTGAGCATAATAATCCTCAGAGATACAGAAACACCAAAGTGCTGAGCATGTGGTGTTTAATATAAGCAGCATCTGCCATGATACAACATAAAATTCTACAGGGACAACCCAGGGATGATTTAAGATGTCCAAACAGAAAAAACTGCAGATAGGAACAAATTACTATATATACACACATTTGATACTCATGTGACTGTGACCTGGACTTCTCCTTATTATATCAGTACTTTCTACAATGACCTCAGCTGACTACAATCAGTCAGCATTTACAAGAAAAATATCGCCTTCCTCCCCAAAAGACATTATACTTTGCTCCCAAGTAAAGAAAAGTATTCAGCCTCTACAGCAAAGTTCTTCAGCAGTCTTCATCCTACTCCTCGGCATTCAGTATTCACAGAAAAACTTAAAAAATGTTATTTACCATTGGGACAGTAATAGCATGCTGATGTTAAACACTTATGAACTGCTGAAATGGGTTCTGAGTATTTAACAGCACACAGTATGCAACTCAAAAGATGCTCGTTATGGCAACAGAAAGAATTAGTGTTTACCCTTTATTAGGAATGCCTGAGAAGAGGTAGCTCAGTATTACCTGGCAGATACTGATCTTAAAGGATGGCTCAATCTGCTCTACACCCTTACGTTTCCTTAAGGAAGAGAACACTGAAAAGACACTCGTGTATCTTCATTGCTGGTTCTGGCTCCTACAACAGTCACACCCGTGCAGAACACCAACCAGCCGGTAGCTGGTCTGGTTGCCATTTCATACAACAGAAGAACATTAAAAAAAATTTATAATTAGCCACTTAGATCTTTAGTTCTTTAGTTATCTAGATCAAAAACTGTATCAAAGTCAACTTGGCCTTGAAATACATTCAGCTTTAAAACAAGTCTCACTGTTCAGACTCAACAAGAAAAATATGCTAACTCTGGATACTGCCTTTTATAGTCGCACTTTGTCATAAGAACGTATGAAGAGCTATAACAAATCAAGCCACTGACACACAGGAGCTGCTTAATGACAAAACAAATCAGTCCCTCAAATCCAGCATCCTTTGTCCTACAGTGACCTACACACAACAACTCAAAAAAGAAGGGGAAAAAAAAGTGCAGGGTCACTTCAGGGAAGCAGTCAGCTGTATGGAGTTGCACATCAGGCAATTTCTTTACTGGCCCAGTAACGATCAGCTCATGCCCCAAAGCACAACAAACTCTTTATAGTCTATAAAGCTTCCCATGTTACCAACCACAAAATTATCCAGTTACTAAAATCCAACCACTCTGTCACTAATTACATTGTGGCTGCAACTATAATGAAGGACCTGTACAACACAGCATTCTGCTGTCTCTCAATCCTACTGTAAGGAACAGGATATTTCCCTGTGAATACCATTAATAGTTCATCCCCACCAAATCTTCCCCCCTGCCCCTTGAAAGCATTCTACCTACATGGTACTTAATAAAACAGGGAGACACCACCACCCAGCCATTAATACCTAGAACTTGCAACATACAGTTAGTAATTACTGACAGTGAACTCCTTGGAAAGTCAGTCTGATTGATCAATCAATTAAATCCCATTTCTCCTAAGCTACAGAGGCACAAGATAGTCCTGAGTTTGAGGAACATCTCTTCTCTTGCCCCATCACCTGGCCTGACCTGGGTTGCCAAAGGACACTGCAATCACACCTCCGTCACAAGGCAGGTCTGGCCAGCCAGCACTTCCCCTTGTTGCTAAGCAGAAAGGCTGTGGTTAAAGCGCTTGTCTGGGATTGGAGAGGTCTCTGCTCAGTTCCAGGCTGTGCTATAGATCAAGTGTGCAAACCTTGAGCAGCGTTACTTAATCTCAGTTCCCTCATCTCATAAATGGAGATGCCTCTCATCCTTTTCCTCGCCTGTTTAGACTGGAAGTTCTCCCGTAACATATTCACACCCGGCGTCTGGCATGCTGGCTTACCCAGGTAATAAAGACGATGAGAGTGCGGGCTGGACTCTTCTGTTTTCCGGACAAACTGGAAATCATGGGGAGCTTTGTTCACTATCATGCCCGAATACTTCCTGCTGCTGTGAATAATGTCACGCAGCCCATCCCAAGAATGCTTTTGCACCTGGAATTGGGAAGGCACATCCTCCATCTCGACCACTTCAGAGCTGTCTGATAGCGTGTCCACTGCAGTCATCCTCTCTTCCCCTTCAGAACTGGACAAAATACTGAGGGAGGAGTTGAGGGAGAAAATTAAGCCTTAAAATCAAGCAGGCATATTTTGTTGCTTAGATAAAGCTCTAAGCATGCAACAAGCTTAAGAGAACAGGCACTCCTTAAACTACAGATCCTAGGATTCTCTGCACTCAAAGATTACATTTTAAACATACATCAATGTATTGAAAGGAAAAGTGCATCTCCCATCCCATACTGAGTCCTGTAAACGAAGATACTAACCTCAAAAGACTCACTCTCCCAGGACTAGTTCCAGAAACAAGCTGTTAAAAGAAGTACAAGCAGCAGATTCTGGTGCAGAAAACAATCAGCTTGACTCAAAGGAAAAACACCCCAGGAATTTGGACGGATAAGTCATCAAAGCTATGACCTATTGTAAAGGCACATAAACTTCTGCCCTGGAAGACCACAAAAGTGAAGTCCCCTTCCTGCCCTACAGGAAAGCCTGTTCATCATTTAGAGAAGTTTAAGCCCAAGCACAGCACCTCACTTACCTGAACAGCTACTGCAGCCAGGAATGAAGTAGGAGAGATGGCAAAACAGGAAGAAAACAGTGCAAGTGTCTTTGCTAACAGAAGGAAGACAGCAATAACAGACCCTGGTCGTACCCTGCAACATGCGGCACACATTCCTCATACATTTCCAAGCTAGCAGTTATTGAATGAGAGTCTACAAAAAACGCCTCCACATGCAACTACAGCAAACGTTAATTTGAGGAGAGGTGGACTAACAGACTTGCCCAAGGTTAATGATGTAATCTATTGCAAAGCAGGAATGAGCCTAGGACTAGGGAAACCAGTTTCTGTCACCCCATTTGAAAAGCTGGATTCCCCTCCTTGAGGACATTTTAGTTGTTTTGGGGGTATCCAGAAGAATGCTACAAAGAATTTCAGAAGAACTTCAGTTTACTGAAAAATTAGGCCAGAGAAGTTTGCTCCATGAGACAGAATCGCTACCTTTGACACAGCATCAAGAGGCAAACCAGTGACTAAGGATCACACCAAAAAAGCCCTTGTCCTCAGCAGCCCCGAAATTTACATTTTCAAATGAGATGTTTCTTGAGTGTCCTCTGTCATGTAGGGCAGTGACCTGCATTCTCACAGGAGAGCAGCTTCTGAGATGAAGGGTTAAGCAAGAAGTACACATAAACCAAATCTCGAAGACTTCAGCCTCAGTAAGATGCATGAGTTCTTTCGTGACGCAGAGAGAATCAGGGGAAAAAGAGAAGGATTTTTATATCACAAGAAAACACTCACCTCTGCCCATTTTCTACCATGAGTATTTTTCAAGACAACCCCAAGTGTTCCTGGAAGATTCCCCACCAGCTTGTACCTTCTAACAAACTAAAAGGAAGTTCTCACCTAGTTCGACATCTTGTGCAATTACGGCAGGAGATGAGCAAACCTAAACCAATGTACATCTGGACTTCCTTAAACTACAGGCACATGGTACAAGGTCTGTAAATATAACCACATCTTCAAACTGCTAAGTCCCTAACTTGTACAAAATGTGCGAATAATAACACAAGAACAGGGTCCTGAAATAAATCTGTAGGTACTCCTGGTACCTATTGCCCAGCAGTAAATCCACAGCTTGAAAATGAATAGAGAGGAGTATTTTCCAATCAAAGCCAGGCAGGAAGCCCAAGTAAAACCACAAAAGAGAATGTGACGGGATGTTCTAAGACTGTGAGTGTGTCTGTGGCCTCTACTGCCTATATCCAGGGTCTTCATTACTGCAACTAAAATCACATCCGAAGGCAGAAGTGTCGTCTATCAGAAACACATGACAGGAAGACCACAAAACTCCATAAATTGGCACAATTCTCTCAACCCAATCCCACTGCAGATCAAGTCAGTCAATTAAAATAATCTGGCTTTGGCTCAAAATGCCTGACCCTTAGGTTACTCTCACTCAGCTGATGAAACTGTCTTACCAGCCAGCTTGACTTCTGACAAGGAAAAGTTGCACCTTTACAGGCTCAAAACAGTTCACAAATGTAATACTGGTAACTGTCCCAAACTGAACTGGAGGCTGCAGCCCCTTCCAAACGATACTGCCATGATTTTATGATTCACTAAGGAAGCGAAAGGCACAACTTTCAGCTTGGTACTGTTCTTATCCTGGTGATTTTGACACTATGAACAGAGTGGAATAGTGGGATAAGCAAAGTAGCCATCACACAAAGTTACATGAAAGCATTGGGAAATACCACTATCATAGCTGGAGTGTGGTGGAGTCTGGCAAAACTTAGGTCCTGACCCGATACAGAGTAAAAAGAAAATCCAATTGCTTCATCTGTCACTACAGCCATCTCTTGGACAAAATGTAGCAAGTATTTGGCAACACCACATATGTAAGTAAACAAGTATAGGAGTAATTTACCTAACTGAATTGCAGAGTGAATTTGGGGATTAAATTATCCAAAGATTAATTGGATCAAGGCACCAATTTTAACCACCTTACTCTTAGACTGTCTTGAAACTTCGGCATCAATATAGCGCATCTAAGATTTACACCTTACTGGAAAAACACTGTCCTTTACAGTCCTCACACTGAGGCATTGATTTAGATGATTCAGTATTGTTGCAGAAGCACTCCCAAAAACATCTAGCTATCCCTTGGAGGTCTTTTTCTGCCCTGCCTGGCCAGGTTAGATGGATCAGGCACACATCCACCAAGCCCCCCCTTCAGGGGGAACATGTTAGTCTGAAAACAACAAGCAAGCACAGGTGGGACATCAGCCCAGGGAAAAAATTGTAAACCATGGAATTGGAAGTCAGTAAAACAAGTTATCTTCCTGAGTCACTTCCTGACCCACAGATCCTGACACAGAGCTCCCCGGCAGAATTATATACTTGGGATTCTTCACAAACCTCATTGACTCCAAGAAGTGCTTATTGCTCTGTCCCACACAATCTAAAGGTCAATAAAGGCCCTGGGAGTAACCGGGACACATACCTTCTCCAACTTCCTGCAGTCTCGTTTTCCAGACGAACCCTCTTTATCTTCTGCATTAACTACTCAGCAAGCTGGGCAGGACAGGAAACTAGGGAGGAAGAGGGAAAAAGCAAATTTCATATAGTTTCTCCCGTCATAGGAATAAGACTGTATAAAAGCATCCTCCATAAGGCACATTTCCAACTGAGCGTGGAGGCACAAACAAAATCCTTGGTTTGCACTTTACAGTTCAAATCTGTTCTGCCAGCACATGCTGGATATTAACAGCCCAGATAAATCTGAGGGGTATTTCTTCACCTGAACAATGGGACTCAATGAACTCTGTGGCTTGCCTCGTTCCTTCCTCCAAAAATCTTCTTAAAATCTGAGAATCCTCAGTACTGACCCTTCCTTTCATTCCCCTCCCCAAGTCCTGAAATTCTCAGAAGTATTGGGTACTAAGAACTGAGAAAACAGAAGTCTGGTCCATACACTTACAGGCAAGAGTCAAACAAAGGACACCATAAGGAGCCAAGCAGAGGGTCAGCAGCCCCACTACCAACAGCGTCACAGTCCCACCTGGAACATAAAAACCACATTTGTCTTCCCAGCCAGACTGCTGCTTCCCTCTGCCTCAGCCTGATGCCACGTTCACCACACAAGCTCATTTTCCACAGGGAAAAGAAGGCGCTACCTTCACTATCGTCCTTTCTACCCGAGTACACTAAAGTACAAAGATCTTTGTCTCCTCTTCAAGAGAGCTCTGAATCACAAACACACCCGAGACCTGCCACTATCTTTTACCGAGGGCCCTGGTCTGCCCAAATAGCCATTTCCCCACCAAAACCGCGCTCACAGAGGATCAGGAGAGACAAAGCGTCACAAAGAAGTGCCAGCAATGAAGTTCCTAATCTGCAGAGGAGGACAGAGAGGGATGAAGTAGCAGTATCCAGTAATTTAAAGGCAATTTTCAATGCAAGCACAAAGGGCAACAGGAGCGATGCTCAGGAATGCTGAGTAACCTGGTCTGATCTCACAGCTGACCCTGCTTCGAGCCGGGGGTTGGACCAGAGTCTTCCCAAGGTCCCTTCCAATCTCAGTTATTCTGTGAATTTAATGATTCAGGGGAACACCTCACCCTCATCCCACCCGCCACAGCTCACACGTTTCACAGAGGAAAAGAACAGTTTAACATCTTTTGATGCTGAACCCAGGGAAAAAGAAACTGAACAAAACAGACAGGAGAGATCAGAAGCCTGGCATGAATCATGACGCTCATTTGTCAGCGAGACCCTGAGGGGCCTGCTGGTGCATTCAGGAAGCGCCGAAGCAACACAGTCACCTAGAGAAACCCTTACAAATGTGTCCCTGTCACAGCTGGAAGCTTTAAGCCCACCTTCTCTAAAAATAAAAGCAACTGAGGGTGGAATAAACGGGTGGGGATTTCTCTACAGAGGGACGAGCTTTGGCAAAGGCTGCCAGCAGCCCGTGTCCACCCCTGCAGGCCCGCGAGCGGGGCTGGCAGGGAGCTCCTGCCCTTGCTGCGGCGAGAAGGCCGGGCCACGGCTGAGGAGGAGAGGGGGGAGCCCAGGGGACAGAGCAGCCTGTCCCCCACCTCCCTCCACTGCTGGAGGCTGTAGGCTGCTCTTCGCCTGTGGGAGAAGAGAAGCGAGCAGCTTCTACCTGCCTGGGTAGAGCACAGGCTGCTGGGCGGGCAGGCACCCCCCCAAGGCAAGGGGTCCCGCCCCATCGCTGGGGGCACCTTGGGGGGAGTGAAACGCAAACAATCCCCTCCGGGCCCGGCGGCCGTCCCACGCCTGGAGGGCAAACCGTGGGAGAACACCCCGGGCACGGGGTGGCCGCCCCCCACCGCCGGAGGGGAACACACGAGTCACGGGGGGCCTAATATGGAACTCTCGCCCCCCAAGGAAACCCCCCCCCGGCCCAGGGGAGGGGGCAAACACGCCTCCCCCAGGGCAAGCGCCCCCACGTTGGGACGGGCCCCCACCTCCCCCGGCCGAGCCCTGCCCGTACCGGGGGCGGGGGAAGCCCCCACCCCGCCGCTCCCAGGGAGCGCCCCTCCCCTCCCCACTCACCCCGGGGCGCGGCGACCTCCCCCTGACGGGTGGGGGGGGCGGCTCCTCTGCGGGAGGGCGGGGGGGGCGGCGGCGGCTCCGTCACTCCCGCTCCATGTCCCGGACACTGAGCAGCCCCGGAAACGGGGGAGGGGGGGCGGCGGCCTGCCACAAGCGCGACCTTTCACCCGGCGGCGGAAGTGGCGGGAGCGCGCGGGGCGGGATGGCGGGAGCGCGCGGAGGGAGGAAAGTACCAACTACGTGGGGGCGGCGGGGAGAGCCGGGGCTGGGAGGAACCACTGCGTGGGAGGGGGAGATGCCTGCGGGAGGATGGAACCATTCGTCCTACTGAGGGGAGGTAGAGAAAACTGAGGCTAACAGAAGGTAAAAAAAAATCAAAGAGAATATTCTTCACCACCCAGCCTCCAAGACGGGCCCCTAATCAGCATTTATTGCCGCCGTGGGGCAACTGTGGTGCTGTTATAGGCACTCGCTGCGTTCCCCTCGCCCCTGGAGTATGGTTGGGGCCAGGCGGGTGAAGTTGCTGAGACAGGCCGGGGAAAATGTTGTCGCCAGGCGTTGGTGGTATAGTGGTTAGCATAGCTGCCTTCCAAGCAGTTGACCCGGGTTCGATTCCCGGCCAACGCAATGAGATATTTTTCTTCCCCCCCTTTTTTTTCTTTTTTTTGACCCCGGCTCCCCACCGACTCCCAAAACTGATTCTCAACGCGTCCGCACGCGAAGCGCACCGCCCAGGTGCGCTTTACCCACCTGAACCTCGGCGGTCGCCAGCCAGGCGCGGCGGGACGCGGGGGCTGCGTGATGGTGCGGTACATGGTGCCGTTATTTCTCTCCCAACTCGCGGCGGGACCCCCGAACCGTCGGGGAAATAAATAAAACAGAAGGCGGGGGGGAAAAAAAACTCGGGATGTTTCCGCCCGGGATCGAACCGGGGACCTTTCGCGTGTGAGGCGAACGTGATAACCGCTACACTACGGAAACCCGCGCTGCTGTTGCTTTTCGAGCGGGGCGTGATGTTGGCGCCTTTTTGCGCGGCGGCTGAGGACCGGCCTCTGCCCCTCGGCGCGGCCCTCGCCTTACGGCAACCTCACACAGAACCTACCCCAAACAGTGAGAAACGCCGCGCGGAATCCCAGGTGATTAGCGTTAATGCGTAATTAGTGCTTCCAGAGGTGCACTCGCCTCAGAAGGCGGCTGAGGTGGGTGTCTTTGGGCTGCGTTTCGGTGGTGCTGTCCTCAGAAAGGGGACAGCCCCAAAAGGAACTTGCCTTTTCCCGCTGAGGGGGAGCAGGAGGGGCTCCCCCCAAACCGGCATGGCCTGGCCTTGCACACTGCTCCAAGCCACGGGGGCCGCCGGGGGGGGCCTGGGACTGGCCTCCCCTTCCAGGCCCGGCCTCACCCGCCCAGCCTGGGCGCATCCCCTGGCCCAGAGGCCCAGCCCGAGGCTCGGCGTGGAGGCCGTGCCAGGCCTTGGGCCACTTTTGAAGAAGCCTCTTTTCTTCCTAAGGCAGCTGCCACCAGATGTCGGTAGAATAGTGGCAACAGGGAGGAGAGCTCCCTGCAGAGCTGCTCAGGAGGGAGCGGATCCAGCCCAGGGGACAGGGACTGGAAGAGGACTGGCCATTTTCTGAGCAGAAGGGCAGAGCCTTGGTGTTCCCCCTCCACTGGGGAGAAGTTTTCCCTCCCGGCAAATGAAGCTTCTATAATGCATAACATGCCAGACTGTTCTCATTGCCGGTCTCCCTCCAAGGCAACGTGCAAGAGGATGGCACAGCATGCCAGCATCACGCTGCAGTGAGATTCCCATCACCGGAGGTTTGGGTAAAGTCCCTGTAGACGATCCCAGATGGTTCTAGGAATATGCTAGTTCCTCTTCATTTATCTTAATGCAGTATTAGCAACTCATACACCCATGGCAATCGCTCTTTTTTTTGGTAAAACCTCAGCCCTTGGAATCAGATGGTAATGTAAGAATTATTTTTCCTGTTTTGTTTTGTTTGTTGAAGTGTGTTTTATGCTCCAATGGCTGTGGAAAAAAGCTTAGAAGGGGGAAATGAATCATAAATCCAGTGAAAAGAACGTCACTTTTAATAAAACCTACTTTTAATTTTACAATTTTGTAGCTGATCTCTTGATTTGGGGCCAAAAGGGATAGAGAGGAGGTTGTTACATGTCCTTTAACTCCAGGACTTGCCAGTACTTTATTCTGATCTGACTTGTGATAAGGTTTAGAACATTGCATTGAAGGCCGTGGCAAACCTGACTTGTTTGCTTCACGTTGCTGTTAAACACGCCGGTGTTGCTCTTTTTGCCTGCAGCTGGCAAAGCCTGCAGGAGAGGACTCTGGTAGCAACCTTTGCTCTGTGCATCAGCAGAGTGTGCTGGGGGCAAAATCCTCTCCCTCGAGCAGGAGGAAGTAGATCTGTAAGTAACCCAAGACCATCAATGGAAAGATTGAAATGCTTGGGGTTTTGTTTTCTTCCACAGACCTCTTTCAGTCTGGTGGTAGGTGGAGAAAGGAGAGCTGCAGACCAGACAACCCCAGGGAGGAAGATCTTGGAAGGTACCTGTGGGAGGCAGAGGAAGAAATTAAACAAAAGACATTGTGCTGCCGGTGTTAACTCCCAAACCTATGTAGTTAAGATATTGTGGTGGTCCTTCGTTAAGACAGTGTTGGATTCTGGTAGCCTTGAGACATACCGTGTAGATGGGTCCTGGGCTCTAGATCCTCCTCGCATAGGCAGCTCTGGCTTTGAGGACCCAGACAAAGCTCCCTCTTCGTGCTGGTTGCCACTTGCTGGAATGGCTCCTGGGGATGTACCTGCTTCTCTTACAAAGATCCATTTTCAGTGACTGCTCAAACTTTGCCCTGCAGGACAAAGAGACTGGCAGCATCTCAGTCTCCCCTCCAGCCCCGGACCTATCCCGCTTCCTCTGCTCCCAAGACTTACCACCCCTGTGGCACTGCTCGCCTGTGAGAGCCCCCTCTGCCTCACCCCCCTCACCAAGAACAGTCTCCACAGGGTGAGGAAGGACTGTCATATAAATACCCATGAAAAAGAAAGCAGGGGGCTTATTTGGAGGTGAAGGATGGATATTCTCTACTATTATCAACAGCGTCTGCCCTTTCTGAACAAGGGAGCCCTCCCCCAGCCAGCCTTTTCACCAGTGCGCTGAAGGCAGCCATGCTCTGCTTTGTTTGCCTGACACGCTGCGATGGCTGCGGAGTCCCATTCTCCCCTTTTCCTCCCTCCACTCCCTAAACAGCCTGCATGGCTGTTACAAGAGAAGGGAGCTCAGAGCACTGTCGAGCAGGAGAGCTGACAATCAGAGCTGGGAGACAACGCTGCCTTGCACAATACCCCCCAATTAGCCATTCATTTCTACTACCTCTGAAATGGGGAGCACAGCCCTTGTGCTGGGAGATAAAACAAGAACGGCTTCAATAGCACTGATTTAAATTAGGTCAGGCTAGCTTTTGTGTGGCGGGGACCACACAATAGCAGTCACACGACTGTGGAGGGGAGCGGCATAAAGGAAAAGAGGCCAAGCAAGTGGCACAGATGCTGGGAGTTGGTGGGTGCTGGGAGATGGAGGGGTGTATGTACGTGAGTGATAGCAGAGGGGTAGGCACTCCAATCAACGCGTGATGCTGATACATAAAAGGGGGCACCTGGGCAGCAGGGGACAGAGAGGTCAAATACTCCCTCTGCAGAAACAAAATTATCAGCTAGTTCTGCCACACCAAGGGGTGTGAGAACGCAGCTGTGCACCCTTGGAAACTGGTCTTTAATCATAACTGGTTATGAGGCAAAGGGGTGACAATGACGTTGACCCATAACACCCTCCGTGAGCACTAGCGCAAGCCTTGTCGATCATACAGGGGGAAGGAGGGCAGAGACCCTCTGGGGCCTTTGTACTACGGGACTAACTTCTTGTACCTCAGGCCCAGAGATACTGTTCTTCCTTTTAGCAAAAAAAAAAAAAAAAAGTAAATTGCAAAGAGACAGTAGTTTTTCTGGAGCACAGTCAGGGCATGATAAGTATGATGAAGTCCCAGAGACCTAGGTTGCAATCCTCAGTGTTGACCAGGGTTTGCAATTTTTTTCCCCTCATAAGTCCATCAAAAGTCCACACCTAGCCTGAACACCTGATGTGCTATGAAATCCTACACTCAGTTCTTTATCGATTGGTGGGTTTGGGGAAAAACCAGCAACTCCTTCAAAATGATCTCTTAACCCAGGTTCTCAAAGACATCTGAGTGTCTGACTGCCTTCGGAGAGAGATCCTGGAGACAGTTGCCCAGGAGAATATAAGCACTGGAGACTAGTCCCTGTTCTCACCCCAGTATCATTAATATTACTATTGCTGTTATTACAATAGTTATGCAGATGTTCATGTTTATCTGGCAATGGGAGAACATGAGAGCGGCATGCTTCCTTTAGCAATAACAATGTGCTCAGAGCTATCGATAAGAGCCTGATCTTTTCAGGCAAGCTGTTGTCATGGTCTAATTGAATTTATCCAGGTAAGTCCATATGCAAAGGAAGGTCACGTAAGTTTAAAAGCAAGAGTTCACCCCCGTAAATCTCCCAGGCAGAAATGTCTCTCACTGAATGGTCTTTTGCTACCCAGACTGGACTTCTATAAGTAACACTTTTCTACAGTTGGCCAAAGAGCTACTGATGGGAGAAAATGTGGGTGTGGAAAACTTGAAAGATGTAGTCAGCCATTTAATATGGTGTTCTTCAGCCTTATTGAATCAAAGGACAACCTGATACTCTTTGGCAGTTGCAAGAAAAACTTGTAAACAAAGACAATACTTATCATTTAAGCAAAATGTTTATTGTATTGCAAAGTCATAATTTTCTTAGTAGAATGCCAAACATTATTATTTTCAATACTGATAGTAAAAAAGTGGGTAGGCCACAGAACTGAGTGTGCCAGCCAGTGCCAAAAGGAGAAAGCTAGGCTAAACTTTGAATAACTTACCAGTTATTCTTCATTTGTTTGTTCACATAGGAATGACTTCTTTTAAAATGCAAGACAACTTAGAGTCATTCTGTGGTTTATCTTCTGATCCCCAATGGCCTACGCATTTCACAGGTTGATTTAAACATACCGCTTCCTATATGCATACACAGACAGTAGAATATTCAGTGGCCAGAAGCTGATATTGGAAAGACACACACTAAAAATAAATTGTCCTTTTTTAACAGTAAGTGTAATTAAGCACTGAAATAGTGCCTGTTGTAGGGAGGTGGCCCTGAAGGCATCAAGCCAAAGTGAGACATGTTGCTAAAAGGTATGTTCGCGTTCAGCCAGATGGTCAGAGCTTTGATGCATGAAGCACCAAGTGAAATTATCTACCCAGTTTATGTAGGAAGCCCGTCTGGAGCAACCATAACAGCTCTAATTTCTCTCAAAATACAAATATATGGTTGCTAGTTTTCGCTGCTTTACTGCTATGCTATTTGGCATATTTTTAGGCTTTTAGTTGTGAGAATACAACTAAACCAACACAACAACAAAGTCCCACTTTGTTTTTCATTTTGTTTTGCTTTTGAAAGTCCCTATCCACACTGCAGTCAAGAGTGGAGGTGCCCAGATATCAAAAGCAGTTTAACTGTGGTAGCACAAAAACCTGTGTTAGCTGATTAGTTCTGATACTTTCTTCCACTCACTCGCTGCTACCTCTGATGCCTCTCCCTGCACGTGGTGCAATACAGAGACAGAAGAGGCAAGACTCCTGCTCTTACAGAAAATTTACTGATGTGATCTCTGTGGGTTCTGAACAAGAAGACATAAAAATGTTATATAATGATGTTAATAGTACACACATCCATATATATAAATAAATCAGAACTATACAATTAGGTATATATAGCTAGAGATCATTATTCTCAAGCAAATTATATGATCTGGGATGTTCCTGAGTTGCAACTTTTGTAAATCCTGGTATTACTGAGATGTACTCTATAACCTGAAATGCTCATTTGACTCCTTCAGCTCTCCAGCAACCCAAAAACCACTGCAAAAACAAACATGTTTTGCAGAAGGCTGGTTTATTCCCTGGATATTTATTTGCTGGTTTGGGTTGGGGTATTTTTTTATTAGTACTATTATTATTTGTTTTATTTATTTCTTCTTCTTTTATCAGTTCCAGCTGAGACAGGAGAGGGTAGGAGGAGGGTTTTGTTCCTCTGGAGATAACAGGAGGCTGTGTCTGTGCAGCCATGGTGACAAGATCCAGGGCACTTTCTGGCTTCCAAGCAATTCGCTCCCCACCCCTGGCTCCCAAGTAAAAGTGGGGCAGAGAGAGAGAGGAGCTTTTGTTTCTCAAGTGCTTCAGCTGTTGCTACTAATTAAGCAAAGAGCTCTAGTGCCTTCCCACCTCCCAAGCCTAAGGAGGATCTAGCTGGGGCGAAAGGAGAGTCAAGAGGCTGTGCTGCTGCTTCTCAGCACCCTGCTCTCACTATAAGGCTCTTCCGCTTTGTTCTTGCTCTGCCACAGCCTTGCTGGGTGACCCGTGGCCAACCCGATGCCGCAGATTCCCTGGCTGCAGGGAGGAAGAAATGAGAGAGACCAAGCTCAGCACGAGGCCAGATGGAAACTACCACCCTGCTGTTCAAGGTGTTATTATCGGTTTAATGCAATATGTTCCCAGCTTCTCAGACATGCTGACTACCAGCAGATTGCTCTTTCCTTCTCCAGCCTTCCCTGGATGTCATCCTCTTCTCTCTCTCTCTGAGATGCCAGACCTTTCCCTGAGCTCTAACAGCATTTCTGCAACCTCCCCAGTGTGCCTGAAGAGCCTAAAAACCCCCTCCAGTGTCACCAGGATGTGCTGGAGGATCTAGATGAACAGTCAACAGCCAAGTATTGGGCAAATGCCCTTTGCACAGGGCAGTTGTGCTTTTTTGGACAAGGAGAGCAGAGTGGGTACAGGGCAGAGTTAGCAGCAGCCGTGAGGGCTGCAAGGGAAGGAACTCTGTCCAGTTCTGCAACAGGGAACACATACTCTACCAAAGCTTTGCATGCATGTGGGAAGGACTGCAGAGATGAAACGAGGGTGGAGATGAGGAGAGAGGAAAAAAAAAATTAATGTAGGGAGTAGGAATGCTGCAGGAATCCAACAGCCTACGGAATCAAGGCCCGAGCCTTGGCTCAGCTCTGCAAGATGCCCAGTCAGCAAGGACTGAACTAGCAGTCAAGGTCATGGCTGCTCCCCTGTGCCCACTGAACTCAGTTGGATATCCTCAGCCCAGGATCTCACAGGGAGAAATTTAGGGCCTCACTCAGGAACAGATGGTCTCCCTCTTGGGTCCCATCTGCCAGCAACGCTGGAGCAGTTGGTCTCCGCAGTGCTGAGCAGAATCTTGTTTACTTTCCCCTCATGTCAGCAAGGTATATGTAGGGTAACTGAGCCCTACTGTTATAGGCCTGGTTTTCCAGGAGTGGCCAGGAACTCGGGTGCAAGAGTTGTCCCAAAAGCCATCTTTGAGGCACCACGGCATCAACCAGCCCTGATCTAAGACAGAGTTCAGCCCAAGAACAGGGCTGTAGTTGCAAGAGGTCAGGATGTTGTTTGGGAAGCCCTCGATTCACGTGCAGGAAGAAAGCACGTGGCTAACGGAGAAATCCGGAGTGAAGTTTCACAAGGGGCAGGAGCCCCTTGCAGGAGCAATAGGTGCCAGGAGCAACAGGCATGAGAGCCTTGTCTGTGATGAATTGGTTAGTGCCAAAGTGCTGCTGAGAAACATACAGTGTGTTTGGTGGAGGTCTTCGGCATTGATCTTACCTGGAGCAATGCACTCATGGTTTCTGAACTGAGGGAGGGGGAATAACAAGGCAGCAGCCTGCCTCCTGAGACCCAACCAAGTGTGATTTTCAGTGTCTTGGTCATCTGGAAATCCTAGCGAGCTCAGCCTACTCAGCCTCAGTCTTTCTGTCCAGGCAGAAAGCTAGTGGCTGCTCTAGAAAACTTCAGCCTTAGTGCTCATAAATCTCTAGTAGAAATCCTTGTCAGCAGGAAAGCCAGGGCCTGAATTTGTGCTGGACTCTTCTCTCACCGGCTTTCAAAGATGAGGCTGGCTAGGCAGAAGGGGTTGGAGAGATGGACCAGTACCTTACAGCTGCTCCGTCTGTCCCCACTCAGGGCGTAAACAGTCTCTGTCCATTAGGGATGTGGAGATGTGCCTCTAGACAGTGTTAAGTACACACCAAAATAGCAAGTGAGACCAGCTCCCCTTTAGCAGCACCAGCCAAGTTTGCTGCAGCATGGCTGATAAAAGAACTTTACTTATTCTTTTCTAGGTTCTGATTCTGAAGCTCAGTATCAAGGACCGCAGAGGATATCACGCATCCGTGCACTAGTGCATGTTTTCCAGAGACCTTGGCCCCAGAATCAGGCTGGTGAGGTCCTGCTCTCTTAGGTTGCCAGGTTAGGCAGTCAGTACTCTAATGGTGCTTGGTGAGCAGAGGGCACGGAGCATTACTTTATCCCCTCCCCTGAGGGTTCCCATCCATAGAGGCTCCGGTGCAGGATGCTGCCTGTGTCAGCTCCACAGTAATCAGCCCAGAGGCAGAAAGTGGAAACTTTCTGGTTGCAGCCACTTAGTTTCATTAGAAGCATCAAAAGAGAAAACAGCCCTCAGGTGGGGCAGTGAGAGGCAGAGACATGCAAGAGGTAGGGAGAGGGGATTTGTAGCTTTGTTTTACATGTCAGTTAGCAGGTAAGCTTCAGCTAAGGACTGGAGAAGAGGGGTAGGAAAGAGGGGCACAGACAGGGTGAAGCTAGGGCCCGTCACCCGTATTATTCAAAGAGTGGTCAGGCGATTGTACAGCTCTGTAAAACCTGTTTTAACTGTGTTTCACAAGACCAGAAATATGTTTGAGCAGAAGTCCCATCCTGCTGCCTTAAGGCAGCATCCCTGCCTCACATCCCTTCTGGAAGAATTTTGTTTGAATTTCTGTTTAAAAACCTTGTCCACTAGAAATTGTACCCCCTTCCCAGTGCTCTGTTCCAGGACTTAATTGTTCCTGTCACTGCAAAGAATTTGCCTTGATGTCGAGCCTAAGTCTTCCTTGTTCAACACAAACATGATACTGTTCAGAGGTAGAATATTAAGGGCTGGAGTCGCTACCATAATAATGTATTGATTTCAGTGAAGCTGAGCTCAATGGAGAGGAGTCTGCCCAGCCTTGCTCCATCCCCCTTGTGCCCCAAGAGAATGTTTTGTGTTAGACTAAATGCCTCTGTAAGTGCCTCTCAGCTTTGCGCTCCATGTGAGCCATTCTGCATAGACACATTGAAGCAGGCAGGGCACAGGATCAGGCCTGTAATCACATTTCCTTTTGGCAGCAGGTATTTTATCAGCCTTGGTCTCCCAGGGCAGTTTGAACTGCGTGGCTGTCTGGCTCTCCCGAGCAGACCTCACAGTCAAGCCAGGCAGGAATTCTTCCACCAGCAGCAGCCCTCTACCCCTCGCCTCCCATTTCGTTCACGTCTTCACTCAAGAGCAGAAATTAATTCAACTGCACACCTCTAAGCCCTATTTCCCTGCTCAGTTTTTTCACTAAGCCATCTCAAATAAAGCAACATGTGCACACCAGTGACTTTGGAAGGGCTTTGGGAGTGGAACAGAGCTGTGCACATCTGGAAGGCAGATAATGTTTTAGGTTTGCTTGCTGTCCAGAAGCGGCAGCTGGGATCTAAAATTAGAGAAGATCCATCATTTGATGACTCTCTCTTGTGGTTACTTCTGCCTCACAGTATCTCCAGAGCTGAATCCTGCATCCAGCTCCTATTCCTCTGTGGGTAGCAGCACCTCTACCCTTCTTTCCAGCTGGGAAAGGGATCTCTTTGGTTAGGGGGAGAGCATAGGTCTTAAGAAGATGCAGTAGGTCCTGAAGATCTACATTTGCATCTCTAGTTCTCCCTGCCTCTGCAACAGCTTTCTGTAAGATTGAAAAGGAGAGCTGAAGGTTTGATGATGGCCATGACATGGCAGAGCTGTGGCTGAGCTCAACCTAGTTCAACCACTAGGTTGAACTAGAATTACTGAAATAGAAGGCAGGGCTCAAAGTGGGGTTGTTAAATACTGCAGTAGCTCCTGCATTCTGCTCCTGTTTCCACCAATGACCCTGGCCAGATCCTCTTGCCTCTGTGTTTCTCTTTGTCCTGTAGGAAAGCAGGGATCTGCAGCCAGGGAGCAGCAGCTATTTTGATAAATAAGGCAGGAAAAAGTGACCAAGAGGCCCCAGAAGAACAGATCCCAGATTCCTGATGTCCCACTCATGAAAAAGCGTTGCCTCTTGTTTCTGGTCTGTGCCTAGTTTGTGGACACAGATGTTCTTTTATTCCCACATGGATGAGCGGGGGTTTTTTTATGTGAACTACTGTCCATGAGCTGCGCATCTTCTAGTTAGAAGGGTTTGTTTGTTAGCCTTGGAGATTTCAGCAGAAATAAATAATCATGTTTGGAGACACCTGCACCATTCTCCAGCGAGCTCTGCCCTGAGATAGAGGGGCTTGGACAGGGAGCCCAGGCAGCCAGGAGATGGAGCAGCTTGCCTCCTCAGCATGCTGCAAGCAGGGGACTGCGGAGAGAAAGCCTGGGCCCTTAGCAGGGCTCTTCTCTTTGATGAAGCAGATGTGACTGCTTTTTTATGCCACAACCGCTGTGTGTTTGCAAAGAAGCAAAAAGGCTCACAGATTTGTTGCTCAGGGCTGGGACACGAGGCCTTTCATTTTCTTCAAGAGCTCTCGAGGAAGATCTCATTGTACCTGCCTGGAATTAATTCTGCCAGTCCCCGGTCTGATCAGACTCCTCATGCTGGAGTTCAAGAGATGCCTTCCATTTTCTTTCTTCTGTCTGGGACAATTGATATCCTGGGACGGAGCTGCATCAACAGCCAGGACCTGATTCTAATGAAGTCTACACAGGCCTGACTTGGACCCTCCAGGAAACAGATTCTCCAAGTCTCCCTGCAGCAGCTGCTGGCTGACAGCTTTGTCCCATTCCCCGATGCACCTCCCTGTCCTCCAAGGACCCCCTCTGTGCCCCATCAGCAGAAAGCACTGTTCTGTTTGGGGCTACCTCAGAGCTGCTGGCACAACAAAGCTGTTTTGGTTTTGGCTGAGCACTCGGCATCTGAGCTCTCATGTGGTTGGAGCCCATTTTTTTTCAAGAATGAAAACAGTGGATTAATGAGCTGCTTGTGGCTAATGTGCAGGGTTTCTCAGAACTGGTGCTATTAGAGCCCAGCGTCATGTAGGAGGTAAATGGCAGCACATGGTGAATAAAGCAGTGATATAATAGGTTTAAGTAGTCCATTTCCCTTTGGAGTGTTACTGATAACATGCCCAAATGCATACAAGACCATTACCTTAATGAATAAGACTGCTCTCTGCAGAGCACATGCTGCAGCTCCTCACAAGGGGCTTATTTTTCATCATTTTCAACCAAAAAAAGGCTTGGGTGTTTGAGTGGGAGTGGTATGCAGGGAGGGTAGGACAGAGACAGAGGGGAAGAGAAAGGAAGAAGAGAAGAAATATGGATGAGAGTAGAAGGGGACGAGAAATGAAGAAGGGGCATGAATAAACACAGAACAGGCATGTTGTGGTTTGGACCAGTAGGGTCTCCGGGAACCCCGATAAGAGGAACTCATACATACACACACAGAGAACAATTACCGAACATTTGATCCTGGATGTTGGAAGGGGCACATCTTTCTTCGGAAGCATCATTGTCCACTGCCAGAAGCGAAAGACTACAAAACATACAGACATCAATGGGCCAGTGCTTACTATTCTCTGGTGTAGATATTCAGCAACCAGACATTGCCATTTGCCTCTGGTAGTCCCAGTCAGTTCAGAATTAGTATCAATTTTTGGTAATTCTACCCACCTCAGTGGAGTTTCTTAGGACTTAGCCTCTCTGACCGGCACTGTGCTCACTAATTCTGCACTAGTTAAGCATCTGTCAGCAGGTTGGAGATATTCCATACTGACACCACTGCATGTGAGGGCAGGATTTGCCTCTACGCCTTTCCTCATAACGCAGTTTACTTTTCTCCTGGGATGGGCATGTGGAGCAGCACAGCCTGTAAAATCTCTTCAAAGCACAATGACCCCCTTTTCTGAATTTGCTTCTGACCAGTGTGGTGGGATCTGAGCCGGACTGTCTTGTTATGCAGTGATATGTGCTCTTGTGCCAACTAAAGCCTTATTTCCACCACCTTCTGGAATCTCTCTGTTGAGGAGACCCTGGGTTCAAATCCAGTGTCAAATGACCCTGGATTAACTGTTTGGAATTCACCATATGAGGTGAGTTCCACAGAGGTGTAATTCTGTTGGAGTCTAGTGGCAACAGCAGCTAATTTGTAGCAGCATCAATGAGATGAGGATCACTAAGGATCAGGGTTCCTAAATGACTGATTATTAAGATCCCTCTGAAAGCCTAAACTGGTGATTCATGGTATGTTTAGGAATATAAACATGGTCTGACTGATCCACAGCAGACACATCCGCATCCCAGTGTACTGGCCCTGGTAGTAAGTAGAGGAAGATACTTAGGACAGTGTACAAGGGTATATAAAGAATAAGGCTTCTCCTACCTGTAGTTTTGTACCTTCCAGCAATCTGCGAGGACTGCCTGGATGTTGCACCCAGACTATTAAGTTTAATCGCCACTGATAGACCAAACCTCCATAAACTTGTCTAAAACCTTTTGAACCTATTTATACTTTCAGTCTACACAATATCCTGTGGCAAATGAGCTCCAAAATTTAATTATGTGCTGTGTGAAAAAGCACTTATTTTTGTTTGTTTTAAACTTGCCTGATAATTTCACTGGGGCATCAACTTCTCATATTGTGAGAAACAGCATCTAAAATATCTAAGGCACATAGAATCCCATATTTTATTGAAAGGTCATGTGATTTTGACTTCCAAGTATTAAAATCACTTCTGAAAATGGAACATAGGTTCTACTTTTAATGCTTGTGATAATACTGCCTGTGCTCTTGTTTGCTCTTCAACTTGTTTTTATTTATTTTATTTTTTCCTTTAACCTCTGCTTACAAGCTGCTCTAGCCCCTGACAGACCCAGTTCTCAAGCTTCTTGTTTACTCAGCATGGGCTTTATTTTTACAATATTCTCCTTTTAACTGCTTCAGCAGCTGAGTGTCTGTTGCTGGAGACATGAACACAAACTCAACCAAGGACAGGCAAGTTTGTCTGAATGACCTCTTTCTCCTCATTATATTTGTGATGGTCTCAATGTCACAAGTTCAAGTACATGCACATGGGGTTTAATACAACACAGAGATAAAGGCAGGGAGATAGACTTCCACACTCTCCCCTGAGGCATGAACGTATTCTGCCGCTGCTTGATTGTGCCTTTTGCAGACACCTCATTAAAAGTGTGTTCATTACAGATGAACATGCCCTTGTACTTTCACAGGCGTGCATACTCACACACATAATTTGAACATGGTGAGAGATAGCTCACCCTGACAAAAATATGTCTGATTCCTTACGTATGCTCATACAGAGACCTTGACTCTAACAAGCAGTTGTTCATTCGTAGCCTTTTCTGCCCTCCATGGAGTTGTATCTTCCTGGTTGCATTGTTAACTTCCACTGTTTTATATGCAGTTTTGAACATGCCTTCTCTCGCTTAAGCCTTTGAGCTTAGTCCAAATAACATTTCTTCTCAGTCTGATAGATCTCCTGTATCAAATGTTCTGATGTGGTGTAAAACTGAGTTAAGAGGCACAGGAACCAGACCCTTTCAATCTTTCTCTTCCCGTCATGTAAATCCAGTTTGCTACATGAAGCCATTCACTTCTTATATTCTTGCAGGCATATGCTCTAGTTTGGAAGATTAGATAAAAGATAGTGGATAAGCATCTCCTGAAAGCAGTTTTATCCAGAGAGTTAGCGAGGATGCACTACCTTCCTGCATTAACTTTGGAAGGTAAAGAGTGTGAAGAAACCGAGTGTGTTTGAAACATGTTTCCCTGAGCATTCGTGTCCTTCAGCAATGCAAACCATTGTGTCAGCGGGGATAAATCAGTGTTGCTCTACAAAAACCAGTTGAATGAAGCTGACTCTCTGCTGCCAAGGATCTGGTGTATGTGAGATTTGAATGGAAGGTCTCCTGGCACAGCGCTAACAACCTCTGGAGCCTCGTTGCGGCTAATGCTTACCCCATGACTAACAAAACTGGAGCAGCATTAACAAGCTTGGGAAGTTACTGTTAGAGCACACGGTGCAGATATACACCCTCCATCACAGTGAAAGGGAAAAGAGGAAAGACAGGCTGTTGTGAGACTGCCTAATATGTTAGGGAGACTGGTATTACAGAAGAGTGCTACTTGCCAAGTCAGCTGCGATTGCTAGTTCAGGGACTTCGTTTTTACTGCCAAGAACTGCTGGCCCGTGTACATGTGTATCGCACATGCTAGGCTTGTGAGACAATGCAGATACAATGCCTGCAGCTACAAGGAAGGGGAGAAGGGATGAGAGGGTGCATGCCAGCAGAAGTCCCTGTCAGAGGTGTTGGGGTGTGCTGGTGGGCACCAAAAGTACATTTATGGGTGCACGCAGAGCTGCGTGCTCAGGGTGAGCGTGCAGATTGTGGGGAGTGTGAAACGAAAGTGTGAGTGTGTGTGCACATGCATGAGGGTGTCTCCATCTGTGTGCAAGCAAGCGGGAACGTCTGCAAACAGGGATGTGAGTGTAAGTCTGCAGAAGTGCGTGCACAGAGGGAGATGCCCGCAAGTAGTGCAGAATGTGTGCATGTGTAAGGCCGTGTGTCTGGAGGGGAGGCGTGAAGAGATGCTGTGTATGTGGAAGCCGCCACGCCTGTGTGTAGGCAGCACTCTGGCTGCGTGTATGGGGAGAGGGATTTGGGGGAGGGAGATGAGCTTGGTCTACGTGGGAGCTCTGTGCCACTCCGCATAGGTAGGCTACATCTGCGTGTGCAGTGGTGGAAAGCTTCCTAGGAGACTGGAGCGCTGTCCATAAAGGTCTCTGTAATATGAAAGACCGTTTTTAAACACACCTCAGGAAAGGGGTCTCAAATGTGTCCTACAGCTCCTCTGCGAAAAGAGGAAAATACACGGGGGCTGGGAGCGTGCCTCTGTTAGCACGTAGCTGTTGTTTTGTTTGTGATGTGTCTTTGGTTTGACGGGGCGTATGCAGGATTGTGCACGAGCGCTGCGTGCGTGGGCTGGGATAGGTGTGCAGCAGCTACGGCTGTGTGCACGAGGGAGATGTGCAGGAGAGGATGGCAGGGAGGGCTGAGCAGTGGCTCAGGGATTCGAGCACGCACCGCAGGGCTCTGCTCAGAGGGCTTTGTCCGAGCCGCTCTGCTACGGAGCATCACTAAATTTGGTGCGGGCGCTTTCTGTTTTGCGTGTTTCTCCACGCACCTTTGTGCCCGGCTGGACATCAGGCCCTCCGAACTGCGGCTCTCCCGCACTTGTTGAGGAGCATCGGCAGGAGAAGGAGCGGTTCCCTTGGAAACCTCTGGATGCCCAGCAACAAGTCGCTGGCAGCTGCCATGTGACCAGGTGCATTAATCAGACATGTTGTATGAATCAGGTCAGTTGGGGCCAAAGTCCAGCCCGCTCCCCCTTCGCCTCGTTGCTAATTACCGAGCCGCAAGGGCTGCTCTGAGTAGGGGGTGGAAAACAACTTGAAATAATTAAATAAAACAGTGACCTTTCCTGTTGTGGCTTCTAAGTTCATCCCAGACTTCCTCCACGAGAAAAATCTGTCCAACCCCCTCTTCCACTTAAACAAACCTAGAACGCAAATAAGTTTACAGAGGAGTCTTGTAAGGTGGAAAAGCCAGAGAGAATGAATCTGCCATAGACGCGGTGAGTTTCCATGTCTCTTCTCGCAATAAACCCTACATTTCAAATGCATCTTTTGAATGAGTAGCTCAGGCTTGAGACAGTTTGGACTTGACAGGTACACCTCATGTTCACAACTCAGATCCCTTTGAAAATCAAGTTTCTGAAGTCTCAAGTGAAATTGCTGGCCAAAATTACTGGTTAGATGGCACAGAGAGGACTTGAGTCCAAAGTCCCGCCTGATACCTCTAAAAGAAGAGGCTACAGCTGTCAGGAAAACAGGCAATGCCTGTGCACTTCTCATCCCTTGTGAACGACTGCAAAATGGCTGTTCTTCGCAGATATGCAGCTGGAGGGTTTATTCTTCATCATTCCTCATGGCTCATTTCTTTAAGCTCAGTGGGGCCTTTCTCCATTTGACTTAGGAGCAGAGACTCAAAGGCAGAAGCTGGAGGGAAATCAAAGATGATTTTGTAGCTGCAGCTCTGGGCCAGGGGAGAGCAGCAGTTATGAAACTGGGACTGAACTGAGAGCAAATTGGGAGAGTCCTAGTGAGCAAATGAGGTAAAGGGAAAACTAAGGATGAAGAGACAGCTGGGGTAGTAATAGACATAAGCACTGATCCAATCCCTTACTCCAGGTTCCTTTTCCAGTAGGATCTTCTATGGGAATTAGGTACCCAGGTCTCACTGTCCTTTTGATCTATGTTCTGGAGGGACTAGGCACCCCTCCGCATTTTCCATAAGATGCCTGTTACAGTTTCAGCTCCTGTCCTTTCCACATTCCCCCCCAATTCCTGTTTTGCCTGCATAAAGCCAGAGCAAAGGCTTCCAGATTTGGCTCCTGAATGAAAATCTCTCACAGACACACATTCAATGCCAGGCACTAGCAAGGCTGTAACATCTTCTTTTACCCACACACCAGTCTACATTCTTCGTGCTGTGACTAATGCATTGCAAGGTCATCGGGTACTGCTCAATCTCCATCTCCTCCTTCAAGAGATCAGTGTTTGAGCCTCCCAGGGTATTCACTGATTCATGTTGAACACAGATACATTCTGCTCAAAACCATCTTTTATCTTGGGCAACAACAAAAATGTTGCAGTGGCTGGTCAGATTCTCAGCTGATGTAAGACAGCCAAAGGATTTGGCCCACAATCCACAATGGTAATAAAGACCAGAAGAAAAAAAGAGTTGGAAACAGAGCACCTGGCTTTATTCTAATCATGCTGTAATTTGAATAGCATCCAATGCCACTTGAAAACGGGCTCCCTTCATGTCATCTGCTTTTAGATGCAGATCTTAAGAGCTCAGTATTTACCCGCAGGAGATCTGTTCATAGCAGGCAGCAATTTCCCCAAATCAGATCTGAATGTGGATCTCAAGTATTACCTAGACCAAGCCTTTTACTTTGGGCCATTTCAATTTCTATCTAATTAATGTTACAATCAATTCTTATTTTTCCTTTGGTATCATGTGATAATATATCCTGTGCACAGGATATGCCAGCAGACAAAGCTTTACCTCAACATACTGATGACCTAGGACAATCTAGGGCAATCTTGAAGAATTGACATCTGCAACCTGTGTTTTTGCAATCTAAGAGGTGCAACACAAATCCACCCCAGCTGACACCCTCCAGTCAAAGTCAGAAGCATATGCATGTTCCTGGATGTAAGGGTTAGGAAATAAATGTGTTTTCACTGGCGAGTGATTTGTTCTTTGGCACACTTGAGGGAGTAACTGTCTGACCTCCTTGCTCTAGGAAGGTAAGAGAGCCGGATGGATTCTAGATACTCAGATCTGGTCTGCAATTCAGCTCAGTATTTCTGGGAAGAAATGGAGGGCTGTGTTTTTGTGTAAAAGATCTGAAAACAGGATGATAAAGGCTGAGAATTTAGGGTGAAACTTGGCTTGTCCATTGGGCTGGGAAATCAGAGAGTATGAGCGGCAAAGGCTGAGGGACACTGTGGTAGGATGGAAAGAACAGGCTGTTTAGGGTTTGGTCCTGGGAGATACTGAGCAACTCACCTCCGCAAGGCAAAACCGGCAGGTCCTTGCTCAGACTGAAGCACAGGAAGAACCTCGTTGGCCCTCCTGGCGGTGTCCCTCATGGGCACAGCTCCATCACCCACCTCCCCGCCACTGCCCTCTTCCCAAGGGCTCCAGGCGTCTCTACCCCAACGGGCAGACCTGTTGCTATCTGCCGTCACTCCTCCGACCCGCCTTTACGCGAGGAGGAGACTTTTACACTGAAGCGCAGGCGGCTCTCCATGATGTAATCGGTGCGGTCTGTGCATTTGCAGGGAACAGCAGCCTCCCGTTGGCCGAGGCGCAGAGTCCCCGCCCGGGTGCTCCTCCCGCCGCCCCCCCCGCCGCGGCTCATAAAAGCCGCGGGGCAGAGGCAGGGCAGCTTTCCCAGCCCCTCGGCTCCCAGAGGTGACCCAGGGACAGGTGAGCCCCGGCGAGGGCGCGGAGGCAGGCTCGGCCGAGGGCGGGCAGGGCTGGGCTGAGCCGGGGCTGCCGCAGGTGCCCGGGGGAAGGCGAGGGGCACCGCGGCCACCTGTGGAGCCTGTCCCACCCCTGCCAGGGAGCCGGACCGCCTGCTGCAGCGGCGGGCTCGGCAGAGGGACCGCGGACAGGGTCCTGGGGGGGTGCTCAGGAGAAGGGTCCGGCCTCCCCCGGCGCTTGCCTGGGGGGCAGCCGGGGCAGAGGGGAAGCGGAGCGGGCGGAGGGCCGGGCTGCCCGGCCCCGCCTGCCGCAGCCGCGGATCAGCACCACGGACAGGGCCCGCGCGGCACCCCCCGCCGGGGCGGTCACCGGCACGGGGCAGTGAGCACCGGGCACTGAGCACCGGTCACCGGTACGGGCAGTGAGCACCGGGCACCGGACAGTGAGCACCGGGCGTTGAGCACCGGGCACCGCTACGGGCAGTGAGCACCGGGCAGTGAGCACCGGGCATTGAGCACCGGGCACCGGTACGGGCAGTGAGCACCGGGCACCGGGCAGTGAGCACCGGGCATTGAGCACCGGGCACCGGTACGGGCAGTGAGCACCGGGCACCGGGCACCGCTACGGGCAGTGAGCACCAGGCACCGGGCAGTGAGCACGGGGCATTGAGCACCGGGCACCGGCACCGGCCACCAGACAGTGAGCACCGGGCGTTGAGCAGCGGGCACCGGTACGGGCAGTGAGCACCGGGCACCGGCACCGGGCACCGGACAGTGAGCACCGGGCGTTGAGCACCGGGCACCGGTACGGGCAGTGAGCACCGGGCACCGGGCAGTGAGCACCGGGCGTTGAGCACCGGGCACTGGTACGGGCAGTGAGCACCAGGCACCGGCACCAGGCAGTGAGCACGGGACACCGGTACAGGCATTGAGCACCGGGCATTGGGCAATGAGCACTGGGCACTGGTACAGGCACCGGCACCAGGCACTGGGCACTGACCACTGGCACTGAGCACCAGGCACCGGGTACCTGTCACAGGCACTGGCATTGGGCACCCAGCACCGGGCACTGGCACAGGGCACCAGTACCGAGCATTGGGTACTGGCACTGAGCACTGGGCACCAGCACCAGTACCGGCAGCAAGCATTGGGCACCAGGCACTGGCACCCAGGGAGAGCGCTGCCAAGTCCCCCTCCCAGAGCCTGCGAAGCGGTGCTGGACTGCTCACCGGGAACAGACAGGGCCAGGGTGAGTCCAGTCCCGGAGGGGACAATGGCAAGGGGTCTCTGGGGGGAGAGGGAAGGCAAATTGGGAACGGGAGTGGGCACGGCCTCGGTCAGCCCGCATGATGCCCGGTGCTGGGGCAGAAATACCCGTGCCGTTTCACCATCCGGCTGCTGTCTGGGCAGGTATGCACAAACACTAGTGACCGCTCCATGGCACCGAGCGGGGGCATTGGGGAGGCAGGCTGCAGTCAGGAACGCTGGGATCTGGCTGAGATCCCACGGAATGAATGTGGTGGAAAGGGAGATGGGAATAGATTTAGTGGCATTCTCCCAAATAGACCTGGGGTAGTTTGGGGTAGGACAGGAACTAAAATAATTCAGGGAGCCAAGAATGACTGTATGAATCTGAATGTAATCTACACTTCCTTCTACTCCAACATCAAAGCTTTATGCTGAAAAAGTCAAAATGATTGTTTGGAAAATGTGGCCGACGGGTGTATAAAGTCGCACTTAAAATTCTCTAGTTTGTAGGAGAAATAGGATAATTCACCAAGATGCTGTTGGGAGTAAATTTTTCAATGAACAGTTACTTGAAAATATTTTTGCTCAGTAGTTTATTCTATCTGAGTACTCAAAATTTGTCTTGCTTTAGTAGTACATTTAGAGTCCATTGACAGATTGTGTTATATTTAAGTGCTCAATGGCTATATCATAGTGGATTTTTTCACAAAGTGCTTAACCCCCCCTCCCCCCAAAAAATCGAGTGTGATCAAATTAAACAAAGTTTTTCTTTTCTAATTCTGACAAAATTGAAACAACAAAGTATTTCACTCTGGCTCAACTCAGAAATTTGAACAAAGCTGAAATAAAACATTTTTCTCCTGTTTAGATTATTGAACCACAGATATAATTTAGAAGATAAAAATGCGAAAATGTTAAAAGTAAAGTGTTTGAGCACTTTGGAAATAAAGCATTTCCTATTGCTATTGTCAGATGAAGTGATTTGCTGCATTTGTTTTATGTCCATTTTTGGAAGCTGAGACTATTCACTAAATGAATCCCTGTTCATTGAAAATTCTCACCTAGCTCTGTTAAACATATGTTTAAATACTTTGCTAAACAGAGGCTCAATAAGGCAATATAACCCAAGGCTCAGACTGTCTCCTCTCTTTACACCTATATTTTTCTTAAGTAATGTTGGTCTCTGAGAGGAAAAGGAAACAAGCTATTCTCCATTTTAAGGAGATTCCTATTTGCTGTTTTGAAATTAAATACTTGGGAAAAAAGAAAAGCACTTGAAAATAAAGTTGATATTTCCTGAAAGGCCTTGAATAGATACACAGCCTTCAGAGACAGACATTCTATACATTGAACAAAGTAATGGTGGAAATGCTTGCCTATGGAATTTGAATGGAGAGAGATCTTTCTGTTATCTATCTGTAAATCTTTTAACATCTTCCATCAGTTCTGTGTCCACACAGTGACTCAGTTTGTGATCGTTCTTCATCATAACCCTGAGATTCAGTTTTTGCAATGCCTTGTCTCTTACAACATCGATATAAGGTCTTTTCCCTTTGAAGTTCAGCTGTAAAATAAGAGCAAGAAAGAATGTTCTTTATCTCCTGCCCCAACACAGGCATGCAAAAGGACTTGAGGAGAAGCCAGAAAATTATATTGCACCAAATACCTATTCCTTCTTTTAGGGGTTTATCTCTGCATTCTGGGAAATTACCTAATGAGATTTCATACTGAATATAAAAAAAATTAGGAGAGATGATACCATATCCTTGAAGCTAACTAAATTTTGTATTGTGCAGAGTGTATTGCTTAATCAAAGTCATTTCAATTTGTTTAGGGCATATTTTGTCACCTTTTTTTTTACTAGTAATTTTCTGTAGATCTCAAAAACAAACACATCTCGTAGAAGGATACAGTCTCGTCTCTTTTCTGAGAAATCCTAACACAGAAGTCTCCGAAGAACAGGGGATTCAGGGTAAGGTTGGAACTTAATTCAATTTAGTTCCTGAACCTTAAAGTATTTAGCAAAATGCGTAAACTGGGAATCAATCTGGCAGGAGGTTACCTTATTGCCTGCTAGAAAGAAACATTTTAAGTTTTGCTAGAAATAAACACTGTATAGATTTTTGGTTTTTAATTTTGCTAAAGGCAAGATCCTCCTTCCTCTTTCCTCCTCCCATCGCAGAGACAATGTGTTCCAGTCCCTGGGCTCTGTATGCCTTGCACAAATATTTGTCTGTGCGTCGCCTGCCACTCCAGTAATGAGCTGCTTTTCCACTGCAATCATGGCATCTGGTAGGGTTTCAGGCTGTGAGTAGCTGGGAGACTGGGAGGTGCTTGGGAATCTCAGCAGCAAAAAGAGAGTGGATTTCAGACACGAGATCTGCAACAGCTTTTGAGCTTGGATAAACATGTCAAGGTTCTTCTCTCTTTGGCAGAGATTTGTTCCGCCCCAGACACCTGAACTTGGCATGCAGACCTAGGCGCCATGCCTGCTCCAGACACCTGCCTTCGCATGCGATTTTACATTCCGTCTCTTTCGAACACCTGCATTCATGTGCACTAAAAGCGTGTGTGTCTGCGTGCACCATGGTCCACTACTGCACTGCGACACGAGCATGGTCCTACCTAACCCGGTTCTCCCTGCCGGACAGCAGGAGACGAGGGGTCTGGCTCAGCCCAGCATTCAAGCACACACTTCAGTTTAAGCACCTGCATCCACCCCCAGCTCAGCAAACACTTCAGCAGGATTTAGGTACGCAACTGAATCAGGGCCAGAATGAGATCTTTAAGGAACGACTCAGCAAAGAATTTGGCTTTTCTGCTCACTGAAATCAATGAGAGTTGTCTCTGTTAAGACACTAAATTCAGACCCCTCCAGAGCGACCAATTCCTAAGAAAG
The DNA here is from genome assembly GCF_964289735.1 of Phaethon aethereus. Lineage (NCBI taxonomy): Eukaryota > Metazoa > Chordata > Aves > Phaethontiformes > Phaethontidae > Phaethon > Phaethon aethereus. The sequence continues at coordinate 3,162,397 of NC_138602.1, forward strand.
CAAAAGAAATAAACCTCTTGTGGAACTACCCTAAGGTCCTGATAAGGACCCAAAGCACAGAAGAGATGAAAAACGGGTGATAAAATTGCTGTAGACATTCTGTACGGGCAAGGCCTTTCCTCCAAGACTGTTCTGATTGCTGCGTGGCCTCAAACTGTGTCATTGTTTAACACCTCTTTAAAACTGAATGAGTTTAGAACAAATGTTAGGGTCCTGGTGGGATTTGTAAAACGAGTCAGCATATACCTCACCTGAACATAATCAGGAGTGGGGTTCCATATTCATTGGTAAATTCTATTAAGATGATCTGTCTTTAGATGCTGAAATACCTTTGTAAATCATACCCTTAGTGAAATAGAGGCTGGGGTTTTAATTTAATAAAATTATCTGAATTTAAGCTTAGAGACAAAATAGAAAAAGAAAAACAAATAGCTAAGGAACAGTTAATACAATATTCAATATTGATATTTGTGTTTGAGTACCCTAAGGCTGCCCAGGATATGTAGAGTCTTCAACACTCGCTGAGATTAAAGGGAATTGCCCTCCAAGCAGCTTTGAAAATCCTAGCCATAGCTCACTGCTGACAAACCAAAACCAGGACGGAGCATGCGTTATCCCGACTACAGTATGCACAGCAAGCGCCCAACCCGGCCTTAAAAGCAGCTCCGTCCTCTAGTTATAGATTTGAACCTGCAACAGGAAAAAAACCCTTTATTGCCACATTTTTGTTTGACTCAGCAGAGCCTTAAGCACGCTGGTAGCTTAGGACTTGTTATCCTACATGCATGAATAGGGCCATTCACGTACTACAATCGTTGCACGCTCACGCCCTGACTCCAGTAGCCCTTATTTACAGAGACCAGATGGCTCCTGCGAGTTTCGGTTGTGAGATACGGCCCCCTTCCCGGCATATAATGAGGACGGAGTGTTTTTAGTTTTACCTTGTTTATAAACAGACCGCACAGTTGTGTGTGTAGTAGTACAGCTAAGGGTCAACACCAAGATTTTGCCTCCAGCAGCCTCCGAGCTGTAAGAAGAGGCTCTAACAAGTGTTGCCCAACGAGGATTTTTCAGATGGGCTGCGGACTGACGAGGGGAGGAGCTGGGTGGGTTTTCTTTGCGTTATTACTTGTTTGCTTCTCAAGTGCATGTTTGCAGCCATGCGGAATCTTGCATTAATTCAAGCCCTACAGCTACATCACCGCGGCTGCAGACGGTGAGCAGCCTGGCTGCATGGGACTGTAATCTCTTTGGGGCATGGACGTTTTGTTCTCTGTTAGTTCAGCACTTAACACAGTCTGTGAGTCAGGCTTGGGGTTTTTATGAAGTGCAAAGAATAGATATTTCATGCTACAGTCTGTGGCTCTGCATTTGAACCCACGGGCATGCAGAAAGCCAGCAAAGCCTTGTGTGTCCTACTCAGCATCACACTTCAGGACAGAGGGGAGAATTTTGCCTTTTGTTTTATTTTAATTTGGAGACTTGACTCAGAAATTTTCATAAAACAAACCTACAGTGACTTACACAATACCAGGCCCCGCTTCACGAAAATACAAAATGCACCTGCAGAAACTTCAGCGCTTAACTCCCACAGGAATCAAATACATGCCTAAAGTTAAGCACTTGGCTGAATTGAGGCTTAAAGGATGTTTCCACAATATTATGCAAAGACCTTCTTTTTATCCTGTGTTACTTAAGGCTGTACAGTCTTCACAAGTCATGCTCAGAAACAGAACACCCCCCTGTGATTTTCCAAAGCATTTAGTGTTTTCAGGTGCCCAGCATGACATACGTCAATTAGTCCTGATTTCCAGGGACCGCTGAGCACCTGCCTCTCTCATAATCTTTCAAAGCGTCTCAGATACAAACGTAAGGTATCCAAAATTGCTAACTTCTTTTGAAAACCTAGAGCTGCCATGAACAGTCCACCTACAAGATTCCGGCCCCGATGAAAATGGCACGGATCCAAGCCCCCCGAACCAGAAGCACAGTCAGTACCTGCTGCCGTAAGATGACAATACACCCTGCCATTAAAGCAGAAAGGAGAGTTTCTCTTAAGAAGGGAAAAATTGCACAGTCCCCAGGGAGAACATTTGCGAATCTTTTCAGTTAAACTCACAAAATTGTTATTGTTGTGGTCTCTAATTCTGTCTAATCAGATATTCTGTTGCCCTGTGTTGCCAGTTGAATGTACCTGGAGAAATCAGCCACACAAAGCGATAGGAAACTTTACTTAGGACCTCGCACTCAGTTACGATGTCGCCATCGGGAAGGTAAAGGACCCAGAAAAGTGCTTTGCAGACTCAGACCTTGCACTGAATCTAGCAGGGAATGGGAATTCCTGCTGAGCAAGGAGAGCGAAGGACACTTCAGACAAGCTTTCTCTCAATTGAGAAAGCGCCGCCATAGTCCTGACTCTTTAACGAGCATATCAGGCGCTCGTATAGGTTGTTTAGATTTGCTCAGAAATAATCTATGTTCGGGAAGCGTAGGGGACAGAAGGGAAGTTACCCCGACCCCGTCGCCCGGCGCGACCTCCGCTCTGCAGGTCCCAGCCCGGCGAGGGAGCCGGAGGAGCGCTGCGCCGCCGCCGCGGCTGCATCTGGCCCTGAACGCGGCCCGGCTCTTGCGCCAGCCTCTGTCCCCGCTGGTGACGGGAGCAGGGACGCGCTCCGAAGGAGAGGACGGGACTCGCTCCCTCTCCGGCTTGGCTGTGCAAACGGCGTGGCCGAGGCGAGTTGTGAAAAGACGGCTGTAGCTCGCTGATTTTACCGGCTTGTCCTCGGCGTACCGTACTGCCCGAGGCACAGTGGTAGCTAAGAAGCAAACCAACAAAAGAGAATGCCTTAGTTGATTTTTGCAAGCCTAATCTTAAACTTAAACCTATTCCTAAGTAATGTACCTCAGCTCCTTTTTTTTTTCTGTAAAAATGGACATGGTGATACTCATTTCACAGGGGTACCAGAAGTCCAAATTAAGTGATATACTTAAAGCTCTGGAGATCCAAGAGTAAATGGAACTAGAGAAAAGAAAAAGGATATTATCTTGTCATGTTTGGTCTGGGAGGAAGATTATCCATCTATCTTGCCAGACCTATTTATCGTCTTATTTTCTCCTAGCTTATCTTTCATCATCTTTCTAATCTGCTCCATCTAATTCAGCCAACATCTTACTTTAGCACAGTCCTCACTACATGCTGATGAAGGTGTGTTTGGCAACAGAGGTATGTGCAGATTTTACATAAGCTAACAAGGTGCAACACAGGTAGGTAGAACAATAGATGCCAACTAATGGGTTCACAACTTTTAAAATTAAATTAGCTGATTTTTTTTTTTTTCTAGAAGACTGGCATTGTATTTTTCTGCTGGCCTATCAATGAAGGAATGGGTTTGAAAATTTGAAAATTTCGTTAATTTTGACAGAATGGACTCCATTCTGTATAACGTACACTGATCTAAATAATGCATATATGTTCTACTCCCTGTGACATGTGTGTTTGATACAAGCACACACAAAAAATACATATTTAAGTGGATGTAACATATGAAATAGGTTTCTGTGATGGGAAGTACTGGGATGCATCATTTTAATCATGCAGGATGCTAAGATGCTAATTCAAGGTGGACTATGTTTTTCAAGTATTGCTTATGATTTGGCTGAACTGACTCAGAGAAAACAACGAAGTTCAAGGGCTTCCAGTCCCTTGCAGGGTTCAACAACCAAATCACAGCATGTTGGAGATTCTTCTGAATACCAAAGCCCCTTGCATTTTTCCTTTTCATCTATAATCAAACAGCACTTCCCCCCACTCCTTCTTGCTAGCGAATGCATTAGGGTCTAAACTTCTTCATCTCCAGAGCTGTTTCCTGGAATAGATGCAAGCGGAGCACTTGGTTAGGGACAGCCAGGGGCCTGGCAGAGATGATTACCTTCAGGCAGCCTCCGTGGAACGTCCCAGGGTTCCCACAGGCACAGCCTAATGCGGGACTTACAATGCCGAACATTACGGGGGCTGGCTATGTTGATGCACATCCACACAGAGAGAGCTCCTTGTTAAAATGCACACCAGTGGCTCCAAAATACAGCAGCTCAGTCGGGGTTCATTAGCAGCAAAATCATTCCAAGGGACATTGTTTCAGAGAGGAAAGGATTTCGTTTCTGTCAGGATTAGGTTTTAGTTGCAGATAGCCTGGAGATTTTGCTAAGGATTGTGTTGGAAGTCTACTTAGACGGGGACTGGAGCTTGGTTGTGCAGCCGTGCTGAAGGCTTTAGGGTTAACTTGAGATACACATGCAGCACCTACTACAGTGGGTCTCCTAAATTTGTATTAAAGAGGTGGCTTTAAAGTGTGTGTGTGCTACAGGAATCAGTAGCTGATGTGAGAATTGCCCAGCTACGTGACATAGACTCCGCACTGCTAACGGAGGATCTCTGCCCATGACAGTAATGGGAGAGAGCAAGTGTGCTTTGTTCTGCTCTCAATATTCCCTTTCAGCAGGCACACCAGCAATTGCCCCAGACCTGTACAGCTTTTGAGACGGTGAAGGGCTGCTGTCATGAGGAAATCTTAGTCCATTTTAATCAGCAGGTATTAAATAAACAAAAGAGTTATCACTAATAGATACAAATGGGTTGCTGCACAGCTTGAGTGTCAACATTCTCTTGCTTGTTTACCAGGGACCATGCACTGGAACACAAAAGACATCTAATGGTTTAGTAATACACTGCAAGTAAACATCTAATTACCAGGTCTAAGAGGGGAAGGAATAAAAAGCGACTTGGATGAAGCTATCAGTCATCATAGCTTTGAGTCCTTGTATGGAGTCTTGCATGAAACGTGCTGGTAGCTCTCATCTCACATGTATGCCACTGCTTCTCAGGAATAAGTCTGGTGCCTGTTCATTCAAAGCTGAGCTCTATTTTAAAAATCTACTCTCTCTGAAAGGGCTGTCTTTAAAAAAAAACCAAAAAATTGTACAGCAAAAGGGACAAAATTGCTCCTCAACAAAGGGGCCTATCAACAGCCTGTCAATAATGTGCCAAAGGCCAGAACCTGCCTTTCAAAGAGGCTCTGCAGCCTCGATGTGTACTTTGAGAGCAATTAAGGGACGTGAGCAACATGATGATTATCTCATGGGTGACATTTTCATTGGCTCTTTGGGAAAAGAGAGAGAGGGGTTTGAGATGGCTGTGATCAATGTTCATCCTAGTCCCACATAAATGGCAGGAGAGCATGTGGTAGCTGGGCCTGGAAAGCAAAATGCACAAGAAAAGGAAAGTGGGGAGGAAGAGATGATGAAAACAGAAGGATTTTAAAATCCTAGAAGCTGAAAGAAAGAGCTACAGCGAGAAGTAGAAGGACACAACCTGAGAAATGAGAGTGGGAATGTCGGGAGGGCTGGCAGATCTCCAGAGGCTGGGGAGGGCAGGAATAGGAGAGGAAGGGACTGTAGGATTCCTGATGGAGAAGTGCAGGAAGAAGAGGGGAGCGGATGCCCCTGAGCGAGGAGAAAGTCCAGCGAAAGTGGCATGGACATGTTGTGCTTGCACAGGGAGAAGTCTCCTGTAGGCACATCACCACGTGCCTGCCCTTCCTCTTCCTTTTCCCATGACGGACCCTGTGGCGACAGCAGCGCTGTCCCAGACCGAGTCCATGCTGTCTTGCACCTCGTTACTGTACCAGGTCAGAGCTGCTCTTCGAGCCGAAGGAGGGCGGAACAGAACATTCCCAGCCAGAGACTAAAGTGATGTCTTAGGACAGAAGTGCAATTATGATCACTCTGCTTTTTCACCAGCATATTCCCGTCGGTGTCCATCTATCCTTCCTTCATCCCTTCTGTCTTCGTGCTGCAGATGCCAACGACAGCCCGGATCCGAGAGCAGACAGAAGCGCACAGAGGCAGACGGCGCTGGATGGGAGACGAGTGCCATGCGGGTGCAGAGACATGACTACACGTAAGAACCTCAGCCCAGCGTCTGAGTCCCGCTGCGCGGTTACTAGTGCCCAAGGGATAAGAGGAGCCTGGATACCAACCCAGGAATACAAGCTGGCTCAGTGGCATGAGTGCAGAAGAGCTCGGCACAGACTATCCCGCGTGGACAGTGAAGGCAGAGCACGGCACTGTGCTGCTCGCTGGCATGGACACCGGTGCATGCACGGGGACCAGTGCAGAAACGAGTGCCAAACAGAAGCCCAGATGTCGCATATGCCCAGCTGTTTTGGAGCTAGGCAAAATATTTCACGGAAAAACACGTATGCAAAAATGCAGATTTGGTTACACTATTTTCCTAGTTTGCTGAATTGCTTGTTTAGGAAAACAAACTTAATTTTGGCAGAAGGTTGCTTAATTTACTATAAAACAATCTCCTTCCTGCTTTTCTTTTCAGCAAAAAAAAAAAGTTAGCGTTGAGCAAAAGCAAAATTATTTTTTAAATAGTTGGAAACCTTCCCTGTCCCAAAAGGTACCGTCACATTTCCAGCTCCTGTCTTTTCCAGTGGTGCATGTATCGGCACATATAAGTGTGTATATACATTTCTGTATGCATCTGCATTTATACACGAGTGCACGCTCATACGCTGTGCAATTTCAAGCAGATCTGACAGACCTAAGCTTCTGCTCTGCATTCTCCAGGATTGCCTTCTGAAGAGGATCTTAATAATAAAAATAATGTTATGTTACTAGTTAAACATTGGGAATCACTCTCCATCACAGGCAAACTATGCTGAAGACACAAATCAACTGACATATTCGCTCTGGAGGAATCCCCCGGGTACCAGCAGAATGCATTAACAGTGCATTTCTCCAGTGAGCTGTGATGGGAAGAGCACAGAGCGAAAAAGAAGGTAAAGTGGTTAAAAACAACTTGTATTTTTAGACCCCAGTCTGCCACAGAAATCTTTGGAGATGCTGAGCTCTCCGCTTCTGAAAATTTGGCCTCTTATTTGCAAGCAGAAATAATGTTTTAGCAGCCCAGCTGAGACTCCTGTTTTTTTTTTAAACCGTCCATAATATTTTCCTCTCGACCAATTTGCTGTCCTGATAATTAATCTAGCTAATGGCTGGGGTTTTTTTTTTCCCTTCATCAGCAGTTTTGCTTTTTGTTAACACAAGCAGACAGAACATGGAGAAACACTCTCTCGAAGGATACAGACTGACAGCAATGCTGCCATCTGACTAAAAAGAACTCAGACATACGCATAATCCTCAGGAAAATTCATCTCCACCCTCCCAACAGACCCTGGTGAGAGCCCTTGAAGTGGTAATTAAAGTCTATTGAGTGGGAACTGCACCTGTTTAGAGAGGAGAGCGCGGGTAAGAGGTGCACAAAGGGAGATGAGCAGCGCGGAGAGGGAGCGCGTGAGAGAGGAGCTGCTGGAGGTGGGGAAGAAGGGAAGTGGAAAGAAGGAAAAAAAAGAAGTGTTTGTTGGAGAAGTCAATCCAGTAAGATGTGCATTTCCCATTCTTCCCTTTATTTGCTTTCTGCACCCCTTCACACACGCAGTCGGCTTCCACCCCGCTCTCACACCCACTGATGGAAACGCCAGGGGGGTTTCCCCAGCCAGCCTGAGCCCTGGACCAGCTGCTCTTCTGGTGTAAATCAACATAGTTCCACTAAAGTCCTTGTGGACTCACAATCAGCTAGTGCTCATTTACGCCGGCTGAAGATCCGTCCCGGTGACACTCATTAACAGTCACCGGGCTCCTCAGACGGGCAGCCGGGACATGCCAGTTCTTGTCTTTTTTCCCTAGAAGAGAGCATGTCCCTTTGTGTCGGCTTTGTCACCCCACTGCACACCCTACAGCACCTGGGAGGAGTGAATCGGAGATCTTTCTAGATTTCGGCAGAGGTGTCTGAGAGCAGCATCTAGGCAGAAACCGAGGGAAATGGAAGAAACTAGAGAGGTGCGATACCGCGTTACCATAAGGATGCTGGTTTCACATGCATGGCTCCCAAATGTTCTGACCCAGTGTCACCTCAGATGTCCCCGTGATCTACAGGTGAAGCCATGCAAAATGGGCTTATCCATAAATATTACTGGTAGCTGCGGATCTTTCCACGCCCTTGCAGACCACCACTGACCCAAGGATGACAACTGGGGAACCACTGGTGTGTCCAGCGAACCGACGCTTCGCAGCCAGACTTGAGGGCCAAATTCTGGCACTTCTGCTAGCTTCAATAGACCAGTGCTGACTTGTGCCACTGGATAATTGTGTATTGGGTTGCTAATGGCACAAACCAGCAGGTTAAGTGGTAATACAATGTGGAAAGGAGGACACACAAAGTGGTAGAGGGAAATCCTCCAGTGCTTGAGGAGGGGAGTACGAAAGAGAGGACATTCTTTAGCGTAGAAATCGGGACTGCCCGAGCAAGCAGGGAGCCAGAGACCAGCGCTGCATAGCGATCTAGATGCCTGGTCCAGAGGAATTGTCATCTGAGAGCCACGGATTGATGGCAGAGAACCTGGCTCCTTCTGCCGTAATCCCGACTTCATCTCTGACGCCAGTAAACAGGGTTTCATGCTGTTTGCCCTACCGGGCGTTTCGGATGAGGCTATAAAAACTTAGTCAAAGACCCTGACAATAGCTTTTTTTTGGTAGAAGTAAATAATCATCCCTTACAGATGCGCTGCTGAAGCCTACTCATTTAACTCCCTTCATCCAGCCTAAAAATGACTTGCTTTCTGTGGTACGACGCATTCGCAAAGGCACTATAGTACTATAAGCTGACCCTTGTCACTGCAATTCTATACGTGCCCCAGCAATCAGCTGGACTAAGCTAGGATTCCTGGGGTGAGAATAGAAGAGGAAAGAGGTTCATCCTGAGACCACCCTGAGGCTGAGCTGAGCAAATGATTCAGGCAGAATAATTTGACCAGTGTTTGCAAATTTTTCTCTCTCACTGGACTTGATGGCAGCTAGTCCCCTGCGAATCCCTGACCTTCATACTCTGCAGGCTGCCTGGGATGGCTGACAAAAACCACAGGACTTTTTTTCCTGTTCCCTGATTATCAGAGCACACAACAATTCTGGTGTAAATGTTGTTGCGTCTGCTTTTTACAAATACTATTAGCAGTGCCTCTCTAGCATGCTCTTCTGATAGCTGTGCCAGGAAATGCCTCCTCGTGAATGAAGGTAGAAAGGAACGTGCATTTGGCAAAAGCCAATTCCTTTGGCTCTTACAGGCGGGATTTGCAATTAGCTGGGTATCTGATCCAACCATTTGGCTACAGTTAACGGAGACAGAGAGATCTCTGGACAAGAAGTCAACCTACCAGTTAAGTCCTGTCTTAGGGCGAGATTAATTTTTGCACCGACTGCAAAGGGAGCCTACATGACTGACTGAACCCTAAAAGCCTAACTGTTAAAGTTACACGAGAAGGATCATACCTAAAATACCTTGCTTGCCTCCTAGATTCTAGTCTTGTACATTAACAAAATCATTGGGTAGATGGACACCATGTGATATATTGCCTCATTTCTATCTTTTTCCTCCCAAACACTCCTCTCATTCTTTCCTTTCAGCCCTCCTGCTCCTCTACCTTTTTCTCTTTCCACCCTCTCTCTGATTGCTGAGCAGCTTTTTGACTTTTCCATCAATAAGTCTAAAGAGCATTTGAACCACTCTGTTCCCCCCTTCTCTCCTCCCTCCAGTTCCAAGTCCGGCAAGCTCATCGATCAGAGGAGCTCAGGAAATATCTGGTGTTTTGTTGTCAGGATGATAATAACATTGCAGTTGTGAATGGGCTGCTGCAGGCCTGATCATGGACACCTGCAGGGTTTGTTTAATTGCATTTAATGACAAATCCTATACAGAGGAGCATTGCCAGAGAGATTTATTATCCGCCAAAGAGGCAAAGCACAACAGCTCAAAATATAATTTGCACTGAGCATTTTTCCCCCTGCCTCTCTTTAAACCATTGTAATAAATAACAAATCGGGTAAAGTGGGCAACACCAGTCTGAGAAGGAGGTGGGGGGCAGAGGACAGAGATTGAAACCGAAGGAAATAACAGCAATAAGGCCACACTGTTCTTTCCACCATCCCTGTGGTCTGGTATATAGGAAATACTGTTTGCTTAATTTACAGCCTGGAAGTGCAGCTGGGGATCTCTCCGTGATGAGCCAGCCTCTTTGAAGATAGCTGGAGGCTAAGCTTTTGAGTCCCCACTCTTTCTAACCAAGCTTTTTTTCACCGTGTTCTGTAGCTAAGTTTAGATCCTATCTATATAAACAATTACGAAGAAACTACAGCGGCCTCTCAGCGCCGTGGGGTTCATCTGCCACGGTTACAAGGAGCCATAAGCTTCCACGTCGTTGAAATCTCTGGGACAAACTACAAGTGGCAGATTCCATCCTGAAAAATACCACGTTGAAAAATATGGCCCTACAGAGACAGATCACGCTACTTGAAGTCTAGACAAAAGTCTCGCACACCTCTGAGCCTGGAATTTATGTTTTCTGCTAGATACCTTGCTGCAAAACGGGAATGCATGTGTGTAAAAACAGCAGAGGACCCCACCTCTTGCTCAAGATGAGCAGTTACTGCTTCTGTCTTGATTATTACATGGTTTTCTAGCGATAATTTGTGGCAAATCCTTCCTGGTCCTGGTGTGTCACTGTGCTGGGCAGCCTTGTTCCAGAAGAAGGACTGCAAAGTGTTCTTGTCACCTGAAATTACAGTCCAGGTTAGCACTTCCCAAACTATCTTCTCTCTCTCGAGTTCATTCATCTTTATAATTCATTCTCTCTTCTAATTACCTTTGGTGGAATACTGAATTGTACTGGGCACCTTATTTCCAAAAATCGTCTGGCCCCCCAAAGCATTTTCATTTGAGAACAGCCTGTGGTAGGGCAGAGCGGAAAATACACGGCGGTTTAGAGGAAATGCCTCAGTTTAGGAAATCCAAGCCCAGGCCAGGAACAGGCAGGTATCAGAGCAAAGCTGTATTCAGTGTGAGCAAGGACTGCATGCTCACTGCTGTTCCACCTTATATTCAGATTAAATTTTGCACTTTAAACGGTACACCCCAGGAAGTTTGGGGATGACGGCAATCTTGTACAAGAAAATATCACCCTTGCGCAGTGTTTGGTCTCTATTTTAATGGAGGTAGCACTCAGCAGCTGGCAATGTCACTACACAAACACGGTGTAGGGTAACACCTGGACCGCAGTTTTATCTGATTTCCTGACAATGGCGGGATCACTAATACCCCCTGTTAAATAAGACCACCTGGACATCTCCTGGTATCAGCTCTAGCTATCACAAACACACTTGCTACCTAGGCTAGCACAATGGACTGTTATCTCCCGAGCAGCACAAATCCCCACATTGAAACAACCCATCTGGAGTTTGATTAAAGTGTCCATAGAAAACACATATGTTAAAAAAAAAAAAAAATAGAGAGGGAGGGAGGGACTGGGCTGCTGGCTCTGAGCTCGCACGGGGCACAACCCCTGTCAGCAGCAGCAAACCCTCTCCTTTGGCTGAACACCCTTTCTCCTTCTATGAAAGGAGCCTTTCACCACAGCAGCTCTGCAGAGCCGGGGCCATTGAAGGGTACTTTTCTTTCTTTCCCTTTTTTTTTTTTACAACTGCTTACAAAAGTACGTTTAACAGGCTTGGTTTGAAGACGGGAAGGATGCCGTCCCTTGTTTTGATTGCAGTGGCTGAGGTAAGTAAGCCTCACTCGGACAAGGGCGGTTGGAAGGAATAAAGTAAAATCCTTTCCATGGATGTGAGCCAGCATTGTCCTTTCGCACCTTATTCATGCCACATGCGAGGTATTAACAGAAAAAAGCTGGGTGGTGGAAGCAAAGCTAAGCCTGGGGTGAAATAAAGATTGCTCATCAACAAATTCGGAGAAAAGGAAATAGCAAAAAGGTTTCATTTTTCTTGCTTAAATCAGTCTCTCAGTAGGATTCCAGGAAACTCAGCACTATCATTATCTTTTTCTTTGCTAACTGATTCCTTTTCTCTAGCATTCCCGAGTTATATATTGCATTTGCTTATTTTAGTCAGACCAAAATGCAACTGAGAGATGGAGAGGTTGACAGAGCACTCCTGGAGAAGTCCATCGTAGGGTAAGGAAAAGGAGACCCTGCTGAGGCCCTGGCAGCCCTGAAAAAACATTATCCAAATTTTTATAGGCGCATACAGTCTCCTGAGTGAGAAAATGGAGCAGAAACTCACAGGTACAGTCACAAGATTGGACAGACGATTATAGTGAGATTTGACGTGGCCTCACAAAGAACAGTATTTTTTTGCATTGCAAAGGGCAGCACCCATCCCTGAAATGAGAAACGAGCGTTAAAGAATGAGAACAACGGAGGGAGGACAGCGGAAGACGACACGCGGGAGGAAGCGCGGCTCTCGGTGGTCTGGCTCTGTGTGGAAGACTAGTGATTTTGTTGTTCTGATTTATAAAGGTGACAACAAATCATAGCCTGCCATACAGCTCAGACCTGCACCCTCGCCGGCAGGAGACGGCTGGGCCACGGAGCAGCGGTCCAGCTGCCCGCGGAGAGCCCTGTCTGCAGCGCAGCAGCTCCGGACCTGAAAGCTAAGTATGTATTTAAGTGCTTTGGCATGCTGGAGGTCGTACCGTGACTTACCCTGCTCCTCGTTTCCCATCCCCTTGGCGTTAACCAAATCTGGGCTCTGAGTGGAGCAACAGGAGAAACGTCCATGAAGAACCAAGCTGTGGGGGCTCATCCTGCAGCCCTGGGCACTCGCCCGCTTCCAGGTGATTTCACATAGAAACCAACTCCCGTTATCTTCATATTGTGGATTGAGAAAGGTTCAGTGTCTCGCTCAAAGACCCCACGACAAATCTGTGGCAGAGTTAGGACTCGGACACCAGCTGCTGAGGGCACGGAGGTCTGCCGGGCGCTCAGAGACCCCGCTCGTACCTTGATGCCCGGAGGGGATTGTTTTGAAAGTCTAGTCCTTTGCTTCCAACAGGGTTTTAAAAAATGAAAAGAGCAAGTTTTCAATACCACCCAGAGCCTCTATTCTCAAAGGTATTTAGGTGTGAAAATGAAACTCCTGAGTCCTGCTGAGGCCAGTGGTAAAAGCAAGTACTGAAATGTCTTTAATAATTTGGGTTGTTGGTGCTGTCAGGCATTTTCTGTCTCTCTTTTTTTTTGACCTAAACAGGGTATGATCAGCACTGCACACTTGTCATTCTTATTATGGCATATGCGATTTAGGAACTTAGGTCCTTTTGGCTTTACCTTCAACTAGGCCACTTGGGTTGAAAACAGAGCACTACTCGGACAATTATCTATAGAGCTGGTTCCGCAGAGCACCGGAGCATATTGCAGCAGATGTCTACAAGGTGAAGACAGTCCACTGACCTCCAAATCTCTGTGCTTTGTAGTTTACAAACATACTTTACAGTCCTTGAAGCCAGTCAATAACATCCAGGTTCTTAGTGGGTCCTTGTACTTCTCTGTTTGCAGCCGGTATTGAACGGGTTCTGTTTGCTACGTGGCTATTGACCCGTTGCATCTTCTCATGCCAGTCTCTGCCTCGTTTGGTGCCTCTGTAAAAGGAAGCTGCGACTCTTGCCTGTTAGGAAGATGGCTGACTTAGTTCTCCGTCTAGCTAGAAGTCTGTATGCCCCTCATCGCTTTTGTATTTGAGCACTTTATTCCATCGTGACTCCTATGAGGTGGCCGCGCGTTACAGAGAACCGTGGCAAGGGGCAGAGGTGATAACTTGCCAAAACACACAAAGGCAACTGGCGGCTCCACAAAAGCAAACTGAGCCTAAGGCTTAGGTCCAAATCTGATGCTCTTGCTACCTTGCGGTTTGCCTCAGAGCCAGTCTTTTGTCCTTTCCGTTTGGGACAGCGAGGGATCCAAAGAAACTGTTGCTATTATCTTAGATAATCTGTGAGGCAGGAGCAGAGCCATGCTTATCCCGGGAAATCTATTGACAAAAGAATTTAACAACTGTACAAATCGCTGCCCTTTGATGATGCATGAAAGAAAAGATCCATGTATCATAAGCAAGAATGACTCGCGCTCCCCCTCTTTTACTCCCCCACTGATATATTAAATCTACAAAAATTCAGAGGGCAGCAGTGCAACCATTAATGTTGAAATTGCCAGGCTGGTGTCTAATGTAAATGAAACTACATTGATTTAGTGTTAACCAACATGCCTCTCCTGCCTGTTCATCTTCTGCAGTGTGATCAAAATCCTTCCTTCCAGGTAGCTATGGCCTCATGCCCTATATAAGCACAGAAAATAATGTCATCACAAGCCTTAATGATGAAGGTAGTTACAGGACAAAAGCCCCTGCAGCAAGTTGGGTATTGGGTCATTGTTCCTGCTAATGTCATGGTGCCATTTCTTGCTATTTTTAGAATTGTTCTCTTCGTACAGAAAATTTCTCATGTAGTTGCTTAACTATATAGAAGATCTTGTCTTCACTGGACCTAGTAGCAAGAAGCTGTCTTCCTCTGACTTCTGGAAATCAGACAAACTCCTAAAAGCTGAAGAGATTGATAAAAACTTGGTGCGCAGCTGCCTGCAGACCTGAATTTAAACTTGAAAAAAATTAGGATCTCGACTCAGTCTGCTGCTAACCCTTAATGCAGTGACAGACTGAGCACAAACACCTTGAAGAAAATGTTGCAGATATCTAAATTATCTGCTTACAGTTTCAGAAGTAACTCGGGAATTCAGTACATCAGCAGGGACTTAGTTGCTAAATTATTTATATGCTTTTGGAACTCTTAGCACAGATCCAAACTTCTCTACGTTTTGAGGGAAGAGATATGGAACAATGAATTAGGAACTTTGGGGCCTTTCGTGCTAAAAATGTTCCAAACCATATATCTAAACCCTTCTATTGTTATGCACTTTGTATATTATGGTTGTCCAAGATACTTTAGCATGAATTGAATCTCTCTGGCTTTGGTTGCCCTGTAAGCGCAGAAGATGCAAACTGTAAATTCCGAGTTTGCAGTCTAAATAAGCAAGACAGATAAAGAACAGTTATTATTCCTGTGTTATTGGCAGGGAAATAAGGCACAGGAAGATTAAATGACCATCCCAAGGTCACAAAAGGAGTCTCTAGCAAAGGTGGGGTCTCAGCCTAGATTTTTAAGTCTCTGCCCAATATTTTAGCCATCCATTCACTTGCTTTTTAAGTACCCTGTCATTATTTCTGTGAAGAAAATTATGCAACTCCTCCAGCAGCCAGTACTGTGCAATTCAGCTTGTCTGAAAGGCAATACGAAATGGCAGTTTCAAAAAAAATTAACCCTCCTGCCACACAATCTGGCAGCCCTGTCAAAACGTCTCATTTTTTATCTTCTCTTCCTCTAGCGGGTATTTAACTTCCCTCTGTATTCTCAGAATACTGGCTGGGGCTTTATCTGCACTACCCTACAAAACCTTCACGGGAATCTCCAGGGCCTCGTGGAGGACGTATTCTGTAGATGAGGGATGCGATGGTTTTGAGCCCTTCGTTTCCATCCCAGGTGTTCAGATCCACCCTGTGTTACTCAGAGCTGTCACTTGCATAGGAAGGTTTCCCAGCAGCTTCTGTGACAAGCAGCAGTAGCTCCAGCTCTGCAGGGGCACACAGGAAGCACCGCCGTGTACGGTCGCCCATCGCAGCAACGGCTCACTCAGTCACACTTTTAGATGGGGTGTTACATACCGGCAGATCTTTTATTCCTGATTGCCGTGTCAGTGGAAGTAGGAGCAGCACCTCTGATGCCAATCTGGTTCAGGAGACGGTCTCCACCTTTGATGTCTCCATCACTGTGGTGTCCTGGTTTGGAATACTAATTCTTTTGATGGTGACTTCTCTTAAGAAGCCAAAGGACGCAGGAGAACCAATGTGACAAAGGAATTCAATCAGGACAAACCAGGGTACCTCTGGTTTCTGCCTCTTGCAGAGTCATAATCCTGCCCCAGACCTTTCAGGCTGAAGCAGTTACAGCCCAGCTGCTCCAGGCAAGCAGCGTGGCCACTCGCGCGTTCGTCTTTGACTTCCCAGACCAAATAATCTATTTACAGCTGGGTCGGGGGCGAGGTACTGAGGCTCGAGTACATTTCATATTCACAGATCTACAGGGAGGGGCTGTTGTGACACTATTCCTTGTGCTCTTTATTCTCTTTCTCATTACTAAGCAGTTTCTTTATCCATGGGAAAAACATTTTCATCAGCTGCCCTCCTACCCTGTGATGTTTGTGACAGCCCAGTCAAGAACGGGGGGCAAGGCTGTGATGTAAATTTAGGACCTAAAAAGCCTACCTGGTGTTCCGGTGAATTCCATGTGCATTCTGTGGAGGGGAAATTAATAGGAAGCTTTAGTTAATAGATACTTCAGATAAAAGTGCGAGTGCATCCGATCACCATAGCAACATGAAAGAGCCAGCAGGGAGAGGAAATGTCACCGTGTCTGTGCCTTGACCTGCAGCACAAACAGCCTATGTGCTGCGGATTTCACACATGGATGTTCGCGAGTGGGGACAGAGACACGTACAGGTACACAACCCCGCACTCACACAGCCCGCTCACACGTTCAGCCGTTAGATATTCACACATGGTGAGCTGGTGTGCAGACACGCACACTAAAGCTCACACATTCGTATTAAAATGGACTGCACATGCCCAAAGTGATTCCTGACAGCTACTTACTTACGAGAACACAATTTTTAGCTTGCGACCATAAGTGTGTATTCACACATCTGTGTGCAGAGGGGACATGGAAGTACTCCCACATACCACGTATTCCAGCACACGCAGCCACTCTTCCTGTCCCAGCATGCAGGAAACTGCGGTCAAACACGGACACGCTGGAGATGCTCAAGATACCTTTCCTCCTTTCCTTTTCAAGTGCGAAGCTGCCACGTCCCCAGGCACATTGCACATGTAGATGACACACTCGCATGCACAGTCAGACCTTGTGTGGGAATTCTGCCACGGACACTTTGGCTCTGGCGCTCAGGAACACTGAGCACCTGCTGCTCCCGGTGACTTTAACAGCTGCTGAAGTGAAAATTAGGCCCACGCTGTCTGTTATGCAAAAGCAGTTTCTTAGCAACAAAAATGATATTCTGTGTGAAGGCAACATGCATTAGCAGGATAATCCTAGGTAATTCCAGACAAGACCTAAATGGGTGGATGGACGGACTGAATAATAATAATGACAGACAGAATAATAGTGATGGAAATAATGAGGCTAATCTTATTTACCTGGAAAGGAGAAGAAACAGCTATAAATAAAATACAACAGAAGAAACTCTGTGCCAATTCCCCATATAAAGATTAGAGCCACTTAAATTCAACTTAAGCCCTAAAAATAGGTTCTGGTAACTAAAGCTTCACTCATCTATGCTAGGCTATTTATTGCCTTGAATATTTTTCCCTCACTCCAGCCATGTATTATCATTCAGGAATGGAGGAAGCTGTACATGTTGTTCTATGGCAGGGATCAAAGGGTGAATCTGTTTGCTGTTACGGACGAGGCAGAAAAGCTGTACTTTAAAATGCTCTCCCAAACCCAAACGATCCGCTAGAATTAAAACCACATCAGACTAATGCTGTGTAGCTATTGTATTTTGAAGTTCAATCACTGCAAGGAATTCATAACAACAAATAAAACCTCACACGAAATTTACACATGCTGTAAAGATAAGAGAAAAACTTTTACAGCCCAGGTCGCATCTGCTTTGCACAGAAAGGGACATCCCAGGCCACCTCTCCCGGGCTTTCAGGGTGCCCTGGCACAAGGACCAGGCCTCTTTCCCGTCCCTGGGCCCCATCTCGCACCTGGGCTCCGCTCCCGAGTCCCGGGACCGAGCCCCACAGGGTCCGCGGCGCCGACCCGGAGGCAGCCAGGCCCCGGGTCGGGCCAGTCTTGTTCCCCCTGCGAGAGCCGCGACCACCGGCGCTAGGTCCCGCCTCAGCCGCTCTGGGTACGAGCGGGGCAAGGGACGGGGTGAGCCCTGAACCCCCCCACGGCAGCGCCACAGCCGCGCCGTGCCGGCTCCCTGCCCCAGCAGCCCTTGCGGTAACGCGGCGCGAGGCGCGCTGGGAAACTCAGGCTCGGCGCTCCCGAATTCTGCGAGGAGGTGCTGCCTTCTGGGGACGGCGGGACTACACTTCCCAGGGTGCCCCGCGCGGAACGGCGGCATGGCCCCCGGGCTCCGGCTGCCGCCCCTTTCCCAATGCCTGCCGGGAAACCGAGTCTCCGGGGAGCCGCTCCCGGCGGGGTGGCAGGGCTGGGGAGGGAGCGAGACTACATTTCCCATAGATCTCCTCCCGCACCGCCCATGGGTCTGTACGGGCGCCATTTTGTTTCTCGTTACAACCTAAGATGGCGGCCGGGCGAAGAAGGTTGCTGTGCTGAGGTGAGGGGTGTCTCGCCGGGCACCTCTGGCGCCGCAGGGCTCCTTCCCCCGGGGGGCCGCCCTCGCCCATCTCCTGCCCCAGGCCCAGCTGGGGGCGTGGAGGAGCAGCCGGTCCATGGCCAGGAGGTGGCCGGTGTGGTCGCCGCGGCCACCGTCGCCATGGACCTGCGCACGGCTGTGTACAACGCGGCTCGCGATGGGAAGCTGAAGCTGCTGCAGAAGCTGCTGGGCAGCCGGAGCCGGGAGGAGCTGGAGGCACTGACGGCAGGGCCCGGTGGGGGCGACGGCCCCGGTGGGGGGAGCACCCCGCTGCTGATCGCTGCCCGGCACGGGCACCTGGAGGTGGTGGAGTACCTGCTGGATCACTGCGGCGCCCGCGTGGAGGAGGGAGGCTCCGTCAACTTTGATGGGGAGACCATTGAGGGGGCCCCGCCGCTCTGGGCGGCATCTGCTGCTGGGCACCTGGGGGTAGTGCGCAGCCTCCTGGATCATGGTGCGTCGGTGAACCAGACCACGCTGACCAACTCCACGCCGCTGCGGGCTGCTTGCTTTGATGGGCATCTGGAGATTGTGCGCTACTTAGTTGGGGAGCGTGGAGCTGACCTGGAAGTAGCCAACCGGCACGGACACACTTGTTTGATGATTTCTTGCTACAAAGGGCACCGGGAAATTGCACGTTACTTGCTAGAAAAAGGGGCTGATGTCAACCGCCGGAGCGTGAAGGGAAATACGGCCCTGCATGACTGCGCTGAGTCTGGCAGCCTGGAGATCCTGCAGCTACTGCTCCGCTCCAAAGCCCGCATGGAGAAAGACGGCTATGGCATGACCCCTCTGCTAGCTGCCAGTGTCACCGGTCACACCAACATTGTGGAGTATCTCATCCAAGGAGGGCTGCAGCAGGAGGAGGAGGAGGTTGCAGGAAACCAAAATGGGACCTGTGCATCAGGTGGGAGCCATCAGAGGTGCTGCAGCGCTGGCAAGGAAGCCTCTCAGGGCTGCGATGAAGAGGAGTGTGAGAGATGTTGTGCCTCAGCTTCCAGTCAGGATGAGCAGCAGGTCCCTAATGTGTTCTGCACTCGAGAGGCTGCTGTGGAAGCACTGGAGTTGCTGGGTGCTACGTTTGTGGATAAGAAGCGTGACCTTTTGGGAGCCCACAAGTACTGGCGAAGGGCGATGGAGCTTCGGTGTGAGGGTGGGCAGTACCTGCCTAAACCTGAGCCGCGGCAGCTGGTGTTGGCCTATGACTATTCCCGGGAAGTGAGTTCACTGGAGGAACTGGAAGCTTTGATTACTGATCCAGATGAGATGCGCATGCAGGCACTGCTGATTAGAGAGCGCATCTTGGGTCCATCCCACCCAGACACTTCCTATTACATCCGTTACCGAGGAGCAGTCTATGCTGACTCCGGCAACTTTGAACGCTGCATTAACCTGTGGAAGTATGCTCTAGACATGCAGCAAGGCAACCTGGAGCCTCTCAGCCCGATGACTGCCAGCAGTTTCCTTTCCTTTGCTGAGCTTTTCTCTTACGTACTTCAGGACCGCTCCAAAGGCACTTTAGCTACCCATTTGGGCTTCTCTGACCTCATGGGAGTACTGAGCAAAGGGGTCCGGGAGGTGGAGAGGGCCCTTGTGCATGGCAAGGACCCTGTAGTTGACTCAGCGCAGTTCACCAAGACACTGGCCATTATCCTCCACCTGGTCTTCTTGCTGGAGAAGGTGGAATGCACCCCGGAGGAGGAACACCAGAAGCGCCAGACTATCTACCGCCTGCTGAAGTGCAGCCCCCGGGCCAAGAATGGCTTCACTCCTTTGCATATGGCTGTGGACAAAGATACCACAACAGTGGGACGTTATCCCGTGGGCAAGTTCCCATCGCTCCACGTTGTGAACTTGCTTCTGGAGTGTGGGGCTGACCCAGATAGCCGTGATTATGACAACAACACCCCGCTGCATGTTGCTGCCCGCAACAACTGCCCGCTGATCATGAGCGCCCTGATGGAGGCTGGAGCCCATATGGATGCCACCAATGCCTTCAAGCAGACCGCTTATGAGCTGCTGGATGAGAAGCTGCTCACCAAGAGCATGATGCAGCCCTTCAACTATATCACCCTCCAGTGCCTTGCTGCTCGCGCCCTGGACAAGCACAAGATTCCCTACAAGGGTTTCATCCCCGAGGAGCTGGAAGCCTTCATTGAACTGCACTAGGGTGGGAGAGCTGAAGTCCCCATGCTTTCCCATTGCCTGTTTCACCCCGCAGAGGTAGTGCAGCCTGAGATCTCGGGCCATCCTTGCCTAGGTGTCGAAGGCCGTCGCTGTGCTCAGACGGGCTGTGAGCTTTATCCTCATCTGTCACCATCAAGCTGGCATGTGCAGGGGCAGGGGAGGAGGAGGCTTGAGAGCTCATGGCTGTCCCTCGTTGTTGTCATCTTCAGGTACCAGATATCTCCAGTGCACTGTATCCAGAGAAGGCCGCAGCCCCTGCCCTATCCCATGCCAATCATCTCGTCCTGAGAAGAATGGAAAATGGAGATCCCTGGGACCTGCTGCCTCTCTCATTAGTGCTGGATTAACTCGGCGTTAAGCTTTGGAGCAGCTACATATCACACATGTGCTCTAGCCCTTCCCATCCCAAATACTGAACAGATAGGAATGCAAGTGAGGAATAAAACATCTTCCAACTAATTCTTTCCCCACCCCCTTCTCAGATTTGGTGCAGTATGAGTCCAACAGCCGAGTGGCTTGTGACCTGCTGAGGTAGTTGCCTTGCATGGCAGTAGGGCTGGGTGTGCTGAGGATGTTGGGTTTTTTTTCTCCTTTGGTTGGCCAAGTAGCAAGTGGTGTTAAAGGCCTGAGATTTCAATGATGGTCCATAAAGCTGGGTAATTTTTTCTCTTTTAGAGCCAGGCCCTATCTATGCTGCAAGACTTCTTCAATCCTGTAAGATCTAGTAAGGTCAGTTCTGGTTATATAGTTTCATCAATAGATGTTGGTTTTTATGAATGGGGAGGAAAAACTGCTACCTTAAAAACAAAATAATAATGTGGAGTTCAGACCCTCAGTGTGCCCATTCTGCACACGTTCACTCCCCCACGTGGAGGTCCTTTAGCTCCAGAGGTCAGCAGGGATTGAGCTGTACAGGGTGGGTATAGCCAGGTTTATGAGCCAAACCAGTGCACTTTGAACCATCTTTGAGGATGTGCTCTTGCTAGCCCTCTAGGATGGGAGGTACTTGTAGTGTGGGTGGTGCTTGGGGGGTTATTAAAGCAAGTGAGTGTGGCATGTTTGCATGAGGGTGCTCTGAAGGAAGAAGGAAAAGAAAGGTGCCTTCTTGTTCTTCTGAGGGTTATTAGTATCAATCCAGTGGGCTCTGTTAATTATCCTATTCTGAAAGCCTGCATGGAGTGGGTTGTTAGCATCTGGTTTTGGCTTTTGATTCATTTTGCAACTTTACTGAGGATGGTGCTACTTTGAAGATTGAACCTGAAATCTCATTTGGCTACTATTTGGGCAAGCTCCTTTCTTTAATTAGGATCTGCACGCAACTTGTTTTTCTCTTTAAATCCATAGTCTCAGGGTAGGTATTTGCCTCCACTAGCAGAACCCTCCTTGGTGGTAAACAGCCTGTTGGTAAACATGATGTTGTTCCAGCAGTTTCTCTTCTTGCAGGGGGAGTGACTGGGCTTTGGCAGCCTGTGGCTCATTTCTTGGCCCCGGGCAGAGTGGAAAGCACAGTTGGGGGTGAAGCAGCTGCCTCTGAGCTTTGGGAAAGGTCAAGACTGGGAGAGCAGAACCCTGATAAACAACCATGCACTATATGCTACTGAAGCTTCTCTACTTGTATTTATAAGCCAGCATATCCATATGCCTCAATAATGCAACGCTTTCTGCCCCTTAAAGATATTGTAGATCTGCCATTACATTTTTGCAGTGTTAACTATAACGTTTATTTATAAAGCAAGGAGGTTTAACTTTTATTGAGGTGTAAAGCGCAGAGTTAGTTTAGCTACGTTCTTTTTTTTTTTTTTTTTTTTTTTGGCTGAAACCTGAACTAAACTGCAGGAATGGAATTTGTTAATTTGTGAGCTGATAAGCGCTCTTAACTTTAAATAATAAAACAAAAAATGGCTGCTAGAATGCAAGTGCCTTGGACTTCTTGCTGGTAAGCCTCTATTTTCAGCTTGTTTCCTAGGGATGATACACTTGTGGGTATGGAAATACTGGGCATTTGCAATCAACAGGTGTGACTGATTGTTTCATTTCATCTGAATTTACTCCTGGGAGAAGCTAATCTGTATTGCAATTGCAAACATTTCCCCTGAAAAAGGCTAACACTGAAGTGACACCTCTCTTTATATATTTTGCCTTATCTTTTGATGTAAATGAAATGGTGTGAAAGGATGCCCCTCTGTTGACTCAGGTATTACCTGCCTTATATACAGCTGGGACTGTGGGCACTGCAAGCAGAAAGAGAGATGCAGTGTGGCTATTGTCAACTTGTGTTTTTCAACCCCAGAGCTGTCAGTGGGAGGTCAAAAGCACATAGAGGAATTAAAGGTCCTGGAGTTAGTTCCACTCAAGAATTTGGATTTCCAAAAACACTTGGCCTTCCCCAGGGAGAATGGGAGCAAATGGATAAAATGTTTGAATGTTTGTCCCTTCATTGATTGCTCCATCCTCAAAAATAATTCTTAACGGTTTCATCAGTGTTGGTGCTTTCTTATTCTTTTGAAAATGCTAGACACTGCATCTAAGCAGTGTCTGCAGATCTGGGGGACACACTTCTCCCGACCAAAATACTACTGCTGTGATATAGGTGATCTTCAGGTACGTAGGAGAGCAGCTGCCCCCGCAGGTACAAGGAACTGGATAGCCTCAGGACTGAGGCAGTGGCTGCTTGCTCCTGACTGTGGTGCTCTTTGGCTGCAATACCCTCCCGTACGCAGAGGTGCGGGGAGGAGAGAGATGAGAAGGGAGTTCTTCCGCAGCTGGGATGGGCAAGCGGCTCGAGCCGGGATCTTGTGATCAGATAACTGGGGGATCCAGTCATGTACAAAAGCCTTACGGAGGAGAATACTTTGTGTGATAGAAAAGGGCTTTAAATTTTTTCTTGTTAACACATAAATAATATGTAATTACATATTAAGGACCCAGAAAGTAAGTGATAGTCATTACTGGGTGTGAGAAATCACGGTGTGAATTTAGGGGTAATTACAATGAACAATCCTTATTTATTGTAGGTGTTGTCTGGGCCAGCTCCAGTATGCGGGGCAAAACAAGGAGATGTGGGGAGCAGTGAAACGTTTCAGTGATGATTTCGTTATCTGAGGAATTACGTTGGAGAGTGAGCGGAGTGCTTTTTTCCCGGGGGTGGCTGCAGACCCTCCTGTAGCACACTGCTTTCCAGGAGCCCTTCTGCACGCTGCCATGAACAAAATGTCTACCTTTTATTCCTTTCTTAAAAGCTAAGAGGTGCTTTTCTCTCCCTAATACTGGTAATTGGCCCTCTTGACAATAAAGCTTCCCATACAGGTTTCTTTAGAAATGCAAAAGTGGTGAGAAATTCACGGGAGTTTTCGTGGCACCAGTTACTGGTGCCCTTCTGTGGACGGCTTTGGAGCCTCCTTGTGTCATAAGATCAATTTTTGCAAAGAAAGTGGCCTAGAGCATAAAAATAGGGGTATCCTATCAGAATCTCTCAGGTTCCCAGAGGAACTGGCGAAGAATGAGGGGGTCGCAGGCACACGTGCATTCTGGTGAAAACAAGGCCCTCGTGGCAAAGCTCCCTTTCCAAGGTGAGCAACAGCAAAGAGAGCCTTGAAAATGGGGGAAGAGTGAACCCTCCGACAGGGTTAAAACAGGGCTGTGGCTCTCACGTGGAAGTTGCTCCCAATAAACTTTGAGCTTCTTGGCCCTCCACACACTATAAGCTTTAAAACAACCCCAAACAATCTTGCAATGTTTTAGTCTATGACCATGTCTTTTCCCTTTCCCTTTCTCCAAGCAAGCTTGATGTGACTGTGTTAAGGTTGTTGACAAGCTAGAGCAGCTTCCAGTTGACCAGTTTTGCATTTATAGAAAGCAGAAGAGCTGGAGAAGGAGTGATACATGATGTTTTCTCCCAAGAGGAGGGACTGTCCTGGTGGCTGCACAGCAACAACTGCAGTGTGGCAGGAATTGCACTAACACAACAACGCCTATTCGAACAAAGGTGACACAGAGGAGAGAAAATAGGGAAATAGAAGGAATCCAAGTACTTTGAGGATCCCAGCAGACTCTATAAAGAGTAAATGAGTTAATCCATTGTCACGGGGTCATTCGAAGTCAAAAGCTGAACTCTTTCAAAGCTGGAAGCTAACAACTGATGGCAGCTTTTAAATAGCAATGCTTTTATGTGGTTCTTGCTCTGCTTAGAACAGAGAACGCTTTGATTTGTCCAAGCCCGGTGTCTTGTGCTAGTTCTCAGCCAAGGAAATCCAGGAGGAGCTAAGCCGCCTTGAGGTGGGGGGAGGGAGGCAGAGAGACCTACAGACAGATCTGTGAGAAAGGGCCTGTGGCCTCTTAAGAGGAAACTCTGGGATTTAAATCCAAAACCGTGACAGCCACTGTGCTGTTGCAGTTTAAGAGTATGGGCACGTCAGCTCTCAGCTCCTACATGTGGGGTGCCCAGGACCTCCAGAGCTTGCACTGATGTTCAATCAGTGCCCAGGCTCTCCAGCATCATCCTGCAGTCATCCCTGGCCCCTCTTGAGGGGCATAAGCTGTTCAAAAACAAAAAGGCTGCAGCTTTCAACACAGGGCATTGTCCTCCTTTACACCACTACCTGCTCTCCTCTGAGGAGCCAAGACTAAGGAGAGACTCCCATTCTGCTCTCTCCTCCATGCTGGGGATTCGTGTCTCGGTAGTGAGCTTTATTTAGTAGGCTGGTACTTGTTTGGGAGGGTGTGCTTGGTGCAGAATGAGCTTGAGGTAGATTGAGCCAGAGAGGAAGAGTGAGAATTGTTCAGTCTTTAGCCTGGTGACCAGAGTTCTCCCTGAGAGGAGATTAATGTCAGCTGAACAGTATTTTCTCCAAGAACTTAGTGATGTCTGTCTTATACAGCTCTTGGTTGTAAGGCTTGAATGGTTCATGGACAAAGACTACAACCCAGAATTAGGCCCTGTGGGTGCCCAGCTTGGGTAGTCCCAGGTCCAGGATGGCCTGTAGGAGTCCTGTGCTTTGTCTGTCAGACCGTGCTGGCTCTTCTCAATTTGAAACGTACTGGGACAGCTATTCAGAGTGACACAAGCGCAGGCACATCTGCAGAAGTACCCGAAACGGGGTCACCTCCCCTGTATCAGTCACACTGGCCCTTGAGGTTCACCTTAATGAGGACTCGGCAGCTGTCGGGTTCCTTCCTAGGGTGAGGAGCAGGGCGAAGGAGCAGGGCGAGCGCTGCCCTGCGGCTTGCAGGGGCTCCGGCACGGGGTGAGCTAACTCTAGAGCTCGTTGCTGTTGGCGGGGCTCTGCTCCGCGGAGGTAGCAGTCCCGTATCTAGTCGTCTGGTGGCTTTGAGCTGACCTCTACTGACAGAGCAGGCAAATGGCCGCGGCCGAAGTTGTCAAAGGAAGAGTGTGGTGTCTGCAGCTTTGCTTCAGATGCCGTCCTTGTGTTAAAAGCTCAGTAGAGATCTGCCTGGTATGCCCCTCACCCAGGTCCTGCAGAACACATCCCCCATTCCTGGCCTTTCTCCACCCCTTCTGTAATGCTTTGCTCAATGCTTTTGTTTTTCCATCAAACTTTTTCCTCAAAGGTAATAACACAGATAGGTGGAGTAATCTCAGCAGGGGACATTTCTCTGTGTAACAGCCAGTCTAACAGGACCCTGGTCCCACTCTGACCTTTTACAAACAGGTAAGAATGGAGGAGTGAACACCTAGCTTCTGCCTCCGCAGACTTTCTCCACATCTCCCTCCTCTCATTTCACATTCATTATTTTTTTTTCCTAAACACAGCTTTACTGTAAAGATTCTTTTTTAGCCTTCTATCTGGTGTGTAATCTCTGTTCTTTAAGAGAGTTTTCTGAAACACAAAAGTACTTTCCTTCAAGCCATGCCTCCACAGGCGCATGGGAATTTTGTCTTTCACAAACAAAAAACTTCTCTCTCTGTAGTTTCAGAGGGGAACTGGGAAGAGTGATCTCTTGATGCCTCAGCCCAGAGGCCTGCAGTCTCTTGGAAGGCCGTGCAGCTGGCTTCGTGAACTTTCCTGGGTCTGATGTGAGAGGCTTGCAGGAAATGGCGCTGCTGGCGTCCTGTAGCAAGGGTAGTGCACCACGCATGCGAAGTAGGCATTGGTGTGAAAGGCTGAGATGATACTCTGCAATCCCAAGCAAAGAGGATTGCTGGAAGAAAACGGTGAGACCTCATGCTGCTTAGCACCTTGACCGGAGGCCACAGTGACTCCTCAAAGCATCCCCTGAAGATTTTCCCTTAAATGGTTTGGTCAGCAGCAGATTATGAAACAGAACGCCTGTGTGGCATCTCCCATCCCCCTCCTCCCCAAAGGTACAGACAGAACAGTTTTCCTGATACCCCTGACTGCCCCTTTGCTAATTCTGCAGGAAAAAACCCCAGAGAAACACAAATAAATTAATGAAAATTTATTTATAAAACCTTCTGGTAGCCTCAGAAAATCAGGAAAGGAGTTTTATCAGTTACTTGAAAATAAGAACAAGGAAAATGGTCTCAGGAGATGGTCCAACAAAAAAAATGGTCCAACAAAAAAGAAGGTCATTTTCTCTGTGCTCCAAGAAAGTGGCACCTTTTACCCATAGTGAAATAAGAATAGTCCCCGTCCCAGCAGAATCACTATAATCTAGGGTTTGAAACGAAGTGTGTGTGTGTCTCTGGCCTTGGCTGACCTACCGCATCTCTGATCAAGCATTCTACTTGGTTTCTTCCTCGCTGTCCTGTGGACCTCGTGTGACAGTTTCTACCTGCATCATGTTGTGGTTCCCAATCTGAACCATTCGAGCGTGTTGAATGATGAGGGGCGGGACACCTCCTGGACCTGGCAGCATGTTGTAGTGGCCTGACGGGAGATGAAGTGGTTGGAAAGGAGGGGGACCAATCTGAGCAGGCATGGCGTGACCAGTGGTGGGAGGTGGGTATGTGGCAGGAGGGACAGCCGAAGCAGGGGGGCACCACTGTCGAGGTGGTTGTTCCAGCAGCTGTGGCCATGTTGCTGGTGGAGGCACCTGGGCAAGGGAGCCAAGGTTCAGAGCAGCCAAGTTCTGCAGTGTTTGATACCGTTCCTGATAGAGCTGTAGTTTCCTTCTCCGCGTCAGGTCCCACATGGCTTTCCTCTCATTGATCCTGCTGGAGGTAAAGGTGTTCTGCACTGTCCTGGAGAACCCAGGAGAGTTCTCATTCAAGGGCATCAGCCCGCCGAGCGTGCTGGGAATCTGACTCCACTCCAGGGGGTTCTCCTTTGGTACAAAAGGGATGACTGAGTCATGCTTGGATGGTTTCAGGATGGACTCCATCAGAGCAGTGTTTGTCTGAAACATACACAGGTCACATGGGAAGTTCTTGGTCAGCAGAAGGATAATGAAAGCAGAGTTTTCCATCGCATCCTGGAAGCAAGTCATATGGTTGCGTCCAGCAATGAAGAAGTCCTCGCAGAGCGTGGCACCATTGGGAACCCCCATGTTCTCTAGCAGGTCCTTGACCCGATGGGCAACAATCTCATCTTCACTAGCATGCAGGACAACGAAAGTGAAGAACTTTGTCTCTCCGCCATCTGGCTCTGATGTGGGCACTGGTTCTACAGTTTGGAGAGGAGGCGGCCAGGCTGGAGAGCGGGATGAGTGGAGAGGAGGGAGATATGATACGTTGTGGGGAAGGGTTGAGGAGAAGGAATAGGTAGGAGGAAGGGAACAGGCTGAAATGGAAGCAGATGCAGAGTTAGAAGAAATGCCTACTGGAACACAGGAGTCTTCCCTGGACATATGGGCAGGACCAATATCCACTGTAGCTCTTGAGTCAGGAAGACCTGTAGATAATTGCTTTTCATCTTGCTTTTTGTCTGTGCTTGCTTTTGGTGCATGAGGTTCTGCTGCCACTGTGCTGGAAACATCACCACTTTTGGCAGGTTGGTTCATGGCGCCCAGCGTGGGCAGCTGCGTTTCAGGAATAGGGAGAGTTGGATGACAAGAAGTGACCTGCAGAACCTTCTTCTGTTGGGGGACTTGGGCACCTGTGTCCTTCCCGGGATGAGAGTTGGGTCTGCTGGCCCAGCTTGTTTCCTGCAGGCTGTGGCGCTCTCTGTCCCTGTCGGGCTGTCCAGCACCGCTGGTGCTCCCTTTGCACAGCTGGCTAGGCTGGGGGACACGTTTGTGGGAAGACGGCTGGGTGTGATAAACAACTGTTGGCGATGCACTGATCTCAAAGTGACTGGTGAAAGAGGGACTCCCCAAGGAGCACAAGGTCCGTGGGCCTGAAAGCTCTGAGTTGCTTCCGATCTGCACTGGGGAACTTCTCACCACATAGTTTGGCCTGGGCATCTGGAGAAATCCTACACCCTCGTCAGATCTCAGCATCTGAAACTTGTCACCTGGGTCCATGCTGACAGCAGAGCCAAGTTTTTCCTGGTCCTCAGCTGGGATGCCGTTGAGCGTGTCCCCCCGAGTTTCCTTGCTGGTGTTGCAGGCTTCGGTGGCAGCCTGGCAGGCTTTGTCCGTGGCTTCATGATTGCACAGTTTTTCCTCTGCCAACACTGAGTAGATCTGTGCCAGAAGTGCCATGGCATCTGCATCCAGCTTGGGAGGCTGCAAATCCTCCCCATCTTCTTGCACTCCAGCAGCGCCCAGCTTGGTCTGGTGGACATACTGGGCTGCCCGGTTGTCGCCCAAGGCATCCAAACAGATTCTTGCATCTGTTTCTTGTCCCAGAGTAAGCAGGATCATGGCTTGCAGTATTTTGCTGCTGGGCCCAGATATCAAGTGCTTCAGTTGACATTTGAGGCTAAGGAGTTTGTCTTGTGGGATCTGGGATAAAATATTAAAAATGTCCTCAAAGCTTGGCTGGAGCTCGGTGCTCTGTGCCATCTCATCAGCTGGTGGCCCAGACGACGAACTGAAGCAGCATGGATGGAAAAAGCATATCACAGCACTTGGAGCAACGGCTTGTTCCCCTGCGGTGCTCCGTGACGCCCTGGGCGCACTTCACGTTCCGCGTGATGGCCCTTCGCTGCTCAGGGGCTCGTCTCAGAACCCTGATATCTCAGTCCTGAGGAACCTGTGAGAAGAATGCAGGACAACGTTCAGAAATAGCGATGTGGGGAGCTGGGGGGCTTGCAAGGCTTGCTGAGCTCCTGGGCTTTCCGTCACAGCTCTCAAGTTTCTGCAGCTACTCAGCGCTTACAGGTCTGCCAGTGCTCCACGCATTATTCCAACTCTGTTATTAAGCGAAGAGCAAGTTCTTTGCATTCATTTCACATTAACTACAAGTGTTTTAAAATAATTGCTGAACTAATAATGTATTCAGGTAAATCCCAGTGTGTGTCTCCTCCAGGCAGCTGATTCCAGTGCTCTCGCACGCTCCTTGCGACGGGCAGTCAAGGAATAAAGGAAATGCTTAAAGGAAACCCTTTCGGATTGCTCATGCCAGGAGCGTTGATAACCCATGTGCATCCAGTGTTAGGCTGCCTAATATAATTGTGGACATTTTATCTCCATCCACATCTAATCCCTGAGCCCTGCTAAACCCTTGCACTCACCAGAGGCCTTGGCCCAGGGTTAAAGTAAACAGCAGAACTTGTTCCGAGCGGAGCAGAGGAGTGGATGCCCGGAGGGCCACGGCTCACAGAGGCTCCCCAGGCACTGACTGAGCCTGGTGGAAAAGCGTTCCCTATTTAAAGAGAGCACCAGCGAATGTCCCAAAATAGCTCGCAACTGGGGAAAGTTTATAATTTCTCCTTTTTTTTTCCTATCTATCTCGTAAAAATCCTCTAATTGCCTAATGAACGAGCTCGGGCTGAACCTGAGGAAGTTGCTGGTGGTTCTTTCCATGGAAACCTCCGATTCAGTGAAACGGCGGCGGGGGGAAGAGGAAGGGGCTCGGCTGCCGTGCCGAGCGCGCTCCTGCCCTTCCGCCCGCCGCCTCACCCCGGGCTCTGCGGCCTCGCCCCGTGGCCCGGGAGCGGGGCCGGGCCCCACGGGAACCGCATCCCCCGCTCCTCCAGCCGCCCCTCGGCGGGGAAGGGAAGAGGCCAGCCTTACCTCCGGCGTGGTCCTGCCCCGCGGCTCACCGCGGGAGGGGTTGGTGCGGCGGGGCCCGCTTGCCCGGGGCGGTCCGGGCTGCGCGGGCCCGGGGGCAGCGCCCGCCCCGCCGGAGCCTGCTGCCACCACACGAGGAAGCGGCGGTGCCCGGCGGGGCGGAGCGGGGCCCGGCCGGGGCGGGGGCAGCCTGGGGAGACCGGTGAGGCAGGGCTGGCCGGCCTGGAGCCGTGCTTGGGTGGCCGTGGCAGAAGCGTCTCGAGCCGGGTGAGCCGCCATCGCCCTCCCGGCCGCTGAGGGCGGCCCGGCAGAGCCCTAGTGCCCACCCTGGCGTCCTCCAGGTGTTAAGCCGAGCTGGCGAGGGGGAAATCGGTCTGGGAACAGACCTTTCCCTCTAGTGAGGGGCGGTTAGCATCACCTCTGGGCCGTGTCAGTGTTGGGTGTGAAACCTAAGGGTTCAGGGCAGGGGAAGGTGGAGGCTGGAGAGTGGGACAGCAGGAGCAGTATAGCTAGAGCTGAGCCTCAGGAGTACAGGCAGAGGGCTTAGGGACAGAGTAATAAAGGTACTTTGAGCAGGTCCCATGTTCTGTCTTCATGTTAAGCAGAAAAGTTTTTTTTTTTTTCCTCCAGCAAAATCAGGGAACACATAAGTTGCCTAGAGAAGTGATTTGTTAAATGCAAGCTAAGGGGAGAACATAATGCTGCAGCTTCAGATATACACCAGAAACAGGTATTTCTTTGAACGCAGGTCACACTTTATTCTGAAGTCTGCTTGCTGTTATTCCAGCCTTAGCACAGGGACAGGACACAAGTTACCAAAATAAGTTACATTAGAAATGATTACAAAGCTTTTTTCTGGGAAAATAACCAGCACCTCTCTCCCTAATTTTAATCACCATGGCAGAGTAACTCCTGGCAAAAGCTGCCTCAGTTACCCACTTAATAGCTGCGAAGTGTTTTACACACAAGAGTTACTCACACACAAAGATCCTTGAAGTAGTTTCTGTGACTAGGAAAGACAATCCCATTGCAATTAGGCATGCTTAAAAGAAAATCCCACCTTGCTAAGTGTTTCTCTATGAAAAAGTTTGGCCGATGCATAAAGAGAAGTCTTTGAGAAGCAGTCTCTCGCCCCTAGCTGTTCCTGGTCTGCTGCAGGGCTGAGCCTCACCAGGCAGGAAGCCACGTCTGTAACATTTTTAAACTTGTAGGAGGGAAACAGTATCAAAAATCAAGCACACCATCCTCTCAAGATCTCCATAGCTTGGATGAATTAAAAACAAATCCAACATTAAAAAAAGTTGAGACTTCTCTCCCACAGCTTGTCTCAGCAAGAATTAGCCGGACATACAGTTGGGCAGACTTAAAAAGCTGAAGTACAGGTTCCCATCTTCCCTTTCGGTGCAGCAGCATGGTGAAACCACAGTCAATCAAGATATGGAATCACCCCACCGTGGTTATCAAGTCTCCTTGCAAACTACATCTTATTGTAAACTCAGCCCAGGGCAGGGAGAGAACAGGAGGCTCTCTTGGAACAATGAGCAGTTGGACACTCGATTAAAAGATGAAGTGCTGTTCTAGCCAGGGAGCCTTGGCCAGGAGAGCTGGAATTTCAGAGATCTTCCTCTGGCACATTAGTTGTCTCCTTTGCAGCCAGTGCCACCTCTGTGTCTTTCTCTGCCTTTTCTTCCAGCTTCTCCAGCTCTTTATACTCTTCCTCTGGGATCCTGTTTGCTCCCTTTGGTTCTTCAGGTGTCTGAGCCAGCTCCTTGGGTGGTATAGCCTTTTCCACTACAGGTGATTTTATATCAGTCACCATATCTTTCCTCTCCTTTCTGCTATCCTGTGACACTTTAGCTATTGCCCTGAAGGGACCCACAAGCCAGTTCAGAGGGGTGTTCTGAGTTACATACTCAAAGAGGTCATCTAGGGACGTTTGGGCTTCTGCCACACAGTCCTGGCTCTGGGTCAGGGTGGTGCTGGAGAGGTCCTGGAAAGACATAGCACTGGAAAAAGATCTATGGAGCTTGTGAATATTTCGAGTCGCCTGATACACAGCTTCTTGAATGTTGCTGGGGAGGCCTTGGATGCTGGCTCTCAGATTCTCATAAACAGGTTGTAGTTGCTGGGTGATGATACGCAGCATAGCTAGAGTCCGTGACTCTACCTGCTGGGAAAGAGATATAGCTCAGTTACTGGAGCAGATGAGATGTACACCATGCACCATGAGGCCTGGTTAAATATGCCCTTCTAGGGATACCTCTACTTGGGAGGCAGTTTTAACTTGGTTTCCTTTGGGTTGGGTCAGGCTCCAGTCCACCCACAGTTGATACAGCTTCTCTTGCCCATCTAGAAGCTTCTGGCCAACCTCTTGTTTCACAGATTCAATCTGATGGGAAAAATGAAAGGAACAGCTATATTGCAAGCACACACAATCAGAGAAGCATGAGTGCTTCCCTCCCAGAGAGGGATCCAAGATGACATGTAGCTGGCGCAGGATGGAGGAAGAGCTTCCATCTGGATAGTAGGGCAGGAAGGCTACAGACAGGAGGAAAAAGGAAAAAGCGTGTTTGTACCAGTTTTATTGCCAGCTGTAGTCGTGAGAGAGTATCCTGGGTGCTTTGCTTAATGCACTGGAGTTTGTTCAGTGAGTGCTGGTAGGCTCGGTGGCGGACTTTGTTAGAGAGGGAGCCCAGACGCACAAAGTAACTCCGTTGCTGTTTCTGCTCCTCTACAGAAGCCATACCAGATCCCTCGACAGTGGTGGCCAGTTTACCTGGAGGAAACAAGAACAGAGATGCAGCTGTGCTCCGCTCCCCTGGCTGTAAGTGGAAGGAAGAGGTAAGATCACCCATTGAAAAACATGAAGGCTGAAGCTTGCTGTGTAAGCAGTAGAGGTTTGTAGTTGCTCAGATATTAAAAGGTAGGCTAGTCTCTGCTCAGCATGTTCTCTTCAGATAAGCAGACTCGACAGATAGGTTGAAGTACGCACCCACGTGTTTATTTGCCTTGAGGCTGATCGGCAAGGACCAGCTAGCAAATGCTTGAACTCTGTCCCATACCATGTGGCAAGTCAGTGTTGACAGCCAGCCAGCTTGGTGACAAATTCAGAGCTACCTGTCTACTTCAGAAGATGAGTCTTGCAGTGTCAGGTGCTCTCTAGTCATATGGAAAGGGATTTGCATTTACAACCGCCAGCTGAGCATTTTCTTACCTAGTTCCTCCTCTGTCATTGGGAGGTAGTGATCCACCAGATCTTCTGATATACCCAGGACAGATTCCACACCACCTGCCACTGCTTGGCTCACAGCCTTGGCTTTTCTTATGCTGTTGGTCACCACTGAATTAGTCATCTCCACACCCCCCTGGATAGCCTCTCTGCTCTGCTCCAAGGCTGTATTTATTTTGCTAGTTATGGTGCCATATGCAGCATCCAGAGCTGTACTGACTGTAGAAGTGACCATCGATTTGGTCTTCTCAACACCATCCTGAACAGCTCCTTTGGTTAGGTCCACTGCTTCAGTCACTGTGTTGGTCACAAGATCCTTTGCGCCCTGGGCAGCCCCTACAGCAGCAGTAATAGTAGAAGCAACTGCAGACTTGGTCAGTTCAACACTGTCCTCCACAATGTGTTTAGTGAGATCCACAGCTTCTGTCACCTTGTTAGTCACAAGGTCCTTGGCACCCTGGGCAGCCTCCACAGCATTCACAATAGTAGAAGCAACTGCAGACTTGGTCAGTTCAACACTGTCCTCCACAATGTGTTTACTGAGGTCCACAGCCTCAGCCACCTTGTTAGTCATCAGGTCCTTGGCACCTTGGGCAGCCTCCACAGCATTCACAACAGTAGAAGCAACTGCAGACTTGGTCAGTCCAACGCTGTCCTCCACCATGTGTTTAGTGAGGTCCACTGCCTCTGTCACCTTGTTGGTCACAAGGTCCTTTGCACCATGAGCAGCCTCCACAGCACTGTTAACAGTGGAGGTGACCATTGACCTAGTCAGCTTGACACTGTCCCCAACGACATTTTTAGTTATGTCCACAGCTTCAGTCACTTTATCAGCCATTGCTTCTTTTGCCTCACAGGCAGCATCCATAGCGCATGTCACTTTGGTGGAAACCAGCTGCTTGGTGTCTGAGATGACCTGCAATTGGGAGAGGCAGTGAAAGATACATTTTTTTCTGAAATGGGTTTTCCCTTCCTGAAGTAGCTTTTCCATATGGCTAAATTGTGCTTGTAGTCTTGTGGGAGTGCTGGGGAAGTCAGTACACCTGTATTTATATGGAAATGTTCACTTACACATGCTTAAGGCTTTTTTCCATCTTTCATCATCTAACAGTGCCTCCTTTAGCCCATTCCAGGGACTGACCTGACCAAGCAATGCTGCTGAAGTTTATTTCCCCATATTCTTCTGTACCCATAACAGTTCCACCAAACAAGAGATTAAGTCATGGCTTCCCCAGGAAAAGCCTTTACCTTATCTGCTGGCTGTTGAAGAAAAGGCAAGTTCTCCTCCAGCTGATCCAGTCCTTTACAGGCATATTCATTCACAAGTGCAACTAGACAAGACAACAGGTACCAGTTTATTTTTCAATTTGGAGGGGCGTTTTTGACCCTACAATGGCCAATTCAGGATACGCTCATGAAAGCAAGCCCCCCAAAGTCATTCTTCTGGGGTGGTGTTTGTGTGTAGGGTCTCTTGTTAAAGTGAAGAAACCTACTATTTGACAGATTCAAATAGTCTGCATTTTGCTTTCCCAGCTTTCTAGCTGTTGGCAGCACATTGCTCCAAGAGGAGTGTAATATTTGCCCCTGGTGGGTAGGGCTGTTAGTTGAAAAGGGTTGAAAAAGTGATGGGATGAGGCAGACTGAGCTATATCCAAGATGGACACTGCTACTACCAGTTGGGATGCTCATAATGGAGTGATAGAGAAAAGCAGGGAGTTTTTGCTTAGTGACTTAAACCACAGACAAGAGGCCAAACTTTGCTTCTGCTAGTAACAGTTTCATGTGCATGAAATTCAGTGGGTTCACTGAGCAGCTGGGAGCAGCTGAGTGGAAGACTCAGTGCTACAACTAACTAGGGCAATGTGCTATAGGAGACATCAC
The DNA here is from genome assembly GCF_964289735.1 of Phaethon aethereus. Lineage (NCBI taxonomy): Eukaryota > Metazoa > Chordata > Aves > Phaethontiformes > Phaethontidae > Phaethon > Phaethon aethereus. The sequence continues at coordinate 3,198,148 of NC_138602.1, forward strand.
CCAACAGGCCCACAAAACTCCCCTCCCCACCTATTCCTGTGTAGGAAGGGTCTCTCCAGCCTCTTCACTTACTTTGTGGCTCAAGTTGGTTCAGGATGGGCTGTGCCCCACCAACCACACTACCTACTGCGACAGCAGCCACAGTCTCAGCCACATTGCAGACACCACTGAGGTAAGGATGCGTCTCCTTGGTATAGTTGTAGGCAGATGAGACCAGGTTGAATGCAGAGTTGAGCAAGGGCAAGCTGGTTACCCGATTCATAGCGCTCTAAAACCCAAGAGAAATAAGTGACATTAGAGGCCCAGCCTCAAGCTGGGGAGTGAATACAAGCCATGTGTCTATCCAGAAAGGTCCTAAGGGGACATCCCATCCATCTCCTCATCCTTCTTAAATTCAGAGTTGAAGGGACTCAGCCGAAGACCCTAGCAAGTCAGCAAGAAGCCAGGATTAAAAGTTCAAGCTCTGAGATCATCAATTCTGAGTCACACTGGGTTTCAGCACCAAACCCAGATGTGGAAATAGGATCTGTAACAGCTCAGGTTTCAGAATTACTTGTGATACTTGAGCCAGTCCTGAAGTTTTTTCTTGAGCAAAAATATTTAGCTTCTGTATTAACAGAGTAGATTTAGTCACAGCTTCATATGGTTAATCTTTCTGCTACTCCCAGCCTGGTTTTGAGGTGCTTACAGAAGTTGGTTTATCAGCATCTCTCAACAGGTAGTTGCATGTTAGAGTACTAGCTGCCCTGGCACCTACCACTTGCTGCTGTTCCTCAGCCTTTAGCACATCTTTTTCTGTGGGCTTTTCTGATGCCATCCTGAATTCAACTGCAGCTGAAAGGAAAAAGTGTAACAGCATGAGTACAACTTAATTTCCTCCGGTGAATTAAAGTCTTAGAAAAACTAGTGAAAAACAGAGGGCAAAGTTGGGATCCATCATTCAGCACGTCCTAGGAACATTAGTGTGGCATCACTGATTTTTTGTAAGGGTGTAAAGGTATTTGAGAGGCTCCATGATTTGTGATATGCAAATATCCATGTAGGACAAGGACGGTACTTGGTCACTTCCCTCAATCCCCAAACAGCCAAATACTTTAAACTAAATAACCATTCTACTTATTTTATTGATGACAACATTTCACTGGTGACAAAGCTGCAGGTTAGAAACAAGTGAGAACCATCTTGTACATCATACATTTTCTCTGCTAGAGATACTTCTGGTTCAGCTTCCCACTGCCATGCTCTTGGCTGGCCAAAAACTGGAATGCTTGAAGGAAAGATCATGACAGATTGCTGTCCTTCTAACAAGCCCTGCCAAAATGCAGCTGCAGCAGTGCTTGTTAGGACAGTAGTATAAGTAATCTTTTAGTTTTAGTTTTCAAATGCGATAAGCTCAGTTTAATAATGTCATTTAAACCCAGAAATATTTATTTTGAAAAATGTCTGAACTTGCTTAATACACTTCAAGAGTGAAAGCCCTCAGATTTCCCCCACTTTGAAGTAGAGGTGGGTTTTGCAGTGGCTTAATCCATTTGCCTCTTGGGGAAGAAAAAAAAAAAAGACTGGCAGGACTTCAGCTCCTCTCCAGAAAGGGGTCAGAGCTAGAGAGTGAACAGAGATGCTGAAAAAGCAATAGGCATATTTTACTGTCTTAAAAAGTGTTCAGTGTTCATAGCCTCTTTCCTCTGATGGCTCACTCTGGAGTATCCTTTGCAAAGGACATTGAGATGAGAGTCATTTCAGAGTCATCCCACTATGCCTGTGTTCACAGTGGGGAACTTTTATCAACTTTCCCACCACTGCCAACTCCAGCAACACTGGCAGTCTCACAGCTCTGGGAAGGATATGAAAATCCTTCAAAGTTTTTCTAGAAGAGTGAGCCAGGTTTTGCAGCTGTAGCATTCCAGCTGTCTACCTCGAAACTTGCGTTCCCATCCTACTGACCAGCGAGGCAGGAGATCTCTCCTCACTTCCTGTGAAACCAATCTCAGCAGTATTCTCATTACATAATGGGATTAAAGAAGTATAAAAATTATGCAACATCTTGAACACGTATTGGCTTCCCCGGCATAGACCTAGGTTGGTATCTGGACACTCCAGTATCATGCGATAAATCCAGGATTACTTCTCAGCCTTAGTCAGGCACAGCAGGGGTTTCAGCATTTGTTCTTCAGTGCAGCATCTGCTTTTCTCTCCCTTGCCAGTTAATTCCTATTCTTAGAATTTCTATGGCATTTTCCAGTGGAAAACCCCCAAACCAAGATTCCTCACAAACTGGATTCCCAAGCCAAGCACTGCTCCAGGCTCACTGGCAGGCTCTACCCAAAAAAACCCTTGCCATCTGATTTGTGACAGAGACAATTGTCTTTTTTCTTGTGTTCTTTGACTTGGGTAAGGTTTTTATTTTGCTGTGGAAACAGGAACAGAGAGCTGGGGAAGAAGTAGTGAAACAAGCATTTGTTAGCCCTGGACTAACTATGGCTAGAGCTAGGGGGGCACATCTTGGGCGGTAACTTGGCAGGATGTCAAATATTGCTGCATTAACTGTGCTATTAGTCAGCATTTTAGTGAGATTCAAACAAGGCAGGGATGCAGAGTGCTATATGTCTACAGCAGAAGTTGCCACAGGAGTTGGGACCTCCAGCTCCTCAAGTGAGAAGCCAGGAGCCAGCACGCTTCTGCATGTTCCTGGTAACCACCCTGCCCAGGGGGCTGCTAATTGAACAGCACAGCATAAATACAGCTTGAACTTTATCAGTCTAGGAGAACTTCTGGAAAACTGCTCCAAACAAAAGCAGGGCTTGAACATAAAAATCTCAATCCCAAAGTCCACATGGTTTGCTCAGTCGTTATTCCTCTTACACTGCTTTAGGGCAAGCTTGTTGGGTTTTTTTGAAGCCAGGTAGACTGAATCAGCCCACAGCCCTGTCACAGGGCAAAGCACAACTATTTCAACACCATTACAAACAACCCCTTTGCTCAGTTATTTTACTTCTAGATGTGTGGGAAAAACTCCAGCTGCAGAGCATCTTACTGACCTTAGTGTCAGGATTAGCATGCAGAGTCACTGCACCAAAAAAAAGAAGAAAGGACTCTAGTTGCTAGCATAAGTCAGGAGTAACTCCTTGGCAGATGTAAAAACTAGTATAAGGTTAGAATCAACCTCTGAAGTATAGGAGCTCATCTTAATTATGGACGCAACTGTGTCAGTGACAATCCTTGCAGCACAGTCATGTTACAACACAGTTTGCTCTCCTCTGTGTAGGAGGAATTAGGGTGTGTTGCAACACCAGTATTTGTGGTGTGGGCAAGTCTTCATGAGCCTGCAGCATGGTTTTATTTTCTCTTTCTAGTCTCTCCCCTGCAAAAATGCTGAGCAGATTGTGTTTTACTTCAGAGGCTGCAGGAAAGCACAGTGCTTAGCAACTCTGGGTCAGTTGTTTCAGAATCCTTTGGAGAAAGGCATAGCTTCAAGCCAGCGTAGTTGCAAGTGGGAGTCCCAGCAGGCAGACCCCATGAGGGGAAACCACCAGGCAGAGGAACGAAACAGCATCACTGTTTGCTTTGGTTACATTTTGCTTTGTATGAAAATGATCAGATGATTTCATTTCTGGCTACATCAGAAATTAGGTCACTGCTGGAGAAAGTTCTTGAAACAGGTAGTTTCAGAAAGATGAATCTCTTCAGCAGATGTTTCTAGCATGACAAATAGCTTAACTGCCGATCATCGCCCTGTTTGGCACAAGTCTGAACTCAGTGAAACAGCAAGAGCAATGGCACTAAAACTGCCAAGCTGCTATCTGTTTTCCCTACCTCAGTCAGACTGTCACAGCCCGTGCAACATGCTAGCCTGGCAGAAGAGCAAGTACTTTCCTGCTGGGGTGAGCACCTCCCCTGATTTCTGTCACTCTGTCAGTCACCAGCATACATAAAGCTAGTTCTTTAACTTGTGTAAGGTTTTTATTTTTCCAGTGGAAAGAAGCTCTGCCCCATGAAGACAGCCAGCTGTTAGGCTCTCCTGTGGACAGAGTGGTACGATCTTCTTGGAGAAGCTTTTCTCCCCTCCAAACATGTTTTATCTTGGGAAGACAGATTGAGCCATAGCTAGCAAGCCTGGTTCAATAGCTTAACTGGAAATTCCTTAATGACCATTTAGGAAAACAAAGCTAAATTTAGTGCTTAGATATGAGCAGGGAGGGCTAATCAGGACAGAGGTATTACTTTGTGGTTAAAGCACTTACACTCTTTCAGATTTGCCACCAATACCCCAGTTATCATAAATGCAGTCACAGAACTGGGTCACAGGATGTCTGCCGCAACAGGGAGCGGCACTGCCCGCAGAGGGAGTTGTGTGTAAATACTCCGAGGGTAGAGTTAGTTTTAGGAGGAGGATCAGATGATTTTCAGCTTTGACCTTAGGACGTTAGTTTCAGAATTGCTGGCAGAGGTACCCATCTCACCTTTCTGGAAAAGCCATCAGCATTAGGGAACCTCAAAGATTAAAGCCACTTTTGCAGGTGGAGGCAGGGGTTTCCCCTCCACACTTCCAATGGAAATTAAGCCAGTGGCCATTACTGGCTCAGTAACTCCTTAGGACAGTGAGTATAAATGATCTAAGCTACTATCTGTGGAGATACTTCACAGAAGAGGGGAGGGAGTTTAAAACAGCTTCTCAGCTTTCCAGTACTTCCCATTTGTCCATGAGGACAAAACTCTCAGTTTCAGACGGAAGCTGTAACTTGCTGCTGCTGTTTGCTCTTTAACACACATTTTCATCTGGAAGTTTCAGCAGAACCAGCTTCAGTAATTGAAGTCCTTCAAAGCCATACACAGTTTCGGGTAGTCACAACCACATTTAAGAACACTGTTAGTCTTAAGAAACAACAAGCTAGTTTGCTGAGTGCTCCCTCCAGCAAGCTGGCAGAGCCGTGCACGGCTACAGGCTCCATCTGCAGAGACACAGTGCTTTTGAGCAAGAAAGAAGTTAACTCGTCACTCAAGCCACCCCCTTCGTTAACACTATTATCATGTCTAAGCCAAGTGATCATGTGAAATAGCTACAGGCAGGTCTGGCAGGACTGTCAACAGGAAGGGGATGCCCAACTGATCTGTCTGCCTCCTGAGGCACCCACTTCCCCCAACATCAACACAAGTCAGCAGTGATGTCCAGGGTGCACATCACATGCTGTCCCTGAATGGCTGGGTGGGAAAGCCACCTCCTGTGGACCCCCTCACACAGCTTTGGTCTTCGCTAGATAAGCAGAAAAGAGCTTTCAGACCCAAAACTGCTCAGTCACAGATCAGAGACCCATAGTGTTACTAAGAAGTCATCTCAGGGCTAGGAATAAGCCTTCAGAGAAGGATTTGAAGCCTTTCAGCTCTTCCCCAAAGCACAGCAGATGCAGCACAACACCATAAAAATGTCACCTTTGGCCGCCAAAAGCCAAGACACCCCCACCCACAGGTAGAGAAAAGCAGCAGAGACGCAGCACACAGCCCTATGTGTTCCTAGGGAGCTGGACAAGCCCCATGGGCACAGCTAGCGGGGCACAGCCCCTCAGCAGGTACACTTTAGCCTCAGTGCTCCCCAGGGCCAGGAGCCAATGGCTCCGGGCACAGAGCCATTTCTGAGCCCCGCACCCACCCTCCGTCCCTGGGAGGGCTGCAAAGAGCCACCTGAAGCAAAGGGCAACTTCAGGGAGCCCCCAGCCCCGCCACAAACCCCATAAACACCTCCCCACCAGCCCTGCCTTACCTGCCTCCTCTGCTCCCCAGCACTGACAAGACAGGGAGTGTGGGGCCTCGCCCCACATAAATACCCCAGAGGCCTGAGGAACAGCTGCGGGAGCCAATTGGGACGCTGCAGATGCTGGTGTGGCCAATGGGGAGTGGATGGGAGAGGCAGGGGTGGGAGGTGTGCGTGGGGCAGGCTGAGGGAGGCAGGTGAGGGGCTTGGGGACCCCTCCAGCGCCCTGATGGCTGTGGGTGGGGATGCTGCTGTTTGTCCCCCCAAGAGGGACATACCTGCTGGGGTGTCTCAGAGGGCCCTGTTGGAGGGTGTCCATCCCCGAGCACTTTGGCCTTGGGGCTGTGCTGTGGGGTGCATTGCCCCACAGCAGCTGTGGACAGGGATGCACCCGCTGGCGTGGCACTGAGGGACAGCGGCACTGGAAATCTGTGGGGATCTGCCCCACGGTTGTGAAATGGGCTCAGCCCATCAGCCTGCAGGCACCGCTCCTGTTCCCATGCCCTTGCACGCCCATTCAGCTAAATCCCTTTGTTGGATGATCCTGCTTGCCACCATGTTGGCTCAAACACTTGCTTCTGGGAGCCAAGAAAGGCCTGGCCAGAGACTGAGCTGTTTCTGCAAACCCTGTAGCAAAGACCTGCTCATGAAGGTGCGTCTGTGCTGCTAGGGATGCAGATTCAAGCGTGGGCCTTGCCCGCCATCCACAGTGGGGTTGTGAAACACATCCTCAGCCTTTAGTTTAGCAGTAGCACTGGAGCTGCTTGGAAAGAGGGTGCTGGGGCAGGAGTTCATCCCCTGCTCCCCAGGTCAGGGGGCCTGTTCCCCACATGGGCATGTGCTTGGCTTTTTCTGAAGAGCAGCTGAGTTAGCAGCCAGTAGCATGGCTGGAAAGTCCATGCATGGGTGGTGGGGCTCAGCATGCTTACGCCTGCTCTTGGGCTGCTCCTTGCATGGCATCGCAGATGTTGTCAAGAAGTCCCAGAGAAGTAAGACGTGGGGTCTGTGATGTGAAAACATCACTCAGCCATGACGTTTTCTTGGCAAATCTCTCCTACCCTGCAGTGAGGGTGCTGTAACTACCCAAGGAGGAAGACATGCTCTCCCGCTCTCAGCCCTTGCCTGGCTACAGCAAATACGTGATGGTGAAATGTGCTGCTTCTCAAGTTTGCTGTGATTTTCAAGATAGGGATTGCCTTTTATTTTTATACTTGTAGAGGGCCCAGCAATGCAGGACTCTGAGCCTGGCTGGGGGACGTTTGCGCTCTTTAATAGCAGTAAAAATAATGAGAATTTTTGTTAAATTTTTGCTTTTCCATTTGCACTTTTTCATCTTCAGATGTCAAGAACTGGTTTGAAACCGTCAACTACGCTTCCTGTTGTCTGTTTTCAAGATCAGCGGGGGAGGAAACTGAGGCAGAGGTATGAATTATCTGAAGTCTTCTAAAGCTATTAAACTGATTGAGTCACCTTGTTTTTGGTCGGTGAATGCAGGAGACCTTGGGTCTCATTTCTGTATTGCCCACAGTAAGCCATGAAGGCAGTGGGAGCAGGAGGTTGTCAATGTTTTTTGAAAATGTGCTGTTAAGCTGACAAAAATGTAGACAATTATTACTTTGAGAGATAAATTATCCCTCTCCTTACTTGAGTCAGACTTATCATGGAGTCATTGGCTGAAAAGACCTCTGGAGGTCAGGTAGTCCAACCTGCTACTGAAGACAGGACTATTAGCAATGCTAGGTCAAGTCAGCTGTGGGCTTTGTCCAGCTGAGTCTTGAAAACTCCCAGGGATGGAGATCTCACAGAGCTTCTCTGGATATTGGACCCAGTATTGCATTATGTTCCTAATGAAGAAGCAGTTCTTAATGTCCACTCTGAACTTCCCCAGCTACAAATTGTGGCTTTTGCCTCTTGTTTTACCATGTGCACTGCTGAGACGACTTTTTGTGCATTTGGCTGTGTGACATATATATTCTAGCATCACCCGAGAACCTTTCATCTAACAAACTCCCTGGCAGTGCATGGTGCCTCCTTTGATCTTGTTCCCTTCACAGGGTAAATTGCAGTTTTGAAGTGTTCAATGTCTTGTACTAAAACTTAAGCTGATTAGCAGGTGTCACATGGTGGCTTTTATAGGTTCTGAAGTGTGTAGGGGAAAGAATGGATGTTCCTGTCTGTCCTCTGAAGATCTGATGAAATGTTTTTTTTGCATCAAGAATCAAGAAATGAGTCCTATATTTTTCTGAATGTTGGCCTGTATAAGGACAGTGGCTGCATCCTCAGGTAAAGTGTCAATGACACAAATTGTCAGTTAGTTCATGGGTGTGAAGTGCCTGAGTCGGCCAGGCCAGTTGTGGTGGTGATGGTGAAAGTCTCATGAGGCAGGTTATATTTCATCACCTAAGTGGGTAAAACAGCACTATCTGCATTGTACACCTTCATGTGGCTTGTAATGTGGCACAGATGAATGTGAGCAGAAGTGGCAAGTGGTTTGCATGAGATAACCGGTAATTATAATTAACAAGCCAATGTTTAATATCTAAAGTGTGGCTTTAGATACTAGGTCAAAATACCAATGCTTGGAGCTCCTGCTCAGTGGTAGACCTACCTGCAATGTCAGAACGCTGAAAATTTGGAGATTGCAATTTCAGAGCAAAGGTTTGCATGATCATTTCTGTGATTCTTGTTAGTGTATAAACGCCACATACTTAAAGCCGAGATAAAATCAGTTCTAAGAAGTTTGGTGCATGTGGGAAGGGCGTAGGAGGAAGAAGAGAAACATGTTTGGGGAAGAGAAAGGGAGTCATGTTGGCTGGAGTGAACGAGCCCTGTGGCACTGGGCAGCACTTTCCACAAAAAGCAGCATCGTGTCAGTAACTGCAGCCTTTTGTGAAAATGCTGCATCATCAAGACATGGGGCAGAATCTTTCTGGTGATCCCCAGGTGTAAACCCTGTCTCCTCTGCCTGTCGGCAGCCAGGAAACCCTGCTCCTCTGCAGCCCTGCTGCTAGCTTACAGCTCTCATTTCAGCTGCGTCCTGGGGTCTGCCCACGGATGAGGCTTCTGCAGCTACATGCTTCTCAGTTGTCCCAGTCCTGTTTGGATTCTGTTGAGAGGAAAGAGTGCAGGTATGTCAAGGATTTGGAGGATCAGGCCCTTATGTTGGGTCCCACTTTTAGGTGCAATTCCTTTCCCTGCTCTGTGGTGCGTCACAGCTCAACATCGTCTCTTTGGGGACCAGAGGCCACATGTGACACTGAAGCACCCCATCTGCAAGTGTTCATCTACTGCAACGGAAATGATCTTGTTGATCTTCCGTGGCATTTACTCCATTAGTAACCTGCCACGATGCCATGATCACCTTCCCCGGGGCAGACACAGGCACGAGAAAAGATGATTCAAGGGTGAGGAATGCACTGCTTTGACTTCTGTTCCTCCATTAAGTCAAGCCTGGGCTTCCAGCAAACTGTTTGTCCCTCTTTTAGGAGCTGCAGCGCGGTGTTGTCTGGAGCCCAATGAGGGGACAAGTCAGCCTGTGGTCTTTGCCATTTGTTGCTGTGCAAAGTCCACAACATATTTGCTGACAGCCCCATCTGTCTCCACTGCCTGGAGACTCTGCTTCCTCATGTCCCTGTCTTCCTCTCCTCCACCGCTTCCCCTTGCTGGGAGTGGTCCTTGGGGTAGCAGTGGCAGAAGTAGTTTCAGCTGGTCACATCAACTCAAAGCACTCTTTCCCCCTCATGCTCCAGCTTCCTGTCAGCTGCAGCAGCCTTGTCCAAGGCCACACTCTGAAGGAATGGTGAGTGTCCGTGAGACGATCCTGCAGTGCTGGGTGTCTGGATCCACAGCAGTGATGGAGCAGGGCCATGGCAGAGATATCCTGTCGTGTGCTACCCATCTGTTAGTCTCTTTCCCCAGTCTTTGCATGCCAATCTCTGAAAGCAGCAGCCTTCAAAGTGCTATGGCCTTCTGAAAACAGCTCTCCGGTGAAGTACCGAAAGCTTCAGCCCGACTCTTGCCTCCCAAGAAACCCCCCTGGTCTCTCCAAGACTTCAAAGTGCTTTCCTCGTTCAGGGCATGCTGCAGCTCTCTGCTGCCCTCACCCTGCATCAGCAGAAACAGGAGTTACCTGTCTCGGGCTGCCTGGCTGCCCAGCTCACCCTGAGGGTTTCCCAGCCCCTGCTTCCCTTCCAGCAGCTTACCTACCCTAGCATAAGGGCAGGCGGCAGCAGCTCAGGCAGGTTCCTGCCCTAAGCCCCAGCCGGCTTTGCCCTCGCTGCAGGGAACAGCCTGATGGGTTCTTGGCTGTGCTCCCAGTCTTCCAGTTCACCTTTCTGCCGGTTTTCAGACTACAGGCTGGTTTTCTGCACACCCTTCTGTTCCTCCCTCTACAGCTGCACTCTTGCCTCACACTGTGTCATCTGGGCCTGCTAAGTGTGTCCTCTCCACCTAGGCCATTTCCGAGACCCCTATTTTTGCTCCCCCAGTAATCAGAAACACAGGCTTCCTTTACATTACTCTGCAGTCTTGGGGTTTGGCAAGCTTGACCCCAATTATTTTGGAAATTGGAGCATTAGGGAGGGCAGCATTTGTCTTGGATTCCAGCATCATCTTTTCATTTTGGTCTTCCGATGGGTGGCAAAGATCTTGTCCAGGACAACTGAGTGCAAAACAAATAACATCTTTGAAATACATTTGCTTAACCTGTTGTCGATATCTATCATGCAGCTGGCCTTCTGCAAGCTAAGCAACTTGGTCTTACCATGAGCCTTTTAACCATTTAGAGTGTTTGTACCTCTTGTGATGCTTCTTGTGGTTTTATGGGACCAGCCCCCCTGCTATTTTTCCCAGAAAGTGCCATAAAGGCATTATAAGGGCTGGACTATGAATCCTAATAACTGTAATGGGGAGACTGTGCTGCCTACCCAAGGATAAATTGGGCCCCCTTGGAATTGATAAGATTGCCTATCAATTCTTCTTCATTCAAGACTTGTTTTAGTGATGTTTCTCAGCTGGTAGTTCTTATGTACATGCCTGGACTTTTGTTTCTCCTAAAACATTGTGCCAAAATGTCACTTTGAGTAGTATTTCCATGGGCTGTGAGACTGGTAGAATTTTGTCCTGCTAATTGCAGCTTTTTGCAAATGAATTCAACAATGCTTTAAGTTTTCATAAACTGAACTGGATATCCCTGCTGGCAGGAGGACCGAGATATTGTTTCCTCACAGCATGAGGCATTTACCAGATGGCAGAACAGTGTTTTCAATCAGAATTGTAACTCCAAAGAAAAGAAATGCCTCAATCTGAAAGGGAGGAAACTAAAACTCATCTGCCTCTTAGAAAACTGCAATATAACGAAGTCAATGTTCTTTTTTCTGACTTTCTATGGAAACCTGAGGCTCACAGGGCTTTATCTCACTGACACCAAGTTCTCTGTAAGTTACTCTGGCAATATTCTTGTTTTAATGGAAGAGAGGACCTTAAAAGGAGAGCATATATAATTTAACCTCTGATGAAATCAGTGTTCCATTACTACAATGATCTAGAATTGAGCCTTATTTTAAGTGATTTCTAGACCCAACCGAACAGTGTGTAGGCTGCAGCACAGTTTTTGCAGTATGTGGATTCACTGAATGAGTAAAAGGTTCTCTAGAAAGTGGGCTGCTTCTCTTCTGACTATGATAGTTCTCGGGATGCTACTAGTCACACGCAGCAACTGGCTGGAGCCTTTTCCTTGAACAGCCCGTGTCTTACAGTAAGACTGTGTTCCTTGCACGGTGATGGGAACTGCCGAGGGCAAAAGAAAATGTCCTATGTATCCATACACACTCAGATATGTGTATATAATTCTTAAATGGACATGAGACACGACCCTAATGGGGGATACGGTAGGGTGAAATGCAAGGGAGTAAGGTGCTATCAGAAATGTATTTAGCATCTGAGTGTCAAAAAGTTGACATGAACAGCTAACTGTTCAAATACACAATCCTTGTATGTCAGCTTCATGGGACAGAGAGCACTCAAGGAAAGAAGGGTCAGGTCTGTATCTTAAAGTGGCTTTTTTTGACCTTCCTATGGTACTTCTATAGAGATGTAAGTGATGCTGGAAAAAAGTCTGAAAGAGGGTAGTAAATGTCTGTCGTTAAACTGTCCTGCATCTGGAAGTCATGAGGGATGTGGGTTCTCCACTACTCTGGAAATGGGTGACCGAATATGGATCCAGGTATGCTGTTAGGCACCGCTAATTTGAACTTTAGGCTAGGAGATCCAAAACTGAGATGCTTTAGATATGCAACCCTGTTCTTATATAGGTGAAAATAGTTTTTCCAATACTCAGCCTTTCCTCCTGCTCCCTGCCAGGTCTGTAATGTCTGATAACCCTCTCAGGCTGTGAGAAGGTCTTGCTGCTGTGGTAGGTCAAGGTTAAGACTCTAGTGCATCTACAAGGGGAAAAAATGACATTCTGGGAGGAAATGAAGCCTGACTGCGGCAGGTCGCAGGTCAGATTCGAGGCTTTTGTGCGTTGACACATGCCTAACCTTTGGTACTAACCTAATCTAGGCCAGTGACTTTCAACCTGTGATCTGTGGTTTTTACTGTGGGATCCCCAACAGATCCTAAGAAAGGAGGGGAATAAGGAAGAGGCGGACGCCGCTTAGGAGGCTTTCGTGTGCCGTATGCATTCTCTACAGTGGTCTGCAAATCAGGGGGGTGAGCGGGTGCTGCAGCCCTCTGATTCTGTATTTTTTAATGTGAGAGGTTAGCTCAGTGGGTGCAGGGCAGGGTATAACACGGGAAATACTGTTTTGCATTTATCTTCAGTGCGCCTCGTGTTCTCTTTGTCCGTAGAGGCAGGGCAGCGGCTCTGTGGGGCCTCGGCAGGCTGCAGTGTTGGCGGAGCTATTCTGGCAGCGCCGAACCCGCCGCCATTCCCGCTTTCTCACCGCGGAGTCTTTCTCTGCCACAGTCACCAATTTTCATGCTTTTATCCTTCTTTTGAAGCTGACTCTTCTCAGAAACTTCTTGGTTAATAAACTGCTTACGGTTTATTCCATCCGATGGCCACCTTAAGCAAACTTTATAATTTTTAATTTCTTCGTAGTGTTAGTAGTTTGGGGGAAAAACATACCCCCGGACCAGCCCTTTTTGTTGGCACACGCAGCCACGCGCACGGCCCTGCTGTGTCACCCCGGCCACGTTTTCATGAGTGGGACCATACACAAGCCCCAGAAACGACCCGGGAGCTAACGGCCTGGGGAGTTAGAGGCCTTTTGATGGATTATTCGGATTATTCGGATTATTCGCATGGCGGCAGGGCCTGCAGCTCCCTGGGGGCACTAGACTCCTCGGGTGAGAGGGTGCCTTGGGAGGGCGGCTGTTGGAGGGGGAACCATTTGGGTCTCCTCTCCCGCAGGGCTGTCCGTGGCCTGGTTTTTAGGACAATAACCGGCACCGTGGCCGCAGCCCCGGAGGGCGAGTGGCTTTCCCGGCGGCGGAGCCCGCCTGGCGCGGCCGCCTCGGGATTTTGGGGGGGTGGGTGTTTGCCCTCCTTGGCAGCGGAGCGGGGGCGCCGGGCCGGGCCGGGCCACTCGCCGGGGATCCCCGGTGCCGCCCCCGGGGAGCGCCGGTTCCGCCGGGTCCCTCCCCCTTCCCCGCGGGGCGGTGCTCCCGGGAGGTGGCGGCGGCGGCCCCGCCCCGCCCGCTCGTTCCCGCCAGCGGTGGCCAATGGGCGGGCGCCCGCCGCGCACGGGGCTTTTCCGCGCCAAACTCCAAAGCCCGGGGAGAGCGCGGGCGGCGGCCTCCAGCACCGCCACGCCGGTGAGTCCCGCCGGGCCGCCCCATCCCGCCGCGGGACGGGGAGCGGCCGCCGGTGGCACTGAGAGAGGGCGCAGAGGTTTTTGCCGCCCTCTCTCCGTATCCGTGCCGGGGGCGTTGCGGGGAGCGGCTCTGCGGCGCCCGAGCCGGTGACAGCTGCCGGGGCACGGTGCGCGGGTCCGTTGCTCCCCCCGCCCGGCTCGGGGCGGGTCTCACCGGGGGGTGAGCGCTCCGGTGCCGGTTGGCAGGACCGACCCCCCCCCGCCCCGGCCCTGAAACGGGACCGCGGGAGGGAGCGGTGTGACCGGGAAGGGTGGTGACCGGCGGCGCCGGTGGCGGGGCGCGGCCCGGCATCGCCCCGCTTGGCTTTCGGGGCTGATGCGGATCGGACTGGCGGCGCCCGGGCCGGGACCGGGGGCGGCGGGGGCCGCTGACAACCTCCCGTTTTTTCCGGGGCCGGAACGAAAGTGGTTCTCCCCCCACCCCGGTGTGAGCGTGCGGGCTGTGGGGCTGTAGCCTCCGGTACCCTCCGCGGCGCGATGGGCGGGGGCTGTGTATCCCCCCTGTACCCCGGGCGGGAGCTCCTACCGGCCCGCGGTAGGAGGGTGGGGGCCGCCGGCCGGTGAAGGCCCCTTTAAGACCGCCCGCTCCCCCTCTCATTTGCATGATCACGCGAGACTTGGGCCGTTGGCTGCGGAGGGCGGGGGGAGCGTTTCAATTGTGGCGCGAGATACAGTTGGCGCGCGCCGCCCGCCCGCGAGGCGGCAGAGAGGCACGGGCGCAACCAGAGCCGTTAGGCTCAGCGTGGGAGGGGCGGGATTAATCCTCCAGTAACCAATCGGTGCCAGAACCGGCCGGGCTATCGACCAATAGCGCGGGGGCGGGGGGGTAAGAGGGAGGGCGGGCCGGCCGGCTGGCTGGCGGGCCGGGCGGCGGGGCCGGGACGGCGCGGTAGGTTGAGCGGTCTCATTGATTCGGTGAGCGTCGGGCCGGACTTCGGCGGGTACCGTCGTTTAAACACCGTTTGTTTTCTTCCCGGTGTAAACAGAACCGGCGCCATGTGGATCCAGGTGCGCACCATGGACGGGAAGGAGACCCACCGCGTGGATTCGCTCTCCAAACTCACCAAGGTGGAGGGGCTGCGTCTACGGATACACGAGGTTTTCGGTGTCGAGCCCCACCAGCAACGTCTCTTTTACCGCGGCAAGCAGGTACCGACGCGACGGGGGGGGATTTGACAGCCCCAGCCCCGCAGCAACGAGGGAACGAGGGCGGGCGGGGGGGGCCCGCAGCTGCCTTATCGGCTGCGGGCCCCCCCTGCCCGTCCCCACCCGTCCCCACCCCCTCCAACCGTGTCCCCCGCTAGCTGGAGAGGGATATTTTAATTAATTTTTTTTGTAATTGCTTGAAAACGGGGTGTTTTGCTGCCATCTACTGATTCCGGAGGATTCAGCAAGATAGTGGTTTTTGGGTGTTTTTTTTTTTTTTTACTTGCAAAAGGTGGTGAGTTTTTTCCCCCCTTACTATTTTTCATCTAGTCTGCTGCTTTTCTGTCTTGACACCGCTCTGCCGAAGTCTCTGAAAATACAGATATGACCAGAGGTTTTGTGGTCTTAAAGTGCTTGAAGTTTTTTGAGCCTTGCAAATTTTACTGCTCTGAAAGCCGTAAAGATCCCGTTTCCCATTTTTCTTTGTAAATTGGGATAACAGCCCGTGATTTTTAAGTTCTTCTGCTCTTACATCACAATCTCATTAGGTACAGAACCCGCTGTAAAACCTTGAGTGGTTCATTAGCATATTATGTTCTCGACAGTCTGTTTATTAACTGTACAACTGCGATCGTAATGCACCTAAATTAGTATTAAAAACAACTGAAACTGTTTTCAAATACATTTTCCGTATCCTCCACAGTACTGCACTGCTAAACTTGCATGCTAAACAGACTTCTGAAACGGTGGTTTGTTGTTTAAAGAAATTCATTTCAGAAATAGCGGGCTACTTTAGACTGCAATGGGAATACTGTGAGATGGGTGGAGTTCGACAATTTCTTCTAGTCCCTTTTTTTCCACCTTTCCCTCCCTTTTAGGATAACTAGAGCTAGCTGTACATTATAATTAGTAGATGTGGCTGTAGGATATGGAAATACACCCGGATTTGCTTTAATCTAGCAAGCTCGGGTACCAGTAGTAGTAAAAAAAGAGGCTTGTAGGAATATGTAGCATCTCTGAAGGGCTTGTCACCTCGGTTTTGTTGTTAGTGTAGATTCGGGTGCAGTAATTACCCATTTGTTGTTGTAGATAAAGCGATAAGGGAGGATTGGTCCAGGGTACATACCAGCTGTCAGCCTTACTTACACTGAAGTCTGTGCAGATAACTAGGGTTGAACAGATTTTCAGTAGAAGTGATAGCTTTTTTCAGAAAGGATGCACTTGCCTTGTAAAGATGATTCCTCTTTGTGTAACTCCAGTAGTTCTTAGTTTAGGTGTGGTTTTAGACAGAAACATTTATCCAGTGTGATCTAACCTCTCTTACTCATCGTTCCCCTGCTGTGCTCATTTGTGCTTTGTCTGGCTTTTTGAATCGTTAGAAATGTTCTAACTACTAGTAGTAAAAATTTTAAAATTATGTTAGGAAAATAGTTGTTCATTAAAAAACCTGCCTCCTTTGTCAGAGGTACGTTTTCAGATGCTGGCACTTCTTGCAGACTCTCCTTTGAACTCCCGCAGTTTCACGCCCTGTTCGTGCGCTCTGCTTTTCCATTTCTGTGTGCACCTGTCGTCACTTGTGTTCTTTGGTGATAACTACTGTTGCTAATGATACCGTATTTGTAATATTGTCTCTTTGTTAAGAAGAAACAACCGATTTCTGGTTTGTTCTTGTGTATCTCCGTGAGTTTTCATCTCTAAACCAGAAAAAGTCGAGATCGCTCCCTGCACGGTCAAATTTCCAGGGATTGTTCCATAGCCATTTTATGCCATAAATCAGAATTGAATTATCATAGTGATTCCCGTGAAGTGTAAATTTTTGTGGTTTTGCTCTGTTTCCCCCTGATAGAGAACAAAGCTCTGGGGATTGCATTTTCTGGTGGTTTGGGCTGGAAGGGGATGGTCATTTCCTGTATAATTTCTTAGTCAGACCTTAAATATGTGGTGAAGCTTGTCTAAACTTATAACTGCACTGTGGTCTCAAGTATTACATTTTAACTCTAAAACGGTAGTGCTCCTCAGAGTTCTTGAAAGGTAATTGAAAAAACTGTTTGGTCCTCTGTGCTTCTCTTACTTTTTGCAGGGGTAGGATCTTGATTTGACTTGCAAAATAAACTCTTAAAATTAGACAGAGTGTGAAATTAGGGCATGCCTGGCTGTGCTACAACGTGATTGGGTAGTTTCAAGTTGAATTGACTCTTTTTTGATTTTACTCTCAATGGAAAAATTGTGTGCTTGCCCAGAGAAAAGTAGGTGATTAACTCTTTGGCTTCTAGTTAATGCCACGTTTAACAGAGCGATGTTGTAACAATGACATACACAACTACAATATAAAGACCAGTCTGCGTTAGTGTTCATGTTATGGGATGTGTCTGATTTAAGGAAGAAAGAGCTTCCTTTCGAGTTTGTAGGTCACGTGGAATTATCTTTAAATCCTGATAGGAATTTAGGGGATCTGTAGTTCTTGAAGTCCTTCTTCCCAGAGTTGCTATTTCTAGGGAATGTACTGCAAACCTTTTCAGACCTCCTAGAATGCTGTGGCTTAATCTGGGTAGCAAGTCTACCGCAGCATGGAAGTCTTGTTTTTCTAGCTTGGAGAGTCTCTTGAAAAAAGAACATTTTAAATATGAAGAACAACAATCTATAAGTAACTGTGATGCTGAAGAACTGCCAAGTTCCTTGATTGTTAATGGTTTTCAAGCAACGTGCTCTTTCTTGGCACACAGAGACAATTACAGCATGATGGGTGGTTTTGAATTGGAGAATCTCTGTTGAACGAAATAACCAGATTATTTTGATGCTTTCCCTGTAGATGGAAGATGGTCACTCCCTTTTCGATTACAGTGTTGGACTGAACGATATTGTTCAACTCTTGGTCAGACAAAGCCCAGCAGTGCTTCCTGCTGTTAGTAAGGAAAAGGATTCTGAACTCTCTGACACAGACTCTGGCTGTGGCTCAGGCCAAAGCGAATCTGACAAAAGCTCTCACAATGGAGAAGGTGCCATGGAACTGGAGGGACAGCCGAGCACAGCGGCGCAATCCGACTGGACTGACCCGGGATTTGGTCTCTATAAGGTGAGTTGATTAAAAAGCTAAGATTATTTAAAACTTGCACTTTAGGAGGGGAGTTGTTTCTCTGTAGTTGAGAATTTCTAAAAATCTTTAATGCCCCAATTGTGTGGGTGTTTTCCCTTTTTTTTTCTTAAACGCTCCAAGAACAAACAAACAAAAATACCAACCAACCCACAAACCAATTGAATGCAACATGTTGTAGGTCAAAACATTTTATTTTTCATTTTATCCTTTTAACTAAAACTACAATACATGAATTGATTGGCGGGGGGGGGAAGAAAAGGCATTGAGAGTGCCTGTTTTGATTTAAAAAATTTTCCCAATATTTTTGCTTGGAGTCACTGCATTTGTCAAAGCTGAAACTTTCTTGAATGAACAAAAGAAAATCTCAACCAGCTGTTCAGAATAATTTTACTTGTCTCTTTCCATGGATTTTATTACAGATCTAGTGATGTCTTTGCCAGACTATGAGCAAGACAGTCCTGAAAGTCTGTTATAGACTAACTAATAATGATTTATACTAGATAAGAAAGCTGTTTGTACACATGGTGGTGCAGAATGTATATTTAGCCTTAGAGGTTCAACCTGAGAAGACTGTAGGGGTGCACAATGGGATCAGGAAGGCAAAGGAAATCTTAATTTTTAAGATGATCTGTTAAATATCTTGATAATGAAGTTCTTGAAATGGTTAAATCTTCAAGTAGACTTGGAAATTAATACTTAATTTGAAAATCCATTTTTGGTGATCTGTACGCTTTGCTTTGTATAGATCAATGACTTGGTTGATGCTCGAGATATGAATATGGGAGCTTGGTTTGAAGCCCAAGTTGTAAATGTAACCAGAAGAAAACCTGCAAATGAATCGGCTGACATTTGCACAGATCCTGATCAGCCAACAACCATTCCTGAAGAAGATGTAATATACCACGTGAAATACGAAGAGTGAGTTTTGTTACCTTCTTGGTTAATAAAGTCATTTGGATCATGATGTTGATGGGAAATTTTATTGTAGAGATCCACAAGGTAAAACAGAACTGGGCTGGCACAGTTGTTACATGGCTGAACCCTGTTAACTGTAAGTTTGTCTTACAGTTGGAATTCCAACTGGAATTCTACTGGGCTGGAATCAAGTTTTTAGAAATATGAAATGCCGTTATCCAAGTTTTAAATGGTATACAATAGTAGCAAAGTTAGACTGCCTGATTCTGGCTGTGTCTGTGTGGGAGAGGGGGATTTTGTTCCTGATGGTATGCTTGTGTGTTGTGTGTGGCATCAGTTGTTAAATTGACCTGTCTGGATAAAATCTATCACTTATAACAACTTGTGATGTTGAATCTGATTTTTCTTCTCTATCCCCCCCTGCCTCTCTTCTACTTCAAGTTATCCAGAGAATGGAGTCGTAGAATTGAGTTCGAATGATGTACGGGCTCGTGCACGGACTATTTTGAAGTGGCACCAGCTAGAAGTAGGACAGGTGGTGATGGTCAACTATAATCCCGATGAACCAAAAGAGAGAGGTTTTTGGTACGATGCGGAGATTCTGCAAAAAAGGGAAACGAAAATGATCAGGGAGATAAATGCAAAGATATTACTTGGGTAAGCAAATTCATAAAGAATAGAAATGTGGAATAAATTGAACTCTTCAACTCTACTTAAGCTTTCATGAGGTCCAAGTGATTCTGCCAAAAAAACCAATGCAACGCAAATGGTGCAAGAGAAGTGCTGGGGAGACACGAGAAGCTGGGCTGTCCTTTTTGGGTGATTGACTTCGTCGTACTGCACTTTTGATTAACTTCTACTGGAGAAATTGGACACTTTAAGGCAACAACAGGGCACGCTGATCCGTGGATTCACATAATGCTGGGAGGGTGTGAAGCCCCATATTCACCAAGAGGCGAAGAATTGTTTACTGTGTTAACTATCCATAATGGTTTTACAAAAACTTCAGTGCAATGATTTGTACTAGATATAATGTAGGCAGAACCCTCACTTTGTAAAGATGATGATAAATTACTCCGATTTTCACCTAGAGGAGAAAATCAGCCTGTATATAAGGGACTTTCATCTTCAGGAGAAAAAAGTATATATTTTTTTAAAATTTCAGACAAGTTTCACAAGGTTGTCACAATATTCCTCCCTTCTCCTCTCACCACAGTGATCTTGACTTTTTAACTATAAAATGAGAAGACTTAGTATGAAATATTTGGGGAGGAGAAGAGTCACTAATGATAACTGGAATGTTACAAGTGTCTGGATTCTTATTGCGACAAAAGGGGTTAAGTTTTAATCGCATGAAAACGATTTGACTCATGCTGATGCTGTCCCAGATAATGTAATGCTGTAACAGGTTTCTTGTGATACAGGACTAATACCAGACCAGTCTGCATTACCGATGTACATGTACAGCTGTGAATTCATGCCCTATGATACTTTCAAAGTATGATCTTTTTTCACTTTTACCAACTTATAGGGATGCTGGTGATTCCTTGAATGACTGCAGAATTACATTAGTGGATGAAATTTATAAAATTGAAGAACCAGGCAGTGCTTGTCCAATTAGCACCGGTCTGTTAAAACGTGAGTCTGTTGCGTAGTTCTTGCATGTCTCAGTCTCGGCTTTGTGAGGATCAGAGGTCTAAGAGTTCCGAGACACTTGTAGTTGTGACTCCTTTGACTGTTTCCAGTATATCTTGGCACTTTCTGGAGCCTGAATATGTACTGAGGTTTCTTTTTGCTAACAGGACAAAATGGACCTGTGTGTAAAGCGTGTAAGGACAACCCAAACAAGACCTGCAGAATTTGTGCTTGCCATATCTGTGGAGGTAAACAAGATCCGGATAAACAGCTTATGTGTGATGAGTGTGATATGGCTTTCCACATCTACTGCCTCAACCCTCCCCTTAGTAGTATACCAGATGATGAGGATTGGTAAGTTCTAAGTATGTGTGTGTGGTATCGCAATTACCATCTAATTAGGAGCAGAAAGTGAGGTCTAGGGCTTCATCTTGCCCTTAGGTGGCAAGATTCTGACTGTACAAACTGAAGAGATGTTTGTGCGGTTTTGGGTTTTTTTGGTAGGACTTTATAGCTTTTCTTGAGCATCAGTTTAGTGAGAGTATGTTCTAAGCTAGTGGTGTTCGAATTTCTTTTCCTAGTTTTGGGACCTGTATGCCTATTTGAAGAGAACTGGAGCTACCTATAAACCAAGTGCAAACCTGATGCCAGGAGGCTTAACTTGTATAATGGTTTTTATGGGTCACTTACAGGTAGTCCACAGGCCCCATCATCATATTAGACTGATGATATCTACTGTTTTATATATGAAATATATATGGTTATAGATATATAGAGATAGTGAAATACATCTATCTATGTACATATAGTGAGGCCAGCAGGGACTAGGGCAGTGATTGTCCCCCTGTTACTTGGCACCGTTGAGGCTGCACCTTGAACACTGTGTTCAGTTTTGGGCCCCTCACTACAAGAAAGACACTGAGGTGCTGGAGCATGTCCGAAGAGCAGCAGCAAAGCTGGTGAGGGGTCTAGAGCACAAGTCTGATGAGGAGCGACTGAGGGAACTGGGGAGTTTGGCCTGGAGAAAAGAGGGCTGAGGGGAGACCTCATCACTCTCTACAACTACCTGACAGGAGGGTGTAGCGAGGTGGGTGTTGGTCTCTTCTCCCAAGTAACAAGCGATAGGACAAGAGGCCAAGTTGCACCAGGGGAGGTTTAGATTGGATATTGGGGAAAATTTCTTCACCTGGAGGGTTGTCAAGCACTGAACAGGCTGCCCAGGGAAGTGGTGGAGTCACCATCCCTGGAGAGATTTAAGACGTGTAGATGTGGCTTGGCAGTGCTGGGTTAATGGTTGGACTCGATGATCTTAAAGGTCTTCTCCAACCTAAACAATTCTATGATTCTATATAGAGAGTGAAATATACTGTTTTATTCCTTGAGTCCTGTTTCAGCATTTTATACCATGTTTTTTATGATACAGCCGACTTCCTGACACACCTGCAATGGCTTAGAAGATTGTGCAAGGATACTAGCTAATACAGGTCTAATTCCAGTATGGAGAGTTGTTTCAGTGTCCTGTCTAGTTTCACATGGGGAAATTGTAACATAACTCAGTATGTTTTGAGGAAATTCTCTTTTAATTTAAGGCTTTGCTACTAGTTAATTTTCATTGACTGGTGACTTTAGGTATTGCCCTGAATGTCGAAATGATGCAAGTGAGGTGGTTTTAGCAGGAGAGAAATTAAAAGAAAGTAAAAAGAAACAAAAGATGGCATCTGCTAATTCATCCTCGCGGAGAGACTGGGGCAAGGTCAGTTCAAAAGCTGTTTTATTTTGAAGAATAGTGTGTGTTAGTTCCCTGTAATTCTTGGCTGATTGGTCTTGCTCTTTGAAACAGGGTATGGCATGTGTTGGTCGCACAAAGGAATGTACCATTGTCCCCTCGAACCACTATGGACCGATTCCTGGGATTCCGGTTGGCACCATGTGGAAGTTCAGAGTTCAGGTAGGAAGCTGAATCCTGGCCTGAGACACTGTACGGAAAAATGGGAATGATCTATGTCTTATGAGAACCTGAAACAGTTAATGCTGGAGTGTATGTCACTGGATATTTAAGTGCAAAAAGGAACGAATTCTGGCTTTGTGTAGACCAAGTGTTCCATAACTAATGCTGCATTGTCCAGGCATTTCAAGTGTTTTTTTCCTCTAGTGCTTTTTTTGGTAACTCAAAACTCCCAAACCAAATATATGTGTTTCCAGTAGTTTGTCTTGGAGGTGTGTAGTATCTTCCACTTGTTCTGTTGGTAAGGGTGTCTCTTGGATATCTAGATACATTAAACAGAAGTTTTTCTCATCCTGTTAGAAATTTGGGGAAGAAAAAGCACTGACCTATCCAGATCTTGTTTTCAAGTATTAGATGAAGGTTGCTATTGCAAGTCTTTCAAACCCAATCCCCTTTTACAAACTTTTAATATCTATATTATTCTTAAATTCCTGGAGCTTTTTAATAAGCAATCTCAGGAAGATCCAAATTTCTAAATTCACATAATAAAAAAATCCCATGTGCTCAATTCACTGAAATATTCAATGGCTTATTTTTTAAAAGCATTTTTCTTTCTTCTATTTGGAGCTTTTTGGATGATAGTGGTGAGAGCACAATTTTACCCTGTAATATATGCAAAATGAATTTGAAATAGTACTATTAGTTAACTTAGTTCCAAGACCAAAGGGTAGTCATACTGTCTGTAGCCTGTTGACAGCAGTTGCCCAGCAAACGTGTTTGGCTTTTTTTTTTCCCCCAGGTGAGCGAATCCGGTGTTCACAGACCCCACGTAGCAGGCATACATGGCAGAAGTAATGACGGCGCCTACTCCTTGGTTCTGGCAGGAGGCTATGAAGATGACATAGTAAGTGAATCTTGATTATTTATGCCTGAGAACCAATTACCTTGTAGTTAAAAGAAAGACTTGGCCTTAGTTAGGTTTTACACTCTGTATCAGACATTTCCCCATCTTGATGGGGGAATAACACTAAGAAGAAGAACTATGTTCTTCAGAAGAAAACTAGGCGAAGGAAAATTACAATCCAGTAATATGTGCCAACCTGAGAAACAGGATCACCTGAATTATGTTTAATACCCATACGACGGCTTTCAATCCAAGAGTCCTTAGCTGCCTTTTTGGGGTCTCCATGGCATCCACAGTTTGGACAGTCTCACGGTATATGCTTCCTGTGTCGGGAGAGTGTTCAGAACAAAACTAGGGACAGAAGTCCTACTTCTGAATACACCTTTTGGTTCTGCTAGCCAAACCTAAGCTGTACCAGGCTCTACTGCTTGTTCTTTTTTGCAGATCACTGGTGCATTACTAGCCTGTACACCCTTACCCTATTAGAACTCGGGTAACAGGTAGCCCACAAATCTCAGTAGCTGTTCTAAGTCTTAATTCTGAGTGAGGCACAAGTTACACTATCTTTATCTAGAACATGCCCCTGCACTTCCAAGCAGATTCTGAGTGGTGTGCCGCTCTCTTGGCGGAGGTCTCTGTGCTGTTAACATGTGTGACAAGGCAACAATTGTCACCTTGGCTCTTTTGCCAATGTAACAGAGGAGCATAGACTGAGTCTGGGAGCTTAAATGGAGGAAGCATCTTTCCTTTTTTCAGAACAGCCTATTAAAGCTACTTGATTAAAAGACTCTTCTGCTTTTATTGAATTATTTTTGTGAATGCGTTGAAACCATCCATGTACGTTTCAGGATCATGGAAATTCCTTCACATATACAGGGAGCGGAGGGCGTGATCTCTCTGGAAACAAACGCACAGCGGAGCAGTCTTGTGATCAAAAACTCACCAATATGAACAGGTCGGCAACATTCGCACTCCATTCCTAACCCTAGTGGCTGGCAATCTGTCAACCTGAAAAATCGTTTCTCCTGTTTGTATCAAAAGAAACTGGCTAAGTGGAAAAGCTGTTGAAATTGTTTCCACTGTGGTGTACGCTGCAGATCAGTTGCACGATAGAAGTGCTTCTTATAGCACACTATAAATGAAACAAAATTGTAAATGGTATTGGGCTTGCATTTAATGTTGACTGAAACTTAAGGAACAGAGTAGTAAATTAGTGTAGACGTTTTCATACTCTCTTCTGAAGACCTTTGCACTCACTGGTGTATGAGTCACCTTGGGAGTCGAGATCATTTGTAATTCTGAACTGTTACTCTCACAAATAAGTGTGGACTTAAGTGGAGGAGGTGGTCCACGCAATTACGTTCAGGTAATGTAATGAATACTGAGCGTATTTAAAACGTGGTCCCCACTCAGGAGGCTTAATTACTATCTTCCAGAGTTCTTAGTGTTATACAAGATATGTGAAAGTGCTAGTATTTAAGACAAACAAACAAAAGCCTGGCTATATCCTTTTTCCTTGGAAGAGATTCGGAAGGGGCTCCTTCTGTATCTGCAAAGTGGCAGTAGCTTCCAGTTTTTTGGTAGCCGTTGCTGTGGTTCAGCACAATGCCAGTATGCTGCTACTCTTATTATTGTACTCAACTGTATCAACGTGTTGCTCTGAGTTAAATAGTACGGTTAAATTTATAACTTGTTAGTAGTTGGTTTACCATGCAAGCTTTGCTTTGCTTTATTTTCCTGCTGATTCTGAAGAGTTCTGCCTGGGAAATACCCTCAGTTGATTGGACTTTCTCTTGCAGAGCTCTGGCTCTGAACTGCAGTGCTCCCATCAATGACAAAAATGGAGCTGAAGCCAAGGACTGGAGAGCTGGGAAGCCGGTCCGAGTAGTGAGGAATGTAAAAGGAGGCAAACATAGCAAATACGCTCCTGTAGAAGGGAACAGATATGATGGAATATATAAGGTAAGAAGGATTTGAATTTGAATTGGGGAAAAATAATTTGGCTATGGACAAGGGGTTTTTATATTGTATGATTGACTTGCATCTGACTTTTTTTTAGGTTGTGAAATACTGGCCTGAGACAGGGAAATCTGGGTTTTTAGTGTGGCGTTACTTACTTAGGAGGGATGATGAAGAACCTGCTCCTTGGACTAAAGAAGGAAAGGACAGGATGAAAAAGCTTGGCCTAACAATGCAGGTACACTTTTGGAACATCATCATGGTTCTCCTAGACAAGGAACTTGATGGATAGCAGGAATTTTTCTATTACACATTCTCATTGAGGATGATCTTCTTCGCCTTGCATAAGAATCAAGACAGCCCCCCTTAGACTGAGGGGCACACCAGTGCTTTCAGTCTTATGGTTTGTTTGTTTTCTTTTTACATCAGGAGGCTAAATGGACAAAACTCACTTTCTCATAGAGAATTTCTATAGTCTATTCAGTACCTTGCAAGAGCAGGGATCTGCTGCTGCAAATAGAGAACCCCTGGAGCAGTTCCAGAGGTCATCTTTCTGACTGGCAGTAGTCTACCGACACGTTTGCATTGGATGCTTTTTGTTTTGTGTTTCTGTAGTATCCTGAAGGGTATTTGGAAGCTGTTGCAAACAAAGATAAGGAAAAAGAAAATAATGGAGATGAGGAGTTTGATACCCCGGGAAAAGGAAAGAGGAAAAGGAAATCAGCAGGTTTGTGGAGTAGGCAAGTGGATATAGAAACCCTTGTAGGTTTTTGTGCATTTTACCTAGTTTCTCTTTTTCTGGTTGCTTTTTGTTTGCTCTTTTACAAGTTCATTGTGTTTTCTTTCAGGTGGGGAGGAGAAACTCATTACCTCCCCTACAGGGACTCCAAAGAAAACTAAAGTTGAGCCATACAAGCTGACATCTCAGCAAAAATCTCTTATAAAAAGTGATGAAGCCAATGAAAAACTGTGGAATGAAGTACTAGAAGCTCTCAAAGATGGACCGGTAATGTCATGCTTTTTTTTCCCCCCTGAAATAAAGTGACAACTATTGTACTATCCCTAGACACAAACCTTTTAGCTGCATTAAAGAAACAGCCTCAGACGGATAAGTGTTTTTTTAGTGTAGACATCCACAGCATAACTTTAAAGCCCTGTATTTGATGTCAGTAAGACAGTTATCAGAACTCGTTTAACGTGACTACTTTTTTTCCTTGCTAAGCTTTGTAGAAAAACTTTCTATGACTAAAGTAAGCCCTTGCATTTAATGTGAGGTGGTTTGTTTTGGGTTTTTTTTTTCTGTATCTTCCAGAGAGTAGTAGCAATAAATTGATTAAAATGTTCTCTTTACAGAAATTTCTAAATAAAGTTGAAGAGGCCTTCTTGTGTATCTGCTGTCAGGAGGTTGTGTTTCGGCCAGTCACAACTGTATGCCAACACAACGTGTGCAAGGTGAGTAGCTGATAGCACTAAACAAGTCAGCTTAAGGCTTGTTGGCTTAACAGACCTCAACAGAAGAGTTCTGAGAGAGGAGTGTGGGGGGTGTCTAGGTTGTTTTTTTTGCCAGTAGTCTTTTAGTATGAGTCAGGTTTATATATTAAAACTTTATGATTTGATAAAAGTTCTTTGATACAGAAAAGTCTGTGCTTTAAAGGAAGCTCCACTATTGTATTGCCACTATCTGATTCTTTTAAAAGATGATGAGAGCTTCTCTGTGGGCTCAGTGATGCTGGTAGGTGATGCTGACAGATTCAACAGTGTTATGGAGCGTATGGGGTTTTGTTTTTTAAAGAGTGAAGTGTTTTTGCAGAAGCTTCAACGGTCTTTAACAGCTGCAGGGGATTTCTTGATCTTCAGAAATGTAATTGAATGAAATCTCTCTACCATATACCTCAACACCGTGTCTGTGACTAACGTGCTCTGTTGAAGTGCACGTGCTGTTGCACATAATGAAGAAAGTTTTCTCTCCAACTGCCAGCCTTGCATTGCTCTCGGCCTTTCTCAGCTCTTGTCAATACCTGGGTGAACTAGGATATAAAAGGAATCTCATTCTCTCCAGTGGGGGCTTTGTAGAATAAGTGAAACTGCACAAGCCTCTTTCTTAACCAATTTTTTTTTTTTGTCCTTCACCAGGATTGTTTGGATAGATCCTTCAAAGCTGATGTATACAGTTGTCCAGCCTGCCGCTACGATCTTGGCAAAAATTATACCATGCAGGTGAATGAAACACTGCAGACCATTCTAACTCAGCTCTTTCCTGGATATGGCAATGGACGGTGATTCTGTAAAGCACTTCTAATTTTCTTTTTTTCAAACTTATGAATGGATTTTCAATGGGCTTAATTAAAAAAAAAAAAGTAGTCTGTGTTCTCCCAGACCCCTAAAAAAGTTTAAAGTCTTCCTCGTTTTTAAAAAACTATAAACTTCAAGGAATATCTTTTTGTATGTTTGTGGATTTTGTTTTTGTTCTAAATGTTGAACTCTGCGTTCTCCCTCCCCCCAACTGCCATTCATCAGCACAGAATTATTTTTCTTTAATGGACTTACAAAGTGTTTCCGGTAAGGCTGCTAATGATTATGAAAGTTCTCAGAGTGCCTCCTGTGCCCCCTCTTTTTTTTTTTTCTTAATTCAAAAAAATGGCTTGGTTGCTAGAACAATCTTCAATGTTTGGGGATTTGGCCATAAAGGTAGACTTGTGCATCACCTTGGCAGCATTTTGATGCTCAATTTGTACAAGATGGCTCCTGGCTTAATGATCTTTTTACCACAAGTGTGTATTTGCTACTTTTTTTAAAGAACTGTTTTTTATACATTTGACAAACCTATAAAAAGCCATTTCCTACGAATTTTGTATATCAAAAAAACAAAGCTGCTTGTGTATAGCCAAGTGGTTGGAGCAATATGAAGTACTACCTCAGCTGGACTTCTTTCTTATTAGGGAACTAGTTGTTCAGCCAGGTGCTGTCTTCTATCCAGAAATGCCATTGTGGAATATACTAAAGCCATTCTTAAGTGCCTTTTGTCCTTTTCTGAAAGACTGGGCTCTGAACCACCATATATATATTTTTCATAAGCACTGAATTGTTTAAACTTGCCAACCGGATTTTATTCTTTGGATAAAATATAACACTGTAGCTGTAAATGATTAGCATGGATTTGCAAACTTTCAGGTTTCCTCCTAATGCTAGGTGTATTATGGTAACAAGAGGGTTTTTTTTTTCTTTGTTTCTCTGCATTTCTATCTGGAAATGGAGAATAACCAATTCTGACTTTTTTTTATGAAGCATTTTGTTTATTGTACATGACACCGAGAAGGCGTACTTTTGTGAATGGGTTGTCTTTTTCTAACATTACCAAAGTTTGCAGTTTGATACCTCAACAAGACAGGGATGTTTTTAATCACACTTTACTGCAGACAGACTGGAACAAATGTGCCTATTTTTGGTTTTCTTAACTCTTACCCTTTTTAAAATTATAATGTTAATATGTTAGGGAAAAAAACACAAAACATTTTATAGTTTTTTTCTGAATTTGTCAATTTTTTTGTACAATGTGCAAGTCGAAGTTCTCAAAATAAATATCTTTTCAGATGAAAATGACTGTTTTCCTTAATTCTTTTTATTTGAAGCAGGTTTCCAGACGTAATCGCTTGTGCAGGAATTTGTATTTGTGTTCCATTATGCTAAGCCTTTTGTTTTCTAAGGCCTGTTATTTTCGTTAAGATTTTTTTCCCTACCAAGAACTTGGGAATATACTAATTTGATACTCTTGCCTCCAAAATATTTGCTTCTAGGCACTAGTGAAAGGCATATGTCATGTTCAACTAAAAAACCCAAAGATTGCCCCAATCTCTCTCTTTTGGGGACATAACTTGCGTTAGATTTCTACAGCACTGAAATCCAAATACCAACTGGCAGTTGGAATTGCCTGCACACTTAATGAATAAACCCAAAATTGCTAGAACGTCGTGTCATGCATCATATTGGCAGTGTTTATAGCAAGTAGCGTGAGCATCTCCATCAGCGTTGCAAACCAGGGAAATAAATTAAAAGACTGAGGTTTTCATAAACAAATGCAGGTAAGTAAATGCAGATGAAGTAAATGAAGAAAACGTACAGGCATTTAAGATGTTGAAAGCAAAAGCTGTGAAATTGTGCAACTGCTGCTTAATCTGCCATCTTTAAAAATAAGTTGATTTTAAGGTTAGTATTAACTTTAAACCCCTTCAATTTCAGCTGTTTAGATTCCATTGAAAATGTCCTTCCACTTTTTAACCTATATTGTGATGAGAAGAATTTGGGGTGAGTGGGTGAAATTGAAGAAGTGTGCATATGTGTATTTAAATTGAAAGAACCTATTGCAATGACTTCCTTAATATATTGTTTCTATTATTATTTGGAATTTGGAAAACAAACTTTGTTTTCCTATATAGGTTTCAGTCTACTGTTCTGAGTGTTAGTGTGTGTTTAGCATGAATTAGAATGTCTTTGCAGATGAGACACTTTATAATTTGAGGCTTGCAGATCTCAAATCTCCAACAGGAAAATCACTGTGCTATAAAGTGAGCTGGTATGTGGCTTTGGATATGAAGGCATTGTGTGCTTTAATGGTAGAGGTTATTAGTAGGATGATGCTTCATTTCCTGTACATTTGTGTTGTGAAATTCTGGAGTAAATAACCAATACGTGACTTGGTAGAGTAAGTGTTTTGTGGATAAGGAATCTGGAAGCAAGAATAACAATGTTGGAAAAAAGAACCCCAAACCAACACAATCTTTCTTCTATTTTGGGAATTCCCATCTTGCTTCACAGCAAGTATACAAAAATCTATGGTCTGCACAGTTTAATTGAGCGCAAATTAAAAAATGCCCCTGATAGTTCTTCGTCCTGGCAGGCTTCCATGGTCCTGTAATTGCAGCCAGTTTGAAAAGAGTTATCTGTTACGTGGCGATGGTGGCTGCTGGAGACCGGGATGTGAGCAGACGGCGGGAGCTTGGGGCATGGGTACTCACCAGGACCTGTGGCATCCCTGCAGCAGCAGGGGAAACTGCAGCCCTGAGTCCGGTCCTCTGGGAGGAGGATGCCACCCCCAGCTGTCTGAAATTGGGTTGCCATGATAGCATGGTACTGCTGTGTCTTCTGGGGGGGGGAACTGGAATCAAGTGTAGGTAAATCCCACTGCTTTTAAAGAATAAACTGGTGGGGAGAGGCTGATTCAGTGTACTGGCAGTAGCTAAGTTAATTTTTTTCTTTTTTAAAAAAAGCTCCAGGTACTGGGGTCTACAAGGAGCCTAAAAGCACCACCTGAACACTGTGAGAGCTTGAGCACGTGTACTCCCATCTCATCTTTTCATCTTCATTTCGCCCATGAGGTGCTGCGGATCCTCTGGTCCTTCTGGGGCTGCCCAACCCCCTCGGGGTGCAGGTGCCAAGTAAGAGGGGAGGCGGGGGGCCCTGAGCTCTGCCCTGGCTGTGTGCTGAGAAAACCCCAAGTTCGCCAGAGGCAGACAGGCCGGGCGTCGATGGCGCTGTGACTATCTGTGAAATGTAATGTATGCCATCTTTTAACATCCTCGTGCTACCCCCCCTGCGGGCTTCCCTCAGGGGCAGAGTGCCTGCAGCGCCCCGAGGGCCACAGCCGCGGGCAAGGGGCCCGGCGGGCAAGGGGCAGCTCGGGCGTGCGTGGGTCTGCCTCAGCATCACTCCTTAGGGTGCGACGCCATGGCCCCGAGGCCTGGGCGCCAGCCCCGGCGGAGAGGGGCTGGGCTGAGGAAGCAGGGCAGAGTTAACGGCGGGCTCAGCCCCCGGCCTCGCCGAACCGCCCCGCCGGCCACGAGGCCGCCACAGGCCGCGGGTGGGGGCGGGGGGCAGTCCCTCCCCGCCCCATTGGCGCAGGGCGGCCGCAGCCCCCCCCTCCCCGCGCGCTGCTGTGCCGCTCCTCACGTACTCACCGCCCCGCGCCCCCGCTGGAGCGCAGAGCCGTGGGGCGCTGACAGGCACCCCGCGCCGCCTATCGAAGCCCGCCTTACCCCGCTCTCGCCCAATAGCAGCTGAGGGCGAGCCGCCGTCTCCCAACGGCCGTGTCCTGTTGGCGGAAAGCGACCGAGCGACGTGAGAGCGACCGGCTGCTCCGCCTGTTGGTGGGCGGGCCGTTACACAGAGCAATTCGCCAATCAACGGGCGCTCTCGTCTTGTTGTTCGGTGACCGGCTTCACCATGGGCAGCAACAGCCGCCTCTCACCGGCCATGCGCCCAATCGCCGCGAAGGTGGTGCCGGCTGCAGCCAACGAGCGGGGCGAGGAGGCGGGCGGCAGGTGCTGGCCGCGGGGTGCTGCGCTCTCTTCGCCGCCCCCCTTCCGCTCTGCCCCCCGCGCCGGGCCGCTCGGCGCTCTGCTGACGGGCAGCCCGGGGCCGCCGCCGCCGCCGCCGAGGGGGACCGCTGGCGGGCTCAGGTACGGGGGTGGCCGGCGCCTGCCCCTCTCCCTCTCTCCCCTCGGGGGCCTGCCGCCGACTGCGGCTCCACCCCCGGGACCGCGGCGCCGGAGCCCCCCGCCGCTTGGCGTTGCCCACCCCTCGGTGCGCCGGTGCTCCGTCCTGCCGGCCTTCTCCCTCCTTTTCCCGGGGCGAGCCCCTTCCCCATCGCTTCTTCTCAGGGCCGGGCCCCGGCTTTGCCTCTCGCTTCCGGACGGCGGCCCTCCTCGTCCTCGCGGCCCGGCCCTCGGCCGCCGCCGGGCCCCGGCCCCGGGGGGCCCCGGCCCTGTGCGGCCAGGGGCCGGGCCGGGCCCGCTGCGGCCCGCTCCTCCCGGCTCCGCCGTCCGCTTTGTCTCAGGGGTGGCGCGGTGGGAGACCCCCCCCCCCCCCTCCACTGCCGCCTCCGTATCCGCCCCTCGCCGTGTCCCCCCGCCGCACACCCTGACCCGGGGCTCGCCGGGGTGTCCGCGGAAGACTCCGCGTCTGGGCGCGGTGTGTCACCGCAGGATTTTTGGTGTGGAGCGGGGGGTGAGGCCCTGGGTGGGCCCTTACACCCCCCCCTCCGGCGGTACCGGCAGCGGGCGCCGGCTCGGCGACGGTAGTTCACCGCGACCGGGGGTTTACCGAGGCGGTGGATAATCCGCCGGCTGGTCGGCGGCTCTCGGCGGGAGCTGCGCTGGGTGCGGTGGGCTGTTGGCGACTAAAAGCTGCCGATGGGTCTGTGATTCGGGCTTTGACCTCACGGCGCTGTGCAGCAGGCCCGGGTGTAAGGAAACCCGGTGGCAAGAATGGGATACCGGCATTTTTTTCCTCTTCCCCCTCCCGGCACTGTCAAAGTCCAGGGCCAAAACTAGCTGGTTCTTTTTTTTTCTTTTTCTTTTTCTTTTGTGGTATTATTACCAAAACTGACGTTAATAGAAAAAACGGTGGCTCTATGCAGAGGTCCTTCCTCTTGCCGGGAGCCTTGAGCACAGACGTTGCAGGGTGAAAAAGTGAGGTGACGGGCTCTGAAACAGTCGTGGTCTGCAGAAACTGTTTGTCCGGTCACGCTTTGGTGACTTGCCGTGGGTTTTAGCTGCTCGGTTTGCCCTTTTTTTTGGTAGTAAAGAGAAGATATATTAGGCTCTTTTGGGGTGTAGTATGTGCTGGAAAGGGGAAACTGTTCAGGAAACCCTTCATTTTAAGGTAGTACTTTGCTTTCCTTTAAAGCCGGCTTTGATTCTTGTTCTTGAAGATAGTGTATATAGCTCTGTAGCAGCTAGCCATAGACTATTTTGGTCCCCTTTGTTTTAAAGGGTTAAAGTCATGGATTAGATTTAGTTCTATACATGTTCTTTAACTTCTGTGCTTTTTAATAAAAACCTGCTGTAGCGAATGGGTGCTGTTAGGGGCACAAACTGTTTTTGTGTTGCTGTTAAGGCCATTGGAGTTTTGCTGCGGGACTCGGTTGGCTTCGTACTGGGGCAGTGTAAATACGTTACCATGTTATATAAAGCTTGACCCTTCCAGTGTTAAGTTTCCTTTAACCAAAAGGAGTTAATTTTAAGGAACTCCGGTCATCGGAAACGTAGTAGCGTGGTGTTTTTTTTTTTCCCTTTTCACACATAAGTCACTTCTTTCTGAGGAAGTTTTCCTTTTTTCTATTGTTTCCTTTTCCCATTTTATTAAAGTTCACGTAATCACTAGAAATTTTAAGACTCGAATTAAAAACTTACAGTTACATTTCAGCAATTCCATAAAATAACGGTTGGAGCATGTAGGGGTAATTGCTTTTTGACAGTAAGTTCCTAATTCTTAGGTTCCCCTGTAATAAGTGAAAGAAGCTGAGGCAGGTAGACTGACTCCTCCAGTGCCAAAAGGAATCAACGGCTTGTTTCTCATTAGTGGTAGGAGTTACTCCTATGCAAAATACACGTAGGTGGATATACGTGATTCCTTGTTACAGAGCTTCTGTTCACGTAGAAGACGCTCACTGAAACATCTTTTAACAGAAAAATGCTGTCCAACACTCAGTAATGTATTACTCTTTCTCCTTGAAAAGGGAGAATTCACTTTAACCTATCCAGTAGGACCAGCATATATATGGTCTGATATATAAAAAGTATATATATAAAGTTAGTTTTGTCAGTAAGTTAGAATACATGGGTAAATGTATTTGTGTACCTGTCAGTACACAGGTCTGACATTCAAAGTTTGACTTTAGGGTAAACACGGGCTTTTATAAGTAAGACCTTACATATGTAAGAGGTTTCATTAGCTTTTGAGGAAAAGTTGGTAGGAAAATGCACTTTCAGGGAGAATCCCACCTATTTCCTCTAGATAACGCTGGTTATTGGTTTGAGGCGAATAGAGTATTCCCAAATACTGGGAACTACTTAATGGCCTGTTAAACTGAACTGTTGGGGCAAAATGAAGTGAAAACTATTTCTAGCGATAGCATCAACTCCTGTCATTTACCAGATAACATAGAGTGATTGTTTACAGATCTGCAGGCACTAGGCATTTTAAATCATCAAAAATACAGACAACTTCTGAAAACTTTGAACTATTTCCATATAAGAGCTCTCAAGAAATTTTCTATGAGTTGGGAGAACCAGTTTGTCCAGACATGCTGGATAAGCATGTTAGCTATATGGGGCTTTTTTGTGCATCTATCAAGACTTATGTATTCTTATTTTCTACTAGAACGTCCAGCTGTGATACAATACACAATGTGTTGGCACGCAGGTAGCTGTAATTAGCCTTCAACGTTTACATCTAATTTCGATGAATAGGGAAGTTCACATGTAAGTAGAAATAATAGCTGTCTTGCTGCAGGCGGAGACAACCATGCATCAGTTAACACGTTCTGAAAGTCTCTTTGCAGTCATAAGAGTTAGAAAATTTATTTCCTTTTAATTATTTCTAGGCTATATAGAAGGACTGCAGACTGGTGAATTTTCCACCCTTTCTGACTCGCTTTCTAATGTTCTACTGTGTGCTGTTGAAAAGGATTTGCAACGCCTGTTACTGTCTGTCCGGTCGTTGTCTGCTCGTGCTATGCGCAGCGTTACTTGCAATTAGCATCTGTTAATATCAAAGATGGATGACAGCTAAATATGTCACTGCAAGTGAGGGATTTGCTTAATGTATTTGGATGCCATCAGGATTCTCTGTGGCTGTGCAAGGCACTGTTTGAAGTAATTATTTGTCATCTATTTAAGAAGCAAAAGATGGTTTGTCCATTTGAGGCACTGTCAAACTGAAATTCTTGAGTACTGCAAAATATTGGCAGGAGTCTTGCCATTTTACATAGGTTTAGTGATGTTGGTGTCATGTTATTCTCAGTATAAAATCATTGTGGGATGAGAAAGGTGTTTTCCCATTTTCGGTATTTTTCAGTAAACTGCTCATTGCTTAGTAGTTTTTTTTTTTAATCTTTGTTTTGGACCTAATATGTTCTGTCTTGTCACAACTTGAGGATACAGTCACTTATTACTATTACTTATTTTCATTTATATTTTCACGGAGCAAATTACTCTGTTTTATAAATGAAGCAGCTCCTCAGTTATATTCTTACTGAATGGCTGCTAACACAGAATGCATTTGTATTCTGTTGTAATATTTTTGCTAGTAGAAGATCCTTACTTAGCCTGTGTGTGCCTCAGTCATGGCAAAAATGACGTGCAAGCTAATTATTGTTTTTTCTTTGCTGCGTCAGAAGGCTCATGAACAAGTCATAATTCCCAGTTTCTTGGGAAGTATAGGCTTGCTCTTTTGTTTCCTAAACCTATTTGATAGAAATACTGTATTTGAATATGGCCTGAGACAACACTATTGGAAGTTGGTGGTGTGTTAAGACGATTTTCTGAGGTGTTCTGATATTCCTTTACAATTTCCGATATGCATTCAGAGTAGTTGGGAGGATTCTGGTGGGCCTCTGTGGTTTGGGGTTTTTTTTTGTAGATAGGAAGCTTATACGAAGTTTGCCATATTTGTTCTCGGTTCTGTGTGGGCAAAACAAGCAGTGCAGCTTTGGCTGTGATGTATGTGTTAAGGTTTGGAGCTGTAGCTTCAAAAGAGAAGAACTGGATAAAATTGAGCCGGGAGAGATTAAAATTGTCGAATGTTACCTTGAAGCTGCTGTGAAACTAGCTTGGTGTTCTCCTGGGTTTTGCTTCAACGTAGGTTTTAAAGTGTCACTCCTTTTGGTTGCAGCTTTGGTTTAAAAGTGTTGCATGGATATGAAATGAGATACGAAATGCCGAAGAAAAGACACTGAGGTTTTCCCCACTCCTCTCTGTGCCCGTGAGGAGTTGAAGTTGTTTACAGGTGCAGCTGAGGATGGGTGTTCTGCCGAACGAAGTGCTCTTCTGGAGCTGTACCAGCTCTGTTACGCTTCTCGGTCCTCTTCTCTTCTCCCCCTGCTAGCTTTGCCTCTTGCTCAGCCTCTCCCCGAGCACATAATTTTCTGGCAATGCAGCTGCTCTTAAGCCTGGAATCTGGGTCAGTGTGTCACACCCACTCTAGGCAAGACCTAAAGCACCTTGTGCAAAAAAAAATGTGACCAAGATTTTGATTTTTATGTTGGCAAAATAGTCGAAAGCAGTTACAACAATCGCATTAGTTGAAATTTTGTCTTACAAAAATCTGAAGCAATCTACGGAAAAAGTTGAGCAAGTTACTGAGAACGTTGCTGCAGGCTTGTAGTTCTGGCAGGTTTGTTGAAGGAAGGCTGTTGGGAATTAGTCCTCATTAAGGTATTAATCTGATAGAGGAATTACCTTTTTGTACAAAGCGGTGCAGTTTCCTGAAATGCATGCAGTTTCTGATAAGAATAATAGACTATGAGCTTACTTTACAGCATTTTAAGGGTTGCATCACTGCTGCATTGAATTCAAGTGTCACGCATTGAGACTTTGAATTCTTGTTCAGACTGAACAAGAATACGGAAAGAAGAGGTACTTCCCCCCCCCCCCCCGCCCCAACTGCTCCAGGTCTGGGCAGGAGGTTTCTCCTTTCACTGTGGTCTTGCAGTTTGAAATGGTGAGCTCCTAAATGCGGCTCGTCATGTTCTAGCAGGGTGAACCCAAAGATCCAAGTCACAGTAGAGCTGCTGGGAAGAACCAGTCCAGATTAAACGCCCCCCCCCCCCAACTTCTATAGCCTTGCAGTAAATATAATGAAGACAATAAAAGACAGCAGAGATAACTGTTGTGTCATGGCAGTAAACCGAACCAGGTATTTTACGAACTTCTAGATTCTGTCTCTGTAGTGGTGTGCCAATTTGTGTGGTTTTTCGTATGAGTTTATCTTGCATAGTCAGTAAAACAGTGAATTTGAGGGGGGAGAAAGTTGGATACTGATTCTGAATTTAGTCAGAAATAAACATTACAGAAGGCTGTTGACTACCTTGCTTCAGGCAATAATGAACTGTTTTAATTTCTTACAGATTTATTGCTCTTAAATCTAAGCACTTTCTGCTTTTAAATGCTGTTTCTGACTAAATGATTTTGCTGCCGTTTGAAGAAATGTGTGAGTAAGTGTATGCTTATATAGCTAAGAGGATTTTTTGAGGGGAAATCTTATTTTACTTTAATGAGCTACATATGGTGCTTGATTTCAAGTACAGGAGAATCTGGAGTTCTGGAGAAGCCTTGTGGAGTGTAAAATTTAATAGAAGGTACTCTAATTTGTCAAATCCCCAGCACTGTAGATCTCGATCCGCTCGGCTGGTGGCTGCTCGCCGCGCCCGTGTGGGAATGTTCCTCCTTCCCAAATCTTTCCTTTCTTATGTTTACTTAGACCTTATCAAGGATATACAAAAGTCAAAGCAGTTCGGAGATTAAGATTGTAATGAATTGAATATATAAATAATTTTGAGAAAAAGGTGTTAGTTTTAAATTCTTGCTGTAATCTTACAGTCATTTAAAACCGGGCTGGGCAGCACCACAACGGCCTGCAAACTTACAAATTTACACTCTCTTTGTTTAAATGCTGTAATCTGATTCTCGGGAAGAAAGGAAAGTTGTCTGTCGCAGCTATGCTTGCAACACATGACCCTTATCTAAAACTGATGATACATAATTGCCTATTTTATAGACAGTGTTGATGTTTTGCAAAAGTCTCTTTTGGCCTGCGAAGAAACTTTTGGTAGTGCCTGATCCGTGAGAATCTAGATGTAAATTTGAGTATAATTAGTTGGCTTACTGAGAAAGGAAGTACATGGAAGTAGAAGAATCTGCCCTCTATGTTCCAGCCTAATGCATCCAAAAATGCCATTTCAAATAAACACATGAGGTTTCCATTAATACTTGTGTGCAGTACTTAGTAGTCAAATAATGAGTTAAGAGTAAATTTAAAGAATTCTTTTTTGATCAGGGTTCTTACCTTGTTGTATGTGAAATGCCTCAGAAATACTAAGTGAGTCAGAACAAGAAGTTCATTCAGGCACACTTAAAATCTGTATTTTGTCGGGTTTTGGTTTCATTTTGTAACTTCACAGCGTTTTCGGTGGAGGATCAGATTATATTTTTCCCTTAAACTAAACTTATTTTAAGTTTGTCAGGCACTTGAAGTAGATTTGGGCAAAACTCACAGACCGTGAGCTTTCCTGTTTTTTTAATCCTGAAGGGAGCCTGCGGGCCAAGCCCCGTTGCAGGTCTGAGCCTGGGGATGCGGTTCCCAGGGCTGAAGCTCCCCGTAAGCATTTCTCAGAGCCCTTCTGGCAAAGAGCAGGGAGAGGTAGAAACTTGGAGCAAGGCTGTGAATCCTGATGCCTTGTGCTGCCTACCGCATGTTTTTGTTTTTGCAGAGAACAGTGTGCGTTGCTGCAGGTGAGGGAGGCTGCTCTGCCTCCTCCCACCCTCCATCAGTGCCCGGCTTGGCCTTATCTCCCTGAGAATGGGCATAAAACCAATCTGATTGACAGTTTAATTGAGGACGACGAGATAAATGACCAAGTTTAAGTCCTTTGTTCAGTTTTTCAGTTTTCCAAGCACTGGCAGAAGTAGGTGTGTTAATGTTTTTGCCCACACCTGTGGGGAAAACAATGATGTCCCACCAGCGTGGTCTCACTTGAAAGAGGAGCTCTGGGTACAGCTGCAGAGCCAGGGCACTGTGACCTAAGTGATGAGGTAAGGATGGATTTCCAGCTGTTGAACATTCTGCAGGAGTTTCCAGAGGGTGCACAGGGGTATATGCGTGGTAGCTGGCTTCTCAGTCATGGGGAGGTGAGGCAAATCGTCTTGGCTAATGGGGACTGTGTCCAGGTAATGAGGAATTCTTAATATGCTGTCCAGCCAGCCCTAGGATGAGGAATCCTTGGATGAGTCAAACCTCTCTTTTTCTAGTTATTATTGAAAGGGCAGGGGAGATTTAGTAAATGTATTTGGATCGATAGACGTGAGTTTTCAAGGGAAATTGCCAGGTAAGGCAAGAAGGTTGAACAATTTTGGGTGTTGAAACAAGATCAGAAATTTGTTACCATTGATATTCAGTTTCCCGTTGTGTTACGCAATGCTGCCAGGCTTTGTGCTCAGACGCATCCAGAGGGTTATAGTGAAAAATGGAGGTGAGGAGGGTTTTAAGATTTTGTTGTTATGATTTAAAAACCTTGCTTAAGATACGGCATCTCTTTATCTTTCTAAAATATTGAAACGGTAAATTATTTGCCTGATAGCAGCTTCCTCCATTCAGAATGCACCCAGAATTTCTTCGCCAAAGAAGGAGCTGCTATGTTTTCAGCATTGAAATGAATAATTTGTTATATATTAATGATTTTTGTGCTGGATACATCTTCTTGATGTCCTCAATTATCTAAGCTATTTAGATGTGCCTCATTTAGATCTTCTCATTATATCGCCTGTTTTTTTCATCCTTGATATCTGGGGCTTACTACACTTTCTTGCCTTAGTTTGGCATGCATTGTCCTTAGATGGTCTCCTGCAAGGCTGTATAATTCACTGTCCTTCCGTAGTGTAATGAGCTGTGGAACTTAATTTTCTTAACTGCTAACAGCAGTTTTACTGGTGGTACAAGTGTAGGGATGTTTGTTGTCTGCATTGATTAGATTAAGAGTTAGTAGGTTCAGTGTTCTATAATAAAAGGGCAATTTGACTGAAGAGCACCAGTAACCCTCAGTCCATTTTTTGGCATGTACAAACTCCAGTCTATGTAGGAGTTAACAAGCTCTCCTGTTTGGGGAAGAGAGACTATGTTGCAGGAGTTTTTTGTTAAAGTGTGCCTTCTAGAAAAGTTCGATCCACTAAGACTTTTCCTATAACTGTTTCAGATGTTTGAAACTGTTTGTCACATGCTGAGGCTGTGGTTTGAGACGTTGGTTTTGCACTATTGCTCTAAAAGTCCTACCCCTGCGACTACACGCTTGTTTTAAAGCACAGCCACGTAACCAGTCAGCTCCCTGATCATTTTGCACTGTGGCACCACATATCATCATATTTGGCACAGGAGAAGAACAAATGGCCGTGGATGGGAGCTCGGTAGCTATCCAAGTTGGTACTGCTGTGAAATTTCCTCTTGCTTCAAACTGTGGCCAGCGCTTTGTTTATTCTGTGAAATTTTGATGGCTGTGGTTCTTTTGCCTTCAGCAGGGTGATACCGGTGCCAGCGTGCGTGCCCACCACCAGTGCGAGCAGGCTAACGTGCGTATGTTCTGCTCTGAGTTGGCAGCAGGCTGCAGGGTGCGCTCGGGGGGATATTTCTGTGTGTCTTTTCAGCCCCTTCCAACCACAACCCAAGTGAAATCTTGCAGAGTCGCTGTGGATGCTGTGTATCGTCTTCTCACAAAGTTATTTTTGCTGCCTGTGGCTTGCATGCAATGGTTTTGTCTACCAGATTTTGAACGCCTACTTTCTCCTTTTTTGCTACAGGCATATGTTCCAAAGGGCCTTTTCCTTCATCTTTTGGAATTTTGGTTGTGTGGTTTCAAGGCATTTGGCAGAGAGCCAGTAAGAGTTTTCGGGGGGGTTGATGGTGAAAAACTGCACCTTTGGAGAGACAGCAAGTTGTTGGAAAGTTGTTTTGCCAGTTCTATACAGTGTAACGTATATGGTAGCAGGGCATACATCACTTGTGTAGGAGTTTACGTTTAGACCTGGTGCCTTCTTTAAAGGGCTCTGAAGGTGCACGCATTCTGGTTTATTGAAGAAACCCAGACAGTTTGTTAAGTTAATAATAATCCCAGAGAGCATGTTAAGTTTGTTTAGCAGGATTAAAGATGGTCTTCTAGTGTTACTGTATAAACAAAGCGAGTCCTTGGTCATAAATTCTGCCATGTTTTTACTGTTCCAATCCGGATTGATAACGGAGGGTTTATAGCAAAGCAGCAGGACTGGTTTGCTTTCCGTTTTCAGGCGTTCCCCTGCGTGTAGGTACAGTATTTAGCTCCAGCGCTGGTGCCTAAAGGCAGGTTCATTTCCAGTAATAGTCACTACCTTCAGTGAAAGTTACCCCCGACTCAAAAGCAGAGGAGAACGAGTTGGCATTATCCATCCCTCCTAGATCAATAGCGGGGGACCAGCAGGGAACTACTTGAAAGTCCCAAGCCTTTCCCTGGAGGAAGGATTCCCCATCCTGGAAGTCCTTTAGCAAGCACCAGCCGTTGATCTCGGCTGGGTTTCTTGGTCTTTTTCTGTGCTGTACAAAGGTTTCTATCAACAGGTGTAGGATTTCAGTCACAAAAGTGTCTTAGCACGTATCAGTTTTGGAGGGAAAAGTCTCATGCAGAAGTCACTGAAATTAAAAATTCTGCTCTTTGTGTCCACTGAGATTATCCCTCTGGGGACAAGTTTTAGTGTTGCCTTACCGTGGTTGCAAATGAGAAGGTTTTCATAATATTTCAGGTTGTTACTCTCTCTTACAAAGAAACAGAACGCACCCAGCTGAGAAAAATACTTTAATACTTCTTTTTAAGAACTAATAGGGGGCTTAGACTCTTTCTGCAAAATCATCCTTTTCACTATCAATAACGAAGAGAGAAGAGTTTGTTCATATCGTCCCCATCCACCCTGCTGCACGGCAGAGCCGTGAATGAGAAATGCTTTCAGTGTTCTCGGAATAGTCGGATTCTGCTGTGAAAACTTCCTCAGTGATGCTGGCGAGCGCACTGTTTTATTGAGGCTGTCTCCTGAAAATCCCCCAAGGAAGGTGCAGCGCGGCTGGGCTCCTGCCGCAACCCTGGGCTTGTCCCGCTGTTTTGGCCTCTTGTCCTCCATGAGACCGGGAGCTGGGAGGGAGGTAACGGTAAATACACTAGTGCTGCTATGCGCAGAGCAGTTGAGAAGGAAACTCTTTTTCTCCCAAAGCTTTCTCTGGGGCTTGGGTGTTTCGAGCTCCTTGGGGCTGGTGGGGGAAAGCACCTACGGGCAGGGGCTTTGGACGCTGCTCTGACCGAAGCAGTTGAACTGATTCTGCCTTCCCGTCAGCTCCATGGCTACTTTTTTTTTTAATAGCTCGGTTTGGTTAGGTGAACATACGTTGCAGCAAACGCTATCTAGGGTATGTGTTAAGAGGTTCCGTAGAATAAAGAGATGGGATTAAACATGGAAAAATGTCTTGTGCTTTGCCCTCCCTGCACTACAGGGTTCCAGAGTGCCGAGCGACATTGCTTGTATTGAGGCGGTTAGGCCCTTTAATTCATTGATTAAGCTTTGCATGAAGTAGTTTTCGATCATCCCTCCCCCCTGCCTTGTTGGAGCATGTATTTTGACTATTTGCTCCCAGTTCATTGAATAAAAATTGGAATTGCTTGAGGAAAAGATGGGATAAAACCTGGCTTTGACTACTTTTTTTATTTTTTCTTTTTTCCCCCCTGGTTGTGGGTAAAGCTGCACATACTGGGAAGGCATCCCTGGAGCAGATGGTGCTGGCACAGATCCTCCTCAGGCCAGAATTCAAGTTCCTTTCCCTGAGCCAGATAC
The DNA here is from genome assembly GCF_964289735.1 of Phaethon aethereus. Lineage (NCBI taxonomy): Eukaryota > Metazoa > Chordata > Aves > Phaethontiformes > Phaethontidae > Phaethon > Phaethon aethereus. The sequence continues at coordinate 3,240,759 of NC_138602.1, forward strand.
TCCCGATCAGCCGGTGCGCAGTGCTGCTGCAGAGCGTGACTTGGTGCTTCCCGCTCGGCTGAACTTCCGTGCCATTTCTAGACCCGTTTTAAAAAGAATAGAATTATTCTCAGTCTGTGTCCCACTTCTCCAACAGTCACTTTTCTTTTTCTGCCGACTCTTCGCCAGGATCAGCTGTATTTCCCTGATGAAGAATGTTTTTCTTCAGTAGTTTGGAGAAAACCCATCTCGGGGATGGGAGATGCTGTTTCCTCTCTTGGTATTTCTGCAAAACATTTGTGTAGTAAATTGTTCTTTTGGGTATAGATCAAGTATGTTTCTTATCTTAAAGTGCTGATACTGAAATATAGCAATTTTTTTTTTTTTTCTGTATGGCAAGGTTGGAAGTTGCTGCGGGCAGGGCCACCCTGAAGATGAGAGGGGTTGGTTAAAGGGCCTTCTCGTTTTAAGACTGTGAGAATTTCTGTTGCAAATGCAGTTGTTAATCTGTCGGGGTGAAGGGAGTGAAATGATATGTTTTCCCTCAGTTTGTGGTTCTCCTCCCCCCTTTCTTTTTTTCCTCTGGGATATTATGCAGTGTTGGGGTTTATCGTTTGATTTTATTATGGTGTGTGCTGTGCACGTCTGGCTCCTGGCTTGGGAAGAGCTCTTCTGACATCAGCTTTAGTTTAGGGGTGCAGTAACGCCGCGGTTGAGGAGGCGCCGGGCAGATGCCGGTGGATAGGTAGGATAGGATGAGCATGTGAGAGGCTGCGATTTTATGCATGAAATTCCTTTAAAGACTGCATTGGGGAAGGGCTTACACTTGCAGACCATGGCTTTGAACCAAATTTTACATAAAAGTTACTCTGCAAAATCTGAAAATTTTCTATTTTCTAAAATTTCAAGTCAAAACTCTTCATTTGCTTTTGAAATGCAAAAAAAAAGTTTTACCTAGTTAAAACCGTAAAGGAAACCGTGGTACCGTGGGTGAGGTGGATGTTGAGTCTGTCCAAATTAGTGTGTGATGTTTTTAATTGTAGGAGGCAGGAGAGAGTATCTGCTGTCTCTGGAGAAGTGTGAGTTTTGTGCCATGCTCACTGACTAAAACACAGATATAGCAGTATTTCTCTGCTTTTGTTTTCCCTAACACAAAGAGTACTTTCAGTAGAATCTGGAACACTTCTTGGCTGGTTTGAAACCGGTTTAAATCTAAACATACTTTGCTTGTGATTTAGAAGTCACATTGGACATAGTGTTGCGCCTTTTATTCCTTTAAAGCCCCGCACTGCCCTCTCGTGATAGCTTGAGCATATTGTATGTGCTGTAGCTGCTTTTCTGACATGGAGAATATTTTCGTAGTTACATTTGCAACTGAGATGCTATTAAAACATTTTGTTTGTGTTATAAGTTTCCAGCATAACCTTACAAAGGTCCATTTTAAAACTTGTGATTTCATCCTGAATTGTGTTGTGTGGGGTTTTTTTTCCCCTGCAAATTTTGAAGTAAATTGAGTAATTTTGCTTTTCACATTGAAATATGTTTTGAAATTGTGCATCTACATTTCTCTTAAGAATTGTGTGACACTTCATTTTGTCTGTCTACGTTGCAAATACAAAGTGTAATGAAGTTACATTTTAAAAAAACCTAATTTTAGAATTTTTAATGTAGCCTAGCACATGAAAAAAAAGAACATTGGCCAAGCCTGTTGTTCTTGAACCTAGATATAGAAAAGGATAAAGCCTTCTGGTGGAAAACTTTGAGGGGCAGCTAGTTCCACACACGCACGGAATAGATGCTGAAGGTAGAGAGAAATTTGTTCGTGACCGCCATTCTGATGAGCCGCACTCTCATATGATGAATGGAGAGTGTGATGTTACGTCTCTGATCTCTATGTAGGCCCTATCAGAACTCCCAGATGATACTGGTATCGGGAGTTCCCTGACACCTGATTCTTCTTGGGGCCCTGCTGACAGGTAGACTAAGTGGATTTTTGGTCAGAAGCTCTTCATATCCGTGTTAGAGGATAGTACTTACAAATACTTTCTTGGGGGCCTAGGGGAGAGAATTGAAAAGTATATCCATGCCTTTCTGTGGAATTCACTAAAGCAAGTAGAAAGAAAAAAGTTTTTAACCCGTATTTTTTTTCTGCCTCTCTTCTTTCTTTCTCCCTTTGTGTTTTGCCTCTTCAGGCACTGCCGCCGCGCTAGAAATATGGGGTCGGAAAACCCAAGTCCGCAGAACCCTGGCTGTAAGATCATGACCTTTCGTCCCACCCTTGAGGAGTTCCGGGACTTTGGGAAATACATTGCTTACATCGAATCGCAAGGAGCTCACCGAGCAGGGCTCGCCAAGGTGAGTTGCCCTAGCTTAGGTAGTTGAAAGCTTCCTGAAGGCTGCCTTCCCGAGGCTCTGCTTCATGTAAGATGTCTATGAAGTTATGTCACTCGGAAGCAGTTTGCTTTCGTGTAGTCAAGGCGACTGTAGTTGTGGAAATTGTATTTGCAATCTCCGTTTTGGTTTACCGAGAGAGGAAAGGGAGAGGAGTTACAAGCCTTTCATAAGACTGAAAGAAGTGTTTATTGGCAGGATGTCTTTTCCTGATTCCTGCATGGAAGATGAGGACATTCCCAGTCCTTGCAGAGATGGGTTAAGGGTGTTGCCGTGTCCTGATGCTGTTGCTGAGGATACAGGTAGCGGTAGCCACGGTCCTCAAGGGCTGGAACCGTGAGGCTTTCGGCTCCCCCAGAATGTAGGGTAAAGGATCAGGCTTTTGAAGGCTGCTTAGGTTTGGATGGGGAAGTGGGCCTAAATCGTATCTATATGAATGGGTGCTGACTTCTTACTTTTACCTTTTTTATCTTCTGGGCTACCACCTTATGCTGACTTGAATCTAGACCTGTATACCTGTCCTGTGTGCGATTCCCAAAACACCTGAAAGCCTTTTTGACCTTTAGGAAGCGGTTCTCCAGCCAGCTCTGAAACATCTTTCTGCTTCCTTCCCATCCGCATCTTTAACTGAAGCTGCTGAAACATTATGAGAATTCTTCACGTGAAGTTTCTTTAACTCCAGTACTTGACATACAACTGCTTGGAAAAAAATCAGGACTAACTGATTAGGAAGAGTATTTCTGTGGCCATGCCATGTTGCACCATAGGCTGAGAGAGACAATTTGTTCTGACAAGGTAGTTGTTACATATGGCACTTAGCAGAACTTAATAAAGCACAGCAGCAAAATAAAGCTGTTGGGCATGAAATAATTCTTATTTCTTCTAAAATGTAGGTCAATTACTGCTTTTATTACAGTTCTAAATAGAGCTGGCTGTTGATAAAAAGCTCTCTAGGAAATGTTTCCTTGTCCACTCAAGTGTACTAGCAATTACATTCCATGAGTCTGCTAGGTAGATTATTTTAATAAAGGTTGTTGGTGAATTCCAGATGTTGTGAAGAAATTACTGTACTTGTAGGACTAAATCTCATCATTTTAAGTTAATTTTTGTGTGTCTCTCTTGCAACTGCAGTTCAGAGCCTTGTAGTGGAAGTAGAGCTCATCACGTCCTGGAGGAACCATGCCCACAAATATCAATAACTTGTCCTCCAGCTCCTGTAACTTTTTTTGGTTAATCCTTACATCAAATTAGATTGCAGATATTTTATTTTTTCATTCCACATGTCCACTGAATGTCCTACTGACTGTTCTCTGATCTTGAGCCTAGAATTGTTGGCAGCTCTTCTGTTTAAAATTACAGCTTTTTCTTCCTGATTCAATACTGCTTTGCAGCAGTTGTTTTGCACAGCCTCCAAGAGTGAAGAAAGAGTTCTGGACACGTTCCCCACGGTTTTCTTTTGTTCTTCTCTACCCTTTACCCCTTTTAATTTAAGGACTTGGTCTCTAGTGTGTCACCTACAAATACAGAAACGTCAGCAGCAATAATGCAACAGGATTTTGAGCCTTCCTAGTTAAAAAAAAACAAAACCAAAAAAACAACAAACCAAGCCAGACACCCCCCCCCGAAGAAAGCCCTAATATAAGTGATCTTCCAGATGGGATAGTTGTTCCAACTACTGTAAGAGGTTATGGAGTTGCAGAGGTGCAACATACTAATAAAGCTGCCTGAGTGTTCATGCAGCTTTGTGGAACGGTACGTGAGAGAGGAAAGCTGTTCTGGAGGGAAAGCATGTGCAGGCCTTCTGGCATGCAGCGTATTTCCTTAGTATAACTATATATCTTTTTATCATCACTGGCCGTCTTCTGTGGCACTGTACGGATGGGACTGCTAGCCCTCTAACCATGTCGGCTAGCCCTGCACTTCAGCAGATGCAGGACAGATGTGCTGTATGTGTTGGTTATTTGAGATGTGCTGTATGTGTTGGTTATTTGAGATGTGCTGTTATCTGATAACCTGCAGCAGCAGCATGAAATACCTTCCACTTACACAGTTGTTTCTTCAGTAGAGCTTTTTTTTCCTGTTGTGAACATGAAGTGTTTTTTTTTTTTTCTTTTTTCCCCAATTCCAGGTTATTCCTCCCAAGGAATGGAAGCCCCGAAAAACCTATGATGACATAGATGACATGGTTATCCCAGCTCCTATTCAGCAGGTGGTTACTGGACAGTCGGGGTTATTCACCCAGTATAATATACAGAAGAAACCCATGACTGTGGGAGAGTACCGGCGTCTGGCTAATAGCGAGAAGTATGTCGGTGTTAAGTGATGCGCTTATATTGGGACTGGGGGACTTGTGCAGAAAGCTTTTCTTTCTAGAACAAGCTGAAAAGAAAACGTAGCCTTGCTAAACAGGAAGCATTTTTGAGGAAAGTGCTTTTTCTTGAATCTCAAACAAATTTGTAACTTGATGGCTTTTGGTGTATCTTAGATCTTTTTCTGGGAGTTGATATAGAAGGATTCTTCAAAGTCAGTATTTGGCTAAGAATCTGCCTGAAAAGAATGGTTTGTGACTGAAAGAAGAGCTCTCGGTGTATTAATGGTTGTTCTGGAAAATGCATTCCATTGCTGAGGTAGAAATACAGGTATTTTGCAGTGTCTTCCGAAGTGACTGGGAACTTTGCGGAGCGTTTCATTTGGCTGGGACAAGCCACCTGATACACGCTGCAGTTGCATCCTTTTTCCAGAGTCACTTTCCCAGAGCTCTGGAGTACCTTGGGTTTTAACTCAAGCAATACTGACGTTGTGCAGTCAACTCTGAAATGCTGCTAATACAGCACATACATGAGTGCTTCACCTGCCCTCAGCTCCCTGTGTAATAACTTCATCTCATGCAGCCTTAAGGTGGGATCTGGTGCTTCACAGAAGCCGGCGTCCTGTTTGTCAATATGCCCTAAGAGGTTTTGTAGAAAGATTTAAAAGGCAGTAAATGATACGAATCTGAGTAGAATTAAAAATGAAATGCACCTTCAGTCACCTCCTGCGTGTGCCTACTTTGAAATGCATAATTCTTTTCAGTTGTTTATATGTCTGTGACGAGTGTTCTTCAGCACTTCTTACATCCTTATCTTTTCCACATTCTTATCAGGTATTGTACTCCACGCCATCAAGATTTTGAAGACTTGGAGCGCAAGTACTGGAAGAATCTCACGTTTGTCTCACCAATTTATGGGGCTGATATCAGTGGCTCGTTATATGATGCAGTAAGTGAAATGCTCCTCTTTATTTTAAATATTGCTCTTTTTCTGCGTTACTATTCCTTAATGAGTATTTATTTGATTTAGCAACCTTAAGAAAAGGCAAATAATATCTTTATTTTTCCCTCATTACGAAAGTGTTTGCTAATCTTCCCACCTTCCCTAGAGGTTCAGGATAATACGAGTCAATGGAAGCTAAGAAAAGCTTAGTTGTACTAGAAAAATGAGGAAAAAAGTTATTTAAACAAGTTCTTATGAAGTGTGTGGCCAAAGATTGTGTATAGCTTACAGAAAACTGGACTGGTATCATAATGATATGCCCAGATACATGTGATGGTATGCAGGTAAACTAAAAGCAAGCTACTGATCCTCATCTCTATCATGCTAGGGATTTGTGTTTTGTTTGTTTTGTTTTGTTTTTCAGGGAATAAAATAGAGATTTCTGCTAAAGAACCGTAGAGAGCCAGAAAAGCAGCATTTCAAGGAATCGTGTGCTTCATCAGAAATACTTTTTGTCATCCCTTATTGCATTTTTTTGATTCTTGACACAACTGAAATATTTGCATTTAGGTTTTTTTCTTTGTAGGCAGCTGTATTAGGATACAATGCACCTGTGTGCTGAATTATTTTACAATTCAAGCTGCTTAAGCTTTTTCTTGGTGAAATTGAATCCTATGCTTAAAGTAATTCTGTTGTGATTCCTTCTGCTGTAAACGATAAAGGTTGCTTTTCTTCTTACTGTATTTAGGCAGCTAATCTAAAGCAGTGCCCTTCCTCTGTAGTTTTGAGAGGAAAGTGGCCTGTTTTTTTGGGTGATGTTGTTTTTTTTTTGGGGGTGTTGTCTGATTGTCTGCAGTATAAACTGTGTGTTAATGTAAAAGTGTCTCTTTATCATCAATACAGCTTAATATGGAGTTAATTGGAATAAACATAGATATCTAAGGTATTCACAGCCATGGACATCAAAGTCATCCATAGTATTTGGTGCTTTGATGAGAGTAGAATGTTCTTGTCCATGGTATGATCAGGGAAGGTGACAGCCGGGCACCAATGCAAGCTTTAGGAGAAGTAGCCTCTGCAATGCACTGAACGTACGTTGTGTTTCCTTCAAGTTCTATAAGCAGAAATTAAATAATTGAATTACCAGTCACACCTAAAGAACATTTCTTATTGTCCGATTACTGACATTGCTGAAGGCATTGAGGTGTGAGAGTTGTGTTCTCCCTCTGCATCATTTCACTTTTCATCTCGCTTTTCAGCCGCTTCCTTTCTTCAGCCCTTTCTTCCCTGCCCCGTTGTATGTTTTTTTTTCAGGTTGATTTAGAAAGTTTCAAGGTTGAGCAGCTTGAGTGTCACTGTCTTGCGGTTACTCCAGCAAGCAGCGGGAAACTGGGATTGCTCGCATACCTATCGATTACTTGCATGCATTTTAAGTACACTGGGGAAACGGGGTGTGAAGGAGACCGTTAGTTTCCTTTTGGAGATTCTATTACTCTTGAGTCAATCTCAAACTTAGATTTGTACCGGTTTACGGTGACTTCTCTATTTCATATTGAAGTAGAGAAAACAGAGTATCAAATTTAGAACTTCTTATTGCTGTTTCTGTTTGGATATTGATGATAACAAAACTGTCTTCCCTATTCTTTATCTGAAGCACTGAGCTGATGAAGAGGCCTCTGCCACCTTGGCCACATTGAAGTCTGGTGTTCCTCATCTGCTGATACATGTTTATCAGATGAAGAATATCTGGGTGGAATATGTCATTGACAGAAGTGTTATTTTACCCGTAGTTCAGCTTGTGTTTATTAGCAGAACAGTAACTTAATGGTAGGGTATCACGTAGTCCAAGGCCCTCTTCAGGGAACACATCCAGTGGGAAGCCAGCAATCGATCCCTTTGCCACAAAGGAGTGGTAAAGCATCCTTTTCGTGGTTATTGATGAACATTAAAAGTAAGCTTTCTGGAAGCAGGTGGAGTTAAATTAATGCAGATAACACTAGGATATCCACATTTTAAGGTATTGAAAGGAAGCTGTGGTCTGTTATTCTGCTACAGCAAGTCCTGATGTGTTCCAGTAAAAAAACATTTCTTTTGAATTACAGGATGTGGAAGAATGGAATATTGGCAATCTGAACACCCTCTTGGACATGGTGGAACATGAATGTGGCATTATCATAGAAGGTGTAAACACTCCCTACCTCTACTTTGGGATGTGGAAGACAACATTTGCTTGGCATACAGAGGACATGGATCTCTACAGTATCAACTACTTGCATTTTGGGGAGCCGAAATCCTGGTAAGTGGTAGAGTACTAATAGATGGTGGCTATGTACCTTTGCCCTCTACTTAGAGACCACTGCAATACTCTTTTCTTCAGGTTTCCTTAATTCCATCAGGCTTACCTAATCTCTCGCTTTCCATTTTTTTTCCTCCTCTTCTACTCCACATCTGAAAGCAAATTTTACTTACTTTCATGCTGACTTGCTTAGAAGCCTAATTCCCGACTTTCTAGAGAAGTAGCAGAATTAGGGAGACTTGTTGACATTACAGTTAAAAACAGATTTCAACAGTTGGGGCTTTTTGAAAACTAATGCACAGGAGAGCACTCCCACTAATCTGAGAGGGCAAATGGTGACAGGAATGTGTGGATGCTTCAGATGCACTTTAATAGTGAAAGACTGTTTTTCTTGCATTGTGCTGTAGGCAGCAAACATCTGTTACTTTAAAGTTTCCATTATTTAAATATGTAAATATGCTTACAACTCCAGGGATGAGGTAGGTCAAAGGGTTACTTTTTCTTGGTCAATTCGTAGAATAACAGTAAACATTTTTCAACACTGTTGATGCGTAGACTGGTTGGAAAAAAACTTTCCACAAAAAGAATCAATAGGTAAGGATGAAATTAATAACCTAGGAAATCCGGAGTAAGTTACCGGTACTCTTCTTTCTCAGGCCTCCTATTTAAAAGTATAACCACAGAGACTTAGCAACCTGGAAGAGCTTTGCTGAAGATCTTGATGTGACTAACAAATATTGACATTTGCGTGCAAATTAGATCTTAAATGTCACTGTGAAGCTGTTGTCATTGTGCCCTGGCAGTGGCAGACAACGTTCTCCCATGTCTCTGCAATACGAGTCCCCAGTGACACCACGTATCTCCAGGCTGTTAGTGCCTGCGGGCATATAAAAGCTACCAACAGCAGAGAGGCTGTAATGAATGGATATAGTGTTCTTTTACGGCCTTGCAAAGGAGTGCAAGGAGGAGATGAATCTATAACATTCAGCTATAGTCTTAATGTGAATTTCAAAAATCTTTCCAATGTGTCAGAAAATCTGTTTCCCCAGCATACCTGAATCTTAGTCTCCCTCTTTCAGGCAGATGCACAAGGATTTTGCAGAATCTCCTACGATATCTCTGTTAAACAAGCTTGATCTCAGGAGACATAGCTCTGGATGAGGAATGAAATGTGACACGCTTTCATTTTACATACTGTCAGTTTTTTCCTTCATCTTCAGATGCAGTTCATCAAAACTGTTTTTATTCGGTCCGCATCTCCAGGAGGTGGTGCCACCAGCACACGAAGAGCACGTACTCTCCTTTGCCCATACAGTGCAGTGACCACCAGCAAAGCCGACGTCATCTTTAGCGTGGCGGTTTCCGCACGTCAGCCCACGAGAGTTGGCTGCTCTGAGTTGTACGAGCAGCTGACGTGAGGTTTGCGTTAGGGTCACGCGATCGTGGCTGTCTCCGACCGCTCCTTTCATCCTGCGTGATCAGTTCTGTCTCCTCTGTCTTCTGCTTGCTTTTTATTCCGAGCCCAAAATAGAGGGTTACTGCTTTCAAAAAGTGGAAATAAGAACAGATTACCTTGAAAAGAGAAGCTGGTTACAGCATGAAAAGAATGGCTGTTCCACAAATGCTCACATTGTGAGCAAAAGGTAGAGAACAGATGTGAAATGAAGTATACACTAAGTATTTGTAGCCCAGCCTAAACTGTTTTTCTTCTTGCATGCATCTTAGGAACCTCATGCTGTTTAGTTGGTGTTGTTTAGTTTTTATGCTGTTTAGTTTTTTGTTTTGTTGGGGTTTTGTTTGTTTGTTTGTTCGTTAGGCGGGGTTTTTTTGGTGGTTTTGGGTTTTTTTGGTGTATTGTAGATACAGTATGTGGATGTCCACGTACTGTGTATATCATAAGGATGATAAACTCATTGCATGAAGCTGTTAGCTGTTGCCTCATCTTTACTAAACAGTGTTTTTTCCATATGTTTGCCATTGTTTCTGTGGGAAATACAGATTGTGTAGTAGAGAAACAGACCAAAAAACCTCCGAACAGTAAAACCTGAAACACCTTTGTGTAGCACGTTTGTGTGAAGAGGTTAAGAATCGGAAAGAAGTGGAAATTGTAGATGCAAAATTGTAGATGGCAAATATTGCATCTTAGTTGTTCTTGGTAGCTTTTGTTTCTGTCTAATCTTCCTAGGATTTTGGGGAACACCTAATATTCTCCTAAGAGGGGTTCAGTTGTTGAAGAGTTCAGTCACTACTGCTTATAATTGGAATAGAGAAGAGAAATCATTAAATCTTCTTGTAAAGGAGATCAGCTGTTGCTGGTTAAAAATCAAACCAGGAACATGCCCTGCACCTGGTTGGTTTTTGGTTGGTTTGTTTTGTTTGTTTGTTTGTTTGTTGTTTTCTTAAGAAAAAGGTACTTTTACCCCACTTAAAAAAGAGGGGAGGATCTCTATCCAGCTATTCTGTGCTTGTGTTGTTCTTTTATAGTAACTAGTTCCATAAACCTTACATGGTTGAGGAAAAATGAGGATTTTGAGGACAGACCCTGTTTTGGGCAAAATGTTTTCCCGTTCTGCTGAGTTTTCTTGTATGGATGACAGTGTGTAATACAAAACTAGATGTATTGTGACAGGATGCCACTGCTGGTTTGGCAGGCCTCCCTGCAGTTCCCTTAAGCATAAAGCAAGAGTAGGCCACTTGCCCAAGTCATTTTTCCCTTGTTCTTTGCTATGGCAGCTTCTGTTAATGAGTTCTCAAGTTCTTCTGTGAACAAGCGTTGGCTTCTGAGGAATAAGTCTGAATACCACTTTGAGAAGACCTGGAACTTTCCAGGTACCTTAGCAATTGCCCATCTTCTGGTTGCGATTGCAGTCATCCCAGAGCTCAGTTGGGGGAGCTCTTGGACTTCAGTGATGGAATTCCAGTGGTGCAGCCTGGCTTTGCTCAAAGATGGCTAAAATGTTAGCTCTGTTTTTCTGGCACCACCTCTGTGGAAATTTCCCAGCTTCCTTCATCCTTTTTATAGACTCTTTGACTCCGAAGTGATCATCTTAGAAGCACCTCGGGGAATAGCAGGAGTGTGGAGTGTTACGAAGTGTACCAGTTTGGGGTTGAGCTCTAAAATAAGAGATAGAGTTCTTGTTTGGCTGTCGGAGATGTTTATATAGTGAAACCAAAGAGACTCTATATTGGTAGTATTCTGTTTCAAAATTGTCTATTAAAAACCATAACTCTTTCTTCATGTCTCAAATTATTTTCGGCTACTTTAATCCAGACTAGCATGTAGGAGTCATGAGAAGCCACCAGCTCTGTTTCCTTATGCAGGCAAGGTGAGAAAGGAATCGGACCGAATGAGATTGCCTCCCCGACCTCATTCAAGTGGGTTCTGCAAGAAATCTCTATGTTGATTTGCTGTGGAGGAGGTGAAGTGCCTTCTCAGGGAGGTCTGGATGACATGTTCAGACCATGAGAAGCCACCTCAGTGGACAAAGATGAGCTGAGAAAGGAATCTGTCTCACGTGTCAGGGAGGATATTTGCTGAAGTGTTATTTCATAAGTGTCTTTCATTTCTGTCTTTGGAATTTGGGGTTTTACCTCTTACAAAACAGCTGCTTTGGGGACTGTTGGGATTACAATTAAAATAAATGTCTGTGGCTTAACAACTGAAGATGTGTAGCCTAATGAGCATCTGCTTGGTCATACAACTCCTTGATTAACGTGTGTCTTTGTCACTGCAGAGAAGTTCTGCTGCCAACACTTTCTTGTACCTCTTCTTTCCATAAGCAGAGTAGAAGAGGCTGCAGCAATACAAGTTATCTACGCAGAGGTGTGTCACTGGGGATGGAGGTTAAAAAATTGTTCAGTGCGAAGTACTTGAGCGGTAAAGGGTCATCCAGTGATGAGAGAGAGGAAGGAGTGTGATGGAAGGCAGCTTTTTTCCTGCTTCCAGTCTCATTAAATGATTTATCTATGCCTGTAGATTGCAGTGCATTTATTTCTTAAATTCGGTCGTCTTGTACCAAGAAGAATGAGCACTGTTGTATGTCTTTAGCCATAACGATCGCTGCTGCAGACAACATACCCATACTGTCCTTTTTGGGTTATACTTGCTTCATATCGAAGATGCTCATCTTTCTGATGCGCTGTTTCTCAGGTGCATGCATCTGGTCGACATTGTAGTCACGGTGGTGTTTTTAACTGGAAAATCAGTCTTGACAGGCTGAAGAGGTAGCCTGGACGGTGTGGGCACCTTCCATCAGACATACCAGGAACTGGGAGCTGTTGTGCAACTTCATGTTAAGCTTTTTGGGCAGGGAGCTGCTGGATTGAGTCTCTTGCTTGCTTGTTTCTCAAATTAAAATAAAATGTCCATCTCCCATTCATAGTTTAATTACAACCTTTCCATAGTCTATCTTCAGTTTTTTCAAAAGTTTGAATGTATTTTATTTTGCAGCCCTACATTAAACCTCTTGTTGTAGGAGTTTTTACTGTATCAATTATACATATTATGTATAATTACCTTATACATTCATATGCTGAGATTTAAAATAGAGCATATTGTTAAAACGACGCTAACAGAAGACTGATTTTTATAATGACAGAAGCAACAAAACTGGATGCCAAACCTAAATACTTCATGGTCGTTAGAGCGTTTTATTGAGGAACGTATGCGTCTCAGCCCTTGCAATTTCAAAAGCATATTTTAAACACTGAGATACTCCACCGTCACTTCATTTCATCTCTAGAAAAACGTGCAGTACCTACCTTGAGGCCTTCCTGTGGTTGGGAAGTGCCGAAGGAAACTTTAAATCTCAGTAATGTGAATTTGATGGATACACTTTGGAGGTGTAAGGTGTCTGTCTTGTTTTGTCAACGTTGTAACACCTGCCTGGGTAATAAGGTTGTTTTTCTCAGGTATTTTATGACCGATGCTGCTGTATAGCAACAATATTTGATATACCTTCTCTAAGTACTAATGAGATGTTATACTGTATTCTTTCTCTCAGAAACGGCGCGTGTTAAACCAGAGTGACACTGAGGACAGTAATTGATTTTATAAAATGTCCCTGTTTGGTTATCATGATGGATGTTTAATCCCCTCTAATTAAAATAGGGAGCCTGCTTTAGCTTTTAAGTTATATGGTCTCCTCTCCAAAACATTCCCTTGCTGAAAGTGGATCATGCCTAATCTGTTTGACTTTGATATCACAAAGTACACTTTATGCCAGAACAGCAGTTTATGAAGAATTAAGGACAAATTACCAAAGGAATTTTAAAATAGTATGATTAGTAGAAAGTGGTGGTCACAGATACAATTACATTTTAAAAAACACTTCTGAAATTCTGTCTTGTAAAAGTCTTAAGGCTGCTTACTTGAAAGTACACAGAGTTACCTGAAAACTTTGTTGGTTAAAGTATTTTAGAATTTTTGCTTTGTTTCCTCCAGGTGTCTAGCGGGGTTCCCTGTGTAGGGTAGGTCTGTCTGTACAAATTGAGGAAAACAAGTCCATGGGCGGACTTGCTTGTAACATCTACCATTTAATAAATTTGTAGTGTCTGTTACTGATGCCACCATCAATAAGGAAACCTTAAATTTTTTAGCAGCATTATGATGGGGAGATTTAAAGCAAGACATGATTGTTCCCCTGGACGAGGATTATAAGGGGAGCGCTCTTTATTCTTGGCTGAAAGCATATACTAAAGCAGCTGCAGATACGCAAGTGCTGAGGATCTCTCTGCTGATTTTATTTTTCATTGTTGTCTTAGGGAGCATTGCAGCTGTCTTAGTCAGAACTCTTGTCCTATCCTCCCCCAGGATAGAAGATGTTAATCCCTGGGAAACTATCTTGGAGAAAGAAAATGACCTAATAGAGTCATGGAACTTAACTCTTCCTCCAGCTTCTCTCCTTCTTCATTTTCAGCACAGGATACTGGGTCCTTCTCCCCATTTCTCCCATTTTGCACCATCCCTCTGCTTTAACACATGCTCACATATGTTGCAGTTTGGGAGCTTGGTGTAATCTCATTTAAAGCAGCTGGGTTCAGTGTTTGGTACTGAATTGTATGGCAGCAGGGAGGAAGGGCACTTGTCCCTTGCATCATTTATTGCCTTCTAACTACTACATTCCCGTAGGGGGCCATTGCACAGGGCGATTGAATTGCTGAATTGATCAGATGTGATTATAAGTCTTGATTATTGGGATCTCAGTAACCCTTGCACCCTGGAGATCCCGTGAGTTTCTTAAAGTTAGATTAGCTGCAATCATGTATGCCTTTTGCCCTTGAGGGAACTGTGGGCTCGGAATTTGTTATACTATAACTTTTCATTTTGCTCCATACAGAGATTGTTGGGTTTTTTTTTTTCCTCCTGTGTTCTACTTTTTCTATTTCTTGGCAGTCGGGAATTCAGAAGATTCTGCAGCCTTTCCTCCCTTGATCCTGAAGGTCTGCATCAGCCTTCCATACAAAGCGTGTGAGGTTGCCTCGCTCTTAAATATGAGCGCACATTTGCTGTTTGTGTGTTCCAATCCTGACAGTAGAGATTTATAGGCTTGTTGGGGTGGAGTAGGGGAGAAAGGAGGGGTAGGGGCAGGCCATTTGGCCACAATGGGCTCCTTGCAGCTCACAAATTTCCTTCCTGCCTTTGCTATCCCATGTAATCTGTTTTACAGCTCTGCAGTTTTGGATGGAGAAAGAGTAGAATTTATGGTGATGGTTGATTTATAGATTAACTGCAACACCATTTGCTCTCAGGCAGATTTGGCAAAGCAAGACCTTTTTCTGTTGATAAAAGAGGTAAAGGAAGGAACAGTGATACTCATTAAAAGAAATAAAAGGAAAGTGAGATAAAGTATGGCCAGGCAGAACAGCTTTTCACTCTCCTACCCCTTCCAAAACTGTTAGGTGAAAGCTGCTTTGGAAGAGGCTTTCTGCATTGAGAATACGTTTGCATGTTGATTTGCTCTGAGATTCATTAAAGGAGTGATATATTGAGATGCAGAGTTGCATCCCCCTGTAATTCACTGATAAATGAGGGCAGTGCAGCAGTGAGTTATTAATACAGCCTTTCAAGCTTCATATACCGCAGTCATTAGTTAATCAATACAAACCACACTATACTACTAATACTCAAAGAAGCCTTCCCCCAGGCTCCCCTCAGGTCTGAGGGGTCCTGTTTGTCCTGGAGGTGGTGCTGTGGGTGAAGGATGGTGTAAACCTCGTTAGAGAGGGAAGAGGGCTAGCTGATAGTCTGCTTTAAAAATCCAGGGGATTGGCATATTGTACAGAGACTGAATCTTGGGCGACTGGAGTGGTTTTAATGTGGTTAAGTCATCAAACCAAACTATATGAAGAGTTACGAGCTCTAACTTGTGTTACGTGGATTATCTTCCCAATCAGGTGCCTGCAGTTGGAATAGTGGAGTTTTTTTCTTTTTAACAGACTTAGATTTTTGTTTCGTGTTATTATGCTGTTGTAGACAGATTATTGAAAAATAATTTTTCTGATGCAGAGGAGGCATGGTATTTTGGGGAGGTAGGACTTGCATGTTGCCTTTCTTCATTCACTCTCATCTAACTTTGACAGAAAATGCTGTGAAGATCAAGCCAGACTCTTGGACTGATGGGGTCAACCACGGAACTTGTCTGAGGCGGGGACTGTTGCTCTGTAAGGGAATAGCTGAAACGACCTCAGCGAGCCAGCTGGCTGCTCGTACCCGTTCAGTCTCCTTCCTCCTTTCACTCAGCTCTGTTCTGTATATGTACTTCCCCCTCCAAAGTCCTCTTCTCTTTCTTATTCTTGGCTAAATCCACTGCAGAAGACGTGGTATTGGTACGTACTTTGCTGGCATTTTAGTTTTCAGTCTGTGCATTTTATGTCCATCTTTACTGTTTAGTTAGTTTGTTGAAGTGATAAACCCTTAGAGCTTGGGGTTCATCCGTGAGTGGTTGTACCGAACCTAGCAAAGTGGAGATCCTTCCGATCTACGGTTTGTCTTTGTACCTTTCCGTAATGATCTTGGAAGGTGGTAATGCTGATCTGTGATCACATCCTCATTTTTACTGCAATGTCTTCAAGTGGGCTCCTGCTCCACTGACGCACTGTTTAATGCGTGTACCGCTGTTTCTGCCAGCGCTAATAATTCATCACAGCTCAGTAGTCCCAGTCTGGATTGAGAGAAGCATGTCTTTGATCCAAGAAGGCTCTTGCTGCAACTCACTCTTGCGTTTTGAAAGTGTCTGCTCAAAGCTCAGGCCTGATTTGAAATGAAGATCTATGGAAGTCTGACAGGATCACAGATTGGTTTTAATAACTGAGGCTTTTGAACAGTGCACTCTGCCACCGAGACAAGATGGGAGGGAGATGTGCTTCCATGCTTCATATAACTCTTTCAGCCTGATCTGACTTGGGCCCTGTGGGAGAATGAGCTTGCAAATTCTGGCTTGGCATGGCACTGAGAGCAGGGGTTGGAAAGACCAGGAGGACCCAGCAGTGGTACTGCAAAGCTTTGTCTTTATTCACATTTTGTTAACACATTGGCAGAAATCAGCGGGGATTTTTTTCTTTACTCAGCAGAGAAAATTGACGTTGGGTGATGCCGAGTGTAGTTTAAAGTAACAGAAGCCTATAGTAATGACAGTACTTAAATACCACTCCGCGTCGTCCGAGTGCTGTGCAATTGTTAACTAGTTAATGTTCTAAGTAATATATATTCCGGGTTTCTATCCACTTCATTTCCAACTGGCCAATCAACGTGACAAAGAGCATCAAGTAGAAGAAATAAAGGAAACTTTACAAATGGAGTCACTGATCTTTATCAAATCTTAACTATAACGCTTCTAGCTTTGATGCTGAGGAGAACATAGGCGCTAGCTTCAAAGTAGTAGCTGTAGTTTGAAACAATGCAGTTGATGGATGAGGAGCATTAAACCTTTGGAATGCTTTTTTCTTTTCCCCTCTGAAAAGAAAAAAGTGGGTATGTAGAGGCATTGCACCTCTAGCACGAGGGGTTTCCTAATCCAAAGATACTTTTCCTTAGTCCTGAGCAGATTTCTTTTGTTCTGCTGTAGGCAATTATCTGTATTTTTTTCCAAGAGCAGTGAGCAGGAGCGTATGTGTGCCCGTGCCCAGTAAAGGAGGCAGCTCTCACAGGCCAGTTAGTACAAGGTAGGAGCATCTGTCATCTCCCCTGGTTACGTTTTTTCTCCTTGTTTCTTGAGTTGCAATGTGGCGTTTTGTTTTTTAGACTATAAGATCTAAAAGATTTGAAGCATAAACCTTGCTTTGCTTTATATTCATACAGTATCCATGACAAAAAGCAACCAGTAACTAATAATCTGATTACTAGTTTGGGGAAATAAATCTGACGTGAACAGGTTCTTCAAAACAAATAACAGTGAGTGGCAAGGGGATGAATATTGTAGTCATTCATCTCTGTTGAATTGTATACTAATTATCTTTTTGACCAAACTGAATGAATAAATGATTTCATAATGTTTTTCCCAAAACACCTTTTCTTAGTAAAATATCCTCTTCATACTGCTCATTCACTGCATGCAGAAGCAGACTGTGGCTTTATTTTGTACATGTGGAAGGAGAGTCACTCCACTGTGACTTGTAATGTTGTGCTTTGTGTCTGGCATTTGTTGCTGTGAAGCTAACTGGCTTGGTACGTTGATAATATTTTCAAGAGCAGATGGTTGTTCATCTTAAACTCTCTGTTTTAAAATAGTATTTAAAAATTGAATTTGAGTTCTGGAAAAATGTCCTTTTTGTATTCATTCTGTTTTGGGTTAGCGAAACACTGTGAAAGTAGCCAATTGCTCAGTTGTTTTCTGCAAATCTTGTAGTTATGAGTTCAGGTCTACCTCTTAAATTCTTACTGCTTTAAAATCAGAAATTTAAAAAGCTCTTGTCTAATGTAGCTTTTTGAAATTAATGCGTCTTTAATAGTATTTCTAGCTCATGGCCACTTTTAAGTGTTAAAGAGTCTTTTAGCAGTATGTGATTGGCAGAAGTTAGGTTTGACTCTAATCTTCCAACAGTCAATCCATAAGGATTTGATTCCACCTCCAGAGTTACTGGAAGACAAACTGAGAGTTTGCAAGTGCACAAACTTTAGTTTCTTAAGGGAAGGAGGAAGTTTCTCGTCTTGCTTACTGTTCTGTTAGCAGCAAAATTGCTTGCCGTTTCTCCTTGTCGCGCTTGGCAGTGGGGTTGATAATTAGGCAGCTACGCGCGTGGAAAAGAGATCTTACTGAGGGAAACGGGCTCTGTGGTGTAAGTGCTGAGAATGCTTACTGTTACTCAGGCCCTTCCTGAGCAGGTTTTGTCCTGATTTTCTTCCTGTGCTGGTTCCCGAAGGATTGTATTTGAGCAGCTTTCTGCAGAGCTCATTTTTCTCTGGGCTTTAGAAGACAGGTTGATTTGGTGTGTTTGTGTGGTTGTAATCTTGTTCTGTCATTACCTATTTACTCCTTATTATGGCTTTTTGAGCAGATACTCCCCAGCCTCTCTGTTTATCTTTCTCCCTGTGTGTATTTCAATAAAAATGTCATTATTTGAAATCATTGACACTGCTGGTTAAAGATACTGAATTCCATCATCTATTGTCCTGTAAAATGATCCATTAAAGATAAAACTGCAGGCACTCGATAAAGGTTCTTTCCTAGGAACAAGGAGCGCTCTGATCTGTGTGTGATCTTATCTCCAGAGCACGTGTTTGCATTCTTGATGTAAAGGAGCCATAACAGAAGGGGACAGAGGAAGGAGGCCGGAGATTTTCCTGTCCAAACAGTGGTCTTGAGAAGGGAAACTGGATGCTTACAGCAGATTCACTGTTGGGTAACATCAGATACTGATGAGGAGAAGAAGAAAGGGAGTTGATTTCTGTCTTTTAACAAACTGGGAGGGAGAGAGGGATGAAGGGAGGTTAAACATGGAGGAAAGTAAAGGTGAGGAAAAGAGAGGTGACCGTGAAAGGGAGGGAGATGACAGCGCTTTCGACAAAGGAGCAATCCATTCTTCTTGTTGAAATGCCTTCCCCCCCCCTCCCGCCCCATACAGGCTGCAAAACAGCTTAAACATAGTGTGGAAAAAACAAGTTTTGATGCTCTCTGAGCTTTACTACTAGGAGGTGCAGTATTATAAATACTTTACCTTGTAGAAAAAGCAGGCCTTCGAAGCAGGATATGAACTTTCCAAATGAGGGACCACCCTGTAGGCAGTGGTGGTTCTTAATGGCTTCTGTTGGGTGATAAATATTCTCAATACACTAAAGGGTTTTCTTTGGAGGCATTGCTGCTGTCATGGGTGCTAAAGATGTTGAAGGTCAGGGTTCAGATTATGCATTTATGGACACACTTTGTCTTGCAGAGATTGAAATAATAGCTTTTTATTCTGCCTGTCACCACTGGGAGTAGGTTGGCATTTGAATCTTCGAAGGGTCAATATTCTTGGCACAACTAAATCTGCTTTGAAGACAGATAACTAACCCCCAGCTTGACACATGGTCTTAGGAATTTTGAATGTGCTGTTTTCTTTTTGTTTCTGTTCCTTATTTCAGTAATTATGGTGTGTTAAACTGTGTGGGGCCTGTTTGGCCAGACCTTGTGCAGACACTGTGAAATTAACTTTCGTACCTTCTCACATGAATTGGACTGAAGTGACATTTCCGGAGCCTTGGGGTTGAACCTACTCCTGCTCATGGTGCCCGGTCTCTAGTAGAGGGTGGGTGCATGAGATTTAGTAATCTAATCACTGCCTAATTGCTCTTTCTTGGTTTAAGGAGAGGCTGATGTGTAATGAGGTGGGGAGGCAAGGTGTTATAACTATCAAAAACTCTGTGTGTGACAACTGTAGCAAGTAAAGGTCTTGGAAGCTTTGGGGTGGAGGTTGAACTAAGGGACAGGATGGTCTGGTCCTCTGCCAAAGCCAGTGATAGCTTCAGGTGAGAACAGTTCTTAAACAGAGGGAAACCAGCGGAGAGGGTATGAGCAGGCTGAAGATTGTCTTTCACAGAATCATAGAATCTTTGGGTTGGAAGGGACCTTTAAAGGTCATCTAGTCCAACCCCCTGCAGTGAGCAGGGACATCTTCAACCAGAGCAGGTTGCTCAGAGCCCCGTCCAACCTGACCTGCGATGTGTCCAGGGATGGGGCATCTACCACCTCTCTGGGCAACCTGGGCCAGTGGCTCACCACCCTCCTTGTGAAAAATTTCTTCCTTCTATCTAGTTTAAATCTGCCCTCTTTTAGTTTAAAACCATCACCCCTTGTCCTGTCGCTACAG
The DNA here is from genome assembly GCF_964289735.1 of Phaethon aethereus. NCBI lineage: Eukaryota > Metazoa > Chordata > Aves > Phaethontiformes > Phaethontidae > Phaethon > Phaethon aethereus. Next base: position 3,260,961 of record NC_138602.1, read on the forward strand.
GCCCTGCTAAAAAGCCTGTCCCCATCTTTCTCCTCAGCCCCTCTCGGCCCTGGCAGCTGCAGGAAGGTCTCCCCGGAGCCTTCTCTGCTCCAGGCTGAGCCCCCCCAGCTCTCCCAGCCTGTCCTCCCAGCAGAGCTGTTCCAGCCCTCGGAGCATTGCTGGGGCCTCCTCTGGCCCCGCTCCAGCAGGTCCATGTCTCTCCTGTGCCGAGGGCTCCAGAGCTGGACGCAGCACTGCAGGGGGGTCTCCCCAGAGCGGGGCAGAGGGGCAGAATCCCCTCCCTCGCCCTGCTGGCCACAGCCTTTGTTATGGATAAAGTTTTTAATAGCTTTCAGTAGCCAAGAGGACTACGAAATTGAATTGCACCCTTTCTGAAGAAGCAGAGGTGAGGACAGAATCTGAGCTAGACTGAAAAGTCCCTGAAGAGCACCTGATGCTGGAAACTGTCGCTGCCGTAGTGAATTCCCTGTTATGTCATCCCTTAATGGCTTCTGAACTGGTCCTTGTATCCTAGGATGGTCTGTCTGTTCTTTTTTACTGACACACTCATTTAATTCTTAACTCACAAGACATTTGCTTATTTATTTTCATTGTTCCCGATAATAATTCTAGGCCATTAGAGGGGAAAATTGTATTCAAAAATGCTGTTTCACACTTTATTTGTTTGATGATTTAGAGTGATAGAAAATAGCACATTTGCTGGCTTTTATAGTCTGATAATTATCTGCATCCATCAAGCCATTCCAGGGGAATAAACAAAACACCAAGAAAATTACACTATTAATGACATCCTTTATGGCAAAGAGGAGGGATCTTTCTTTTCTGTTAAGGGGACTGTCCAGTTAAGCTTACGTTAACAAAAGCAAACTACCAGTGTAGGGAAATGATTATCTAAGACATTTGTAACTTTGGGGCAAATACCTTCTGGACCCGCAGCTCTGATGCCTGGTGATTACAATCAGAATCATAGAACCGTTTGGGTTGGAAGGAACCTTAAAGATCATGTAGTTCCAACCTCCCTGCCATGGGCAGGGACACCTTCCACTAGACCAGGTTGCTCAAAGACCCATCCAGCCTGACCTTGAACACTTCCAGGGATGGGACATCCACAACTTCTCTGGGCAACCCGTTCCGGTGCCTCACCACCCTCATAGTGAAGAATTTCAGTTTTGCAGGATACTCAGGAAGTCAGAAAATTACACGGACGTAGAGATCAGAAATGATGATGGAATTAGGTTTCATGAAACAAACTGGGAAGCTGAAAGTCTTTCAGGTAGAACTGTAAGTTCTGTATTTGTAGAACTGATACTTAATCCATTTCAGGAACCTGCTTTTGCTTTGGTAGAAAGAGTAGAAAAAGGTAATTTAAAAGGATCAGTATATTACTTTCAGAAGATTGTTGATTTTGGGGTAAGATGACATTTGAGTCATACAGCTATAATTTTTTTTTATCTTGAGATTTATTTCCCCGCCTCCCCGTTCTGTAAATCTTGTGTTCCCTGGCAAAGCAGCAAGACCTTATTCATGCCGTAATCCGACAAATTGCTGAGTGTCAGGTTTTCAGGTTAAGCTTGGCCCTTTGTCTTGGTCAGCCACTGCAAAGCTGACCCTTGGAAATACATACTGAAGGCATTGCTCTCTTGGTTTGTTTGCAAGCCCAGTTTCTTGGAAGTTTGATATATCTTAAAACAGTTGCTGATGCAGCACTATTTATGTAACTTCGCTTTTATTGGGGAACCAGGTTGAACCAGCAGGGAAAGATTCTGCACTTGAAGCAGTGGCTCAGGGTCAGCTTTTTGTCACTGTCCTGTTTTCTGTTGGCTGTTCCAGATGTTTTCTCTGAAGCAATAGTAGTTTATAAAATGATGGTTCTTAAGAAGGGCTGTTAAAATATCTATGCTGCCACCACTACTTCTATTTAGTTTGTTTGGGGCAATGGAAAATCCTTGCTCCATCTTTGCTGTGGTTAAAAGGAAGTGTCTGCCCAGGGCTGGATCAAAGTTAGTCCTGCTCTACTCCTAATTCGGTTTTCCCCAGGCAGAGGGATGACAGAAGCAGTTTTGTGACAACAGGCGTGAAGCATCGGGCAGTTCTAAGTCCGAGAGTCTCGACAAAGCCCAATACAAGATCTTTTGTGGGTGCTGTAGGCTTATTTTGGCCAATTGATATAAAAGTGGTATTTTGTTCTGAGTTTTTTTCTTCTCTTTCCGTGTCTTTGTGGAACCCATTTGTGCTATGAACTGAATGGTACAGAGAAAGGAAGCAGCATATTTTTATTTTTTTAAGATTTTGATAAAGTAGGTTTTTTTGTATTTTTCTAGAGGAAACCTACTACATTTAGTATTTAGGCTGGTAAAAAAAAAAATCTTAAAAGTATTCAAAGTCATGCATATAGAAAAGGAAATTACTGGGTGTGCTTTGCCATGCATAATCTTGTCAGTTGTCTCGGGAATTAAAGATATTTTGCTGTTGATCTGAGCCCCAACCTGTGGGTGCAAGAGGGAAGGTAACAAATCGTACCGAATGACAGCATTTTGTCAGTTCCCTCTGTCAAGGATTTTTGTCCCCAACAAGTGCCTGGCCATTTTTCATAGTGAAAATGGGAGGATGCTACTGTAAGGTCGTACACAAAAGCCAGCCCTTCGTGGATGTTTATACGCTGAATAACAGCACTCCTTTGATTGCAGCAATTCCTAATCTTTCCGTGTCGCCTCTGTTGTTATTCTGCTTTGTAATCAATCATTTTACGTCTATGTTCAGCTAGCTGGCTCGATCTGTGTGGTACTTGCAGAAGCCTTCTCTTTCTCTTACTGGTTTTAAACAGCAACCCAAATTCTTTCCTTATTGCCTATCTTTATGTAAAGCAGTCAGATTTGTGAGCGTAACTTAAAGCAGAATTTGACCGACACTTAATTGTCTTCTGCAGTTCATTTTGTGAATTCCTAAGAATAAATGTATAAGGATGTATAGGCTCTGCTTACAAGACTGGCCAAAGAAAAACCTTAATTTCTAAAATTGGAGTCACTCGTTACTGAGAGGCTGTTCTGTGGTGGGGTATTCCGATTGGTATATTATTACATGTAGTTCTTTTTTATAAGCTGGAAATTCCTCCTCTCTTGCTGGTTTCTATCCAAGCAAGTCCTTTTTCTTTGTCTCTCCATGGACCGTTCTCTCGAGCTCAGCTTGGCTTTTTGCAGTCTGCAGTTTCAGATAACACAGTAACCATGTTCCGATGTATTAAACTTTTAACATCCTCAAGATTCAATTAATCTTATCTTTACAACTCCCAATTACAGGCACTAATTAAGTGAAGGTTGCATTGTAGACTGGGGATATTACATTAATCATCGGCAGCCTTGTAGCCATAAATTAGTTCTTTCCCAATCCTTCAGCATTTTTCCCAGAAGTAATGGAATGTCTCATTTTCCTGTTTTAAGGGACATTAATCCCACAAAGGAGCTTTGGAACGGGATTAATTTTTATTTAGTTTTATCCCATTTATGTAGGTTATGAATGGTCTTTGTAAAATGAAAGCTACTAGCAAATGAAATTGAATTCTTTGATAATTATGCAATTTAAGGCACCGTTAGAGTTTGGTCAGAGGATGTTGCAAGTCCATTGCTATATTTATTATTTTCCAAGATTAGGTGCTACATAGTGTTTTCCCTTAGATTTATTTTTTTTGAAGCCATCAGTTTAAATCTGCTTAGTGTCTAAATCTTGAAACATCCTATGTATGATTTCTGTCCGTCGTTATCCTTTCTAACCTACCTGACCGTAGCAGGTAAATTTTGGTTTTGTACACAAGCAATACGGGACATGACTTCTATCTGACATTGTAGATAAAACTTTAGACTTGAAAATTGAGAAGCTGAGCAAGGGTGGCTGAAAGGGGTATTTTGAGAGATCGTATCATAAATAGAGCAATACTGTTTACCTGTTGTGGAGATGGTGCAGTTTCCCCACTACAATATCCTGTTTTCAGCTTGTTATAATGAGACGTGATGGTTTTGACATCTTTATTGGAAATAACAAAAATAATGCATTTTTTATTATTCACATTGCACAAAAGTTATAGCTGGCAATAAATGTCATTCCCTTTAATGTAAATTTTCAAAACTCTGTGTTACAAAAAATGGTATGCGCATTTCATTTGATGGAGTATGTCAGCAACTATTTACAAAACTCCATTGGTATTGTTGTGTGTGTCATCACATTAAACATGTTTAAGTGTATCATGGTATTTAGTTCCCTCCTTATAACCTGAACGCATAAAATCTTAGTCACCTGATTTTTGCTACTGTGAATATTGAGGTAGTATAAATTCAAAGCAGCAAGGTAACTAACAACTTTGGGGAAGAAAACCCACCATTTGAAACTTTCTTGATTTTTGTAAATAATCGTCACACCCAGCGCTGTTTCTGCAGCGCTTGGAAGCTTTTTTTGCAGTTTTTTTCTGAGTGATTTTTAACATTTTTGTTACTTTAAAGCATGCTGAAGTGTCCAAATTGCCTGCAAGAAAACAGAAATTGCTTGGTTTTACCTTTCTGAAGCGGACTGAGCTTGTGTGCAGCGGTTACAAGCTGCTACGCACAGAGCAGAGCTCGGTGGAAGGCTTCTCGGGGGTAGAAAGGAACAGTCTTCGGTTTTCTGTACCTAGCGTTTTCTCTCTTCATGTGGCAAAACTGTTCTAGAAGTAGGACTCGGTTGCTGTTTTCCAGTGATCACAGGAGAATATCGCAGTTAGGCTTGTGTGTGATTTCAGGCAGTTGATTGTGTATCTATACTTTGCACTTGCGGGGGAAAAACCCCACATTTCAATCAAATTATTTTGCACTCTTTTTACCATCAAAACTAACAAAAACTGTCTTTTAAAAGTGCAGAAGTTGTTCCCTATGCCCTTTAATGTTGTTTTCCTCAGAAGACCTTGCTTTTTCATTCGCCTCATCAAGAAAGTTATCGAATAGTTTAATTCTGTTATTTCACATCAGACAACACAGTCCAGCGTAGATTCAAGGAATGACTGCTTCAGCCGTTGTGAAGAATGTTTACTTTTTTGAATAAAATGAAAAGTATTTACACAGTTTTCTTTGAAAAAGGTTATCTTAATTTGCCGTAGGTATGCCAAGACACAGAGACCTTCCCTCACACCTTCTCAGCCCATCCAGAATTTCTTGTGTGTTAATTTTTATCACAGCCTCATGGTTTTCTTTTGCTGGTATCTTTCCTGCAGAAAACACGCCTGCTGTTCCCTATACTGATCTACTTCTGTTTTTTTCCCAGTGCTGTAGCATCACTTTGCCTTCTTGGTTCTCCTTCTACCTTGTGAAGTCCTGTGATGCTGTTTAAAAAAATTGCAGGAAAATATCACACATCATATAACATGTCTAAGGACTTTTATTAAAATACAGGCTTTCTTCCACGTATTATAATTGTGTGTTACTGAGACCTTCCAGACTTCTAAACGTTTGGTTGTATTTCCAGAGGTTAGTTGTAAGTGTTCTGTGCTAAAAGCTATTACCACGCTGGTTTCTAGCCTTCCTTTTCTTTCACTGTTTTTACATTATAGAGTGATTTAAAAAAATGTTTTCTTCTTTGTTAACTTCCTCCTAGGTATGCCATTCCTCCAGAACATGGCAAGAGATTGGAACGCCTGGCGAAAGGTAAGCTTTGCTTCCTCCTTCGTTTGGAAAAACACATGGGTGTGTTCTCAGTGAAAACTGAGGCATCCCAGGGGAGAATCCTACCCTTGATTTGTAAACGGATTGATAAAGAATTGACATTGAACTGGCTGGTATATTTTAATGTTGCAAGAGCTGCTTGATGAACCTGCTGCATTGGTATAAAGCTTCAGAGTCAGAAAACTTGTCAGGGAATTTTCCTGCTAGTGCAACTGTTTTCTCAAAGCCTCGGTCTTCTGGCACACCATGACCCTAACTAAAATCGATAGAAAAAAACCTTGAATTTTGAGGTATTGAGACCAAATGGGTTTAATAAAGAAATGGGTTTAATAAGAGACCCATCGTGCATCTCCGTGTGTAATATGAGGTTTGTCACGGTGAACTGAGAACTGTTGCTTCAGCTGCGTGGAGTGCAGCCTGGGGAGTCTTCCTGATGCCCCTACAGACACGTTCTGCGGCAAAAAAGGGTGCTAGGAACTATTCTTTCTTCTTACACTTCAAATGTTACATATACAGTATTAGCATTCACATAATCGTAGAATAGTTTGGGTTGGAGACCTTTAAAGGTCTTCTAGCACTGATGACTTTACGTCTTAAATAGGAAAGTGCTTACAAATTCAGCAACAGCATTCGTAGAGAATAGCTAGTGGACTTCTCGCTTTCCTTTGTAATGATACACACTGTATGTGGTTGCTTTCCTTTTATTCCGGTCTCATCCTCCTTTGTGTTTCAGTGCAATAAAGGCCATCTTAAAAAAAGCAGGAAAAAAAAAAGGAAAAAAGCGGGGGGGGGGGGAAAGGAGGAAAGAAAAAGAAAAAAAAAAAGAGCAGGGCTGGCTCGGGCTGTGATAAACTTCCACCTCTCACCAGGCTGGCTGTAAATTTTTGGCCTTACAAAGCACCAGCCTCAGCTCCCGAAAACCTTGTATATGTGTTCTTGCCCGACTACCTGCCAGGGTCGCCTGCGAAGCGGCCGCCAGCCGCGAGCGCAGCCTTTGGCGTCCTGGCCTTGGCATTTCTGCCGATTTCTGGTTGGTAATGCTGGAAGCTTCAGGGAAGATCTCTGACTGCAGAAGTATATGGTTTTTAATTTGTTGATGTTGTGTTTGCTTTTTGTTGCTATTTTCGTTCACTTGCAAATGTTCTAAGCGCTGCCCAGCTAAAAAAAGATCCTGTCCCAGAATAATTAACTCAAAATCTACATATTTCATCTTCATTGAGGCATACTTTTTAAATCTGTTGTTGAAGTTAGTGCAGCAGAAGCGGGCAGAAAAATCGGGAAGACTGTTCTAATGCAAAATGAAGAAATGCTCTGTTTTTCCAGAAAGACACGTTCATAGTAATGGCATTTCTTGCCGATAGTCTGACATGCTATTGACTGTTTCATATGTGAATAAAAAAGGGGAGGATGTTGAAGGGAGCAATGGGATGTGTACGATAAATGTAGAGTAAATGGGTATAAATGTCCTAGGGCATGGTAGTATTGTTTTCCTGTGCACTGAGCGCCATGATCCCTGAATAGAAAAAATACTGAAAATTACTGCTCAGAAATGTTGCGTTTCACAGCTACACTTCTGTTTAGTCATTTGCCAGGTTTTATAAAAGTTACTTTTTCATCTACTAAAAAATAAAAAAAATCCAGATTACCTGCGTTCTATAGAATCTGAAATATCACACTGAAGTCTGACTTTGTAACTTATTCTTACTGACGCTCAATTTTTGACACACGTCAACGGTTGGCAATCTGTAAACTAGAAGCAAATTATCAATGATCTCGTCTTTATTTTCGCTTTCTGTTAGTACCTTTTGGAAGCTGGGATGGGTAATGTTTTGAAACTACAGTGAAGCCGTATCGCTGCTTGGACATTCTCCCTGTCCTATGCATCAGCGGTCTATACTATGAAGACGTTTACTATGGAGAAAAGAGTAGGCAATTAATATGGAAAATGAATAGCTGAGCTGTAAATGGGCTCACTGGGAGAGCTATGGAGCCCATGGAGAGAATGTTAATGTCGTTGCCATGTTATTGGTGCTAATCACTTAAAATGTGCTTCTTTATTAGTGGCTTTAATGAGAGCCACTTAAACTGTGCATTAAAAAGAGGAACTGCAGAGAGGGATGACAGACTGGGTAGCAGACAGTCATAATTTTAATTGAAATGCTTTTAGTACAAAAACATAAGAAAACCTGGAATCCAGTAATCCTTTTCACTTTCTGAAACCTCTTCCATTATGTCTCATCAATTAGTTTTGTTTCCAGAGCTAGGGTTACTTATTTTTCTAAATGGTGATGTTTTTTAATCCCTATAAACACATAATTTGTTGTTCAGTCACCCACTTGGAGTAGAACACGTGGTCTTGAAGAAAATGGTGTTACATTGGTTTAGCTGGCATTTCTGGGAGCGAAGTGCTGACATCAAAGGGTTAGTCAGTTTTTACCACAATTTCAGTATTTTTAATTATTTGTGATTTGTTTTAATAGCTCAGTGTGGATCCTGTAGCTATGGTAGAACTTAACACTTCATAGCGCGTAGATGCTGTCTGAGTCGGATCATACTGTCTCTGCCAGACTTGTTAGTGCCCACTGTGGCCAGTGAACCGGGTGGCCTTGTGATGGATACGTTTTGTTTCCTTTCTTTTGACCAAATATTAACATCTGCATGCTTATTTTTTCCTTTAGTGGGTGGTATGTAGGGCAGATTGGTCTAGAATATTACGAGTTGCATCACTTTCCCGGGAATAATATAGCAGCCCATCACAGGAGGTATAAAAAGGACACAGCAGTGTTTGGAGTAGATGGTGATGCTTGTTACTCTTCCCTTGTCCATATTCAGAAAAAGGGTGGCTCACGGTTTAGGGTACTACCCAAAACTTGAGACAGCTTAGTCTGCTAGGGTTTTACTGAGATTTTGACCAAGTTGCTTATTCCCAGACATAGAAGACTTACATGCTAACTCTTAGCTTGAATGGAATGTTGCGTTCAAAAAAACCCGTGGACGTGGCACTTTGGGACATGGTTTAGTGGGCATGGTGGTGTTGGGTTGATGGTTGGACTTGATGATTTTAAAGGTCTTTTCCAACCTTAATGATTCTGTGAATTTAGACGTAGGTGCCCCAACATGCACGTTTTTGTCACAAAATTGATGTGGTATTTCAAACAATGAGGCATGTGCCAATTACTGACATCTTCACTTGTACGCCTATTGTTTTGATCTATATCAAGTATTGAGGCAGGTTTTAATTTTGCCAGCTTGTTTCTGCTTAAGTAATGATTGGATATAATATTCCTACAGTGATACTCGTCTTGTTAATGTCTCTGCAGGATTTTTTCCAGGAAGCTCTCAGGGATGTGATGCTTTCCTCCGTCACAAGATGACCCTCATTTCGCCCTCCATCCTGAAGAAGTATGGCATTCCTTTTGACCGGGTATGTACAAAGGATGCATTGAAGACATTGGCAAGTTGTTGAGGTGCACAAAGCACAGCACCCCAATTTTAAGGAAACAATTCATTGCAAGCCACTGGGGAGCAATTTGCTTAATTTCTGAATGCATTATGATGCTAAACGTATCCTATCGGTTTAAACCAGGTGGCTGCCTGTAAATGAGGATTTGTGGTTTGGCTAAGATGCTTTCTGTGAAGTGGTTCTCTTCATTAAAGCTTTCGCTAGAACTAACTTTGTCAATTAAGGAGCCTCTCCAGGTAGAGAGGGGCAAACTGTAATAGAGACGCTGTGGCTTATCAGTAGGCAGCATAACTCATTGGTAATTCTTGAACACAGTCTTTTTTCTCCTGGATCCGGCATGAATCAAAAACTGGAGTTAGACGTGCTGTTTCTCTGTTGTGTAAGCGTTCTCTCTAAGCCAGTAAGGATTCGTGAATCCTTAAGTCCTCTTATTTGAAGTCTCTTATTTGAAATGAGGGGTCATGTTTATTTGGTATGATCTTTTTAATATGCTTATTCTTAAAGTCTTCTGGCAAGAAGTAAATCTCCTCAGCCAAGCATGCTTACCATGGGTTTAGTATCTGTGCAGAATCAGTCAAACAGCTACTGCTGCTGTGTGTTACCGGCACACACAGCCTGTCCTGCCAGGGTGTCCTGCCTTTGGATGTGGGAAAAGCGATTGAGTTAGAGGTACTGGGATCTTAACTGCAGTGGGAAGTGTCAAAAAATGCCCGATTCAAACTGATTTCATCCTTCCCCATCCCCTTTGCATCATCATCTGTAGATATTATGGCCATCTTTTTCTAGGTAAGAACTCTGCAGTTCTGATCTTTTTTTTTTTAATTTATTTTTTTAAGCATGGTTTTGTTAGAGTTAGTCCACCTGAGACAAAGTATAGCAGCTATTTGATGAGCCTGGTGATTCTTTGAGATGGAAGTAAAAGATCTTGGTTCTTTTATAGCATAAAAACTACGAATTCATTCAATTTACTGCTCCAGAGACGGTTTCATTTTTCCTGGTGGAAGGCTATGATGAATGAAATTTGAAGTGTGATCATCTGGCTTGTCAGATGAGTTTGCTGTCAGTGCAGGGGAGACTTTTATGAAGCAATGTGGTGCTTATGGTTCAACATCAGCAACTAGACTCAGCCTAGTTTGCACACGATGGCTGATACTAAATTGTTCATAGAGAGCAACAAACGTTTTTTCTTGTAATTCTGTCTGTGGAACCTAATTCCCAAGTGTGAAAACACAGCTACCTGCTACACTTGGTTGAAAATAATAATGAAAATAACTAATTGTGGGGTCTGAATTTTTTGGTAAGGATTTTCACTTTACAAATTTCAGGACAGTGGATGTGTGGATTGGAATATGGGAGGCATCTCAGTTTAATGCATAGATGAGAAATTACTTTTGGTAGATGATAAAAGACATTCGGTATCCCGACCGTATTCAGAAAAGAGTAAAAAAATCTGTAGCCAGTGCAAGCTCCTGAAAAATCTGTCTGACTTTATCTTCATTTATTGACCTGAACTGTGAGGTTTAAGGGTTTCATATGCTTTTTTCTGCTTCGGTGTCAGGTGAATGCTGTGTCTCGCTACTTCTCGTGGTGTTTTCCTTATGAAGTTTTTAACCAGAAGCCGTAAGTGGTGCAATAATTGGCTGAACAGAGCCTAGAAAGGGTGCGCTGCTTATCTAAAGAAGCAGCTGAAAAGAATAATTTTAAAAGTACCTGTTGGTGCACACTAGCCATTCTAAGTGAAGTTCAGCGTGTGATCCTCTCGTGACATGCAGTCGTCCTGCAGAATGGAGGAGGATAGGAAATGGGAATTGATTTCTGCCATTTCATTCAAGCAGCATCCTGGGGCAGTGCTTTTGGGGCTGCTGGAGGTCAGAAGGTGAAAGAAATTCTTGCAGGACTTCAAGTGTTTGAATATTGTAGGTGGGCATATTTTTCTCCAGGATAATACATTGTTATGTTTGCTTTTCCATCTATCTGAGGAAAGTGGCATTGACTAGTAATTATATACTAAGTGATTTCTGATCAGTAACCAACCAAGAGGAGCAAAGGAGTTGGTAAAAAAGCAGTGGAGGAAAATTTCCCTTCCAAGCTTATCCCAAGTCAGATTTACTGAGATGTAAGATGATAGGGATGGGATACAAAGTGGTTTAAATAAGGGAGCTAATTTATTGCTTGGTAAAAAGTCTTTCCCTGCTTAGCTAGGCTTCCCACTGTGAATCTTCCCACTGTGATTTGTGACATGAAGGTTTTTTGCAGATTGATGCCTGGTGTCTCTTTCATACTGAGTGTACATAGAAACCTTTAAAATACGCACTATCTGAATGCTAAGAATCTGATTTTTGTCGCCCTACTCTCCAAAAAATAGAAGAGACCAGTGTACACATAGAGGACTAGGTTACTGTTGAAACCAAACTTTTTAAAGGAAGGGGTATTATAAACACATTACTTAAATCAGGATTAGGAATTCTATTTACAGAGTATGAGAGGAGCGTGTTTTTTATGATAGCTTCTCTCTTCTCTCTGGCAGTCACTGGAAGGATGTTTTTAAATGTAAAAAGGAGGAGATCTCTTTTGTCTGAGCAGCCTATATGTGAATCCCTCCTGTCCTGAAATAGTAGCTTTCGAAGGAGGATCACTATTATTCAGAAACAGCGAACACGTGCCGTTTTTCTTTGATACGATCCCTTCGTCTCAATTCCTGGCAGATTTCAATGAAATGAATAGGCACGCATTTATAAATCTCTATAATGGTATTTACTTCTGGAAAAAAAGAAACAGATCAATACTAGGGCTTTTTAATAATTAAAAATGTGTGTTTCTGTAATCTCCTATTGATTTCTCCATTTATTCTTCAAGAGCTTGCAGAAGTCAGTAAATTTAGGGCTTTCTTCATGAGTGGCAGTTTGTGTTGGCTTCCCTTCAATAGTTATTACTTTTCTGCATGGCCTATCCATCATCTTGAGTGCTTTCTAATTTATTGTAGGGATAATGTTGACAGCAGTGACACGGAGGACATACACTGTGGGCTGGAAATGAAGACACCAGGATGTAGATTTCCTGACAGAAACATAATCTTTCCATCTTCTGAAGTTAGCAATCTACCGCTCCACTTTGATTTATGGAGGGGGCTGGATGGGAGGATGCTTCGTGAAGCTGGGTACAGGCTGGACTTCAGCATCTCTCATCCAGAAATACTGCGGAAGCTTCTTGTATTATCATACCAGTTTTTAGTCTCCCCCCCTTTTTTTTTTTTTGTTTTAAATTATTCTGCTAATAATAACATGAGCAAGTCTAGGCGATAGTGCAGCCAAGTGAGTAAATGTCTTAATGCTTTATATTTGGACCCATCCTTGTGTTCGTAGGTCTAAATTCTTTGAAGTCTCTGTAGGCTCTGAACTGCTGTGTTGTGAGTTACTGCTGGTGGGAAGGAATCCAAATGGAGTTGCTTGTCGTGTGACTGCCTTGAAAGGTCTGTCAGCACTTCTGGGTTGGAAGGACAGGGAAGGTCAAATTTTGCCTCTTTCCTAATCCATCGAAGGGAGATGCTCTCTTATGCTTGCTAAGCTAAAGAGCTGGACTGGAAGGATTGCTCCAAGCGCGCCATGTCACTGCCAGTTGCTCTTATGATCTGTGCCATACTCTAAGAATGAAATTCCTTGTTTTCCCCCCAATGTCTTCTCTGCATAAGTTTTTAAAAGAGGATTTTCTAGAAGCATTGCAAATTGATGGGCCTCTGATTACAGCTGTAATCTGCAGTGTTTTTAAACCTTATATTAATAATGTCCATAGTTCTTATTGTTGTTTTAATTTTACTTAAGTAGACAAATGGTGGGCTGTAATTTTTAGGGTGTTTGACTTATGGGTGAACAAACGGGAGTAAATGTGATTGGGGAAATGGAGTGAAAGGTAGCATGTACTGCAGTAGGACCCTGCAATGTAGAGTGTGTGTTAGGAGGGAAATTCAGTTTTCTTGGCTCCACTAGCGTGGTGGTGGGAGTGTTGATTTGGACCTGCCATGAGCTAAAGTAGTGACAGTCTAAAGATCTTTTGGAAGTCTGCAGCCTGAGACCCTTTTAGTAACTGAAGCCTGTGAGTCTAAATAGTTCAGATGTTGTGACCTCTTCCATCATTGTACTGTTCTTTTTTCCTTAAAGGAAATACTTCCGTATTTCTGCAGTTAACAAGAAATTGTTCTAGGTTTAGCCAAGAGCTGGTAATGACTGTTCTGCCTACCCTCCCGTTGAGAGAGAGAGATTTAACCAGTGCCTTTTTTTTTTTAATAGGTCTCTGTTCTCAAGCTGCTACGTCCAACTGATCTGTGGGGTGTCTATTCCTTTTGGTTTTGTTTTTCAGATCACCCAGGAAGCTGGAGAGTTCATGATTACATTTCCGTATGGTTACCATGCTGGCTTCAATCATGGCTTCAACTGTGCTGAGTCTACTAACTTCGCCACTTTGCGATGGATTGACTATGGAAAAATGGCAACCCAAGTAGGTGTCTGTTTGGATGAAGGCTTACTTAAAACCACTAGGTCGTGAAATACAAAGGAATGAGAGTGGGAGACTTACCCTTAAGAAGAAAATGGAAAGTGCTGTTGTTTTGACAAGGTGCTCTTTCATTGTGCCACGTTGCCATTTTATGCCTGTTGATAATTCGTGTCATTTTTGAGGGCATAGTAATGACTTTCTCAAATGCTAGATGTTACGTACACCTTGTGAAGAGGTTGTTTTGAGACAAGTAAGTCGGAATTAGTTTTCTGATGCATCTAAACTGCATTTCACAGTGAATAAGGTGACTGATATAACTGAATACAAGTCATTAGGTACACACTGAAGGGGAAGGAATAAGCTGGAAATACTTTTAAGCTTTAATAAGACTATGGTAATAAGCTTCTGAAAATATCTGAATTTCTCTATGCCCTGTACAAGGGGAAGAAGTCAAGAAGTCTCCCTGAAGGGGAGAGTCATGCTGGAATGGCTTTGTGCGACTATGCCTCATTAGGGCAAATTTCTTGTATGTTTTGTTACTTTTGACAGTTCTGAAGTCAGTGATGGTTTTCATGGCAGCGCACATACTGCGTGCTCTTGTTTTTAAGTGTGAAGTATAACTGATCAGCTTAACTGGTTCAATAGGATCTGTGAATTTTTGAATCAGGGTTCTATTCCACACAAGTCTTTGGGGAAAGGAGAAAGGATTACAGTGGGGTAGCGGTTTAAAATTGCCTCACATGTTCCCTTCCAGAAAAGCAGACTTAGTTTTCACTCTAGAATAGCATTTATAGTATCCCCTTCACTTACTTTTCTTCTTCTGTCAACCCGGCTTGACTCTGTAACTTTTGTAATGCATCCTAATGCTTTGTTCTGGGCAAAACCAACTCTGTTCAAAACGAACTTCAGGTACATCTGTGTCTCAATCTGTGGAACAATGTAGTGATGTCCATTTTTCTTTTACAAAGGTTTATATTTGAGAGTAGTAAAAGGTAGATGATTACTGAATGGCGTCGTTTTCTTCTCAGCTTTGGGATCCTGGGGTCTTTGACAGTGCCTTTTTTAACCCTCCACCTTTTTGCTGTAATGCCTTTGGCCATTTTTGAGCCAAGCTGAAACTTCTGCACAGAATTGTATTCGGTAGCAATCAGTGTTTTGTATTAATCAACCTGAGTGGCTGCTTTGTGACGAATGTGAGTCACACTTCTTTGCTTGGGAGGCTCGTGCTGTTTCTAGCACTACAGGCTTCAAGGGATCTTGTAGAATCACAAAAAAACCCCATGCTGTTTCTTCCTATTTTTCCATTTTAATAAGTGAACATCATTAACCCAACTAGAAAAGGAAGATGGTTGTCATCCCACAGGGGGTTTTTTTCCTGCTTTTCCCCCTCTTTGGTATTCTCTGTCCTCCCTCAGCAGCTGCAGGCGGGCAGTCTTTGACTGTCCAATGGCTCAATAATTGGTGTCTGAGAAGCTCATCCCACGGAAAGCTCAGCCCATCGGTTTCCTGAAAGGTGAGGTGTCTGTCTTGTTTATTTTTTTCAGTAATATTCAGCCCATAGTTTCAAGGACTCCACTGTTAGCCAACAAATTTGATATCTGAGCGCTCTCCTTTTCTGAAATGAACAAATAGATTTTATGATTTCGTTTCTGAAACTACAGTGGTGTAAAAGCATCTTCTGTTAGGCGTGCTAGTGGCTGTGCCATGAAATATAAAAGTGAAACACACCGTGAAATATAAAATACATGAACTCACTGTGCCAGTGGGGTAACACCTCTAAACTGCTAGTAACGGCAGCTGAAATGATTCTTGTAACAGAAACATCCTCATGCTGAAGAGTTATGTATTTGTCCTCTCTGTCCCCCACCAGCGTTCAAGTAGTGAACCCTGTGTTGGTGCTTGTAATCTCTTCGTATCCCATCGAGGCTGTAGACCAGACGCTGTGGCAGTAATCAAGGCTCCAGCGCTGGGTGGAGGGTGGAATGGGAGTTGTATGTTTGAATTTGTTCTGGAGTTAGAGGGATGGAGGGAAGAACCTAGAACCATAAGAAGGTTCAAATCGGTGTTAAGCGTCTTGAACTTAAAAATAGCCAAGCAAACTTAGTTTGAAAATTTTAAATACCATGTTTGTCTGCTGTGACCTTGTATACCAGGTTTATTTGTAGCAAATGGTCATGGTATTACACCCCAGAAAATGGGGTTTATCATGGAAATTCTGAGACCCTTAACTACAGCAGTGCCAGCAGGCACCACTCTAATATTAAAAGCAATTTTGGGTTCAGCCATGTGTTCACAAACAAGTGACATTTGGGAAGTGCAGTTTTAGATTGAGCCTCCATGCTTACATTGTTAAGCAGCGTAGCGTGAAATTACTGAACAAGCAGCATAGAGAGCTCTGAGCAAATCTAGGGAGAGAAAGTTGAAGTGTGGAAGGAGACGCCCAATTTATTTCCATTGCACTCAGTGACACTTGTCTGTTCAGAGATTTCCATTTAATATTGCCTAAACCATGCACTGCATGCATGTTAATTAACCCTTGGATACCTTACGATCAGGTTCCAGATGAGGTATGAATGCTGTTACACTGTAAGGGCAAAAGGTTTGTTTAAATCTCATTTTAAGTTAAACAGGGACTTAATGAAATACCAGCTGACTGTGTACACTCGAGCTGCCTGCACGGTTCTGGAGAGAGAATTCGTGGAGATGTCCTGCAGTGTGTGATTTTTGGTTATACTGCAGGTTTACTAAATTTAAAAAACAGCTATATTGATTTCTGTGCTCTCGGGCACAATTAGATGATTCTTGCCCATGTCCAAGCAGTTTGGTTTTTTTTTTTTTTTTCCTTGTCATATACTCATTTCTAAAGTTCTTGGAAACTCTCGACTGGACGGCGCTCTGCAGGTACATACTCTTGCTGCACTGAAACCAGTTGGCTGGAAGGTGATTCTTCTCCTTTCCTCAGGTTAGCAATACAGTTATCTTGTCCTACCAGTACTCATGAGATTGGTGACAAGGTAAGGTTCAAAATTAGCCAGTTGTAATGTTCTCCTGGACATTATCCTGGGGATGAAATTTGGATTCTGCTCTACTGAGAGCGATATATGTCAATGGCATAGTGTAAGAGAGAGCTCACGTAGGAAGGTAATGCCTCACCTTGGAGAAACATAGACAGAGCTGTGCTAATTGCCTGCCAGATGGATGAAATGTTCTGCGAACCACAGCAGAACCTGCCTAGGCTGTAAAAAAATACATAATAACCAGACTGAAGTTTGAAGATCAGCTTCTTAGACACTGGTTCTGCTCTAATTGTAGAACAAGCATCAGCAGTAGCAAAAAAAAAAAAAAAAAAAGGCAATGGCTGCAGAGTTGGGTAGGAAACTAATAGTGGGTAGATATGCTTGTGTCTCTGTAAACTTGTAACCAGGATAAACAAGATGCTTAAAAACTCCAGTGGAAATTGATGTGGTGAGTATACCCAAGTGAATAAACTAGCTGTCCTGTTTGGTTCAAAGGTTTTTGAGAACCTAGGGAGAGGTTTTGGAGTCTCTTTCAGGACTGCTCAGGTGAAGCTGATGTGAAGGAACTGGAAGGGTGTATGTGTAACGGTAACTAGGGTGAGATGCTGGGTTTCATGTCTTTAGATGGAAGTTGTAACCATTGCTGACGAGTAGTGTCTTGCTGTAAGAACACATTGACCAAAACATCTTTATTAACTAAACAAAGGGCACATACACAGAGGTAAATTTGCGTCTTCATCTGTATCAGATGTCCCTGGTATCTGTTTAGCACGTTCCACGATTGGGTGGGCAATTTGAGAGCTGATGGCTTTTGGCACCTGGTTACCACAAATGTTCAGCAGAATTCTCTGCTTTCTCTCCTTAGGTTTTCCCTCATCTTGTTTCAGCTTTTTAGTTATAGCAGGTGCTTGCGTCTTAAGTCTGATTTGCTGATCCTTCTCGTAATTGCTTCTCTAGGCTCAGTGCTGAGTGCTGGTACGTGACAGACAAAATTCATGTCATCTCTCATGATGTGTATAAATCCTCAGGACTGATTGCTCTCTGTTCTTAGCAAATGTCAATCTCCTTAGATTCAGAGGAAGGGTATCACATTCTCCTTTACTTCGTGTCTTTAATTATATGGTGGTGTACCACTGGGAAATAGATGTCTTGCCTGCAGCTGGACATTGTGCCCAGAAGTGTAAGAATTAACAGCTCCTTAACTGTTCTCCCATTTATTGTCAATGTAAATGTCTCTATCTGTCCTCGAGGAACCTTGCGTTGCAGCTGACTTCTTTCCGGTCAAGGTGACTTTGAGACCAACCGCAGCTCGCCTGTTCCACCTAATCTATGTGAAAAGCTGTGGTTGAACAGCACATCTGTCAGTTCCTTGTCTAGGGATGCGAGAGAGACCTTCAGTTAATCTTGGGGTCCCATAGATAATCCTGGTGTGCTGTCACTAGGTCTTTCCAAATACGTGATGGGAATTCATTTCAGCGTTCTTTGCAGATCAAACGCCAGCAGGGAATGCTCTTTTTAAGATATGGTCCTGTTTGACTAACGTGAGTATCAATCTGTCACAATGTACAAAAAGAGATCCAGAAGAAACAAGTTAAAAGGGATTTTCGTGGTGTTGGAGATACTGGCACAATATTTCAGGAGTCAGCTGTAATCTGAACGCTTTGCTTTAGACTTTAACATCACTGATTAAATAATACAGTTGAGCAGGGATGGTTTTATTTGTATATACCATAGTCAGTGTTTACCTGCATAGGCAGAGCCTAGAAAATTGGGCAGAAATACTTGCCTTTGTACGCCATAGCTGGATTTCTTCGGTCATTTATCTTCCATTAACTCTTTGTCATGTTGTTTGGGTTTTTTTTTTTTTGTTTTGTTTCTGGTTTTGTTTTTTTTTTTTTTTTTTCCTGTTTGGTTGTTGAAGAAGGCCTGATAAATGGAAGGCAGTGAATGATAATTTTTATTCCTTACCATCTGGGTTGTTTTTTTCTTTTTGTTTTGCTACATGAGCCTGCAGGTCCTTTCTGCATTACTGTTTTGATTCGCTTTGTTTCTGAAAACTCTTGGATGCAGCTGTCAACAGACAGAGGGTCTTACTAGCTGGGTTTTTGACTAAATAACCCTTTTAAAGCCAAGTGTTTTAGTAAAGTGTCCTTCTTGGAGTGGAGGTGGCCTTGTAAGTCTCCCAGTATTCAAAAAGACACTTTCAGAGTATACAATCTTATAAGAAATTTTATAAGAATTTATAAGAATATATACAATTTTAAAATTCAAGACCTCACAGGTCAGCTCTTCTATTTCTTTTGCAAACTGGACTGGAAATAAGTGGATGCGAGGGGAACAATTTCTTGCACTTTGCTTTGTATTAATAGCAAACACTTCTGGATGATAACGTCTGTGTTACTGTTGCTTGACATTTTCATACCTTCATTTCATCTCCTGTTTACTCCAGAGATAGTGCTGGAATTATCTATCTCAATATAAAACGGGGTCAAGTTGCCCTTCCTTCCCAAATCCTACATTTTATGTTCTGAAAGAAGTAGCCCTCACCTCATCCTGTGTGGTATTCCCGTGCAAACCTCCACGCCGCTGCAGTTCAGTCCTGCTCTGCTGCTTAGTCATTCCTCTGGGGGCAAGAAAACAAGTAAAACTCTTCTGTTTGGATTTTACTGATATATAAAGGCATCTTGAAGAGAGGTGCCTTTTGGATCTCAGACCTGTGGTCTTTTACATAGCTTACTGCTTCTGAACCCTGTCCTGCTGTGCTTCTTTTTGGTATAATATTGAAATAACAGATCTCAAATTTACATTTGGAGTATTTGTGATTTAAAGTTGTCTAGCATGTAATTTTTGTTGTAAAATTGAAGCTTATTTCTTACTATTCAGATGTTAGTAGGTTTTCTCTTAAAACATGTCCCTGTTTCCCAGGAAAATAAAATTCATGAGGTTTTTGCAGAAACTGTTTGGCAATACTGTAAAATTGGTCTGTGAAATAAGGGAAATCAGAATTGTATTTTTGCAGTACTTTGTTTGTATGCCTTAACTGAGTCTAATTAGACCTTTTAAGTTTAAAATACTTTAAAAACAAATCTAGTAAGGAAGATAATTTCCATAGTTTATTTTTGTAAGACAGATTCAAAAATCGCTCTGGTACAAAATATTCTGCCTTTTTGGTGCTTATTTTTTTGTGTTATTTGTAAACGTCCCTAATACCTTACTCTTCACAAAGCACTGATTCTGTGCAGTAAAGATGGATTTTTACAGCGTTTTTTACGCTGAGGTGGAAAGAGGAGGGTTATTTTTCTGAAACTCTTGGAGCTTCATTTTATCAGTTCTCTTCTGAGATCCTCTTCTGAAGTGCTGTTTTTGTTAATGAAGGAAGAACGCTTAAACTTTCAGCAGCAGAAAAAAATACGCCCCGGAGGTTTCCAGGATTTCAGTTCTCGGGATGCCCAGCTGGACCCGACGGCCGTGCAGATGGGTGGACGCTAAGTAGATACCTGTCGTGCCCCTTCTGGATGTCCTGCCCTGGAGAAGGGGCATCTGGGAGACTGATTTTTAAATCCAGAATGTAATTATAAACTGCTCGGGACTTTGATTCACAGCCAACGGGACGTTTCTACCTCAGGGCTGGGGGCGGCGGCGACTTCGGGCAGCTCGGCTCCCGCTCTGCTCAGTGTTTGTCGTAACACTTAGCGCGCTGAACTGGGAAGGATCTGTGTTTTTGGGGTTTTTTGGTATTTTTTTAAACAAACCAGGCCTATTTATGCTACTTCAGCTCAATTACTGCAAGGTGTAAGGGGTGCTGTTCTTGACTTTTTGAACGCTGCTTAGTAATGACTGTGCCAGCTCAGGGTGACTCTCCAAGAGCCTGCGATGGAAGCTGCCGGATCTCTGGGACGGAAAGCTGCCCTGAACCCGTGGAGTCCTGATGTTGCTGGGTTGACAGAGTCTCCTGCCCCTCTCTGCCTCGCTAACCCTGTGATTTATAGCGTGGAGGTTGTGGTGTGCTTCGTGGCCGCAGTAAATAGCGATGTGAAGGATGTGCTCCCTGCAGCTTATTCGTTCAGCTTCTCTGTCGCGCGCAGGCCCCTGATGAAGTCCGCCAGCCCCAATCGTTCATGTGTCAGAGCAGAGGCTTAAGGGTCATCTGGCTTTGGGGATGCTCGTATGGCAAGGCCATCAAAAATCCCTGTTACAAGCTGCCTTAGCATTGTGCTTTGCTGCGCAGCTGCTGTTGCTCCATTGGAATTGCTTCAGGGGTGACACATGGGGGCACGGATGTGAAGAAGAAAGAGCAGTCTTAACGTTCCACCCAAGAATAAGTAACTAAATAGTTATATATACACTGTTCTGTTCAAGAATTGTAGAAATGGTGATGTTAGAACTCCGGAAGGCAGTGTAAAAGTGTAAAGTAGCTGTGAATTGACATCAAACTTTCTCACCAGGTACCTTTCCTTTTTGATGTCCTCCACAGAAATTCTTTCAGTGTACTGAAAGGCAACGCTTTTTACCCTTCTGCCTCTTCGTTTTGTGCATGAAGAACACTTTAAAAATGAAGTCCACTTTTTACTATAGTGCAGTGAGAGTAGTTTCTTTATGAAGAGCCTCTTTTAATTTTTTTCACTCCATTTTGCTTTATTATTTGTTTTTCCTGGTAGCTGTGCTTCTTACTTTCTTCCAGCTTGGTTCCCTAGTGGCAGTTAGCAGTGTCAGGGTTTTCGTGGGGTGGGTCATAGCTGCGCGCTTCCTAACCTCGGTCACCAGGATTCAGATCTTGCTTCTGCTCTGTACTCGCCCGACTCTTAAATGCTTCGGAAATATGTGCAGGTGAGTCTAGATTATTACAGGAAAGAGGCAGAAGCGCTTCATTTGCTGCGGTTTTCAGGGGGATCTCCATTGCTGGTTCCTTTAGGTTTTGATATACATCATCTTGCCTCCTTTATTTATCTATTTATTATCTATTTATTTATTTCTTTATCTCAGCCCTCCCTTGATACCAAGTCGTAGCATTTGGAGTTGCAAAAAATGTATTTTCAGCTTCGTATCCTTTTGAAAAATGTTACTGAAGAATACTCATTATGACCAGGGGAAAGAATTTCATAGCGTGCTACAATCACATCCTGGGTTTTCGCTTTAGATATCAACACTTCGTATTCCACCCAACATAATTATTCACATTTCTACAAACTGCCCACAGATCTTGGTTGTCCTACATGGGATAGAAAATGGTGGATTTTTGCTACTTCATCTGTTGGCTTACAGGCGTGTAACACAGCACCGCATTCTGCTTGCTTTTAAAAAGAAATTAATACAAAGCAGATGATCAAACAGGAGGATAGAAGGATAACTTCCGACACTTAGCAAGAATTGTCTAGTGTGTCTGTCGCTTCGGAGCTGGAGGTCTTTGCCAAGCCACGTCAGTTGATGCTCGCTGGGTGCATGGATGCGGGGCGCTGGCCTGCTGAGGTGACACGCTTTCTGCCAACCGAAGCGGGCGGTGGGAGACTTCTTTCGCCAAGCGCAAGCCTGACAATGCGGAAGAAACGATACCTTGAGATAACCTCAGAATGGTGGTCGCTACAGCCTACGTCATGGCCGCTGGATAAGAGTCCTGCTTTGTTTATCCCTTGTGCTGGGATGAGTCTGTCAGAACAGAAAGGAGCTGGTACTTCATGGAGTCCCCTTCTTGTAGTGCTGCCGAGAGCACTGAATTGCCTTCTCCCTCCTTTCAGCCTTACCCGAGCCCTATAACTCAGGGCCCCACTGAGGTGATCCTCCCCCCTGCCCCTCCGCCGTGGTTGTGTTTGTCTTGCAGGAGTGAGGGTTGCGTGCGTTTGAGGGAGACTCGGGAGTAGTCGGCATCCTTAACGTGTAGGCTACAGAAGAGTAAAAGAGCAAAAAGAATTCCGGCAGAGGCTGCAAAATGGCTTTGCCAAAACAACCGAAAAAACCCAACCCAAACAAATCTCCATGTAACATATCAGCACAGCCTGCTGCCGGTTGGGGTGGGTTATTATTTTATTTGCCTAAAATGAAGCACGTTGCATTAGAATTTTATATTGCATCTCAAAGCAGAATCCTGTTATTACGAATGGAGAGGAGCGGTGTATATCTGACTCCCCAGCTAGTGCCACTTGCCGCTTACCCAACTCTTCTACCCGCAGAAATCCCCACGGAACGTTCCGGAAGCAAGTTGAGGAAGCGCCCGAGGAGAAATCGTGCCCTGCAGCCAGGGACCAGGGGGAGGCCTTGGAAATCTTTGCCTGATTGTTTTGTTTATGAAACTCTGTAGAGGATTTCCAGTGCGTTTCCTAATGAACTGGTTCGATGTTGAGACTTACGGCAACGCTCGTAATTACACTAGAAACAGGGGGTCAAGAGTCATCCTCTTTCCCACAAACTTTCAACTACCAACCATTAAACTATGCATTTTAGGGTTTTTTTTCCTCAAAGTTTAACTCTTCATTTACCTGCATTTACCATCGGGCACATACTTGCAATTTATGTGCCTTTGTCGCTCTTGAAACCTTGGCTATCTGTGAGAGCATTGCTGCACAGCGGCTGCGTGGAAGGAAAACTAAACTGGAGCCCAGACTAGTTTATTCTGTCACATTGGATGAGCATTAATTAGATCTCAAATAACATGTCTGTAATATGATAACAAATTGGAGAGCTGTTTAAGAGAATTATACTGACGTGACTCTGCGTTTCTCCCAAAAGCTGAAACTCTATACCTTGTCGAGAAATTTATGGAAAGAAGCTTCGGAGTGTTGTCTGCATTAGCAATACGTGTTCCTATAACACACGACAAGAACTTCTTAGCTGCCTTTTGAATGTACCCTCCTTTCTTTCCCGGCAACTTGCTTTTAGGCTTCATTGTTATGAAAAAGCCGATACAAAAGCTTTAAGCAAAGATTTTGGTCTGGCATTTAGCGGTGGCTAATAGCTGAAAAGAACTACAACTTTGAGCGCCTTGGGTTTTCCTGTATTTAAATTTCCATTGAGGCAAGGGGAGGCTAGGTGAGTCTTAAACTGTGCGGTGGGCCCTGATCTCATCTAAATGTGAGGGGGTTTTGCATGGGAACCAGAGGTGCCAATTTAAATAGATCATTTTGGTGACTCTTTCTACATAAGGAGTGGGGTTATTTTACATTAACTTTTATACGTTACGGAACAGATGGGGTTCACTTTAATGTTAATAGCTGGGAAGCGAGGGAAATATCCTTACAAAACTGACGCTGAAGGTTGCGGTTGAATGAGACTGCATTTTTCCATCTATCGTTTGATTTTATTACTTCGAGGAGACAGTCTTTTTATTTGACTGTTATTTTATATAGACCTATTAGTGTTTTTATTTTTAAAAAATATTGCAAATAAGATAGCGGTTACACATTCAGTAGCCACAAATTTCCTACTATCAATCTCTGAGTTATAATTGATGAGACAGGGTTCCTGCTGTGGTCAGATATTTTACCACAGTCTCCAACTTTGAGTAGCAGATAATAAAATAATAAGTAGAGGAAGAACGTTGGTTTTCCATGTTTGAAAAGTGCTTCACTGTGCATTTCCTTATAGTATTTTTGCATGTGCTTAGATTGCAAGTTGCCTTTGCATGTTTTTATCCTGTATGGTTAACAAAGTCATTAGCTTATGAAAAAGAAGAGATGAGGCTAGGAAAAGCCTTCAGAAGATGGAACAAATGAAGTTCTTGCAGATTTGGTGAATACAGAAGCTCCTTTTGTCCTGTTGCTCTTTTGGGTCTCAGATCCCCTGTAACTGAAGACAAAAAGCTAACCCCGAAGTAGTTTTGATTTTTGTTTTCAGTTTTTTTCCACTCCCATTTTCAGGACTTGCAGTCGGTCCTTGGAGATCCCGGTTATGAATATTCTGTTTGTTCTGGTGTTTGATCTGTCGCTCTGACAGCCGTGCTGCTCCTGAGCAGTTTGGTGTGGTGGTCTGGCTGCCACATGGGGAACGATGGAGGAGAGACGGGAAGATATTTGATTAGATCTGAGAGCTCCTCAAATTTCTCACCCGTCATTTTGACGTGACGGGCATATCCTTCATGTTGCCATTTAGTCCTGGTCTGTGCTTTGGGTGACCGTATTGCTCTTAAATCTTTCACAGGTCTACTGGTATGTAGGAATTCTGTGAATACCTGAATTGGGGCTTTATGCTTCAGTTTTGGCTCCGTTTTGGTTTCGTATCTCTCCTCAGTGGTGGTGTTTAAGTGTAGACATTTTCTTTTTTTTTTTTTTCTATAAAGTTTAATAATAATGGAATATGCCAATGTTCTAGTTTGCAGGGGGAAGATGCACTATGGAAGGATACGTTCTGCAGAAATTGGGATAGGGAGAGACAGCGGTGGGAGTGTAGGCATAATATCTCTGAGGAAATACATGTGTTTATGACCACAGTTAAATACTTCGAAAGGAATACAACTCTGTGTAAATGGAAGGGGAGGCAATTCATGGAAATGGGTATCACTGACAGGAAAACACAAGCTTGCTATTTTGTCCTGCTCTAATGGAATAGAGCACGTAATTAATTGCAAAGGAAACATCTTGCCCTTTTCTACCCACAGTCTCCTCTTCTGATGTCCCCTGTTCTTCCTCTCCCACCCCTCACACACACGCGCACGTTCCCTTGTGCAGTTGTATCGGAAGCATGTGCTGTATTGAGCAGGATCTCGCTGCTGTGTCGGAGGGAAGGGTGTGGAAAAATACCCTGGCCGTTACGGGAGTGGGAATGCGATGCAACTGCAGCAGCTGAGGAAATAAAACTGTACGGTCCAGAAGAAGCCCCAAAGGAAAGAGGCTCTGTAAATTATTCATGCTTGCTAGTGTGAAAGCAATGAAATGAAATTAAAATTGAAATATAAATATACATCATGTTAGATTTGTGTAAAGAAAGGAACTTGGCTACTGTAGGCTTCTGGTGGTGTGGTACGCTGGAGATTGCAGCCCACAGTGTCATTTCTCTGAATAGCAGTCTGAATAGCGTCCAGATAGCCCAGTATGTGGTTTCTCGATAATCTGCGTATACTTTACATTTTTGTGAGATTCTTAAGCTGGCGGTGGTTGGAGACCCTCCTTGGAGACCTTCAGACCTGTCTGACTCGGGGTTTGCTCCGCTTGACGTGAAGGAATTGACATACGTGTGCTGCAGCGTGTTGGTTCCAGGTTAGGATCAGAAGATGGACCGTTCCCCTTCTAAGCCATTTTTCATACTTTGTAAAGGCAGAGGAGGTCGATCTCCATAGCTCATTGATGGTGTGTGCTGGGGGATGCTCTTCTGTATTCCTCTTTGTAGCGGCGCACAGGTGCTTTTAAAATTTCGTGAGGAAAAGTGATTGAAAATCTGCTCAATACAAATCCCTTAAGCCAGTATTGATGGAGGTGCCGGTGAGAAGCTTCTGCCTGGCCAGGAATTTGAAGCATGGGTATCATCTGTGTTCCTGCTGTTCTTTGGCCAAATTGCATTTCCAGCCTTTCTGTCCCGCACTCTTTTTCATTAAATGAATTGAGTTTTCCTGAAAGTGCCTGTCCATAAATACTCCTTCCCACTCAGCGCACTCAGGTTATTGCTGCTCTCCCAGTCACAGCCACAGAAAGTAGCCAGCAGCCTTTGCAAAATGAAAAACAGGAGTTAGGAGGGAAGTGGGATAGCCCAGAACTGTCCGGAAAGACACACTCCTCTCTTTCTCTCAGTGGCTTCTTAACGACGGCCATAAATCTTTTAATAATGGTAGTGAAAAATGAAAGAAGAAAAGGGAGAAGCAAGTTTAATTTCATGCATTTCTGCTAAGAGAAAGGATAGAATAGTTCTGAAAAGATGTGGAGGAAAGGTGGAAAACAAACTCCTGCAAAGTGGCTATAACTACCTCATTCTCAAGTTGAAGTTGAAAAGCAATTTAGTGCAAGTGCATACCCAGCAGAGCGTTGCACCTTAGAGCAGAACTAAAAGGGGACGCAACTTTTCACACACAACAGCAAAGCCGTAGGTGCAGCCCCCACGAGGCAAGCGCGTATTGGTGTGTTGTTGTGTCCTTTTCTATCCCATACATTCTTTTGGTTTAAAAGCTTCAATTTTCAGTCTGGTATCTTCGTCCCGGTTGAGAATCCCCTTGCAACACTCAGTCTGTCAATTCTGTGCTTCGTCAGAGCAGACAGGTATCCAAGTAAAAATGCCTGTAATTAGTCTTTGTGTCGGCACGTACAACGGCAAGGGTGTAATTCCAGAGGTTGATTTTAATGAGCATATGCTAGTTGAAGTGAATAATACACATTTTCTTTGACTCAGGCATATGTGGATTAGATGCAGAATGTAGTTATTGTTGTAGTCTTTTTTTATTTCTTTACAGTCTTGTGAATGATTTATGTGCAACCTCCTGATGTATAATTATGAAATTTAACTGCCTCGTTCACTAGGTTAGTCTTTTGTTGCTTTAAGGCTTTTTTCAGTTATAAAGTGATATTAATAATCTCTTTTCAGCCTGAGAAACTGCACAAGAGATTGGCTAATGGGGAGAACGTAGGTTTGAGATCAGACTCAGACCTGGTCTACGTCAGCCATTATTGCTGTTTAATGACTGTAAGGCAGTAGATGAGGAGTATACTGGGTATCGGTCGCCAGAGAGTTTTGGTTGGTGGGCTTAGAGGGAGAAGAAACTCTTGGGAACAGTGTCTTCAGCTGCCCTGGGAGAGCGTGGCAGCTTGTGCACTCTCTGGTTGTGCCAAGGGCAGGTACAGTCGCTGCTTTCCATTTAGCTGAAATACCCACGGGTACGTCACTGTGATTCCTAGCGTTGACCCGCCCTAGTAACCCACCGTAGGTCTTACCGACAAAATTGGCGGCGTGTTAGTTTGCCTCTGGAGAAAGGCCAGCTCAGCTGACGGGCAAAGAAAACGTTCCTCTGATCTGACGTGCTGTTGGTGTCTGGATTTCTCTTGCAGTGTACTTGCCGCAAGGACATGGTGAAGATTTCCATGGATGTCTTTGTGAGGGTTCTGCAACCAGAACGTTATGATTTATGGAAACAAGGAAAGGACATTGCGGTCCTGGACCATATGAAACCCACGGCTCTGACTAGCCCAGAACTAGATGCCTGGAATGAGACGAAGGCAGAATTGAAGGCTAAATTGCTTCGCAGGTAAAGAGGAAAAAAAGAAGGAAAAAGTTGTGTCTTAAGCACTGTGTTTGATTTTAATTGCTAAGATTTTAAACATTGTCATTCTTAGTTTGAGAGAGTTCAAACTTTTTTTTTTTAACACCACTTCTTGTAATTTTTCTTGGGTAGTATGCTCCCTCATTGTTCTGTTTCCTTTAAATGTTACAGAAGCGCATGTTTTCTGAAAGTAGCACACTGTGTGCCCCCTCGCGTCTCATCTCTTATCCTGGAAGACAAAAAAATCTATAGTAGACATTTATAGCTTCACTTATCAGAAAGCAGGAGGGGAAAAAAACCCCCATCAATTGCAAAAGGGATTTTATGCATGCCTTTCTGTGCTTCCTTTGACGTCTGTATTAATTTTCTCCAAGTTTGTGGGTTTTGTGTGTTACAGCATGCTTGAATTGAAAAATTGGCATGCTAACCTTTTACTGTTGGAATCTTGCTTTATAGGATAGGAGATGAGGAAGAGGACAACAAACACCGGTATGTGACTTCCCTCAACAACTTAAATGACTTCATTCTTTTTCCTGTCAAGTTTCTTAAAACAGTAACTCTGAAAGTGTTTTCCTTTTGTAGTTGGTTTTTTCACCTCCGCTTCCTTGAAAGGGCACAGAGCATTTTTGGGCATTGAGGTTTCTCAGACTTCATCTTGGTTTTGTGTAGTTTTCCGAGATCTCCTCTTGCGTCATTAGAGAAGCTCAGTTATCTCATGCCTCTTCTGGTTTTCTGTTCTTGAGTGTGCAGTTAATCTACCAAATTAGTAGTGACGTGTAGTGATTAACTGGTTGTGGATGAAGCTAGCTGGTCACTGAAGCTGATAGCTAGTAAAAAACTGCTGCTGTCCCAGAAAGTGGGCTTGAACTAGAGTGTTCTAGACATGGGCTGCCGGTGGGAGAACTTTCCTTCCTCATCAAGCTTGGTTGAAGAACAAGACTCTGTATTCTAGGAAATGGAATTATCATAAGGCTTTAGTGTACTCAGATGTAAAGTGTGTGGCCTTCCATATGCTCCCTTACCCTTCCTTTACATCCTTCTCATTCCTGCTCTGCCTGTTGCCCAGAGTGCTTGCAGTGTAGCACCCCAAACTGACTACTTTCTGCTCTGATCTAGTATGCGTTGAATTTCTGGTGTGAGGTTGACAGCCTCTGGAAATTGTACCACTTCATCCGGATGTAATATTCTGCTTGTAATTTCAGTTCCAGTGTCACTTCTTTGAAACGCAGGAAAGAAGCTTTAAATAGACTTTAGTTTTCTGGGTCCCTCTTTGATAGGGACTTTGAGTAACAGTTTAAAAACTATTGACCTAATAATTTGATGATAGCTGATTTATTTAGGCATTCTATCAAAGAAAAATGATAACATACTAGTTACGAGTAGTCTCTAGTACCAGAGACTAGTAAGAGTGTCTCTCTTTCTCTAGCACTGGTCTTTATTGTCTTCCAGGAGGTTTTCAGTCACCTGGTCTTACATTGGACTGATGGTCCTGTGTCTTGCCTTTTCTATGTGAAATGATGTGTCCATTATTTTACAAATGCTGAAATGGGATAGCGTGTTCCCCACTAAATCCAGGCTCTGAAAAGACGTAAGAAATAGAGTATTCTGACAGCTAACTGACCTCTGCAATGTTGCTCCACTCTAGAGGTTATCTTCCTAACATGTTTTCCGCTATACCTTCTATAGTGAGCTTCAGGAAAAGCAATGTAGTCAGAGAATCAGAAGTTGTGATTTCTGCTCTATGGGCAATGATTGTCTGAACTCCAGTGGGTCCCTGGATCTTTTTCTTCCACACTTGGAAATTGGGAATCTCTTCACTGCCTGTGGCTATTAAGGGTTACTTAGATATATGTAATGTTTATGTAAGGTACTATATGAACACCAAGGATTATTTTCTTTCTGCTTAGCAGAGAAGCCTCTCTCTTAACCTGAGCTATTGCAAAAGATCTGGGTATTTTTTTTCCTTATCTATTAATTGTTTCCTAGATCATTTCAGTATTATCCTGAAACAGGTTTGAAGCTGTTGAATACTGCTTAGCAGTAGTCTCTCTCCTATGGAAAGACATAATTTTACTTGAAGACTGACTTTTCTCAGCAGGATGGACTTTACTGCAAGAATGGGATTCACCTCTGCCTAAACCTCTTCACAGTTGTATCTGCTTAATTTAAGTCACTTTGTGGTCTGTTCTTCAAAGAGTACAAACGCTGCTTTTTTTGCCAGCTCTCTTGGAAAATGTAGCTTTTAAACTCTGCAGGGAGATAAGTTATTTCTTCTCTAAGGTCATTTATACTTAGTTACCTTGAAAAACTCAACTTTGTTTACTTTATGGCTTCAGCGAGAGACTCTCTTAGTCTAGTCCACAAAAATCCCATTTCTGGTATGTGAGTTACGTCAGATACAGAACATCTTCACTTCTGGAAATGTACAGCCTTCACCTTGTAGTTCTGGAAGCACAGTTTCTGTAAATGATATGCTTTCTGCCTCTCTTCATTTTCCCACAACTTCAGAATGAGAAGAGCACTTTTGCAAAGAGATCTTTTCTATCTACTGTGAGTAGAAAGCTTTGTGATTTAATTTTTGCCTGGCGTTTCTACACCAGGGGAGTAAAACCCACGCTACTAAAAATAGCCTGTAACCCTTGATTCTACTCCAGGGCTTTCTTCACCAACTGTGGAAAGTTCCAGCTGCAACGGAAAAGTCTTACAGGTTTATGTCCTCCTCCCACCTTGCTTTTCCCTGACAGAGAAGGTGGTGTGTGCTTAGAATATGGGTGAGGAGAGAAGTTGACCCTTGTGGGTTCAGCTCTGTGTTCCTGCTACTGAATGTCTTGCAGGTGTGAAGTTAACATCTATACTTGGAGGGCCACCATATGGTGAGAGTCTGCCAATTATAAATTACTGTGCATATGGATCAACTTTCTTTTCTGTTAATCATTCATCTCAGGTTGAATTTTTTTCTTCCTTCCTTGTTGGTTACCTGATTAAGTTCATTGTACTCCAAATCTAATGGGAAGCTGAATTTCAGCTTTTTTAGAGTTTTGGGCCAACGAATGCAGTGTGATTGCGTTTTACAGTTTGTTACACAATGGTAGATAAAAGGGCCTGGAAGAGGGAGCCCGTATGGAGGATTCTGCTTTCAAAAAAATCATCTCTACGTGCTAAAAATGGCATCAAAATTGCAGGTCTCTGAATCAGTCTCTTTTGAGAGTGTGCTAGACTTAAACCCAACATTCAAGCAGCCATTTGGTAGATCCTGTAAAAATATTGTGCTATGTCTGGCTGGGATGGAGTTAACTTTCTTCATAGCAGCCCGTGGGGCTGTGTTTGGGATTTGTGGCTCCAACAGTGCTGATAAGGCACCGATGTTTTGGCTATAGCTGAATGCTTGTGCAGTCTCAAGGCTTTATCCTTTTCCCACTCTGCCCAGTGACTAGGCTGGGCGTAGGCAAGAGATTGGGAGGGGACACAGCTGGGACAGCTGACCCAGAGTGGCCAAAGAAATATTCTGTACCGTAAAACATTACGCTGAACGATAAAAACCGGGGTAGAGAAAGAAGGGAGGGGTTGGCTTCCAAGGTGGATGCTGTCTGGAGACTGGCTGGGCATTGGTTTGCCAGTGGGAGATGGTGAGTGGATTTCCTTTGCTTATTTCTATTTTTATTCTTCCTCTTTCATTCACCTATTAAACTGTCTTTGTCTCGACCTGCAAGTTTTCTGGCTCTTGTTCTTCCTGTTTTTCCTCGCTGTCCCACTGGGGAAGTGGGGAGCGAGCGAGTGGCTCTGTGGTCCGCGGTTCCTAACCAAAACGCATTATCCTGACTTCTGAATTTGTGTTTGTCTTTGCGTTGTGGCTGCTGTAACACCTTAGTGATGTTGACTTTTTAGAAAGAACAGCATCGCTATTGGCTTGTTAGTATTAGTCTGATGATATTAATATGCATTTTTTTAGTAGACTTCTTCATAGGCCTTGACCCTGTGAATTATTACCAGCGAAAAATCATAGGCTGCCTATAGATTATGCTATAATCACTCATTATACTGTGTTTTTAGAAACTGGCGGTGCTGGGTAGTGTTTCAGAGCTGGAAGATGATGCTTTGCAGGCTTCCAGCAGTTTGCTGGGAAGGGAAGCACATACAGAATGACAAGAAATGATGGAATGGAGGCAGAGGGTGAAACAAAGATTTATAACAAGTTTTTATCTGTAGCTTGGAATACAGGCAAAATAGATTTAAAATACAATTAAAATAATTTTAACTGCAACTTGTGAGCTTATGTTAGTAATGGTGGGAAGAAGATCTTCAAGAAACCTGGGCAATTAATGGCTGCTGGGAATGGATCTTAAATGATGTGTTATGCGAGGTTCATCTGTTTCCTTTCAGATATCTGTTTTGCCCTGTAGCTGTTGTTAGCTACCTCGTGTTTTCTCTCCAAAGAAGATCCTTTTGTTTTGTATTCAGCTTTTTAAGTCAGTGATCATTTTCTATATTGAAGGCTGTTCTTTTATGTCAAATCACACTTCTGTACTTCTAGGTCTCACAGAAAAAGAAGTCAACCCCGAAGACATAAAACAGAGGATCAGAAGTCTCTTGGGGATGTCATGGCTATTGAAACTGCCTTGGAAGATGTGAAAGTAAAAGAGGAGCTGAAAAGAGGGCCAGATCTAGAGGAAGAGGAGAGAAGCAAAGTGATTGAGGGAGAAGGTGAGAGCCCAGCTCACTGCTGGCGGATCACTTCAGTGAAGAACTGGGGCAAGCTATCTCTCTAAAACACATTTGTAAATAACTTGTCTGCTGTTGTTTATTTCTGTTGAAAGATCAGTGGAGTCTTTCCCAATATTAAATCTATGCTCACTGAAATACACCATCGTTTACAGCAGCAATTGATTTTTCCCTCTCTTAAGGATTCAGTCCAAATAGCTTTCTTGGCAGGGCTTGAAATTTCTGCCAAAACTATTATAGGATTGTAAAAATATATATTATGGGAGGAATATTTTTAAATATTTCATAGAGAAACAAATAAATATATTTTGTGTCCCACTCTGAAAAGGAATGATTTGTGCACTCCCTTGTGCAATTAATCTTTCCCCTTTCCCTCCCTTCCTCCCCATTTCTTACAGAGACTGTGAAAAAAGTCAGCCTTAGCTTGTGCGAGATCTGCAGCTGCTGCATGAGCGCAAGTTGCAGGTTTTCTGTTCTTCAAGTCTAGCTGTAGGAGGGAAGCTTTTCAGCTTGCTTTGCCTGGCTGAAGTTAATACCAGTCCATGACAACTCCCAGTCCTTTATGCGTAAAAGCGCAGATGCCAAACTGTTTAGCAGAAAGCAAAGAGGAATAGGAGCTGAAGAAAACAGAGCTGTTTTCCACAAAGCTGTGGCTAAATTTATGTGCAGCCTTTGATAAGTCACTTAACCTTTCGCTGCTCATTGCCACATCTGTACAGTGGACCTAATATTTTTTAATACTATGGTCCTCCTGTAAGGAACAGCGTCTGTAAATTCTTTGAAGCTGTTTGTTGGAATACACCACGACTTAAAGCAAAATATAGTTGAAGGTCTGTTGCAAAACCAGAGAATGTCTTGGTTTCTGTTTTTTGTGTGGCATGTTCCTAATACGTATGATCAGTCCAAAGGCTTGACCTCAGCCGTCTTGCCGGAGGCTTTTTTTGTGATACTTCTTATTTTTCTTGGCTGTGTATGAAAGGTTGCAATTCTTGCTGGGGGTAAGTTGTTTTTTTTCCCCTAATGTGCGTGGTTAAGTAGTTGATGTCCCTATGATGCACTCCCTCTTTGAGGCACTCTTGAGCATTTCATAAACGCAAGTTTATTTTCATATATTGTATATAGCCAGTGTTTGTTTAGCATTTGGAGAAAACTGACGCTGCAAACTGTTTGGAGGACTTTGATAATGATTTTAAAGGAAATCTGTGGAAGCTCTGGGAAAAGAATTGAGGTCTTTGTTCAGTTCCAGAGTCTCTTAGCTAGACAGTGTATTTTCTCTTTTCATGGAAAATAAGGAATTTGAAAATCATTGTTGTACAGAGCAGGAGTAGCACAGCACAGATAGCTAATTCCTATTGCCCTAAGCTTGAAAGTGTCAGCAGTGTGTTAAATTGTACGCTTTTAGCTCTTGTACAAGTTTCACAGTTGATGCTTGTAATAAATGGCCTGAAAATGTTGATATCCCTTCAGAGACGAGAGAGAAGTGACAAGGAGAGATCCGAGATCCTTAGAACGGCAGAGGAACAATAAAGACTCTGTTCTAGCCGAATAAGTTCCAAATCATACACTTAGACTACATGTTAAGAGCTCTTTAACTGTTAGCACAGGAGGGAAAGAACTTATTTTCAGCACCGTTGCAGAAAGCATCGCTAGAACTAGACTATTTGCCTTGCGGTTTCTGAGGGGTCTGGTGCTCTGTGGCTGTTAGCAAGTATACAAGTTTCTTAATGCAATACAGCAATTAAATACCCCTGGATTCTCTAGTTTTCTACATCCTGCTGTCTGCATTACCTCTCACAAGTGTCTTACAGTTTCATCTTGAAAAAGAAAATAGTGTCTGTTCGGATGGCTCTGCTCGTGGCAGTTTAACTTCCCCTCACCTTCACTTACTTTTTCTTTTCCTCTGGATTTAATTTGACTTGATTTTCTACTTAACACCAGAAAAGATGACCTTGGAAAGGAGGAAGAAAGATTTCAGAGTAGTCATTGGTAGTTTCAAAGTAGGTCTTATGCTTCATGTTGGTTATTTGGACTAGATGAGTATTAATAACTTGAGGTTTTCAGAATTTCTGACCCGGATACCTTAAGGTGTTTTTATGACTCAGCTTTATATTTATAATTTATTATGTTGCTATTAATGCGTTTAGAATTCTTAGCAGGTTGTCTTGGGACTTGGAATTAAAAAGGAGAGTCTTTAAGCTCTGCTTTTCTCTGGATGTGCTAAATACATCCTATGAGTCAGCAGGTGTTACCTGCCATGCTGTGCCTGTCAGAGTCCTGCAGACCTGGGCTGCAAACCGTGTATCTTACAGGAGGATTCTTCTTTTTCTCATGTGAGAAGAAGCAGTGAGATGCCTAGCTGCAAAATAGTTGTGTGTTGTTTTCCTCCACGTTTCATTAAATGCCATTCCCACATGTCCTCTTGAGTGCTGCAGTTGTAAACTAAGTACGTAATTACATGAAGCAATACTGTGATCGAGATGCCAATGAACCAGAACTGAGAACTTTTCTGCTGTTATCTGTATGCGATGGCAAATTGGGGCATAACTGAATTTTAGATGACCATTCGCTACGTGAGGATTTTACTTCAGTCAAGATCTCAAGAACTGGCCAGCTGCCAAGTAGTGGTGGTCTCTTGCTGTTTTTTCTCTAGTGTTGCTTAAGCTGGCAACGTAAAATCATTAAGAGATGAGACTGTTTGATGTGATGGAAGGACTATCATGAAACAATACCATAGCAAGAGTTTGTCGTGGAGGCTTTCTGGACTTTTCTACCATCATGTAGAAAAAATAGAGCCTTTTCAGAAATCTGCTAGCAGTTGCGGTGGCCATGTACATATTTGTAGCATGTGCAGTATGAAGTTCTGACAAGAACTGAGCAGACACAACCCGTCGAAGCAAGTAGAAGGTGTTTTCCTACCACTTCTACTTTCTGCTCTTGGATCAGTCATGTTCACATACTCTGTTAGCCATAGATGATGTACAGGATATAAACACTGGACGTGTAGGGATTGCTTTAGGGCAGTATTCTCTTCCTAGAAGCAAGTAATGCTGTTTAAGTGAAAACGTGAACTCGGTGTTTAGGAGGAACCTGGAACGGTGGAATAGTCTTTGTGGTTACTTGATCTACCACACAGTCTCCCACGTGGATTGAAGAAAAACCCTTGAGTGCAACCATTACACCAGCACGGGCATCTTCTTGAAGGACGCAGTGCTGTATTAGACTGTTTTCTCCCATGTTCAGTTTCATCTTATCTGTGTGCTTCTGCTAGATTAATACGTCTAATTTACAGTAGCTTTCTGAGCTGTTGACAGTACAAATTATTTAAAGTTGTGGTTAAATTACTGAGGCTGAAGTCCATCTCTAATTGTCTTTGCCCGGTACCAGAGAATGTTGCCCTAGCAGATGAAGTCCATACTCTTACACAACTTTTCATGATCTCATTGTCCAAAGCTATATACGGTCCTAGGTAAGTGGTTTGGTTTCTCCACCAGCACCTCTTCCCCTCAGAGGTATTGTATACCTGCAGCTTTAATGAACTCCCTATAGTATTGCAAATTATCTCTAGACAAGTTTTCACACTTTGAAAAACCACTGTCAGCTGCAGTTTTCCATGGGTACGAGCTCTGCTACTTGTGCCTTTCTTCTTCAGCGGAAGGACGGCTGATAGGTGTTCCTCGGTTAACCTACTGCATTGATTTATGCATAAAGATCCCTTTGCTTTCTAGAAGTATTCATGATAGCCAGAGAGGGACTTTGCATTTTATCATACCTTTTTCCTGGCTTCTGATTTTATAGATTCACTTGCAAACTAGTTTGTTCATCTTAATACAGAAACTTTTAAACAAAGTTCTACGTGCCAGCTGCTGTCAAATTACCCATTTAGAAGTCAATAAAGCTGGTGAATGGCATTTGTTTTGTTGTTGGGTAGAGAATTCTCCGAGCGTATACAGAGTAAATATGATCCAGTTTTGTGCAACTGGGGAAAAAATCCAATTTGCCTTTCGTTCAATATATTTGTTTCTCTGAGGAAATTCAATATTCCTTTCTCTATGATAAAGCAAACCAGTTTATCTGAGGGACTGCCTACACAAGTGCAACAACAATAACTATTTGGGCTGGACTTGTTCCCATTTTTATAAATTAGCGTAAATAAAGTCATTAGACCAGACTTCTGGGCACTGTTGAGGTTGAGGTATCCCCTAGAAGATTTCAGCAAGGATTTTAGCACTTTATCTTCCTGTGGGATTATTCACCGTCTCTTTTCAAACCCTTCCTCCCGCAGATACCTCGTTATCGTGTGATGGTTTATCTGATTTTCCATTTATGAGGTTTGGGTGGTCGACTTTGGTTTGGTCCTTAGTGGAGGAGTCCGAGTAGGTTGGGCTTGGTGAAGCATCCTTATTAGGGTGAATAGTCTTTCTCTGTCTTAAATGTCGTCAGCCCTCCGCCCCATCCTGTTAGTGCGAAAATGACCTTCTGCAGCAGAGTCATCTAGTCATCGCATCGGCAGGTGAAAAACAATCTCTTACGAAATAAATTGAGCACCGGCATCTTTCTGTGGAGCATCTATTATTTACTTTCCTTTTAGTGAACTGATAACTTTGTTCATGAAGTGAGGGAGGAGTTGGGCGAAGGGAAACATATATCATTTTAGATGGAATAAGGCAAAATGTGAAGGCATCTCCTGTCCTAACCTAGAGACGCTGGCTCAGTGGCCAGTAGGAATTTTAATTGCTGCTGTAAAATCAAAGTGTGTGAATCCTTTACCAGAGCTATATTGGGAAGATAGGTGGGGAAGACTTTCATGGGTCATTACTGCTTCTGGTAAAAATATTGAGATGTCTATCTGTTCGAGAAGTGTTTCTGTTGTCACAGCCCTGTAAGAGACCCGCGGTGCTATGCAGACAAGACGCATGACGCTAAGCTGGGAGAAACAAGGTCGAAGGGAGCGAGTGTTAGGAAAGGATATCTCAGTAACCGGCCCTAGCATGGTGTCTGTAACAGGCTTAGTTCAACGCTGTACTTGATTTATGCTTTAAAGGCATGTTTTAAAAGGACTTTACAGTAGACATCTTTTGGTAATAATGATTCAGGTATCTTTGTTTAATTCTTCATTTCCTAGGGCTGTTGAAGGCATTGACACGCAGTAATACTCAGATAAGAGCTATGCTTGCAAAAAGAGGGAGCGGTAAATGGAGGTGGTCCGGAGGTTAGAGCAAACCAGTGATATAAAATGGTGGTCTCCAAACTTTCTTGATTGCACCCCTCCACCAGCAAAAAAATTTTGAGCACGCCTCCCGAGATATGTATATTTATTTATAAAATCTGTACATATTACTGTGCTGATATATTATGTATGTTATAAAACATGCACAAAACCCAGAAAACTTAAAAAGGATGAGATAAAGATAAAATACTATCTTAAAAATATATTTGATTTTATTTGTTAATGGTACAAAACTATTTTCTTCTTGTACCCCAGTGGAAAAAAAACCTCAGGGTTTTTCACACCCCACTTTGGAGACTGCCGATACAGAAAACTTGAAATACAGAGTCACAGCTAATGTAATACAGTATATGTTTTCTGGCACACTGTCCGGTGTCTTAGAGGTTTAGATATTTTCCCTCCAGGCAGCATTCATTTTGGCAGCCTTTCTGCTCCAGTCGAGAATTAAATAGTCCATAGGAATGACGCAAGTCTTTTACTTCTAAAGTGGGCTTCTGCAAGTCGGTGCTGAGGTGCAGCTGACAACGTCTACAGCTTTCAGCCTGCCTGTTTGAAGGGAAAAATAATACCATGATGTCATGTGTTAGCCCAACGTGGAGCTTTGTGATGAAAGGAGAAAAATATTAAATGCCCACAAATCTTGGCATAAGAAGCTAAATGTTGCCTATTGAAACAGGTGACTGCAAAGTAAAGGCCCGTCCTCCGAAAGTAAAAAGCGAGAGGAAGAGGAAGCACCTTTTCCATCAGCACCAGCACCATCTGCAAGCCCCTCAGCCTCCTCTGCAGCAGCAGCCGCCGCCGCTGCCACCACCGCCTGCGCCCCAGCAGCAGCTGGCCGGGGAGGAGGTGCCGGCAGCGCGGCCGTCGGCACCCGCCGCAGCGCCCACGGCGTCCACGGCAGAAAAGAGCTTGCCCCCAGCTCCCCTGAACGTTATCCAGCCCTCGGAGGCACCGGTTGAGGAGGAAGACTTTAAACCGCGGCCGATCATTCCCATGCTTTACGTGGTTCCACGGACCAAAAAGGTGGTGTTTGACAAGGAGCGCATGTCCTGCCAGCAGGCGTTTGAGCAGTTTGCCACCCAAAAGAGTCCAAGCTGGCGGGAACAGACGGTCCCTATGGAGATCCCTGTGAAGGAGGAGGAGAGTGTGGAAGCAGAAAGTACAGAGCTTGCTATGGAAGTCAGTGATTTACAGGTATGCATGACCGAGGAGGTGACTATAAGGTTTGCCAGTTTTAAGCAAAAGTTGAGGACTAAACTTGGCGTGAGGGGAGTCCTGAATTGTGCCTGAGCCTCCAGTGGAGTAGTCCCATGTTGGAGAGCCACAGGGTGCTTTTACAAGGAGAGATTGATTATTTTCTCACAGTTCAGACCGTAGTTCAGTCCATCGTTGCATCGATGCTGGCTGATTAATCAAACTTGTTATTGCCTTCAAAAGAGAAAATAGAGAATCTCTTTTCTGCTACTAATAGTACAGATAATACCGAAACGATCATCCCCAGCACTAGGCAGGAAGACCCAGCACAAGCAAATGGCTGCTGCAGAGCAACTGTTTTGAGAGTGGTAAAACCAAACGATCCCAAGGGGAACTTTGCACCAACATTTTGATAATTCTCCAGCTGATAGCATGCGCTTTATGCTTCCAGCCGTTGGCCTGCTATATAGTGTTGCCTGGGGATCTTTTCCATCATGACATTTAGAATTGGAAAAGTTGGCAGAAAACTTTTTCATGGACAATACAGTTCATGGCATGTAATCTGTCTCGGGCATCTCTTTTCCTTGGAGAGTGCTTTCCTTAGGACAGTTTCCAAAAGAGAAAGAAGAAAACATTCAGTAATTAGCAGCAAGTCCGAGAATGCTTTGAGTATTTACAATGTTGGATGGTACATGGGGCAGTGAGTACAGTACAATATAAATATGCTTGTCCTAAAATGCACCATAATGTTCTAGTAAAATGTTTCTGATCCTATGTGCCCTGTACATAATTTTTGTGCTAGAGTTCCTAGCTGTTTATATGATTGACCAGACTTTTCATAAGCTAGTGGAATTGGCAGGCTTGAAGCTGTTCTGAGGCTGTTCTGGTTTTAAGAAAACACTGTAGTTTACCTTTACCCGACATCCTAAGAGATAGCGTTGGCTTTATCTACTGCAGTAATTGGCTTGGGAGGCTTTGTTGATTCCAGCCAAAAGGCAGTGAAAAATTTGCTGTGTAAATTTGAGAACTCTTTATAAAGACAAGGATTCTGCCTCTCTTGTCCTGTACTCTCCCTTGCTTGCCGAGATATTTTGGGGTTCCCAGCTAGCTGCTTCTGTTTGTTACAGACTGCCTCTGCTTTTTCAAAAATGAAGATGGAGATAAAGAAGAGTCGTCGTCATCCGCTGGGCAAACCACCAACGCGCTCCCCATTGTCGGTGGTTAAACAGGAGACCTCGAGTGATGAGGGTGAGTGCACTAGCATTAAGAATGTGTGTGTGTCATGTCTGATCTGAAAAATTGCTGAAGCCATTAACATAACTGGAGGGCCTGAAACTTTTTGTGTTACACGTAACTGATAGAAAATGCAGTATGTTCCCATTTTGATAACCCAGCTGGAAACAAAATTCATCTGTGGGAGGTGTCCCTTCTCACCTCCCACCCTTTTTGCTCTCCAGAAAAATATTTTGCTGGCTGCAGAATGAGGCAGCATTTTAGGCAAAGGGGGAAAAACATGTTCACAGAAAATAACATCATTAAAGTAAAAGCACCTCCTTAGGTATTGCATTAAAACGAGATCTGTTCACCTCGCAGGGTGGTGGAGGTTAGGTCTGCTGTTATGTGTGTAGGGAAAGTTAATTCTAACTCTTTGGTTGGCTTTTTAATTCACACAAATGTTGGGGTCCAACTTTTCTTGGCAGATCTGGAAATGAGAATTAGAAAGTCTCCCAGTGCTTAGCTGTACACTTTTCCCACATTCCAGTCACTCTGAATGCCATAACAGTCTAGAGGGGAAAAAAAAAAAAAAGACTCTTACCTCTCACTTCTCTTGTGTGGTGTAATTCACCACTTGTGAGTCTTGCTCACATTATAAACTACTCGGAAAAGTCCGCAGTAAGAAGGTTTTGCGTGCTGGGGCAGGTACGTGAAGGTGTAGTTGGCAGTCCCTATTTTTTTACTTAGAACTTTATATTCAGAAGGACAACGTCCTTCCTGTTCACTTTCCTTCAGAGAATATACCCACTGATTTTAGAGAAGCTTTGTGTCGGAAGGGGATATCCCCTACCCCCGTAGCTCCATTTGCTTACCAAGGGTGATGCGTTTGATGTCTGGCATGTGTGTAATGTGAAGCATTGAAAGGCAGTTGAGACTAAGTTATCTTTTGGTGTGAGACCTTGCAACAAACTCTGTGCCAAAGGACCCTCGTTAGACAGATTCTTTTCGCTGTTTTGACTTTTTGGATGGTGTACAGGGACTGTGCTGTCTGACTCGGGAGCAACTTTCTGTTAAAGCTGCCGTTTCTTGGGGACTGATTTCCAGCACTGTTGGGCAAAATCTGATCAAACAGATTCTTCTCTTCCCTGCCAGGGAGTAGAAGCAGCTCTCTGCACTCCTTGCTTTTTGGGGCTAATCTGTAAGGATGATCTGGAGGCTGCAGTGAGGAAGAGTGAGCATGTGAATTAAGGGAGTGCATATGCTCCACTAAGATTCAGCTGAGACAAATTGTTAGCCTTTTCTACTTGTCTGTAACTTGCTTGAAATGTAGGAGCTGTTCCCTGTCTCACCTAGAATCCATCCTGGGATGAGTGACGGTGATGATAACATGCAACAGGAATTTCCTTTTTTCTCTGTCTGTCAGTCTGGATTATGACACTAGTTTCATTGATGTCACTGGTAGCATAAATCCTTCCCTGTCTCCTGATGTGCCGTGACTAAAATTTGGATAGAACATGTGGTTTGGTTTTTGGCTTACGTCTTAGAATGTTGTTAAAGGTGCTTGATACCGTCAAAAGGTGAGGGTTGAGTTCTGCTTTGAAAGTTAAGACATCTTGAAAGTATTGATCTGCATACCCGAGCTCACTGGTCTTTTTAAATTTTGTTTGTGCCTTATACGAGGCGCGGACACGTAAGCACGTGTAGCTGAAGTTAAGACTGTAGAACATGTCTTTGTAAATCTGTTTTGTTCTGGGGGCCAGCTCTGGTCTGATAGACGCTGAGCTGGCAGTCGGCTCCTGGCACGAGCAGTGTCTTCCTCTAGGAAGGGAAGCCTAACTCGCCCGCTGGCAAGGCTGTTCCTACTTGTCTCCCTTTCCAGCAGAATCCTATGTAGAGCTGTGGAAAAGGCGATGGTATTAGCAATTATTGTTAGCCTACGGACACCAGTTTTAGTCTGAGATAAAAATATAGTAAGAAAGCAAAGACACTTTTTAGGAAGTAACCTTCATTTGAAGCATGACAGAGATACACAGATATCGTTCGTCATCTCAAAAAAGGATTGGTTAATTAAAGACAATAAAATTCCCCACGTTGTCTGGAAAATAGATATCATATTAGTTGGGGTGAACATTTAGAATCTGAGATGTAAACTTAGGCATTAGTATTTTACTACAAGTTCCTTTTATCATTCCTGGTAACCTAAGAGTCTGAAAATCTTAAAAGGGAGGTAGAAATGGGGAGGAGACTTAGACTTGTTGAGAGCAGAACATTAACTGCGTATTTCCAGTAACTAACAGGGAAGCAGTGAACAATTTGGTTTAATGTACTGAGCTTTGGGGAATAATGTTCCACTAAGATGTTTTTGAGTTCCCCTGGCCGGAGCTTTGCAGATTGACAGTGCGGTGAGTGGTTTACACTTAGTCTTGCATGGAAAATTTCTTTAACACTTATAGTGCCTCAGAATTCCTTAATAAGGAATTATAAGAAACTTGGACCCCCAGACTGACACAAATGGATTCTGTGGTGCTTTAATCATAAAATGCCAAGGGCCTTTTAAAGGTTTAGTAGAAACAAAGAATTAGCGAGCTAATTAGCATCTACCAGAGCTCTGGCAGAAGAAAAGGTGGTGGTGAATGCAAATGGAAGGCTTAGTGGTGTACACCTGATGGAAGGGGCTGTGAAGCAGCTGCAGAAAAGTGAAATGTAAAACTTGAACCCCAGAAATCCCATGGCCGAGATTTGTGTTTGCAGGAACAGGTATGGGATGCACTTTGGGAAGGTTGAAACAGGCTTGCTGCTGGCCGGTGGGAGCTGGGAGCTGGCCTAACCAAACCGGCACGCGCTGCGTGCGCGTCTTTCAGAGAGCGCAGCTCCCAGCTGGAGAAGGGAAAGGGAGATTTCCTTGTGCTTGCATCACACATTTTGAACTTGGCTTCATTAAAAGAATGCTGTAGGTTTCCACAGCTGGAAGGTGGAGAGAGTTACCAAGGCAGTAACTCTAGATTCTCTTTCTTCTTCCTCATGGCCAGTTCCATCAGGCCATCAGTGTCTCCATCTTGTCTATCCTATCCATAAAGTGGAGATTCTGTCCATTAAAGGAGGTATTTGAGGCACGCACGTATGAAGAACTTTGGATGAGTTGAATGTTCTTATTTATTGGACGACTTCTGTTGTTGAAACATTAGCTGTTTAACCCTACCTGGCTGTGTTTTGCCTGTACTCTCTGTAGACTGTTTTGCCTTTACTGACTGTTCCTTGTTTTGGGATTTTTTTCTTTCCAGAAACATTTCCGTTTTCTGGGGAGGAAGATATGAGTGACCCAGAGGCTTTGAAATCTCTACTTTCCCTCCAGTGGAAGAACAAAGCACATAATTTCCCAGCTGAAAGAAAATTCAATGCAGCTGCGGCCCTGAGTGAGCCATACTGTGCTGTCTGTACCCTCTTTTACCCCTATAACCAGGTAATTCCTGATGCTGCTCGGATGGATGTGTCGGTGGTGGGTGCTGAATGGTGGCTACTGTGTAAGTTGTGATGCAGACCTTTATAATAAGGAACGAAGACTCATAAAAATTTGCACACCAAAGAAGTGTGCTAGGATTTGGCAGAGACAGCGGATGGAGCCTTTTTTGTTATCTTTCCTGGCGTCTCTGGCTTTTCTCAGCTTTCGTTTTTTAAATCGCGCTGAAAGAGCTTCGCACTGCAAACACTATTTCATGCAGAGAAATGATGCCGTGTTGGGTATGTGATCGCTCTCGTTTAGATATGGGCCCAGATTTCTGAATATATGCAAACGAGCGACAAAATAAAAATGTACTGAGTAAGCACAAGCATCACTTTTTGGAAACCACCAGTATGCTTTGGGATATGTTATGAGCAGAAAGGCAAAATTTATCAGATGAATTAGTTATTTGCCCAATTGTGTATTGATTTGTTCTTGCGTGCGTATAGAGCCAAATCTGGCTTTGTGTGTCCACTAGGAATATGTGGCTTAGACGCATATATATGTGTTGGAAGCTTTTTCTGAGAAAAGCAGAACCCACCTCCCCTTCCAATAAAATCTCTTGATTTATTATACAGACCAGAAATAAAATAGCTGTTCTGATTGCTGGATG
Organism: Phaethon aethereus; assembly: GCF_964289735.1. Classification (NCBI taxonomy): domain Eukaryota; kingdom Metazoa; phylum Chordata; class Aves; order Phaethontiformes; family Phaethontidae; genus Phaethon; species Phaethon aethereus. The sequence goes on from NC_138602.1 coordinate 3,305,244, forward strand.
ATGTTGTATAATGGTTGTGAGGAAAACTGGGTACAGCTGGGCTGTTTTAATCCATTGTTTTTAACTCTGCTACCAGAAACCTTGAAATGTCCTTCAGGAGAAATTCTTGCAGAAAGATTAGGGGAAGGATGCCAAAAGGATGGGAGGGGGGAGGGAAGGTCTTGCTTTTATTAATATTTTCCCTTTTTTTTTTTTTTTCCCCCCTTCGTGTTTTCAGCTGCAATTTAGGAGTTTAGATTTTTACAGAAGAGAAACAGGGAAAGCTGCTCATTACTGTCATGCTTCTTTGAGCTTTCGAAATAAATTACAGATTTATAGGCCTAAGGAAGAGAGAGAGGAGCAAAAGGGATGGGGTGGGGGTGTGAATGAGCAGGCAGCATTTAAAGCTTGTTATTTGTACTTCATGGCATCAGGAGTTGGATGACTTTTTTTGCGAGGGGAGTGCTTTGACTTTAAAGTTAAAACTGTTACCAGGGAAGAAGCAATTCCATATGATGGTATTTGCTCTTTAAGTCCTTACAGATGGATAAAGAAGCTGTCCCAGTCTCTGTAGGGGAGACCACCTCTTTCATCCACCTTTCTAAATGCGGACAAAAGACCAAGCCTCTGATCCCGGAGATGTGCTTTACCTCAAGTGGAGAAAACACAGAGCCCCTTCCTTCAAATTCATATATTGGAGAGGATGGAACCAGTCCCCTGATATCCTGTGCCAAATGCTGCCTGCAGGTTCATGCGAGTGAGTGTTTCCTTCTTCACCAAGATGCTCTTTGGGTATTGAGAGACTCACAGATTTCTTTGTGTGTTGCCTATATTCGAATTCCTTCTTGGCATGCTTGCTATACCTGTCACTCACACTTCTTCCTTTCCTAGTACTAGAATGTCTGTATATTCGAGTCCATCTTGGCAGTCAATGATCTTAAAAATACACACAAATACTCCTTTTACTGTTTTGTTGGCTGATTCTTCTCTGTCTCACAGAAAAGATCCTTTCTTTGTTATCTTTCATTTTTTGCAATAAAGCAGAAATCACAAAGCTGATTGCACTCTTTTCGCTTGTTCAAATATTGATCTGCTGGGTAAGGTTGTATTGTACCTGTGTGCATCAGAGATTATGGAGTAGTTTCTGAGGTATATTTTATCAGCGTCTGTGTTACTGTTTGTAGGAATGGCGCTTGATGACAAAAAGGAACATATATCTGTTCGTTTCCCTGATAGTTATGTCTAAAAGAAGATCTGATTAATCCTGGCAGAGGGTACCTTCACTCTGGATTGTACCACATCTAGTTAACGTTTGCACTTGTACTAGGAGTTGTGATGAGTTACTCTTCAGCTGTTTGATCTTGACAGATGGGAAATCTTACTTGACTTGCATCAGCTGGAATTACTTTTGCTGTTCTGATTTTATAGTCTGCAGGTCACCATGCAGCTCGGCGTGACTATCTCTTGTGGAGAACTAGAATGCAACTTTTATTTCTGTAGTGCATCTGTGATTATGGTCACTTCTGGCTAATAAGAAGAGTGAGTGTGAGGATAAAGACTGCTTTCCTACTTGCACAAATTGTGGTCTCTGTAGCAGTCAGAACAGAGATGCTGCATCTTGCATGTCCATATGTCCTCAATGGTCCAGTCTGCCAAAATGGCTTCAGTGACCAGATTCTATTTAGGGACAGAGGGACGTGGGCAAGATGATGTTAATCTGCAGTCTCAGACAGTGTGTAGAGAAATTTAGTTTTCTATTTTGGCTGTGCTCTGCCCTTGGGGATAGGACAGAAGTTAAATCTAGCCTGATGTGGTCTCCAGTGGCCTTGTCGCTGTTTGTACTTCTAGACTGTGATATCCCTTCGACTTTGCTGCAGAGAATCCATTTGCTTTTATTATAGGACTGCAGTGTTGAGGTGTATTGTGGTTAATCTGGCAGCATGCTGTAAAACCAGTTGGCAGGCTGCTTGTCGTTGAGAAGTGCCCCCCCCAGCTGCGCTAGGTTATGACAACAGCAGGCGCGTACAGAGAAGAAAGCTTTTGTGAAGGTGTTGACAAAATCCATAAACAGAGCATGCTTTTCTTGGTCCGTTACAATCGTTGTTATGGGACAGTCTGGTGTCAGTAAGTGCGACTGTTTCTCCCCTCAGATCCCATAGTCCAGCTCCCTGTGGTCCGGAAGCAAGAAATCAATGCTGAAATCTCAGCCTGGTCTACACCGTTTTGAGCTCGCTCGGTATTTCAGTTTCTCTTTTAGCTCGGTTTCCAGATCATTCTTTTAGACTCAACACCTCTGCCCATTTTCTAGGACTGGGCTGAATCCGCTTTCTTGATTTGCCATATGGTGAAAAGAGACTTCATATGTGGAAGACAGCTGTGGATCTATATTATTGACTTTTTTTGACATAATGTTTATCTGGTTAAGTGGGTGATTTTTATAAATCAGGTTGCTCTGGCAATCTCAGTGCTTTCTGAATAACTTCTTTTAAGTTTAATTCAGTAATTGGAGACTCTCCAGCTGAAATTTTATGTTCAGTTTTGTTAGGATCGGTAAAGGCCATGGGATGAGCTTTGTGTTAGGATGCTCGCCAGCAATTTGCGATATGTTTAATTCTCTGCTCACTTGGCAAACTTGTGGGAATCGCGGAGATCCACTTTTTCCAAAACTATTTCTATGTCTTTCCCCCATTGTCTTCAGTGGCAAACCTCATTGCCTTTTACAGAATTTTAAGGGCTTTTTTGGTCTTATATCCCTGTCTTTATAATCGGTATAGTACTACTTTACTGTTTTGGTGCTGCAGAGAAGTATGCAGGAGGATTTGGTGCTTGCATGTTACCGTAGCTGATGCTCTGTAAAATCAGATGTTTCATATAACACTTCATATAACCAGAAATTAGTATTACTTTAAGTACTGTTAAACACGTGAAATGCATGTATTTAATTTCCTTGCAGTATTACTGGTTTTGTCCTTCCTCATAATACCACTTAGCAAAGGTAGCTGCGTCAATCCTGCTAAAATTCAGTGGTCCTGCCTCTTTTCATGTATGAGTACATTCCAGCAGTCGGAGCATCATTTTGAGCCCAGTTCTTGCCTGAGAATCAAAGTACTGCTATTCTCGTCCTTACAAAACAGAAAAAAAATTGTTGAGTGTTACCTGTGTGTGGGTTTTTTGTTTGTTCATTTTTAGACCTGCTGGTCCCAAATTCTTCCCCGCTTCCTAAAGATGACTTTCCTTATGACTTTTGCCTGAGCCTGGACTATTGAATATAGCTACTTGCATGCTACACCTGATTTCAAAGATGCTTCTGAACTGAAAAGTCAACAAGTCCATACTAGAGATAGGTTAGCAAAACTCTGACAGATACAACTTTGTTTCTTTCAGGCTGTTACGGAATACGTCCAGACTTGGTGAATGAGAGTTGGTCTTGCTCACGGTGCTCAGCCAATGCATGGGCAGCGGTAAGCATCTACCGTTCTGGAGGCAAAAGAAAATTTAATGTGGGAATGAATTAGATACTTCAAGGGAGATGGGTGGTGGGAAGGTACAGTTTGCCTTTGCGTCCCAGATGTGATGTTGTCATTTTTGGGGAAAGATAGGCAGTCTAGCAGAGCTTTTTGGTCCAGTTCTGAAGTAGTTCTGTTCCTACAGGAATGCTGCCTCTGTAATCTCAGGGGAGGAGCTCTTCAGATGACCACTGATGGACGGTAAGTGATGTTTTTAAGTAGTTTGTCCTTCCATACTGCATCTGATGATCTGGTGGTGTGAATTTGGTCTTGATGCTCAGCGTAACAGCTAATTTTGGCAGTATGCAGGTAACTGCTACTCACTAAATTGGCAGGATGAGCTTGAGTAACTGTGCTGTCTTACACTCTGCAACAGGCTTTTCAGTAGCAGGGGCAATGTGGGTCTGAACACTGTTAAATTTGGTTCATTCTCAGAGAAAAGTCTTTTCAGAGAGTGTTTAGTATCATGGAAGATCAGATGCATAAGAAAGTTGATCTCTGTTGTTCCAGAGACATTACCTTGTGCGACCGTGATGAACGATCAGTTAGTAATGTTGCCACGGCTGCCGACCACCAGAAATATGCCTTGATACTGAGGCAGTCAGAGAAATGTTAACTGCCCTCTTGAGTATGTAATTCAAACAATGGTAGACTCTGATTTCTCTTTAACTTTTTTTCCAGGTGGATCCATGTAATCTGTGCTATTGCTGTCCCTGAGGCCCGTTTTCTCAATGTAATAGAGCGTCATCCTGTGGATATCAGTGCTATTCCAGAGCAGAGATGGAAACTGGTAAGGGCCTTTTACCTGTAGAGAGTGTTTGTGAACAGGAGCCAAAAAAAAAGGGAAAAGAAAAAGGCTTCAACTAGTCAGAAAAACATTGTATGGGATCATAAAGTAGCTGAGATTGGAGGTGATGTTCTCGCTTTCATTTCCAACAAACGCAGCAGGAAGCCATGTCATTTGGATGTCTTCTCAGGTACTATCTCAGCGCTTTGACACACAAACAAGTTGCAATTACCAGATCTGCCTTTACTCTTTAGGAGTCTGCTTTTACCCTGGGCAGAGCCTAGGATGCTTACCCACCTGCAGTCAGGGCTAAACTACCTGAAGGCTTCATTTACTGAAAGTACTGCATGGCAGGCGTGTGAAGGGACGTGGTAACTAGAAGGAAGCTGACACATTGCTGACTTGCTCATCTCTAATTTGATTCGTCTTTCTTTACAATATTTTGCTTTTCCTATCAAGAAATCTCTTGTAGAAACTAATAAACATCTCTTTGTGACCATGACTGCAAGGCAAGACTGCAAAGATTTTAATAAGAGCCCAGCTACAACTTGTTGTTTAGTTGCACAGCCTCATCTGAGGGATTAGTAATGGATGATTCATTAGCTCAGAGCAATTAATCTTAATGTTAGTTAATGCCGCATCACTGTAGTGTGTTATTGCAAAATAAATTGTGCTTTTGCTTCTTTTTTTGTACAGAAGTCAGCTGGGTGCCAGTTGGGAGTGTGGTACGGGGGAAGGTGATGTAGCAGCGATACGTTGCTTAGCATTGATGTATTTGTTAACTGCGCAGCTATTTAGCGCAGGCAGCCCAGCCAGGGCCTGGATGAGAGATTAGGAAGAATCTCTGTCTGCCGCCAGAGTTATTTCTCTGTTGTGCAAATGGGTTTTGTACACAAATGTGAATGTAAAAAGCATTCATTATTCAGGTGGAGTGATGGAGCAGTGTGATGTGAGAGTGATAAATCTTGCAGCAGTGGTTCTTTATGGATCGTCTGACATTTCCAGCATGCATCCTCTTCATTACCAGCACTTGTAACGATGAACTAAAAATCCTTTTACACAAGACTCACTTTTATTGCTTAATGGAGCCTCACAAGGAAACATGACTTAATTCTTTAACTCTTCTGTGGCTACCTCACAATCCTATAGAGCCAGGGCAGTATTAACGTATGTAAAACTCTGTTGCTTCATCCTGCTCCGAAGCATTGGCTACACCACCCAAAGCCTCTGCACAGACCCGCTACACATCTTTCTGTTTTATTCCTCAGTTAAAGCTTCACAGTTTTGTTGATTTCTTCAGCGTTGTATTCCATTCGCACCTCCTGTTTTCTTCATGTCTCAGGAAAGGTAGAGAATTTTTATATGAAGTACCTTGACTTACACAGTCTAATGATGTGCTTTACAGGCACCTATTCCGTATGTTGAAGTTAGTAAGAGCCTGGCTTGTAGCTCAGTTCTTGTCAAAACCTGGCTTTAAGCACTTCACTCGAAAGTGTTGGCATGGATGGTGCCGCACACTGCTTCATTATAATCAGAGTAACTTTTCTAGAGGTGTAATGCTGTTTTATGTCTGCCAGGATCTGTCATGACTGCCAGCAGGGCATGTTGGCTAGTCCAGGTAGCTTTGCACACAGGTTTAGGTCTTGGTCTTGAGTTTATCAGCATGCCAGGGTGATCCCTCTTGTAAGATGTCTGGTGCCCCTGTACAGCTAGCCCAGCTGTTAGGATGTAAGAAATAGACTTTCAGCCCAATTACTCTGTTCAAGAATGTCATCAGGTAAGTATTGTTGTATTTAAACCGATCATAAAAATCTTCCTGCTCCGTTGGTCTATACTTGTGAACTCCTTTACAGCATGTATGCACGCACCATCGACGTCTGCTGAAAACAGTTGGTGTTGTCACCACATACGTTGTGGCTTTATGAGTGTCGTTTGCTACAGGAAAGAAAGCAAATAAAGTGTCTTGAGCTAAAATTGAAATGGGTTTTAGAGTTATGAATGAGGTAAAGATTAAAAAAAATTAATTTGGATGGCAGAATGTAAAGGCAGTGGTGCTTGTGACAGCAGCATTGGTATCGTGTGTGAAGAAGTACAAAGGAAATTTAAATTGGATGAGATTGTGTGGAGAAACACACTTATGAGCCATGGTGGAGAGCTCTAGGATTCTTTATAGGAATTTACAGGTAACTCATGGAGCACATGAGGAATCAGTGGAGGAGTTGGGCAGGAGTGTCTATCTTGGAGGTGTGCAGCTGCATTTAGGAAGATAAACTGAAGGTGACTAAAAGGTGGTGATGTTGGATCTGATGGCTTTGGCAATGATGGAGTTGATGCAGTACTAGATAAAATTGGAGAGATGGCCTTTGTTGCTGAAAAAGTGGAAAAGGAGAGAAGGAATGATGGGAAGGTTGGGGACAGCTGAAGTGAATGGATGAAGGTAGTGAAGGAAAGGGGGGTAGGGATTATCTGATTTTTTTTTTTTAATGTTCGTATGGTTTTAAGTTCCTGTGAGAGGGCTGAAGTAACAAGCAGTTGCAGTGATCTGTTTAAAGAGTATCTCCTGTTCTTTGAGCATGCACCAGGGCTCCCTTTCAATCTTAGGCTTTTCAGTCCATTTGTGGGTATTGCGTAATTTTAAAGAATGCAGTTTGTGCGCTTCCTGATTAATGGTGTATTCTGGGCCTGTGCACGTAAATTATTTATGACGTGGAAATTTGGAATAATTAGCTGTCATTCCTCAGCGGAGTAAATGAATTGCGGTGTTCATCATGCAGGAGACAGCCCATTTCTTACTCTCGGCTGTGACCCGACTCTTCAGTGTGCATTTATTCTGAAGGTTTTTCTTCTGTGCTTTAGACCTTCTCTGTTCCTGCTACGTCCCCTCGCACAGAAAATGTCTTTAAATCTACATGTGCTGCTTTACTGCAGCACTTCGTGCTGGTGCTTCTGTCCATCCCGTCTCCCACACTTCTGGATCTGCTACATTTTCACTCCTTCCACCATCTTCTACATTTCAGTCTCCCTGTAGCTCGCATTTTTCTTTATCCTTTGATCATATTTGCTTGGGGAGGAGTGGCTGGAGAGCTGCCCGGCGGAAAGGGACCTGGGGGTGCTGGTTGACAGCCGGCTGAACATGAGCCAGCAGTGTGCCCAGGTGGCCAAGAAGGCCAACAGCGTCCTGGCCTGTATCAGCACTAGTGTGGCCAGCAGGAGCAGGGCAGGGATCGTGCCCCTGGACTTGGCACTGGTGAGGCCGCAGCTTGAATCCCATGTTCAGTGTTGGGCCCCTCACTACAAGAAGGACACTGAGGTGCTGGAGCGTGTCCAGAGAAGGGCAACGGAGCTGGTGGAGGGTCTGGAGGACAAGTCTGATGAGGAGCGACCGAGGGAACTGGGGGTGTTCAGTCTGGAGAAGAGGAGGCTCAGGGGAGCCCTCATTGCTCTCTACAACTACCTGAAAGGTGGTGACGAGGGCGCTGGTCTCCCAAGTAACCAGCGATAGGACGAGAGGAAATGGCCTCAAGTTGCACCAGGGGAGGTTTAGATCGGATATTAGGAAAAATTTCTTCACTGAGAGGGTGGTCAAGCATTGGCACAGGCTGCCCAGGGAGGTGGTGGAGTCGCCATCTCTGGAAGTGTTCAAAAAACGTGTGGATGTGGCGCTTCAAGGCATGGTTTAGGGAACATGGTGGCGCTGGATTAATGGTTGGACTTGATGGTCTTGAAGGTCCTTTCCAACCTTAGTGATTCTGTGATTTTGCCTGTCGCAAGGAGTTTGTTCTTGCCACTGGGGTGTCATTAGGTGCACGCTAATCCTTCTGGCTTGGAAGAATCCTGGTCCCGTCGATAAAGGCAGATTCCTGATACCGGAGGGTTGGTGGTCCCTTGAGAGGTGGTATCGAGCACGCCGTGTGTCAGCACTTGTCCCTGCTGGCGGCAGAATTAGGTATTGACAGTTTAATAACGAGATCTCATTGCTATTGACCCGCTTTCAGTGCCGCGTTCCTGCAGCGCGCTTCGCTGCGGGGCTTATCTGGCTTTTGAACATGGTTTACCGAGCGATAAAGGCGTAGCTTATTAAATACTAAAGAACGCATTCTGGCAACACTGAGGCTCTGGCTTTGAATTTCCTGGCTTTTGTTGGTTTAAGTAAAAAGGCCAAATTAATCTTTGGTGTAAACATACTGACTTCAGTTAATTCACAGGAAGTGAATTGGACTTCTTACGTATACACGGGGGTAGACCCAGTCAGGGAGGGGTGATGTTGCCCAGAAAGAGGGAAGAATGCATCTCCCGTTCTTGCGCGTGTCCCGCTTTCAAGGAGCAGAGGAATACTCTTTGGGGAACGGGCGGTCTTTTATTTGTCTTGGCAAAGTGTTGTGGCTAGCGTGGGGGTCCCTGGCTCTTCGCTGTGATAACGCAAATAAAACATAACATTGAAATTCGGCAGTTCTTATTTTGCATTTACTGGGTAGTTTATAATACGATACCGCTCTTCATATTTCTGAGGGTACACATTTAAGACATCTCGGATCTAGAAGCAGAGTGAATTTGTACTTCTGGGGGTTGCATTGCCTTATTGTGTGACCTGGGACAGTTTAGGTTACGTTTCTAATCCCACGGGATGTAGCGATTCATACGGATCGTAAAATTTAGGTCATGTGTTCTGTAATGTTGCGTACTTCGAGCACTGCTTTAACGGGAGCGAGGTGGACGAGAGGCCGCGAAGAGCGAAAGCAGGGAAGAAAGGCTCTGTTTAATATCAGACGCTGCAGAAAGAAAAAGAACCCGTCGTTCCCGGGAGCGCAGTATGTTTATGGGACATTTATGGTGAGATGAGTGGGTGGATTGGGAGGGCGGCGGGGGATCCAACCTGGCGGGCAGCGGCTGGAGGCGGCGGTGTGGTGTGCTTTGGAGATGGTCATCTGCAAACGGTCATCTCCAAGTCACTGCTCTCCTCTGTTCCTCCTTGTACGTGGAGATTATTTCTTTGTAATAAATACATTACATAGCTCTATAGTCAGATTCATGGGCACATGATACCTCTCAGGATTTTATTTATATGAGCCATTGATTCTAGCAAGTAAAACGCACATTGGTCTCACACGTGTGATATTAATTTTTCCCTGATTTGCCTTGTCCAAGCCTCAGATAAGGGAAAGAAGCTGCCATCGATCAGTGGCAGATGCCCTGGACCTAAAACGTTAAAAGCTAAGAATGGTGTTTCCAAATGGTCCCCTGGAAACCTTACACAAGTGTCCAACTTAAATTTCTTCAGATCGGGATTCCCAAAAACTGGTCTTCTATATTTCTGAGGGGCTGGAAGGGCTGGAAACAAGAATTTGGTGCTGTTAGGGAATGAGGAAATGTATCTTCTTTGCCGCTGACACCCAATGCTTCCTGCCAAGTCTACACTCCCGTAAGACTTATCATTTTTGGCTTTGAAAAAACTTAGATTTCTTCTTAAAGTAGCCACACATCTAAAGTTGATTGCCTATCTGCCCTAAGCGCTGTCTGATTAGATTAGCCTAATAACTGGATCTGCTTTGCGGAAAATGAGTTTAAAAATACTGAAAGACTTCATGTCTTTTCTCCCCTGTAATTCTGGTGTTTGGTACAATGTTTTTATTTCTTCTGCTTGCAAAACAGTGACTGAATTCCCTGCAATAGCTAATCTGACGTAGATACCAGTAAAATATTTATGGTCGGTATGTTTATGTGTGCAAAATAAACACGCTTTTTTTTTTGTTCCATTACGTAAATTTATATTCTATTAGCTCTAATAGGTATAATATTCCATTAAATATAATAGAACTAATTATTATACAGTTATTCTGTGTTCTGTTCTTTCAAAAAATGAAAACATTATTTTCTAGCCGTGTATCTCTGAAGATCCAGCTGCTGTGTGAGTTAACATGGGTACATTTCATATATCGGAGGAGGATGAGTTTTGAGTTGTAGCCCTTCTCTAACAACACTGAGGAGCGTTGCCTGTTACGCCTCCAGTGAGCATAGCCTCGCTGTCCAGCGTGGTTCTGCAGGGCTGAACCACTGGTAGATGTCGTTGTGTTCAAGGGAATGATAAGTTAGTATCTGCTGTAGTTTCTTGGCTTATGAGTGAGTCTAGGCAAGTGCAGATAGGCAATTCTGGAAGTCTTGGACTTGACCTCTCAGCAGGAAACACCACCACGACTTTTCCTCCGTGTCGGGTAGCGGGTGCCTGCCTGCGTTGTGGTAAAGCTGCCGCTGAGTGCGTAACGCTGCCCTGTGTTTCTTTTCAGAAATGTGTGTACTGTCGGAAACGGATGAAGAAGGTGTCTGGTGCCTGCATCCAGTGCTCGTATGAGCACTGCTCCACGTCCTTCCACGTGACCTGTGCGCACGCAGCCGGCGTGCCCATGGAGCCAGATGACTGGCCCTATGTCGTGTCCATCACTTGCTTCAAACACAAAGCAGCTAACCAGAATGTATGTGTTTTGGGTTTAGTTTGGGGTTTTGTTTTCTTTTGGTGGTTTTTTTTTGGGGTTTGTTTTTTTTTCTTTTGTAGAACAGTTTCTCTACGCCTGTACTTTTGACGCAGCTTTTGTGATTGCAAATTGCAAATTATTCCCTTTTCTCCACAATGCAGTTTCAGTTTCGAAGGGAGGTGACCCTTGGCCAGACTGTGATCACAAAGAACCGGAATGGACTCTACTACAGATGTAAAGTGATCGGCATGACAACACAGACTTTCTATGAAGTCAACTTTGATGATGGTTCATACAGTGACAACGTTTACCCAGAAAGCATTATTGTAAGCAGCTCTCTGTGGACACTATTGCCACTATAGATGAGTACAAAGTGTCGTGTGTGCATTCCTCTTCTGTATGCTTTGGGGTGGAACAACGAAGTAAAACTTTACTTTTTAATTTACTTTTTTTTTTAAATTGCTGCTTGCATAGAAAAACTCATGCTGCACTTCATTACTGTTCTTCTTGCTTATGACATTATCTCATTTCTTTTTTTTTTTTTGTTCCTTTACAAAGATCTGATTTTGCTATATGCAGATGACCTAACAGAAAGCAATGTTTGGTTTAAGTTGCATCCTATTTGTTTTGTGGTTGAATGATCTCTTATTTTTCAACTGACAAGTGTGATTCATGGGGGAAGCAGATTGTCTGTAAGCACTTCTGGTTCAAAATAGGGAATTCACTTAACAGAAGGAATGTCTAGAAGAGGCTGACTTGTCAGCTCATGCATTCGCTTCCTGATCGTGCCACTGATTCACCATGTGAAACAGAGCAGGTCACCCCGCCTGTTTTTGCTGATGTAGGAGATCTGATGTTTTGGGATTTTTAATGAGAAATGTCTTGGAACTGAGTACCGTCACCAGAAGGAGGTGCAAGTGTTTATTTCTGGTCTCTCACTGGTTAATGGTTTTGTTTGAGACGACTGAAATTAATCACAAGGGCAGAAACTTTCTTACACTTAATTATAGTGTTGAGCAGCGATTTAAACACTCCTCTTTACCTAGTTCTTGAGCTTTGTTGGTGTTGGCTGTCTGACCTCTTTCACTCTGTGTCTTCAGAGCAGAGACTGCATCCAAATGGGACCCCCTCCAGAGGGTGAGTTGGTTCAACTGCAGTGGACAGATGGAATCATCTATAAGGCCAAGTTTATTGCAGCCCAGATCAGCCAGATTTACCAGGTGAGTATGGAAGAGTACTCACTTACTCCACGTCAACATGTCTGTTGCTCGAGCTGCATAGTTCACTGGTGTTGAATTCTTGCTCTGGTCATGAAGGGAGAATTTGCCTTCGGAAATTAATACTGTGGTAGCCTAAAGAGAAATATAATGTTAAAATAGGATTAGAGTAGAGGTTTTTGTGGTAGAGCGTGTATGTATGGGTAGACATATGTCTAGACTGTATCTGCTTTTAAAATATAAAATAAATTTGCCCTTTTCCTTACAGTTCACATCTGACTCGGGTCAAAAGTGACTGACTTGAACTACTCTGTGATGGCTTTTCTATGGCTGGAGCTGGGCTCGTGGTCTCTTGTTTCCCCATGAGTCAGTATCTACATAATTACAACTTTCCTTGACACTTCTAGAGGAAGTAAGGGAGAGGATGGGTCAGGAGACTACTTCCTGGGGAGGAATAATCCTCTGGTCACAGGAAGGTACTTTGTGGAGCAGCATCAGCATGTGGGAATAACGTCCTGCTGCTGTTGTGTGAGGAATTAGAAACCTTCGATCTTATAGTCTCATACACTCTCACCATCTCTATTTTTAAAGTGAGAAAAAAAGCAGCCAGTTTTTTTTTGAGTCTGTTCCACATATGGGATTTTTGTTTGTGGAAGGTTGTAGTCGTAAGGGAAGATTTAACCTGGTATGGTGCTAGTATTTCAGCACGGAAGGTTTTATAAGATGCAGTACATTCATTCGATTAAATCCATTTTAAATGATACCAAGAAGCTGAAAATTATAGTGATTCGGAAAGTATACTTTGTGCACACCCTTTTGAAAAATACATGCTTAAATTTGCTAATAATTGTTGTTTTAAAGAGATTAATGACCCTGGACAAAAGGCAAAGGAAGTCCCATATCTTGTAGTTGTTTGAAGTGGGGTTCTGGTTTCTGTCCTTTCTACGCTGAGTGTTTCATATCTGTATGCAAAGAGCACAATAACCCACCCTGTCAGTTAACAGTCTTTTTGGTGTGTATAATGGATGTTAACTGCTTCAGAGAAGCTGTGATCTGAGGTGACCCTGGTTATGAATAAGTACAATATATAGTTCCATAAAGATCTATTGTTATGCACGCTTTCCGGTTTAATCAAAGTATAGGAAATTGTCATTGATTTCTCAAAGGTACAATAATTTGAAATAGGCTGTTCCACTGATAGTGCCAGATGACAGAAAAATATGCATGAAGAGTCTGTGTTTTTCAAATCATGCAGTTACCTATAAGTAAAGCTCTTCTCCGTGGGGAAAATAGCCTGAATAGCTTTCCATATTGGTTCCCTATGTAGATGCTTTTTCAGTTCTTATGGTGCTTCTCTTTTATCTGTTTTGGAATAGGATTATATTTAAAAACACAGAGACAGTTTTGTTATAAGTGCATTCATAGGAAGACGACAGCATGGATTAGCTTTTGCATTTTAAACTTGTCTTATTTTGCAGTGGCTTCCCAGTTCACATCTCTTAAGTATTTTGTCTGCTAAGATTAGATGCGTAGGTCAAAAAAAAAAAAAAAAAAATTGAGCCCGAATGACTGTCTCTTAACTTGCACTAATGTGTGCTCCTAACAGGGGCCTAACCCATATCAGTAATTTGTAACTTTAATAAACAAGGTCCAACCACTCTGTTGTACTTTAAGATGACCCTGCCCTCGGTCGCAAATCCTGCCTGTCTACTAGAAGTTGAGCTCGTGTAGTGGAAACAGCAGTCTGCTTCTTAAACTTCATAATTTCTGTTCCCTTCTGACTCTGTTACGGTAGTGGTGGTCTGGGAAAAGTAAACGGGACCGGTAGCAGCTTAAACCACCTCAGCAGGGCTCGTCTTTCAAAGCCTCGTCTCCTCCTGCACAGTTTGCTGCTCGGTTACGGCACCTCAGCGTGCGTAACTGGGGAGCTGCAAGACCTGGGCAGCGCAGGAGGAGGAGTTCAGAGCACAGAAGCCTTCTTCCTTCTGAGTTTGTCCGATCCGAACTCAACATCCCGTATTAAGCTGTGGTGTATGTCCTTTTGCATTATCCAGAAAAGCGTAATAAGCTTTGAGCAAAGGAAATGAGACTCTCTTAAAAACTTTTAAGGGTTTTAACATTTTTGTATGCACGTTTCCACGAATAAACGTTCCTGTAACACCTGATGCATGATTCGCGATCTAATCAGCGCATAGCAGAAACGGGTTGATGTGAGGAGTTGGCCGGTTTTTGTACCTGGCTGCCTATTTCTGCTTGTTAAAATACAAATGTATTTTAGTAGCTGGAGTTGTTTCCTTATGACGTCTGAAAATGCTTTGTTTAAGACGAAAGAAGTTCTTATTACCATATTGCCTGAATACAGGGCTGCCTTTTACTGTAACTGAAAAGCTGCTTTTTTTCAGGATTTGAAGCAAAAATCAGTGGCAATCTCTAGTGCTCTGACTGGGAGGAGGGAGCAGAGGTGCTGGTCCAGCTGTAGCATAGACATTTTAGCATCCACAGGAGCACCGAATGAAGCCGCTTGGGCCAGATAAGACAGGGGTGCCTGAGCAGCACTGAAACCGGCACTTTCTGGGTTCAGCATCCTTAACACAGCTTAGGGACGCTCGTTCTGCAGCAATCCTGAGACATGCGGTGCCAAGAACAGGGGATCGTCCGTGGGAGCCGGCCCCTGATGCTTCCTGGGCCTTCCCGTGGAGGGGCCATACGCGCGTAGTCTGGGAAGGGGCTGTTGACGTACTGTGACTGTAGAGGCCAAGTTCTTACTTCATCTTCTGCCCTACTCTACAGGTCGAGTTTGAAGATGGTTCCCAATTAATGGTAAAGCGTGGCGATATTTATACCTTGGAGGAAGAGCTTCCCAAGAGAGTGAAGTCTCGCCTGGTGGGTATCAAAGTAACAGAAACAGCGGAACGGCTGTGATGTGCAGTGCTCGTTCACATTTTCTTAGCATATTGTTTAGACATTAGGTGAATGCGGCCGATTTCTGTGGCTGTAGAACCGCTTGTCATTCACAAAATACGTAGAGTAGAAGAAATTCTTGATGTAGATGCTTGGGAAGCATTTAAATGATTTTCCCTTTCGCAGGATCAGATCTGATTTTTGTTTTCTCTGGTTAAAAGATTATGTTTGTATCATTTTACACTCGTATGAATTTAGTTATATGGACTGCCATTCTGTCTGAATATTGCCTTTCGTCAGAAGAATTGGTCTACAGGTAAGCGGTTTCTGGAGAACTGATTAGCGACACGAGACCAACTTTTTGCACCAAATAGGAGATTTAGAACGTAGCTCTTGCCTATAAAGCTCTTAATCTAAAAGGTCAGGATGTCTTTACCTGCATACAATGGAATTACTGAGCCTAGAAAATATATGGGATTTATTTCATAGCTTTTTTGGTTCCAGGCTTGCTGGGTTTTTGCAAACCTGGTGCTTTAACCTTTAAAGCCATCTCATTTAAACAAATGATGAGACTGGTTTTCTCCGCAAATGGAGAATATACAGTTTTCTTCTTCATTCTAAATGTCTGTTATGTCAGACACTGCAGGGCAGGGACGGATCCACAAAGTTAACCTGGGATAAGGTTGTGGGCTTCTGTCTTTTTGACGAGACGAAAAACCTTCCCTTAAGAATATAGGAATTGCTGTGCCAAGTTAAACCAGTGATTCTGCGACCCTGCGAATCCATGGCCACTAGCAGAAGGGTGAGAGGCACTTTGTCAAAAATGGCCTGATGAGAGGCAATTCTGTGGAAGAAGCGATGACAATTTAGAGGAAACTTCTGCTTGCTTATGCATGAAATCTTCAAGGGTTTTACCTAAAAAACGCTTGTAAAATGCTTTCTGAAACGTAGCTCTGGATGGCTTCTCCATCTTGTTTGAAGTTGTTTATCTCTGTAAGACCTCATGGCATAAATTTGAGAGGTTAATAATAATTTACCTTGTTGTCTTTGAAAGAGTTTCGGTGGCAAAGCAGCACGCTAGAATTAATTTCTAGGATGTGCATAATATTCCAGTCTATTTAAGCTTGTCTAATCATAATAATAATAAAGACAACATAGTGGAGCCCTGAAATGCAGGATTTGGAAAGAAGCATATTCTCTGCAGTGGAGACATAGGACTTTATAACAGTTCCAGAGAAAGGAATGCGAGCTGGAAGGTGAATAGAAAGTTTCAAGTCTGGCTGAAAGCGAAGGCTTTTCTCATGTACTTTCTGCTGCCAGAAGCGTTAGTCTGTGCTCTGTGGAAGTGATGCTCACAGCGCTTTAATGTAGCACAGCAGAACAAAGGAACAAAGCAATAGGAGATAATAATTTCTACCAAGAAATGCATCTCATTTGAGAGTGAAGAGCAGGACGAACAGAAGCAATTGTTCGTACAGTGATGCCCAGATGCTTTCTTTGGGTCTTTTTTTTTAAAAAAGATATTAGGGATGCCCAGATTTCCTCTGTGCTTTCTACCAGGAGTGAATAACCTGAAGAGGCAGAGGAGGATAGGAGTAAACAGAGAATTGGCAAGAGAGAAGCTGAAGTGAAAGATATTTTGAAACAGAAAGAAGGCAACTCAAGGGTTTCTCTTTCCGGTTTGGTTTCAGAAGCTCAGAATTTTTAATTTCAGCTGTATGCTTTGCATGTTTTGGAGTTCGCTTTTTCTGCAGAAATACTCTGAACCAGATTTTTCACTTGCTATCCCTGCTGTCCTGCGGCGCAGGCATGCTCCACGGCTTGCACCCGTGTCTCTCCCTGTTCTCCTGCTGTGCCTCTAACAATTGTACTTTCATGTCTCCTGCAGTCCCTCAGCACTGGGGCCCCTCAGGAAGATGTATTTTCGGGAGATGAAGTGAGAGTGGCCAAACGCCCCCGGCTGGGGAATTCAAGAAATCCTGAAGAATATGGACAAAACCCAGATTACTTGGCCTTTATGGAGAGCCTGTTGCAGACACAGTACCAGCCTGGAACTCAGAGCAACATGTTTTAACCAGGATTCATTAAAAATATTAAATTAACCCTTTTCAAGCCTGTGGAAAAATAACCAGGAAACTGTGGAATAGAAGACCATCCTTGTGCAATAGCCTGCTGTGAATTCCTTTCATCTGCTCTTGGTTTGGACGGCAAGAAAATCCTGTCTGGCTGCACGCTACCTCTACTTTGCCAGACGTTGCTGACCAATAGAGTAGGGAGCTTGAAAAACCTTCAGACAGCATTTCACATGGAGACTTCGGAAGAGTTTGTATTAACGGAGCTTTGTGACTGGCTCCTTTTTATGAGGCTTGGAAAGGGTTAAAATTTGACAAAATGACTTTTTAAAATATGTCAAACTCTTTTGTCTTTAAAGGTGCTATTACATTGACTACTGAAGCAGCCTTTGGAATTGTGTTTTCTGTACATAGACGTCACCTTTGTGAAGTTTTCTATAAATGAGCATTATTAAAAAAAAAAGCAAACAAAAATAGGAAAAGAAAAGTTTCCACAAAACATTTTTCTAGATTATGGCTTTAAAACAGAAAATAAAGAAAATCCTCCCCCCTCGCCCCCAGATGAAATGTGACTAATATTGCAGCGGGGAGAGAGAGCAAGAGCAGATGTCTTGGGAAATTCTGGGTTCTTTTTTTGTAAAGAAACACTATCTTCTTTGTAAGCTGGGGAAGATGGGGAAAGAAATGTTTCATAGCTGGGCTGTTTCTTACCGTTAGTTCTCTTAAAGACATGTGATAGATGTGTGCGTTTCTGCCGTGTCACCAGGAAGGGACTTAGGGAAGAAATGGCCAGGTTTTGGTCATTCTTGTCATCTTCCTTCCCCATCTTTGCCATCACAGTTGCTTTCTAGTTAAAAATCAGCATGGCTTTCAGTTACAATATGCCACTCCGTTTGGGCAAGTGTTCTGTTGCTGCTTCTTGTGTTAGTTCCTTTACGAGCCATCCCCCTTCCCCACTGCAGACTAGAGCATCGAGGGATTGCTCTAGCTCTCTGGTAGGCATGTTTCCCATAGGAACCTTTTTCTTTTCTTTGTGTCTCTCTCTTTTTTTTTTTTTTTTGTTTTTTTTTTTTGTTTTTTTTGAGTTGTGCTCCTTACAGTTGTGAGAATCATTCCATGACAGAAGCCTGGGAGGTGTTTGTATGTTTTTCTTTTATCCTATTAAAGAAGAAATTCCCCAAACACCTTTGATTGTCGTGACATCCTTTACTTAAGTAAAGACTGAGCCTTTAAGATACTCCTGGGGAAGAGGACTGCAAGCCCTTCATTTGATTGGACTCAGTTGACTGAGAATTGAACGAGCGTTAAAGGCAAAAACAAATCCTGAAGTATGAAGTGGGCAGCTCCCACTTGAACACTTGAGAATCACCTCCGGTCGAAGAGCTGTTACGGAGCAGTGTTTTGTCAAAGAACCTGGTCCAAAACCCTGCTGAAGTCACTGGAAAGTCTTCCACTCTCTTTGGAGGACCTCTATCAATTCCGAGGGAAAGAAAAAGGCAGCCCTAGCACAGAGCTGGGAAGGGGACGTGGCTTCCACAGTGTCCGGGTGAAGGGGGGCAAGGGCGCGTCGTACTGCTCGCCTCGATGCCTTGGCCTGGCGGAAGCCGCTGTGGGGTAGCAGAGCTACCCAGAACGCTGCGCAGCAATCTTTCCCACTTAATTCCCTGAAATTACTGGACAGAAAGAGACAATATTATTTTTAAAAAAATTTTTTTAAGCCCATTCGCAAGGTGGTCATTGTTCTGCGGAGAGGTTTTTAAGCAACGTTATAGCTGGATCTTTAAGGGAATAAGTGGGAAGGATTTGTGGGCTGGCAGATGGTAGATTAGCGTCTTAAGAGACTCGATGGGTATTAAACTGTCCTAGTGAAAGAGTGGAGATAGAATAAAGCAATTTTTTTTTTTATTATTTTGGTTTTTGCTCTCCCTTGAGAGAATTGGAGTTCCCTTTATTTCTTACTGCCTCTGCTACGGGTTATTTTCTTTGTGTGTGCGTGTCTGTGCGCGTGTGCACGCGTGCGTGTTTGTAAGACGTTTGAAACAGGGTTTTTTTTATTTCTGAGTTTTTGACGTTTTCAATAGATGTCTCCAAGAATAAAAACAAACTGAGACTAATAAAAGTTTTAAAAATTGGCAAGGTTCTTAAACGCCTCGGTTGTTACTCCTACATAGCTGTCTCCTGTCGGTTAAGACGTGATTTAGTAGAAAACTTGCTTGTATAAAAGAATAAGAATGTTGCCAGGCCACAAGAGAAATATTTAAAAGAATTGAAAGAGAATTTAAACAGCAGAGGATTTTTTTTGGAGGTGGGAGGGGAAGGGTGGGATGGAATGAGTGGTTGTGAGCAATGGGGAGTTTCCTCTGCATGTTGAAGTCCTGACTGAAATAGCACCGTTACTGTGTTCACATGTAGTACCTTTTTAAAATACTATTTATATTGTAAAAACAACGTGTGTTTCCTCACCCCATATTCAGATGCTGAGTTATGTTTAAACGTGAACCTGGAACTGTAGAATGCCCGCCCTTGTTGCAAGGGTTCTCCCTTTTTGTTTATTTTTAAATCCCTCTTTTTTTGGTTTAGGAATGACTTGTGCAGATTATCAATATTGACCATATTGATGCCCTCTGGGCATCAGACTATTGAAAAGGAAATGGGAAATGCACATTCCTACCCTCCCCTTCCTGCAGTGAAATATATTTGTAAGTGTCTGATGATGTGCTATAAAAACAATGATTTTTTTTCTCCCCCTAGATTAAGGATGTGATGTATTTTTTGCATATTTTTTTTCTCTGCCTCTAGGTTCATAATGAATTAAAGGCTGTTGAGCACTTCAGAATTACACTTTTTGGGGGGTTGAAGTCTCTTCATTTCTAAGTTTAAAGCTTTTTATACTGCAGGAGAAGGTGGCTCCTGGATCTGATGGGTAAAGCTGACTGATAAAACTGAGCCAAGAGCAGCTGAGACTGATAAAGAAGAAGGTGCTCTTTTCCTTCCTCTCTGTTAACCGTGCAGGAGAAGAGGTCTGTCGTTGCGCCCCTTCCCAAAATTAAGAACCAAGCTTGCAATGCATTTTTGTCCAAGATCCAGGATTTGCTCTAGCTGGCTCGTTCATGAGAACTGTGGTTGCTAAATAGCCAGAGGTGGTTCTAAAATCCTTTATCTTTTAAATCACCAGTTTTTATGTGCTTTTTGGAGTCTGCTTCATAGCCTTCCAGGAGCCTTTCTCTCTAGCCCTTGGAGGTCGTGCTGACATTGAACCTCTTAAAATAGCATCTTCCTAAACCTTCATTTAAACACCTTCATTTCCCACCCTAAGCTCCGATACTTTTCTACAAATTCCTCTCCAGTTGTTGCCGTATGAGGCTAATGCTGCAGCTTGTGTGAAAGAAAAGACACGTCCAACTTCCAGTCTTTTGCAGCTTAATAGTTTTTCTTGAGATAATCTGAGGAATCATTAGTGGGAAGAAGCTGCTGATATGAAGTCCCTTGGAATTTACACCCACGCAAAGCTTAGCTTTGAATTTAGGTTCTGCTATATTGCTGTAATAAGAACTAACGTAATTTTAAAGATGTCTTAAGAAGCAGTACGTACTTCCAAGTAACTGCCTGGATCTGTGATCAAAAGGCAAGGCTCAGACCTTGCCGTCGCGCTCTCACAGCCTCGCAGGCTGGAGTAGACGTTTCCACACAACCCCCCTAAGTCACCGTGGGTTTCCGTTCCTCGCCGAGATTGCTCCGTGAAAATGTGGGTGATGTAGGTTTACGGGAAATGATGCTGTGCCCAGGGCATCCTCGGGGAGACAGTGCGGGTGCTGCAGCGAAGGGCTTTGCTTCCTGCGCTTCCCTCCAAGTATCGTTGGGGGCTGGATGAAGGAGGGTAGACAAGCACGACTCGGTAGCCTCTTCTGAGCTCTCCACCTTTCTTATCCCTGGAGAAGGTGTATTTGTGTGTATCTTTTAAACCCCTGCAGCTGACCTGCATCTCTTACTGAGGCATGTTTCCGTTTCCTCCTGTGGCTTTTCCACGTTCTCCATTTGTGCCAGCTCCATCCTCCGGCGGTCCGGCCGGGTTGCCCTCCTCCAGCCCCGGAGCTGCACGGGTGCCCGCGCTCCCTCCTGCCCTGCGGAGCGCTTTGCTTAGGACGTGGCCCGCAGCGGACCGGGGTGGCCCAGGCGGGGACGAGGCGCCCGTGTGCGATGCTGTCGTGCGCGAAGGGCTGCGGTTTGTTTCTGGCCGCTTCGCGGAGGTCCGGCTCGCGTGGGCTGGCAGGCAGCAGGGTGCCTTCACACAAGCAGGGGGTTGGAAACCTGTAGCATCGGAAGCTGATAAAACTCCCTGAGTCGGTGTTGCCGACTGTCACACGCGCAATAAAGTCATTTTGTGATAATTGCTGGCAGCAATGGGAAGATGGGGATCGACGGGCTGCTTATTCCTGCTCTGAGGCCAACAGAGACTTTTGCCGTATGCCCGGAGAGTGGAACGGTGGGTGGAGATTCATTAACTCCTTATCTGGTTGGAGAAAGATCTTTAGCTCGGTGAGAAGAAATGGAGGAGGTAATTCCTTTTCTTCCTTTCTGAAAGGAATTCGATAATTCCTTTTTTTCTTTGTAAACATTTTTTTTATTTAGAAAACTACAAAAAGCAGTGCTGATTGGGATGAGGCTGTTTAGTGCTGGGGCTGAATGGACAGCCCCAGCTTCCAAAAAAGCTTGCTTAGATGTCTACCGCTTTGTCCTTTGCTGTGCCATGGTGCTCTCGCTCTGAAAGACTTCTTGTGGTAACTTCTCGTCCCGTTGAAACAATTCTTCTTGCAGATGTGTCGCTGCAGATCTCCGGCGTGCGGATCTACGTGCGCATGTTCGCACGTGGTATTTTGTAGCCTTCCCACTCACGGCCTCTCCTTCTGGCTTCCAGCTTTGCTACTTGCACGTGGGACGTCTTCACGGGATTTCAGGCACTCTCTCTCTGGTGCACTTGCTCCTTTCCCTTTTTGCTTTACTTTTGTGACTGTTCTGTTTAGGGAAAGAGCAGATGATGGAAAAAACCTTGTCACATGCTGTAGACATCTGTGCTTTGGCCAGTTTCGCAGAACTTCTATTTCTTGAAGTTATTCTGTGGGGATTTTTCTCTGTTCTTCTTCCCTCGCTGTTCGCATTAGTTCTTCATCAGTAGTTCTCCTTCAGCTTGAACAAATTGCACCAGTTTAATAAAACTCATTAAACAGGTGCAATTCCCTTCTGGAAGAATGCCCTTGCTTTGGTTGGAGTGGTTTACTTGGGGAGTTTTAGCTCGAGGTAATCGGGAGCCGCTTTGAACTAAACCTTGCTTTGATCTGGGCGTGCTGTTTCAGTTTAAGAGCAATTGGAGTTGAACTAGTGGAATTTCTCATTAGGGCATGTCTTCTGTGGTGGTGGGCACTGCTCACCTGAGGGCTCGGGGAGATGGGGATAGAGCAGCACGTTGCTTATGTCAGTTCTGTCTCTGGCTTGACTTTCTTCACAGCATAAGGCTGCTGTGGAAAAAAAAAAAGCATAAAAATGCTGTGAAAAAAAAAAAAGGCATAAGCGTTTCGTGCAGTAGGTTCCTTTGCTAGTGCTGCAGTAGGCAAGTCCTTGTTACTTTACTTCTTTGGGCTTCTTTTCCCTGCCCTGCGTATAGCTCAATGTGTTCTAATCAACTTTTTACACCCTTTTTGAAAGAATTAAATGATTGCAAAATCCTGACCTGCAAATAGGCCAAGATGGAAAGAGTGCAGATTTATAGAAGAGCTTTTTCAGGCACGCGATTGCACTTTGACGGATTAAAGCGAGGAGCAACGCTGCCTGCATGGAACCTGCCAAGTGCCAGAGCTGTCCCGCTCGCCAGGTAGGTGTGATAACAGCTACGTGCAGCTATTGCCACACTCTCCCGTTGTCTGACGCGTTGCTGTCGCTTCCCGGGGCGCTCGCCTGCGCGTCTGTCGGTGGGATGCGCGGAGGAGCCACGTGACGGTACCTCTTGTGACCCTTGTAATTCCCGTGACAGTAGTTTCATGTTTCTTGGGTTAGCAGGACAGTTCGTTGCTTTATCTCATTACAGGTTAATGAGGAGACCCTGCAAATGAGTTTAACCCCGTGAAATTTAAACAGTTACTGCTTCAGAGTACCTGATCCAGGTGATACCCACCAGTGCTCCTTGAGTTTGCCAGCAGGAATAAAGATTGAACAAATTACTTGAGATCCCAGCAGAAGCACTCGGAAAGAGTTCCTGTGGGCTCCTGATGTCCAGCCCCATGTCCAGGTCATCCCTCTTGCTTCTTGTCCCATGATCAACTGTACTGGCAAACACGTGCACAAAAAAAAAAAAAAGCAAACCAACTTTGGCAGAAAACCAGCACTGGAATGAGTTGGAGATGTTGAGCTAGAATTGTATGGCAGCTCTGATAGCAGGAAAAGGTAACTACTTGGTTTACTTGCATACCCATAGAAAATTCCTGGGAGTTATTCTGCATTAGAGGAGCAAAACAATTAAATTTTTTGTTTCCAAGAAGGGAAACATAAAGGTCACTTTTCTAGTGGAATAAAGAAGAATTTGGCTATGTTTCACCACAGTTGACTTTGGCTTACCTCTATACCCTAGCCTGGCCAGTTCAGGTGCCAGCTGCTAATATCCCCCAGCAAATGAGCTCGTAGCCAAGCTGTTTCCGAAACAGGAGTGATACCCTCCCCTGTGCCCCAGATCACGGTTTAAAAATAAATAAATGGAGAGATCCACTGCTGCTCCGTTCATTTAACGGAGCCATCTCGCGAAAACACAGCAAGTTTTCTTCGATGAGGAATGGATGGTCAGTTACCCGTGATACAAGCCAAGGTGCTGCTGCCGTTTCGAGTAGCAGGGGTTCATCTACCTGACTAAAAACATCAAATCGGAGTTGATTCTAGGTACAGAAGGATCACTGGACAATTTTCTGTGTGGAGAAGCAATGAGATGGGGAGAAGGGCCGTTGTGCAAGTCTGTTTTCCTCGCGTCTCCACTCAGAGCTGAGGTTTCTTTCTTTTCGTTATCTTGATAGCTCGGAGCCACTAGAGGATATCGAGGCTGAAGAAGTGGTGCATCTGATTAATCTGGGATTCAGACATAACGTGGAATTAACGCTGCAGTCCAGTAGCTTTGTGTCCTGGGTGGGTGATTAGCGTGAGATTTTTGTCAGCATGTAGTGAAAAATCTGCCTGAGCGCAACTGTTTCTGTGGGATCCCACTGCTTAGGGATGTTTCTGTTTACAGGAACAATTTATCGTAACAGTTTTTTACTGTTTCTGTGTAGCCAATTGGCTGCTTATTAAACGTACGATTTTTCTCACTGCTGTGATGTTCTCAAATCAAGGACCTGGTCCATTTTGTCCAAATTAATTTCTCTGCGCTTTTTCTCGGTAGTAAGAGATATCCTCGTTTGTTTTTCTAGCAGGGATTGAGATGCTCACGCTCAGACCTGAGTGGCTAAGTACCTGCAGACGTACCTGCAGGTCTTTGCGGAGCCCTGCGATGAGCAGCAGCACGTGGACTTACTACAGTGGCCACAGCTCCCTTTTTTGAAAGCTGCCCAGGGATTTCCCAACAATTGTGTGATAAAGCTGGGAAGGGAACCTTGACACTGAGCCTCCTGACCCCACTGCGGTTGACGCTTGTGGGTGCTTCCCTCGACTTTGGGCATAGATTGACTCTCAAAGCGCCGAGACCAGCCTTCGTGTCTAGTCGTAGCACCGCAACGATCGCTGCAATATTCCGCTCTCAACGGATGATTGACTGCAAAGAGGGGAAACAAAACACTAACTGGTTTCCTCTGGCACGCTGGGTTTTTCCTTACGCAGTGTCCCTTGCAGCCGGGGCTATCTCGGGTGCTCCTCGTCCTGCACCAGGCTATTTTTAACCTCGTGCTCCTGCCTCCCCTCCCTCCTCTGACAAAAGGGAACATCCCCTGGGGTTTCTTTTGTCGAGATGGCAGCGCGGTTGGGCCGTGGCAGTCCCCGACGGGAATGCGGCCGTCAGCGTCTTGTCACCTCGCTACCGTACTTCTACTTGCTGCCGCAGTCGGCGCCCCGGCAAGGCGAGGCGGCACCGCCGCTATTGACGGGCGTTGTCCTTGCGGCGGGTCTGGTCTTGGGGAGAAAATTTGTGCCTGGCGGAGCTGTCTCTCCAATAAAGAGCAGCAGTAAAGTCAGGAATTAATCCCCCGGCGCAAGACGGACGAGGGGGTCAGAGGGTTTGCTGCAGCCCCCGGGCTGGCCAACAAGTTTCCTTTCCTTATTCCCTGTTTGACTGGAGAAAGACAAAGCATTAACCGTTCTGTCGTTTGCTCCTCTCTGCAGATTGCCTGCCTCGGGTGTGTTGTGTCCCCGCTGGGGGACACCCACGTGTGCGTGGACCCCTCGGTCTTGCGCAGGGCAGGGACCACTTCTAGGCTGAGCCTGGGACCGCCGGGAAGGTGAGTTGGACCCACAGAGAAGGTGCAGTCGCACAGCTCCGGCTGCGGGGAAATGAATTCTCTCCTGCCACCGAGCGCTCGGGGGATCCCTTTTGGTCGCGTCTGGCTGACGTTCCTCGCTGAAGAGCGGGAGGAACCCGTCCTCCTCTGGGGACCTGGGCTGAGGCTCTTCCCTCCCGGCACGGCTGTGCGACCTCAGATGACGCTGCTTAAATTAAAGGCAAATTGCCGCAAGCTCTCGGTAGCGCGAGTGCTACCAGAGCACTAATTGCAGTTCACTTACAACCCGCTTTTCAAGCAGTTTATCGCTACGTGAGGAAAGTAGCATTGAAGTGTCTCGCGATCTCGGGCAGCAGAGGTATTTCGGAGACAAAGTTTGATGAAATTCAATTTCTCGGTTGCTTTTCCTCTCCCAACTTCTGCCTGGATACAGCTGAGCACAAAAAAACCCTCAGCTGAGAAGTTTTTATGGTTGCACCAAGATTTCTAGAACAGTTTCTCCTAAAATATTCAGGCTTAGTCACCCGCGTGAAGGAATAGCAAACTTCTACGGTCTGGGAGCTGCGCGCCGACGCAGATGTGCAAAACGCCTCCAGCATCGCGCCTGGGACCCGACGCCCCGTCAGCGCAGGGGTGAAAACGAGAGTAAAATTAGCTCCTGGGAGGCCCGGCCGAGCTGTGGGGCACGCCGGGCTGTCTGCCCCGCGAGCTGCCGTGTCCCGCTGTGGCTCGCTGCCGACGACGTTCCCGCCGTTGCCGCCTTCCCTAGGTACAGCGACTCGCTCTGCCGCCCCTCGGTTCCTAAATCTGTTCGGTCGGTTGTAGTCCTGCCATCCTTTTCCTCCTTATTTTCACGCCTGTTCTCAGCAGAGGGAGTTTATTCTTTTGAACAGCCTTGCTTTCAATTTAACAACTCTCAGCTTTCCTGCAGAAAATTGCAAATAGATTCTTCCAGCTCCTTTATTCCTACACCAGGTTAATGTCTTTCCTTGGGACTTGACGGCACCGTGTTGGGTGAGGAGAAGGGAAGTGCCTGCCGGGAGCAGGCTCTCGGTGCCCAGGAGCTCCTCGCAGCTCCTGGTCTTTCCCTCAGGGCTTGCTCCAGTCCAGAGCAAGGGGGGGAAAAAAAAAAAAGTTAAAATCAAGGTAGTGGAACCCAGCACAATATTTTACGCTTGTTTTTTATTTCAGTGTTTTCGTGACTTATTAACGCTGAAGTAAATCGGGGAAGTTGATTGCAGTTTGTACTACAGTAGCATCCTGCATACACGATTGAGATTAAGACTGTATGATACAGGAATAATAAAACATAGTTAAGACAGGCTTGTGCCCTGGAAGCGGTTTGCAGTCTCCGTTGGGGAGATACCGCAGCTCAGCCTAGGACGCAGCGAGAAAGGACGACGGTGAAAATAATGGGAACGTGTCGTTTGCCTTCTGGATATTTTCTTTTAGTGACGCAGGAGACAAATAATAAAGCATCAACGAAGAGTTGAGGCAGTTTGCCACTGCTAACGTGGTAGTGGTTACTCTCACAGAAGGATTTGAAGTTTATGTTTTCAGGGTGGGTTTGGGGCAAGAAGAAAGAGTATTACATGGTATTTCTGCCACCCTTTGCAGCCGCCTTCTCGTGGTGCCGTGCACCCAGCAGCGGGGTAGAAAGAGATTAAGAATGGATAAATTTAGTCGGAACGCTTAATTTACTTTAAAGTGATTATTTGCTTCCAGATCGTCTCTGCTGCGCTCTAAACGTACACCGCACTTCCAAAGAGGCGGATAAGCTCAGAAGAAAGCAAAATAAAACAGTGAATTCTTTTGGCATCGTGAACGTTTCGCGAGCCGGGTGCAGTCCCAGATGTTACGAGCCGAGGTGTAAAAGCAGCTTTGGTGCAGATCCAACATCCCCCCCCCCAGGAAAGGCAGAATTACCCGTGAGAGAGACATCAAATGCCCAGGCAAAGCTGGCTCCTGCTGCTGTTTGAATTCTCCGAGACAGAAACAGTTTTAGATTTTTTTTTTAAATGCTTTTTAAAAATTTAAAAATTTTAAAGATTTTTTTTTTTACGTTTAAAAAAAAAAAGTAAAAAGCAAAATCCCTGCGAATTACGTAAGGCTCCTTTGAAGTCTCGGAGGGAGCTGACATCCGTTCTGCATCCCTCCTTGGAAAGGGGACCGGGACGAGAGCCAGCTCCCGCTGACGGCAGCGAGCGGACGAGACCCCAGCGCGGAGCAGGGGCTTCGGCGGTTCCTGCGTGGCCGGAGCCG
The DNA here is from genome assembly GCF_964289735.1 of Phaethon aethereus. Lineage (NCBI taxonomy): Eukaryota > Metazoa > Chordata > Aves > Phaethontiformes > Phaethontidae > Phaethon > Phaethon aethereus. Next base: position 3,332,897 of record NC_138602.1, read on the forward strand.
TGCGGCCGGGGGCTTCACCCACGGACCCCCCGGCCAGCGCTTGGGGCAGTCGCTGCCTGGAACAGACCAAAGCTGCCAAGATCTGATAATAAAATCTGTTTGGAACAGCTGTCTGCTGACAAGTATAATAAACTGTATTAATGGTATCATTATTATTCCCTAATTAAAAGCTAATAACTAAGAGTTAATTGCCTTTAAAAGATGAAGCAGTGCTATGGCAGGGATTTATCTCTGTTTTTCTTTGCTTGCCTGGCTGTGCTGATATTTTCAGGCTAATTAATTGAATCAAATCTTACTGAAAACTAATAATCTCTCCGTGTCAATTCAACCAATTGAATTAAAAGGTGTTCGCTGTGTGCTCGGTTTTCAAAAAAAAAAAAAAAAAAAGTGCTTTTTGCAACTTGTTACCTCGGGTGGTGACCATCAGCAGGGCTTAGCGTGGCACACAGTACAGGGGCTCTCGGTGGCAAAACATTTCCATGGGGAAAAAAACTTTCCCCAGATGTTGAGGAGGGAACCGGAGCGTCTTGGGAGCTGGGGGAATCCCACTGCCTCTGACTCGGTTATTGCTGAGTAACTACTCTGTGTAGATGGACACAAAGCACCCGCAGCCTTAATAAAGGGATTTTATCCAGAGACAGCAACAAAAGAAAATACAGCTCTCCCGAGATTTTCTCGTCAGGTGTTAAGCTCCCTGCGGTCGCTGCGGGATGAGGCGGCGTGAGGATCCGATCCTTCGTCAGCTGGTGGGCGAGAATCTCTGCAGCCTTACGAGGGCTGGGAGCGTTTGCGGGCAGGGGTGGCGGTTGCTGCTGCCCCCCACTGCCCCCCATCGCTGCCGCCCCGTGTGGGGCTGTGCTGTGGGGTGGAGGCACAGCCACGGATGCGTACCTACATATATATGTACGTGTATATGCAGCCAGGGACGTGCAGACGCACTGGAATGAGGTGTACCCCACCTCGGAACGCCCATCCCTGCCCCAAAAAGTGGCACTTCAGCATCCCCCTTATAAGCCCCTGACAGTTGGGTGATGCTAATGGGAAAGAACCGAATGTTCTCCTTGGAAGTTCACTTTATCAGCGCTAACCTTCTATGTGGGCTAATTTTATTAAAGTTCCCCAAAGAGCAAATTGTAAATTCATTAGTGCCCGTTTTGGACCGCACCCTCCCTCGTTTTGGGTAAAAAAGAGATTAGAAGTCATCTGGGCTCCGTGATAATTAAAAAGAAGATGCTCAAACATAATTCTTAATTAAACGGTAATGAGATAAGAACTTGTGTAGTCTGCTTTTAGTCTGTTGGAAAGATGCAGAGGTTCCCGTTGTAATTATGTGATTTATGATCTTCCACACAAAGATGTAATTAGTTTTTTTTTCCCCCTTTTTAAAATTTAAACATTATTTAGATAAAAAATTGCGCAGCCGTTCGAATCTGCTTTCCCTGGTGGAATAGTAATTTGTTTTGATTTATCTTTAGGTTTCAACCTAAAAAATTCCTCTATGGCTAAGAGGTAATATCCTAAAATACAAGACCCACACCCCGCATGTCCGAGAGCCCTGAGGAGAGGGAGGCGGGTGGTTGGATGCGATGGGATGGCACTGGGAGACGGGGAGCGAGACATTTGACGCCAAGACGTTGTGAAAGAGTTTCTTCCTGCTTAAAAGGGTGAAATTTGTGTTTCCAGGTGATCACCCGTGGAACGCTTCCCGCTCGGATGCCGACCCGCCGTTGCGATCGGACCCGCGGGCGCTTTGTTTCTGCCTCTCCTCTCCGGTGAAGAGACGGAGCGAGCCCTGGGTGAGCTTTTGCACATAATCACCGGGGCGTTCGGACACATCTGCCTCGGTGGAGTTCCACAAATCTCACAAACACGCACGTAGCCGTCCACGCCGTGGCACTCGGCTCCGCGGAAAGCGGAGGTGAGCAAAAGCTGTTCACGGTTTCTTGGTTTAAACGCCGGGTTGACTTTGCTTTTGAAGCTCTGCTCTCCGGGACGAGCGTCGCCCCGTAGCTCATCTTTTGTCCCAATGCACCTAATCCCATTTCACCGCGCCGTAGGCTGTGCAAACCACCCACAGCGGAGAAAGCTCCTCGCTGGCGCGGGGAACGGGGGCACGGTGGTTTCAGCTCCGGCTGGTGCCTGAAGGGCGGGTGTGAAAGTGAGAAGAGCTCGAGGTGTCACCCGTCCGGGTCAGAGCAACGTGATTTCTAGACCTTGCCGCTTCACCAGAGCGGTGCTAATTGACCTTAGTAAAAATAAAATCATGAAGAGCAAACCTCCCGAGGCCGTGCTTTGCACGGCTTCTGCAGGGATTTGGCTTGAAAAGGCGAGGATGGGGCAGAGGTGTTCGTCACGGAAGCACAGAGGGTGGGTTTGGTCAAGAAGGGCCTGTGGCTGGTATAAGACTATTTTAAAGAAGGAATTTCTCATATATTGCATCACCGGATGAGTCAGGAGGTCCCACCGGATGGTTTATAGCGTGCCCTTTCCAGCTTCACCTGGCTGAGCAGACGGTGCCGACGCAAGACCCCGCTCCTCCCGGCGCCGTATTCCCCGGCGTGCCGCAGCCGCGGCGTTTCTGCCGTCGCTTCTGGCGCTTGCTTGGCTTGTTTGCCTGGTCACCTCAGAGTCCTGTTCTTCAGGGGAGCGGGGACAGAAGAGATGTCCCTCCTTTCCTCATAACAGCAGAACATCTCCGCGTGCCCAACAAACAGTTTTCTAAGTGTTGTTAAAGCACCTGAGAGTCGGAGTAGCATCTTCTGAATTCTGACAGCCTCCAAAGCTGAGAACGTGAGGGTCAACAACCAGTTTTCTTTTAATTTTGGAAGGGCGGTTTTCTGGGAATTGTGTTCCTAAACATCTTTAAGATCCTTTCTTTCGTGTGACAGCTGTAGCAGATCTTCTCTTTGCTTCTCTTTCAGATAAAGCAGAGAAGAACAGAACAACATTAATTCTTTTGTTCGTGGCCAGGAAGGGGCCGTTAGTGCCATCCAGCTGCTTCGCTGCCCAAATCACACACCTGATGCCGCTTTCTCATCCTGCTCCGCTCCAGCTCGCTGCTTCATCCGGCACATGCTGATCCAGGCGCCGCCAGGAAGGTCCATGGGCTCAGCGTCGCTGGCAGACTTCGCTTTCCCCGTGGATGGAGGTGAGCTGGGACGCGTGAAGGTTGGTCGTGTTTGTCGTGCGGGACGTGGTGGACCTGCAGCTACCGGTACTGTCAGCTTCCTAGCAGTAGTCCTCCCAGCCTCTTCTGCTTTGATGTTAGTCCCTTGTCCCTCCTCCATCTTCTCCCGAGACGTTTTCACCTTCCTGCTGTTTGCCCCGCTGGCACGGGAGGGCCGGGGCTCGAAGTGTCTGCGTCTCACCCCCAAAATCGATGTTTTTTGCCCATCTGAAGTACCTGGGCACCAGCTGCTTCAGGAGGCTGTGAGGGGCGTTTGGTGGTGGTGTGGAAGCTCGTGTAGATCCAGCTCTGTCCCGGAGGTGGTGGTGACCACGTGGCAGCCAGGGAGAACCCCCAGCACCCCCGGGCAAACCCAGGTCAAAGGGAGCTGCCGGGAGACGGCGAAGCGTGGCAGCGCTCGCCCCGCCGGCGTCTTCTGGCTCACTGAAAGCTGGCCTGGCTTCTCCAGAGGTGACTCTTCAGCACCTCCTCCCCACCCCCTAAAAATATCCCCCGGGTAGTATCTGCAGGGCCCACGGTGATTTTTAAATAATTTTAATTTTTTTTTTTTTTTTGGTCATTTGAACTGTGTTTCTGGCTGTGTGATTCAGCGAGGTGCCGCGTGCCTCGACTGTCGTCTCCAGGCCAGTCTGTAGGAAGGGTTTGCACCTCACCCCCAAGGCAAACGCTCCGCGCGCTTCATTTCATCGTCGTGTTTTGGAGGAAGCGAAGCTGGATGCGTATTACAGCGAAACTTCGCCGTCTCTCCCTCCCCCGTGTTTTCGGAGAACATGTATAAATCTCTGCTGTGTCCTCTTTTGCCTGCTAAATCTAGCAGTATGGAAAGTGTTACTTGTTTTACCCGTTTCAGAATGATTGCGTGGGTTAATGAACCAAGTAGAAGGTCTCTGCTGCTGCTTAACTTGGTGTCGCCGCGTCCTTTTGGAGGGCCCATGGCCGCGGGTCGCCGGCAAGCGCTCGTTTGCGTTTCTGCGTCCTCAGGCGTTGACGATAACGCTGGCGGTGCCGGTGCCGTCCCGTTTGCAGTAACAGCTTGGTGGGGTGTGGGACACAGCGGAGGTGCCTACAGAAAATCTGGCCTTGTTGAGATGTCTTGATCCGATTGTGCCGCGATGAGTTGTGTTAGAAAGCCATGGTCAGGTTTTATTAAGAAAAGCCCCTTCGGTGTCTGGCAGAAATGGGTGAGGCTGTTGTAAGGGACGGAATTAAAAAGAGGACTCACCAATGCACGTTTTCACTCGATTGCTTTGTCCGTCCCTTCTTGTTGTCTGGGTTTGGCCAAGGAAAGTGAAGGAAGTTGCTCATGTCTCGTCCTGGTGCTGCATGAGGGTGAGGAACTGCTGAATCCAAACCAGGAGCTCCTTGGCAAAACCTGACACAGAGCATTTGAGATGGGTTAAATAAGCTGCGCAGTAAAGGTCTCGCAACTCCCCCCATCTTTAAAACTGGGACGTCCACTTATTTTAATGGTGAATCCTGGAAATGCAGCCACTCAGGTGGAGCCCGGGAGCATTGCGGTCCACGCCCCTCAGCGTGGATCCCGGCGCAGGTGCCTCCTCCGGGCATCTCCACGGACCACGGGAAGGCACCAGAACCACCCCGCCTTCCTTCTCCTGAGGCTCGATGCATGCGGACACCTCCTGAGCCTTAAGCAGGGCACGTATTGCCCTGAAAAGAAAAACCCAAATACAAAACCACCCAAAGAAACACAAAACCCTCCATATATTACGTACGTAACGAGCCTGGCTCGTTCGTTGTTCACAGAAATATCAGTGCGCCGTCCCCATCCGTGCCGTGGGGCTGTTGGTTGTTCTACTGGGAAGCGCTTGGCTCTCCCAGCCGGAAAGAGACGGAAGGAGGGTCCGGTGGAATCGGGACCTAAATTAGTAACGTTTAGCAATTTCCTGAACAGCACCTTACATGCAGCGCAGGCAGAGTGTTATGTATTTAAAGAAAAGAAATTTTTTTTTTTTCTAATCGTTTGGACACAAATTTTTTTTTTTTTTTGAGAGGGTTTTATTATTCTCAGTAAGCCTGGGATAAAACCCTTGTGTAACCTATTAATCTAGGGTTGCCATCTGCACGTATGCGCGTGCTTGTATCTGTGCATCGCTGCATACGTACCCAGATGGACGGAGCCCCAAACTCTCTTAATCGGGAATCTCTAACGACTGGAAGGGAACTGTGCGCGTCGGCCTTTCGAGAGATAAAGGCGCGATGAGGTAGCAACGGCGATGTCTGATCTCTGTACAAATGGCAAAGGGATGTAGAGTTACCGCTGTCGCGTGTAGATGGAGGGATAGATAAGCAGACAATAGAAAAAGGCTTGGATTGAAATAGATTAAAGACGCACTGGGATGAATACGTTAAATGGCTGGAGAGAACGCACTGTTAAAAAACCAGAAATACAGCGCTGCTGGTCAGGCTGCAGCCATCTTCCTAGGTTTGAAACGATCTAGTAATTTGATTTTATTGTGAATCGTTAATGCGAGCGCAAGAGGCAGAGCGCCGTACGCGTGGGTGAAGTTTAAAGCGATCGCCGCTGCCTTTTAACTACCTGTGGCTGCACGATCAGTCACCAGGACAGCATGTTCCTCGACTTCTCCCTAATTCTGTATTTACCTGCTGTACCCTGAAAGTGACTTTAAATATATGCCCCCGCTTTCCGCTCCAGAGACAAGTAAGGGAGTAGGAGTGAGAGCAGAGGGGCTTCCTCACGCGCTGGTCGGAGGCGAAGCTGTCTCCTTTCCGGGGCTGTTCGGTACCTCCTGTATCGTCTCGGACAAGAAATCGCAGGTCAAGCGAAAAGCAACACTTGAGATTCAAACTTAGATTTGTCTTTCGGATCCCCGCTGCCGGCAGAGCTGGGTCCCGATGCTGCCGGTAGCTGAGAGGTCAGCGTGTGCAGAGCGAGCCAAGTGTTACCGTCTCCGCTTCCCTGGGATAGATGGGTTTGGTGGTCGGGACGTGCGGTGGACCCATCGCTACCGAACCCAGCCCGATTCAGCCAGCGCAGCCCTGCCGATGCCTGTCGGCCCGGGAGGGGAACGTCCGAGGAATCTCACTTCGGACACTTGCGGGGACAAGCCAGGGTCTGAGGACTGTCCGTGGAGTCAAAGCGCCGGCGTCATGCTTTTGGCATTGCCAGCATGTCGGGTTTCCCTCGTGAAGCAGGCTCCTCCCCAGGCTGATGGGGTGTTTGGCTTTATAGGAAGGGCAAGAGCTGCCACGTGGCTCCGGGATGGCTCTGGTTGTGCCGGGAGTTGGTGTTGGACGAGCCGAGGGTCGTGCCGAGAACAGGAGGGATGGGAGCGGTTGGTGGCAAGGAAGTGGTAGCCAGAGGTGGGTTTTTCCTTCGGATCCTGCGGAAGTGACTGAAGCTCGGGTGCGGGGAGAGAAAGCTGTGATGGCTCTTGGGCTGCAGCTTCCGTCGTGCTCCGCCGTGGGATTTGCTCCCGGAAGGGGAGAGAGGGTGTCTGTGCAGCAGAGAGGGACGGTGGCGTGTCCGTTCAGGCGCCTGTTGTGGCACTGCGATAAAAGTGATTGAGGTTCTGGTTTCCTTCTTAGGAGACGTGGGAGCAGTCTCCCTGTATCCCTTTCCCAGTGGATGAACTGGTTGAGATAGTAAGACAATTTTCTCAGCGCCTACGAGGATATTTACTTTTTCCATTTCAGTTCCACGTCTGTTCAGTTACTGACTTGGAATTTGCAACCATCGTATTCAGGAAAAGGAATTGATTTCTGATTCTGTTACTGCTTCTCTCGGTATAATTAAAGCATATTGCAACGTGAAGAATTTCTCCTGGCCTGGGAACTGGTTTGCCACTTGGGTAATTCTGCAAACCAAGAAAGGCTTTTCCTTTTCCTCTGGAATGTAAATTGCAGTTACATCTACTTTAAAGTCTTTGTTCTGCTGCAGGGGACTGAAGGGGCTCTTGGTTTAGGTCTGTGCAGAGGCGTAGGGGCTTTTGCAAATCAATCCCGTAGTGGTTTGGCGTCCAAGCCGTTGCAAATTAAGGCTGGTGCACGAGCTGGTTTTGCCCAGCGTGGCGCGAATGAGAACTGGGACAAGCCTGCTCCCTCCCAGTCAGTCCCCAGGCGGGCTCTCCTCTGCCCAGCGCGTCTCTGCTGCTCTCGGCCGACCCGCCGGCCCGTCGCTGCGGGGTTGCCCGGGGGGGGGTCCGGGTGCCCCCTCTGCCCTCTCGGCCCCGGCGGGACGTGCCACGGCAGACGGAGGGACAGACGTGCAGCGTCTCCGCTGCCTGGGGCTGGGGTGGCCAGGCTGGGCTTGGGCAGGGTGGTGCTGCCACGTGCCCCGACGTGGTCTGGGGTCTGCAGGTGGCCCCGGCGAGGGGCTTGGTGGCCTTGCAGCAGCTGCGCTCGAGCAGAGAGGGAGTGATTCAGAATTGACCTTTGGATGGAGCGTAAATGGAGAGTTACGTTAAAGGGAGAGGAGAGAGGGAGGCCTCGGGGACATTTATTGAACTGTGAAAAGAATCGGTTCAGGATTTGCGTATAAATGATGTCGGAAACGCCTCGAGATCCACCTGCTGCCGGAGGGGGCTGTGCCGCAGGCTACAGCGAGGGGCTGGGGGTGAGCGCCGGCTAAGGCAACGCGGGCGCTCACCCGCGGGACCCCGGTGGTGGGACCAGCCTTGGCCGGGGCCGGGCTCAGCTCTGAACCCTGCCGGGTGCTCCCGGCCGAGCCGGCGGCTGCGGGATACCGCTCCCTGCAGCAAACTCTAAAATACGCCCCGGACGCTCTGTCCCTCAGCAGCACCTGCGCTGGGGGCTGTTCTGAGGGGTGGGTCAGGCTCCGTTCCCCATGCGTCTCTCACCTGCGTAAGGAATCCTATCGGTTCAGATCGAGAGCGCTGGTGACGGTCCTTTTCTGTAAAAATATTACCTGCAGCGATTTACTCCTTCCGCCCTGTGCTAGCATCACTAATAAACTTGCTGTCAAAGCTGTCTGTCAGAGCTGATGTTAAAGAAAAAGAAGAGTGAGACGGAGAGATTAAAAAAAGACCCTTGGATCAATAAGAAATAAGAGCCTTCCCTACTGCCCTGCTGGAAATGGGCATTAATGGACCATCGCTTAGTGTTTAATTAAAATAAAAGGAAAGCCAGCTGTGTGCCAGCGTTTCAGGCTGGCGCTGTCTGCCAGCGCAAGCCCTGAAAGACTGAGCCTGTAGCGAGAACTCCGATTTCATTTGCTCTTTGCAGCGAGGACCGGCGCCGCGGTGCAGCCGGGATGTACCGCGCGCATCCTGGAGCCCGGAATCATTTGTGCTTAATCACGCCACTAGCACATCGGTCCCTCGCACTCAGAAACCACAAGTCAGAATGTAATTTCAGCAGCTTATGAGCACCAGTAAAAGGTTGCGTCAATGGGACGGTTCTGGGCAGATTGGGCAGATTTTTCAATCTGCTCGTGGTGCCTTGGCGGAGGATGTCCTGGCCTAAAGCAGAGACAGAGAGCGTAAAACCTGCTGCTTATTTGTGTGATCAAACGAATCTGTGAAAAGCTTTGCAGGATGAATTACACTGAGCTAAGTCAAAGTAGCTAGGAGGTTTTTGTGGAGCCAAGATCAGGTCTCTGCAGGTCCTCCGTTATCCTCCTTTGCCCTTCGGAGCTCGTACGTGTTATCTGCTCTTTGCTTCTGGTCCTTTCTGGCTTTTCTGCTGTGAGTAGGTATCTTCAGGTATCTAAAAGCACAAGGACCAGCGCAGTTTGACTCCGATGGTCCCAGTCAGCCCCTGCTCTGAGCAATGTGACCTTTTTTTTTTTCCCAGACCACCGAGCATTTTGCTTTGGTCACCCGCGGTACATCCAAACCAGGCATCCCTGCCTGTGCTGGTTGCAGGGATGCCCGGAGGTATTGGTTGGCGATGGGCGTCTCAGCTCCATTCCTTGTCAGTGGGGGTTTCTGATGTTGATTTGACAATGGATGTCAAATCAGGACACCTCAGATGGGTTTCTCTGTGCCAGAATCGTTCTCCAGAGCATCCCGGTGCGTCCATCGGCTAAGGACGGAGGGCTCTGCTGCCTCTTTCCTCCCACATGCTCTTCCTGATCCTGTGGTGTGAGGAGCGGGAGGGAGCCGAGTTTCTTCCCGCTGCTACAGACTCTGCTTAAGTTTCTTCTCGTGTATTTTAAGTTTTGCAGGGAGCGATGCAATGGCAATCAGAAGGTAGCTAGACTTTCCTAGCAATGATGCTTGTGTTTCTTGACCTTGAAGAGGAGCTGCTGTAGGACCATCAATCACCACTGCCGTAGTGTCAAGGGTGGACTCAGGGTCACCGTAAAGTCTTTGCAGCTTTTGGAAGCCTCACTCGCGCGCCGAGAGAGAAGATTTCGTTTTGTATTTGCTTCTCTGACTGGCTCCCTACTGTATTGGTTGGCTTTTTTGGAAAGATTTGCTTAGTTCCCAGCTGTTGTTCCAGTTCTCTTTGTCACTCACCTTCCTGTAGTCCGTGCGGAATTTATTTCTGTTCTGTGAGGGTTTTGCATCTCAACAAGGCGGATGGTCGCGCCAGCTCAAAAAAGGATAGAACAAAAATAAGAGACTGGAGAGCGGTGATGGGAGTGATTAGCGTCACAGAGAGACAGGAACAGTATTGCTGAGCGTGCAGGAGACCAGGTAGGCCTAGGATGGGGGCTGATGAACAGAGCTTAGAAGCAATACCAGTTTTTCCTTTTTATTCTTCAATGATAAAATAAAGTGTCAAAAATCAGCACATTGATTGATGTAAGGTTGATGAAGGGTGTCTGTCTTGTGTTGCATGGCTGATCTGTAGAGCTCAGCGCTACAAATTACCTTTGAGTCCATGGGATTATGAAGAGTCAAAAATTATTACTATTCATATAACTGCCTGGAGGTACTCAGTACATGAGACATGATTATGAACCAGCAGAATTTTTTTTTCTTTCTCCTTTTTTCCTGTGCCGTCAGCGTTGTTGCTGTTTGATGTTTGTTTGCCCCCCGTCTGCTCCATCTATCACATGGAGTAACAAACACCACTGCGAAGGTGATGTGATTCCCTGGGTTCACAGCTCACCTGATGTTTGATCACGGTTCTGTGCTAACTTGCGCTTTTTTTTTTTCCCCCTCCTTTTCTTTAAGCTTGAGCCAAAATGCTCGTGGCGGCGTCACTGCAGTAGGGAGAGGGTTTTGCTGGCACAGCCCATCTGCGAACAGGAGGGAAAAAATACGCGGTACCTCCATCGTCCTCCAAAAACCTGTGTCATCGCCAGCCTTTCCCTGCTGAGCTCCTTTCTGTCTTACCGTGGATGAAGTGGGAAGCTCAGTCCGCCTGAGCCTGCCTGTGGGTAGGAGCCACCGTTAGCCCAGACCTACTAAAGACTATGGTTTAGCTTAGTGGGCTTTGGCTCCGCTGGACGAAGGTTTTTAAGCGGCTCATGTCGGCACTGAGAAGGCAGGTAAGTTTTCTGCTTTCAGCATTGCCACCCCGTTGTGATGCAGGTCACGGCAGCGCGAGGGCTGGGCTTTCCCAGGCGGCGGCGGAGCTGTGAGCTGCTTTCCCTTCCCGGACTAGTCCCCCCATGGTAACCTCCGGCAGCGTCACAAGGGAGCCCTCCCCGCCTGCCGTGGCCACGAGCTTCAAGCTTTGGCTTTCGCTGCCGTCTGCTTTGGGCAAGTCTCTTTCTTCAGTGAGAGTTTTTTTTTTATGACTTGCCTGCAGGCGCGGGGATGGCCTCCAGAGCCAGGGTGGCACCTGACAGCGGCTGTTGGCAACCTCTTCCAGACTGAGCGGGGAAGGGGACGGGACCTGCTCCTTTCAAAGCCACCGCCCCACCTAAGGGAAACGTGGACAAGTCGGCGAGAACGGAGGTCACCAAAGGTTTTAAACCTCGAGGGAGGCATAACCCCCGCTCGAGCCACGGTCCTGGCCGCGCTCGTGCCGAAGTCCTCGCTGCTCTAGCTAACCTCGCAGCAAGCTTATGCCGGTGTCGCTGCGGCTGTTTGGCCAAAAGCTCCCTGAATGAGCGCGTTTCTCTGCAACCACACGTTTGGCTTGTGAAGGTGGCCTATTTTTAGAAAGAGCGTAAGCACGGCAGAGGGAGAGGGACCTGCTACCTGGCCGTGGGCGCCAGCGAAAAGCTTTTTTGCGGTCGCGGCGTTACACAGAGCAAGTGCTTCGTTCAAACAAACAGGTTTGCAGTCAGGCCTTTCAGACAATCTTCCTTTAATACAAAGTCAATATATCTACATACACAGTGGTATGAAAACCACTTACTGTTTCAGTTTGAAATAACAGTGTGAAAGCAACAGCACTTTGCTCTCGTACAAAGAAAAAAACCTCCCCCCTCCCCCCAACTCATCCAGTAAGATTTTGCTGCGACATACTTAGAAATTTGGGCAACTTTCACACAAATAAGAAGTAAAATCTTGACGAAGCCTTTCATTCGTTTAGTTTCTTTTTTTTTTTTTTTCCATTAAAGACAGGAAAGAGGGTGTTGTGGGGTTTTCTGGGTAGCACTTGATGGCCATGATTACCCCTTCTAGAAAAATAAAAAAAGGAAAGTCACAGGCAAGCAGTGTTCAGGGCAGTGCGTCTTTTCCAAGACCTGCTGTCCTCTCTGCACTTCTGCAAGAAAACTCCTGGTCACGTACACGCGAGAGCATTATATCTACAACCCAGCGCACAGACAGACTTGAGCCGTTACCTACAATACACCTTTGAGGTTAAAAACCTGTGTGTGTGCACCGGTGTGTGCCGTGGCTCTGAAATCACCGTCTTGCCGTCCTCAGCCAGCGTCAGACACTGGTATTGTTTAATCTCCCAGTTCACCCCTGGCCCTGTTAAGACCAGGCAACACGGCCACGGCTGAAGGGGAGGGGGTTGGCACTGCCGCCGCGTCTAGGCCTGCCTGCTAAGCTCACGCCCTTCCAGAGACATGTGATATGTCTGCGATTTAAAAGAAAAGAACCCTCCAAAAAATCCAGAAAGGACATTGTGTTCTTACATGAGCAAGTTAAACCTTTTAAATGGTAGAAAAGCAATATGTAGAAGTAGCAATTTGCACTGCATTTTTATATATCACAGCCATTACACGTAACATTTCTACAGTGAAAAAATAGACTGTCTTTGAACATAATATGAACAAATAAGCAAATTTTTCTTTTAAATTCATTGACTGATATTCTTTGTCTTTTTTAAAAAAAAAGGAAAAAATACACTATTTAAAAAAAAGGTAATGTCACTCGTTACAGTTACATCGATACTTTAAAGAAAGCCACTCACAGTATATGCCATTGAACGCATCTTACTCGATCTTTCCCCGTTATTTTTACAGCTAGGGCATGTTCGTAGCTGTGCCAGGGAGCTGGGTGTGACGTGGTGCCGGGACAGTCCTGAGAGTATCTCTGCATCGCTGCCGGAGAGCTGCTGTGCTCAGAGGCGAGGCCGTGGTGGCAAGCAGCCGTTGGCTAGCGGAAGTTACTTTAAGGGTGCCTCTTGGGCTCCTTTCAGAGGGATGCTCCTGGCCTCCGGCGGCGGGAGCTGGCGGGGGTGTGAGTGTGCAAAGAGAAGGGGAACGGCGTGTCCCACCGCTGCTCAAATTCATGCCTGTGTCTTAGCCAGATGTGCTGAGAAGGGGGAACAGAGCCAGCGGTCAGCGAACCCAGCCCAGGGGTGCCGCCACCTCTACCCGTCCCAACCCTGCGCAAGGGGAGGGGGCCACACCACACAGCCGGGGCTGGGTTTGGCATCTCTTTCTCTATAATTTTAAATATCCTAAAAAAAAAAAAAAAAAAAAAAATTTGGAATTAGAAGAAATGAGGAATGTTCCAAGTATTCAAAATGTGAGCTATAAAACCTGTCGCGTGGCAGGGGCATTTAGTGAACGCTGTTTGCAAGGTGCCTGCAAGCCCAGAATCAGCCCAGGTTCTTAAGACTCCAGCTAGAAGAACTCCCGACCCTATGTTTTGCCTAGGTGTTGAGATTTAGTTCCTTATCTTTTACAGAACACCTTCAATTCTGCAAGTGACTTCCTTTAAAGACTGCCAACTATATTAGTAAATAAACTGAACTCTAATGATGTAACCAAAGTCGGTTTCCTTCCCTTCTCCAGCGGTAACGTTTTGCAAGGTGTGTTCTAGCTTTTGGATCTGTTCCACGATGTCCGTACATCCTCCACAGCGAACACCACTTGAGGTAACAAGAGCAGTTCACCACTTAAAGCAGTCCTTCACCAATCTCCTGAGCTGCCTCTTCACGGTCCAGGTTACAACATGGAGTTCCTGAAGGGGCGTTCCTTTCAGTCCTTCCCCCTGCTCCCCAATGCATTGTCCAGATGAAAAGGTACTTCTTCCGATTCAGTTTTGTAAGTTCAAGCGCTCCTCCTGGGTCAAAAGAGGCCTTCCAGGACTTAAGTGGTTGGTAGAGTCTGCACAACGGATGGCTTTTTATGTTGCATAGTGATCAAAACTTCCCAGATACTCCAGAGCTGCCTGGTAACAGAACTGGTACTCATCCTGCGAACAGTAAAGAGAACCAGCTTCAGAGGTTTGAAATAGCTCTTCAGGATCCCTGCCCTGCTTTCCAGCCAGCACCTGCCTGGGCAGGAAGCAGGCGCAGACTCTTTTATTCTCAGAGAGCTGCAAACTACCGGGAAAGGAAATCTCTTCCCTTTGTTGTTTGTGCACCTCATGGATACCGACCGTCCCGCCAGTAACCCTTCTTGCTCTGTGGGCTGCGTTTAGAGGCAGGGCTGACGGACTGGGATGAAATCTTTAAGAGAATTTGTAACAAAAGTCCTTACCTCTGTCTGCACCATAGCAGGTCGTTGTGTTCGCAGCATCTTTACTGTCTGGAAAATATCTACAACACCCTCATAACGCATTCTTTCCAGGACGATACTCAACGTGATGAACACTCCAGTCCTGCCAACGCCAGCACTGCAGGAATGGGAGGAAAAAAGGAAACTGGATGTTACAACGTTCAAAGGCTTTCCTAAATGCTGAGGTCACGGTATGGTTGAGCTGTGTCTTACGAACATGGATCTGTTGGAACTGGAGAGGCTGTCAGTCCTCGAGGAGGTAGGAAATAGTAAAACTGCTAGAGTGTGTGAGCCAAACAAATGTCAGAAAGCAAAATAAAAATAATCAAAAGCTTTGGGTAGTGGTAAACAGCATTCAGTGTGAAAATTATTACTAATACATATAACATCAAGCTTTTTAAATTAAATAATTTGAAGAGTGCGTTATCCTCTCCTGCCCAGGGGTAGGGAGGTACAACTCTTTCCATCAGCAAACACAAGCCAGCAGTGTTAGAGGTGCAGAACTAGGCTAAGGCTGGTAAAAAGTAGTTCTAATTCTGCAGGTCACCTCTTGAGTAACACCGTGGTTCCCAGCTCTTTCAGAGCATCAGCATCTCATACCGCTCCCCTAGGTATGGTATGTAGGGTCAAAGGCCTTTTGGGCAGCACCCAGGTCCGAAGGGAGCTGAGTTTGCTTTGTCCTCCAGAAACTCCCAGGAAGATGGGGTAGGAAAGGAGGGAGGTATCTGTGGGATTGTAATTCCTTCTGCTCTTTTGCTTCCTCAGATGAATTAGATGTTTCCATTCGCACATACCTGCAGTGGACAGAGATGGGGCCATCCTGGCCGAACTGTTCCTTGGTCTTATGTACCTGTCCAATGAAATCGATAAAACCTTCTCCTGATTTTGGCACGCCTTGTTCTGGCCAGTCAGTGAACTGGAACTGGCGAACAGTTCGTGACTGACCGTCCTGGGGGAGAAAACAGTAATGTTTAAAACATCCTGTATTTGTGGTACTAAATACAAAAGGCACCCCCCACCCCCCCGGCCTTCGTTGCTAGTTCATTAAGGAGCATAAAACATTGAACCAACTTTGTGGTATGATAAGGGGAAAATAGATATATTTTCTGTATAATGATGAAGCTGCTCACGTTGCAGTTGACATTTCTGGAGTCGGCTTGTCAGTACGGAGCTACGCTCCTGGCAGGTGTGCCGAAAGCCCTGACCACTGCAAAGACTGCACAGATGGAGTCTTCAGCAAAGGAACATTCAAGGTGAGGTTATGGCCTCTCTATCAATCTTGAGAAAGAGTTGCCGTAGTGTCAGAATTACAGCTGACAGGAAGATAAATCTTGTTCTATGGGGACTGATGAGGCATCCTCCTTCTCAACCTTGCAAATAGAATTACAGGTTCTACAATACTGGCAACCTCAGAAGCAGAGGACTTCACTTTGAGGGTTACATCTGCTAAACAAATTTTGGAAGGTACTGAAATGTTCCTTCATAGGAGAAACCTGACATTGAATCTAAGATTATTTATTTGAGTCAATGTGCCCCTTTCAAAAGGGCAGTTCCTCTTAAAACCCAAGGAGAAGTGTACGTTTCCCGTAGTGTGAAGAATGTCCTTTGCAACTCTCTTTTTATTAGCTGCTTGGGGAGATGCTGTTTTCTGCTTTCATCTCATATAAGCTCCAAGTAAAACGAAAAGCTAACGACTCACTGCTGTGATTAGAGAGCAGGGGTTAGAAAACTACTTTCAATTTGTAAGAAGATATATTTAAGTACAATCCATTTGTGTGTTCCGTTCCTCATCACAACTAAGCTTTCCCCCGCTGATGATAATCCCAGACTTTCAGAGAGAAAGAGTTACACCCGAATCTTTCTTACAGGAGCCAAAACATGCCACCTTCCTTAGCGCCTGCGTTTGAACCAGCCCTGCCCCAGCTAGCACAGACTGCGTGTTGCGCAGCACGCACTTACCCTGGCATCAGTGACCTTGAATTCTCGCAGGATGTACTGAGGCATGTTGTACTCAGCCATAGGATCTACTACAAAGTACTGGTAGCGGGCCGAGCGCTCCGCTGGCCAGTACTGATGGCACTTTTCCTGCCAAGGGGAAAGGAGGTGTCTGTTAGTCCTTGTGCTGCAGGCTTGCCCCCGTGCTTCGCCTTAGCGCACGCTTACTTACCCGACCCATCTCGCGAAGCTTAGTCAACATCACGACGATGGTGGAGTTGTTCTCCCATAGCATCCGCCAGAAGTCTTCAGTGGTCTCTGCCAGCGGCCCTTGAGTAGCAATGTATGCCTTCTGTTGCCTGAAAGAGAGCCCGTCCGCAAGGGATTGGTCAAGGGGGTGTGGAGAATCGCTTGGACAGAAGCTTTGGGAAATGCATGCAAAGGCTGGAGAGTAGGAGAACAAATGGAAATGCTCGGGAAGAACTAGACCAGCCCAAGGTCTAAAGTGGTGGGAGGTGTCTTTGGTGCTCATTGCCAAAATAACCCCAAAGCCAACAGTGAAGTATTTCCAAGGGGTAAATCTAGATTACTCTACCACGATGAAGGTGGTGTAACATGCTGCATGCCGGATTCCTGGCATGAGAATCTCTGTTTTCTGGGCCTGAGTAGCACCAAGAATTCAACTGCCAGGCATGGAGATGCCCTAACCAGCCAGGGCCAGGACTGCTGCATTGCATGTGGGGTTGCTTTGTTCCCTCAGTTCGGGCTCAGCTTTGGCTGGCTGGGCTCCGAGCACACCAGTGGAGAGCTGCAGCTCCCAGGGCTGGAGCACATGGCATGTATTGCCTGTGGGAAGCTGTCAAAATCGCAGCGTCCCCGAATCACAAAAGTAATAAAAAGGCTAATCTGTTTTTAGAAACCTCCCAGTGGCAAAATCCAGCCCCCACTGACACTCTATGTTTAGGACCTACAGCTGGAGAAAGGTTTGGTTTGCTTCAGGGATAAGTAATTTTAAGACCACAGGGAATAAGACTTATCAGAAGGCTGCGTTTGAGTCTTTGTGTGAGTTGCTGGCCATCAGCAAGAGGGAATTTACACGTGCGGGTGTAGCTAGGTGATGGGACGAACAACAGCCTACCCATGTTAAGACCGAGTCCAGCCCCTAGTACATCTGCATCCTTCGACTCAGACACAGAAAATTTCCTGACCGGGGCGGGGCAGCAAGGTCCCGTTTACCTGTAGCCGTCGATAAAGCTGGCATTGATGTAGTCTGACCCTTCCACTCCTCTGATGGGCTGAAGGCAGACCCGGGTGGTCTCGTATGGCATGATGTTGACAAGGCGATTCTTGAATTTGTTGCATGGGAGGTTGGCGCTGATGAACCTGGAGGTGTGGGCTTTGGAGTTTGCGAGTCGCTGAAGGCAAAAGTGGAGTCACAACCATTTGTTCAGTTTTGGTTTTTTTCCTTGAGCCCTATGCCAGCCCACTTAACTTGCCCTCCGTGTTCCGCCGTGCTGTTCTACCCGGCGTGCCCTCCTTTTTTTTGGGGAGATACACACACACACACACACACACACACACACACACACACAGAATCTAAGACCTTTCCCTAAACAAGGCTTTCAGAGAGAAAAAAAGTTTAAAAACCCAATCTAAGGAGGGAGCAAATTCAATCTTGATTTGAAATGACCAGACAAGCCTCCTGCAGCAACAGGTACATCTCCCTTGAGAACTGTGGTAGCGTAAGTCAGAAAAGTAATTCTCTAACGTGGGACCAAAAAGTTCCCATCAGCCTTATAAGGGCTCCCTGTCTGCTACGCACGAGTGCCAGCAGAACAAAGCTCCGGTGAGGAACACAGAGCCTTCCCCGGTGACTACTGTCCCCATTCGAGCATCTACCATTACCTTGAACTCCAGCTCCATGCCTGTCACGTGCTCTCCGACTTCAATCTGTGCCAGTTTCTGGATGTAGGTGTAGAGATTCCTAGCTGGGACCTCTGTGTTGCCACAAGCAACAGCCTCAAGCAAGGCATCGTGTATAAAGCTGTACTGGTCTTCTGTCTGTACCATGTAGTTGCGCTGTGACCTCATGAGGGTGACGTGCCCATAAATGTCCACTGTCTTCTCATGTTTTATCCTCTCTAGCATGGCATCGATCACAATGAAGCAGCCTGTCCGTCCAACGCCCGCACTGGAAAGAAAAAGGAAAAAATGAAGCGATGGACTATCCTGCCACTGAAGGACAGTCCAGAAGTGAGGATCTTTCCACTGCCACAGACAGCAGTAAACACGGGGTGGAAACAGATGGGCAAGGCAGAGAGTGAACAACAAACGCACTCGGTGTCTGGGAAGGAACCACGGCCTCGTGAACACAGCTATTGCTGGCCTGAGGCAAAGGCAATCTTGGCAAGCCAGCCGAACGCGTGGGTCCGGCCGTTTCATGAATTTTGTTGCATTAAAGGAACTTGCCTCATGGAACTGGTGGTGGTGAGCACTACTGCCTACTCACCTCAGCGCGTTGCTCCTGACATAGTTTAAAAATACCGTGTTGGAGGGTTTGGACAGTTGGTACAGCATGCAGTGGAGGGCAGCGGTGACAGCAAAGTCACTGCTGCTCCGAGTCACTCTGGTGCGTGAGCACAGTGCCGCACTGGGGCCGGCAAAGCCTGCACTGGAACCTGAAAAGCTTTTTATCTGAACCCTATTGGGGCCAGCGCTGCCACAAGCGGCAAGAGGCTGCTGGATCAGAGCCGGCGGACCTAAAGGTCCCCTTGTCTTCTGTGTACGCAGAAGTGCTCAGGCTTAGCCCCAAAGAGTTTGCAACGAGCAGAGGTTTGTTTTGCTCAGCTCAATTTAGCAAAAACTTCCCAAATCATGTTTGGTCTTATGTCGCCTGAGGACAAGGATGGAAGATGAAAAGTTGCCTCTGGTGACATGCCTGTTGCCCCTCCATGCTGGTCTGCCCCGTTTCTCCTGCCTCTTCATCTGCGACCGCTCCGGGACGGGAGCTCTCCTGGCAGACGCACAATTACGACAATTCTAGGCAGGGGCTCTAGGCTTGAACAAAAGGCTGGCACAATCTAAGGGCTTACAAAACATGTTTAATCACTCAGATCTTTCAGCAGATGAGAAACTACTGATGTTGTAATGAGTAACATGCGTCACCTCTTCTCCTAAATGTTTTTGTGCATCGAGGTAACATCAAACTTGTGTGTAATGGCATTTGTGAATCAGCAGGGCTCTGGGGGTCTATGCATTTGCCGCTGCTAATAAAGGGTTTCCTTTTACTATTCTGGTGCAGTCCCTTTTTTCATGAAGTCCCCTTGATCTCTGTTAATTAGACTCCCTAACACCTGAACCAAGCAGGTGACGAGCTTTGGCAAGAATTTAGCAGCTGATCTGGGCGCTGGTGCCTGCACATTGTGAGCTGACAGCTCTCTTTATTCATTTTCTGAGAGGTGCACGATAATTGCCATCTGCAAGGTTAGCGATAAGTTGCCCACTTACAAAGACTGTTTAAATGGCATCCTCTAGGAGAGGCAGGATTAGCTTCCCCCAGCAGCCTGTAAAATTCAGATGTCTCTCCTGAGCGCCGAGTAACCTGCAGGCTCCTCCACACCCTCCTGAGGAACACTGGGATTTATCTAAGTTGAGGCTGCAAGCGTTCCTCGTTGGGCTGTAAACTGAATTAGGGAACACTACCTGCCCATAGGGGCCTTCAGTTTGTCGTTATCAGAATGGCTGCAGCACTCAAAAAACCCCCTCTTTCAATCACTGTCAGCTCTCCCTTTGACAGCTGAGGCAGCTCTGCCTCCCGAACGCCCGACGCAGCAACACCAAGCAGCTTCCTGGGTCGCACTCGATCGTCCCCCTTTCCCACTCTGACGAGAAACAACCCCTTCGCGCAGAACCAGACACCAGTACGGCACGGGGCGCTTCCCGTTGCTAACAAGATCCAAGTGATTTGGTGCAAACTAAATCATACTCATCCTCTCGGGAAATTCTGCGCCCAGTGAAAACCTCACGTATCCTTGTCAGATGCTGTCTGGGAATCCACTTTACAGGACAGCTTCTTGCTGCTGGGTACCCGCCAGGAGACCGTAGGCGTCTCCTAGGTGCAAATCAACATCCTTCTGAACTTCTGCCTGCCGTGCAGGTGGCCCCGTGCAAGAGTTAGGTGAGGGAAATTGGTACCTGCAGTGCACCACAATGGGACCAGCATCAGGGGGGTTGCAGGTCTTCACCCGTCTCAGAAAAGCCAGGAATGGGGTGGGGTACTCGGGTACACCGTGGTCAGGCCATGCTGTGAACTGGAACTGGCGGACCTCCCGCTTCTCACTGGAGCCGTTCTGCAAAGACAAAGGAGCACCAAGAGTAACGTGAGGTACCAGCGCACCGCCATAGCCTGCCTGTGCTGCGTACGGAGAGCGTGCCGCAGCCCATCTCTGGGGAAAAAACAGGAGCGAGAGAAAGCTGACCTTATGAAGGGAGAACGTTCGAACGCAGAACGTGGCCAGTTCAATGGTGTCGAGTAACGTCACTTGAATCATCCCGTAGGTGTCTGTACCTCTGCCCGGCCAGTACTGGTCACACTTTATCTGGAAGACAGGAAGCATTGCTCAATGCTGGAACATTGTGGGCATGGTGGTCTTGGGTTGACGGTTGGACCTGATGATCTTAAAAGGTCTTTTCCAACCTTAATGATTCTGTGATTCTGTAACAAACCCTACGCTGCAGGGGAAGCTCATTCCAGAGCTGCCCTGATGTTGTTGCAGGTGAAGCTGGCCAGGTCGCAGAGCAGAGGGAAGGTGCAAGAAATGAAGAAATGTCTTTCCAGAGCACCAGGATAGGGACAGACCCAGCATGAAAACCTCCTGCTTAAGCACAGGCTTTGATGTATCACATCAATCACGTAGACAATAGACTGGAATGATCCTGAAGATTAGAGCGAATGTACTGGGGCTTGTTAAACAAGAGAACTGAATGTGAAACTTGCCACATGATTAACTCTGAGACAAACCTACAAAGCATGCAATGGGATTGAGTGTCCTCTTCTCTAGGAGTTGCAAAGGAGGCTGCAGCCTTCCAGGGCGAATGGTTTGGTTTTTTTAAAAGCAATGAATCACTGAACTTTCAGGGTGCTGGCAGAAATCCGCCAATGACACAACTGTGGGCTGCAGATCAAAGGGATTTGCTGTTCCCCAACCCCATCCTCCAATCCTCCAGGATTATGACTAACAAGTCATCCCTCTCATGCATCTTACCCGTGATTTCTCCTCCAGCTTAGTCATCATAACAATAGTAGCTGAACGCTGCTCCCACACCATCCTCCAAAAGTCTCCAAAGGTCTCTGGCAGAGGCCCCTGCGTGGCAATATAGGCATTCTGCTTCCGGTAGCCGTCAATGTAGTTGGCGTTAATGTAATCACTGCCCACAATTCCTGTATTAAATCAGCAAAAGCAAGTTAGAGAATTGCGCAGGACTTTATATAGTTGAGGAGATCTTTGCAGGAATGAGAATTCCCCTGCAAAAACACCAGACCTTTTGTGGCGTTAGAATCACAGCTGGGAGGCTCTTTGCAAGTTTTCCCAGCTGAAGCTCCTGCCTCAAAGGTCTGCTTTGCAGGGAGACAAAAAACTTCTTGCAAAAGATATTGAAGAGACCAAATATCAAGCCTTGAAACCACGGCCTTCTTACGGGTTGCTAATAGGGGCAAAAGTCCTGGCCTAAGGCTCTTGCTTCACTGGTCTCAAACAGGACAAAACCAAGTCCTTGTGCCAGAACACCCAGAGTCTGGGCAGCGAACGCACCTGGTCGATGCACTACACAGCCCGCAGTCTAAACCAGGCAGTGAGCTACAGCTGGACAAAGTAAGGAATAAAACTAGGCTCGATTCAGCCAGTAAAGGCTTTGAAATTACAGGCTTTGACTTGCTTTAAATTGTCCGCTGTCATTTTTAGGAGTGTTTTGGTTTTTTTTTTCCCCCTATTCGCATGAGTTACAGGCTATTGAGTTACAGCTGCTTGCCCGTGTCCTTGCTCAAGGGGTTTGCTGAGAGCGGCAGGAGGTACTGCCAGAGTGAAGAGGGTGATTGGGACGTGGCAGGAGAAAACTGCTCTGAAGTTAAAATGGACACTGGCAAGCACTGATGTTCGGGTTCAGCTTTAGAGAGCCTCCGAGGCTGGCACGGAGGAGCCACACTGTTTGGCAATTTGGCCCATTCCTAATTAGAGCAGAGCGGCTGGCAAGGTTGGCAGGTTTCTGCCAACCTGTGATTAACTCAGTACAGAATGCTTAACTCCAGTCTTGACGGGGAGCCAAGGGTGGGGAGCAGTACCAATATGAAATTGGGTTGCTAGTCCTCATCCTGCTGTAGCAATAGACATTGCTGCTTCTGCTGGAGAGGTGCAATCCACGCTGAATTGCCTGCCAGTCCTCAAGGGTACTTGGTAATTTCAGCTGCTGGTAGAAATGGGGTTTGATTAAATTTCTGGAGAGTTCCCTGCCCCCGTTTCTTCTCAATCTGAAATTTCAGGAGGGAAGGCGGCTGTACAGCAGCAGCAGGAACGTGATCAAGGCTAAGTTTCCAGAATTAATCTCCCCTCGGGTCCACTCTGTAATTTAGAATGGTGGCCATGAGCTCCTGCAATGTTTCGCTGCGTGACAGGCCCAGTTACAGAGGAGTCACGGAATTAAAGCCGCTACTTCTTCCTGACCAAGCAGACGGTGACAATCTGCAGCCTTGACAAATCCAGATTTAAAACAAAGAAAAAGCAACAACTAATTCCTCCAACTCTTTTCATCTTCCAGTCCTCGGCATAAAATACAGTCTGGTAAGAAGGAACACACCACCCAAGACATGTAAGAACTTCTCAGATGCTTGAAAATTAAACCTTGGCCCATCACACTTGCACCATCGGTCCCTCAAGATGCCACCTGGGCAGAGTCAGGACTGCTGTCTGCATCCAGTCCTGTGCTTCTGCTTTCCTAAGATCAGCCCAAAGTGTCCTTCATTTCTACACTTGTGCTCTTCTCTTTTCCCTTGAATGACAAAGCTACTTTTGTAAAGACTTTGCTCTCCTTGGCTCATACAATATTAATCTCAGAAGAAAAAGAAGCCAGAACACAGTCATTTTCAGAATGAGAAATTTTGAAAATCCTCTAATGACAGACAAGACCAATCCAGATTTGTGCAGCTTTTTGGCAAATCACTGTGATCTGTTGTTACCTCAGGAACAGCTCTTCCACTTCCCCATGTCCCTCAGAGTTACCTTGGCAGAGAGAGATTATTCTAGCAATTCCCTTGTCACGAAGGCTTCCGAATTAACCTTTACATTCACCAGGGGGTTATTAGGACATCCCATATCCTCTCTGCTCAGATCATCAGCTCTTGGCAACACAAGGCGGTTTTAAATGCTTTAGCCGTACAGCACAGCCACACACAACCTGAGACGATGAAACTCAAGTATTGTCTCAGCAGCAGCAACCAGAGCAGGTGCCCTGTTTTGCCTCCATCTCCTCTCCACCAAAAACCTCTCTTATCCTAGTGTGCACCAGAGCGACTCCGTCAAGAGCCGCGAGTTGTGAAATTTAATGTAAATTTTCTGACTGCACCATCACTCACATAGGAAGCTCAGGAAACAATCCATGACCTACCAGGCTAACGCTAACCCCTTCTTATTCTCAGCCTTTTAGGGGCCAGGACTGCAGCAGGAGCTGCATATCAAGTAATCTTTATGTCTGTAAAACTCAGCAGCCACATCTTTGCTATGTTGCCGACACTGACATTTGTACAATTAGCCCTGTGCTGACTTCTCATTCATCCACCACACCGACACGCTCCACGTTCGTTGCCTCCCACTGCCCTCTCAAAAACACTATGTGGTCTGAATTCTTCCCGTTAGTCAGATGCGTATCGAGCAGGGATCTCCAAGTAAAGGGAAGACAGTTTCTTGATAAACCAGCCCTTGAAATGAGAGATGGCAGCTCCAGGGAATATGTCAGTCACCAGAATTCAGCAAATGCCTGGTTTACAAGAGGTATCTCCT
This sequence comes from Phaethon aethereus, assembly GCF_964289735.1. Classification (NCBI taxonomy): domain Eukaryota; kingdom Metazoa; phylum Chordata; class Aves; order Phaethontiformes; family Phaethontidae; genus Phaethon; species Phaethon aethereus. Next base: position 3,356,871 of record NC_138602.1, read on the forward strand.
GCTTGCTAAACTCCCAAAGAGACGTTAAAGCTATAAATACAGGGTAACAGTGAAGGGAGAAGAGATGCTACAGTACCTTCAATGGGCAGCAGGATGACGCGCGAGTGGTCGTAGGCAATCACGTTTGCGTAACGGTTTTTGGGCTTGTTCACTTCGAGGTTGGAGTGCTCCCAGGTGAACTGCTGGCCAGGGTCAATGGACTGGAGGAATTGGGAGAGAAAATGGAAGAGTCAGAGAGGAGAAAAGCAGCAAATCAAGCTCTGAATACCTTGTTCCGCGTGGGACAGATCACGGCTCTGAAGATCTAGCTGAGGAACGCACCATTCACCGGTTGCTTCCCTCAAGATCCAGTCTTTGCTGTGGAAAAGCCCCAGCCCAGTGGCACAGGGTGCCCGCGTCCCATCTCCCTTGGCCCAAGGGAGCGGTACCGGAGAGAATTCCCCCTCCGGCACGATGCGGTGCAAGCCAGTGGCAAAAGCATCAGTGCAATTTCAGGCTGCAATACGGAGGCCTCGGATGGCACTTCTGCCGGGGCCGTACCGGATTAGTTACGGCCCTGCGTTACTGACACTGATAAACGGCCGGCAACTGGGAGAGAACAACGGGAACAATCACATCAGGATGTATTTATGAAATGGTGAAGAGGCTAAATCTGCGCACGGTTAAACTGAACAACGATTAAGAAAGCATAAATATAGCAGTGTCTTGCTGCATACTAATACCCGGGAAGAAAATATTTAAGCTAGGACAAGGTTTATAACCACGCGTGCAAGCGGGATATGAAACATCAGGGAAAATCCTGGCTGTCACGGGCAGCAGGAAGGGACCGGGCTGCTCCATGAAGAGCAGAGACAGCATTACTTGGGACAGCACAGGCTCAGTGCGGAAGGTCTCCCAGGTGCAAAGGGGGGAGGAAGCACAAGGGAGTCTGGCAGGGGCAGGCACCTGCCTGCTCAGCGGGGCGGGAGCAGTGCCTCTCCCCGCACAGAGAAGGGTAGGGACCCCGGCCCTAAGAAACTGAATCAACACGGCTTTTTCCTAGAAGGGATGAAGCAGTAAGCAATGAAATACACTGGAGAGAAAAATCCTCTCTGCCTGACCTGGTGATTTATGCCAGGTTTGGTGGGGCTTTTTTTTCTTCCTAAAGTCCAGCTGTCCCAGATATGGAAATTAGGTTAATTACGTTTACCTCTAAATCCTCAGCCAGAGAATTAAATAAAACAAAGGCTTAATTCCTTCATCATTTTGCAGAGCCCCAGGGGTTTGCCTCAATTGGAGGCTTGGCAGGAGCGTGCCGAGCCGTGTTTCCCGCTGTTCGCTCTCCCTGCCTGCCGCTCCTGGCTGGTGGGCACAGGGTCCCGCACACGCCTGCCTGGACTCGTCCCTTCGAGCTCGCAGGGGTCGGCCCTTGCCAGGCTCCGGCTCCCACTGCCCTGCCTGTGCCGGCCCCAGAGCTCCGCGGGCACAGCTCAGCTCCGGCGGTCGCGGCAACGCCGGTACAAAACCGCCCGACACAAACGTCCCCTCGCACTCTCGCCGCGGAGCATTTCTAACTAATGGGTATTTATACTGTTGTAATGTGTCTGTTTGCTCTCTATCCCTCTAATCTCGCCTCGCATTCATTTCATTAGCGATGTTTGTTTAGCTCTGGCTCTCCCACTAGAGGAGGTTGTGCTGGAAGGAAGCCAGGGCACTTGGGATATTGCATTATGCAAATCAGCCTCTGAAATCTGGACAGAGCACATTAACAGGCTGCTGCTCGCCGCGCACCCCAAGGTGGGGCGGAAGAGCCCAGCAGAGCAAACGCGCTTTCTCCTCCGCGCAATCCCGCTCCGTGGGCGCGGAGCTGCGAGCAGAGCTGCTTCGCTCACGCCAGGATTTGCAAGCCAGAGCGGGGAGAAAGCAGCCCAGAACCAGTCCTTTGTTCAGAAAGATAGCCCCTCGCTCTCCGCCTGTAAGCGGAACTAGGCAGTCTAGACTAGTTATTAGTCTAAAAATATGGGGGCATTTTATGTCTTTGGACAACAACAAAAAAGATTCAGCTACGTGTTCGATCTGCAATGAAAGCAACCCGCACACCGATGGCCCCGGCAGCACCGGGCGCTCGCACTGGGATTTAACCGGTGCGGACGCAGCCTGAGCGGACAGGAGCGGGTTTGGGCAAGCGCGCAGCCCTGCCCTGGCTGGCAACAAGGACGCCACGCTACGTAGCGGTGGTAACGCGGCGGCTACGATGCTCTTCGCCTTCCCCCTCAATCTGCCTGGGGACCGGCCCGACCTGTCAGCCCCGGCAAGGTGGGCATTTTACAGCCCAGGATAGTAATTTGAAATGCAAGTCCGGTAGCCACAGCTGGTCACCTGCAGAAGCCCATGTGAGTAACCAAACGTTAGCAGGAAGGAGAAAAAAAAGAGCACAAAACCCCCAGACACGACAAGAAAGGCACAAGTCATCCTGTTTTTCTCAGCTTTAGCCCCGTGGCTGCTGATCACGTCAGCTGTGGAGGACGGACTGTTTATCTTGTGCTAACTTCAGCTATCTAAAACTGGCTATCACGTGCCTTGGCTTGGTCCTCTCCACCTTCAGCAGCAAGACACAGGCATGCCCAAGGACAACTCCCCATCCCATCGGTCTGCCAGTCAGCTTCCAGAAACACATCCCCTCTTCACGAAGGGAGCTCAGACCCTGCCCCAGATGGACAGGACCCCTCTTTGGACAGGGTCAGCTCTTGGGTCACGCACCTTTTTTATGATCTGGAATGGACCCTAGCAAAGCACTCAGCGAGTAATTAATTTTCAATACATAAATAGCACTTTTTTTTTTTTTTTTTTTTTTTTTCCAATTAACCAGATCCCTACAACGAAGCTCTGTTTATTTGGATGAGGGCCTGTCTGAATTCCCTGGCTCTGCAAACCCATGCACAGCACTCACTCTTGCTCATACCTCATACTCTTGGGACAATTTCAGGTTATCATTAGCTTTGAGATGCTCTGTGTGTTCAGCCAGCTCGGAAACGGGGATTGGTGGGTGGCTGAGCATACCTAAAAGACAAGACAGCAGGAAAAGAATCTCATTTAATAATAACTAAAATTCACAACCGTTGCACATTTTATAAGAGAGAAGAAACAAGAAAAGAAAAAAAAATTACAATGTAAGATCTGCAATGAAAGTAGGGAGGTTAGAAGAGAAGAATTCAGGGCTCGAAATTGTGTCCTTGGAAGTAAAGAATAAAAATCAAGGAACTAAAAAAACCAGTAAAATGAGCGTGTTCCCTTGATGGCCCCATTTTCAATGCGTAAATCAGAGCAAAACAAAAAGAAAATCCGAAGAGCAGATGTGTGTTAGCGATTCCAATAGTGGACTTAAAATGAGCAAATGCTGCCAGTGGAACCTACGCAGCAAATGTTACAGCACCCGCAATGATCATAAACAAACTCCAACACAAAGAAGAAAAGGGGCAGAGATCCAGCCAACCATGGTGATGTGGGGCAGGGGAAGGGAATGCAGATGGGGGGAAGCAGGGGAGGCTTTTCAGGAATTGTTCTTTGCACATCATTGGCTCTGGAAGCTTCTTGCTGAGCTCAGGGACGCACCAGTCTAACCTTCACCGCTCCAAGAGTGCAACCAGGTATGGAAACGTCAAGCACTGGCTCCTCGTCCTGCTCACGGCCAGTGGATGATGTTCCTTCTACAGCACAGCCCGCAGACGGCCAGCGCTGCTCTGTCCTCGCCCTCCCTTTGCCACCTGGGGGCAGGCCGTACCGACCCCATCGCAGCCTCTCCTGGGGATGTCGTTACCTTTTGCGATGGAGAGGCAAAAGATCCTCTTGCCTCTTCTCAGTCTCGGGGATGGGAAACAATTTGCTGCAGAGACCGATGCCTCATGACCCTGGTTCACCTGATGCCCTTGCAGTTCTCACCAACACGTGGTTGTGCCCGTATTGAGGCAGGCAGAACCACCAGGGAACAGACTCGATCTTCTCCAAGACATACCGGAGGGCCACGCTGCATTAGACTGGCCAGACTGAAGGCACATCTCAGCCACGAACGGGGCTGAGCAGCCAAGGCAGGCTCGGTTTTCAGTCTAAGTGTGGTTTGCACATCCTGCTCCGAGAGGGGCAGCTGGAGCTCTGGAGCCGGGATCCTTCCCATCCTATCATCTCAAATAGCTACGCTACAAATCGCGGTGGAAAAGCGCTCCGTGCTTTGCTCATCTGCATTGGATTATGTTTTCCCAAAGGCTTCCCATGCTGTCTGCCAGCCGATCCCGCTACGAACGACAGCGGACAGGCAAGGACGGCAGCATGCCAAGAAGCCCTGGGCAGTGCCCCCAATGAGAAGGACAGGAGTGGAGAAGAGATGGAAGCCAGGGAGAATTTCGAGCCCCGTGGGTGTTGGTGTGTGACAAAGCAGCGGCGGTGGCAGCAGCATGGTCAGATACTCTGAAAACTCAGCACAGAGATGGCAAAGCAAGCATGACATCCTCAGTTTTACAGTGACTTCTAGAGAGATGCCGCCTCCCCCAGGCCTGGGGACAGGACGAGCCTGCCAGAGAGCGGGGATTTGAGCCACCACTCCAACAGGTTTCTCCTAAAGCTAACTAGACGTCTGTTTTCAGCACAAGGAAGTCTAGCTGAAAATAGAAGGTAGGGGGGAGGAACAGACAAAAAAGCTCACAGAAATAACCCCGGAGTATTCTGCTGCGCTGGCTCCATTCTAGTCTGCTGAGCATCAGGGCAGAAAGTCTCTCCTGGCTCATGGAGGAAAAGCTCCCAACTAGCCTCCTGCTGTCCCGTAGCCCATTGCACCTGGAGAAGGATTTCTGCTTTGCTTCCCACCCTGGACTGGAAGGCGGCTGCCATCCTCCCCAGTACCACAGCACCAGCCGCAGACTGGGGCTCCTGGGAGGAACCGGCCCTCTCTCCGCCCACGTGGGATGGGAAGGCCACACTGGTAGAGATGCCCGAGATCAGAGACCAAACCAAGTTAATATTATAAACACTTCTCAATGTCTGTCCTTCTGCCTCTGAAAATAAGGGCTGCGCATGCCTTGAGCTGCAGCATAAGAGCAAAGCTGAGCCCTACTCAGAAGAACTTTTGGTAATTCCGTAAGCCGTCTCCGCATCCCTGTGGGTCACCTCCTCACTGACTTCTCCCCGCAGCCCAGCGGCCCTCGGCTCAGCTGCCAGCACCTGAGTGCTGCAAAAGCCTAGAGATTATTTGCTGAAGTGTGCTTAGAAACACAGTGCCGTAAATTAAATCCCAAATGATGAACATGTAGGTTAAAAGGAAAAAAGTAAACCATCAGAAAACCCAGTAATAATGAGCAAGGAAGAAAAAAAAAACAAACCACCCAGATTCTCTTTGGCTTAGCAGGCACGGAGCAGTATGTGTCATTCCCTGAGCAAGCGGGCTGCATGGGAAAGGCCCACTGTGCCAATCCGGAATGAGAAGTCACATTCCCCTTGAAGGCATTTCACGAGTTTCCTTCATAAAAGCTCCAAGAAAAATCCTCAGCGTGACTGGCTCCTGAAAACTAGCTCTCTTTGCTGGGGAACATCCTGCCCTCGCCTCCACCCCGCTGTAACCAGACACTGGCTGAGAGCACATGGGAACTTGTTTTGCTGCTGTTAAAGACAGAAATCTCCTTGTCGGATCGATTTCTAGGGCTCTTTATAATAAAAGAAGACCGGAAACCTCTGCAGCGATAAACACTTTCCTGGTCAAAACGTCAAGTGCATCAGGGTTCCCATTTACGATCCAGGAGGAGTTTGATACTAAATGAGCCAGGAGCAATACTTCCCAGTGGTACCAGCCTGCACGGCTGCGTCAGCTGCAGCAGCTTCTCTTTTGTCTGCTTTAAGTCAGTAACTCTTTTTTTAGACATGAAGGGAAATGGCTCGCAGGTTCCTCTGCTCAGTGGCCTCCCGGCTACCTGCAGGGCCACCACCCAGGGAGACCTCTCGCAGCAGCGAGGGTGGCACAGGGAGCGCTGCCCTGGGCTGAGGTTCAGCCAGGGATCAGCGGGGCTTGAAAACACACACAACCCCCCTCTGTTACAATAAGGGGGTCGAGGGGAGGTGGCAGCTGGACTGGGGCAGTGTTGACAGGGGTATTCAATACCAAAGAGACCAATATCTGGATTAAACTATTCAGAAAAATGTCCCAGCCCTCACATCTCGGAGCAGAAGCAACATCTGTGATTCTTCACATTTGTCAGCTGAAACCTCACATCTACTTCCCTGCCCAGCATAAAAAAAAAAATAAAAATATCAAAGCCAAAACCCACCCAGCAAAGCTGGGATCTTGGCTTCTAATGGGATGAAGTCTTTTAGAGCCAGTCTCATCTAACATTTCAATCACTTGAATCTCTCTAATCTTATCACAAAAGACTCGATTCTCTGTGCACCAGCCAACTCGCCAGAAACGTCACCCTAACATCTGTTACACGGGCCAGAACCCATTTATCCTCGCAAAATCACCACGGCTGGATGGCACTTCGCATGAAACCCAGGGGGTGTGGAGGACCATCGAGAGGCCTCTGGTCTTTGTGCTCCTGGAACAAGTTGCTGCCAAGGAACAGACACCTGCCACAGATGGGAAATGGCCCTTTTCCCCGTCTGACGTGAAAAGGTGCCCGTGCAGCTCTCTCCAAAGAACGACGGGCTCGTCAGCTGCAGCTCTGCTTTTCTCTTTCCCCACGTTACAAAGCAACGAACACAAAACCACAGGCGCACACACACACAACGCTCACACGCTGGTGCACTGAAGATCGCTTTCTGCCCGTGAATAAGTACGAGGGACGTTTAGCCAAGCTTCGGAAATGAAACATCTTCAACAATGGGGAGAAAAGGAAGCCTTGAAACCCAGGTCTTTCTCCCGAGACAGCAAAAGAGACACGGAAGGACGGACAGTGTCCCACGCTGCTACCGGGGGCTCTACTCTGCTGCTGCTACCCTTGTCTCGCAAACGGCCTGTTATTTGATACTGTAAAACTGGAAGCGCGGTTCAGACAAACAGATGGCACAGAAAAGGGATGAGATGGGCAAACACCGCAGGAATACAGAGAATTTGGAGGAAAAAAAAATAGTAACAGGAACAAAACAGAATTGGAAAGGAAAGCGATAGAAGAGAAAAAAATAATAATGGGGGGAAAAAATGAAACCAACAGGAACAAAAACACACAGGAACTAACTTTCAAAGTCAAACTCAGGGTCACTGAGAGGGCTGCTCAGACCAGAATCTGCAGAAAACAGTAAAAAATAAATAAATAAAATATACACTTTTTAAAAAATTTCATGCTAATAAAAAAACCAAAAAACAACATAAATCTAAAGAGGAAAAGAAAGTTATTTTTTGTGCTGATTAGGCTAGGACAGGTTCTCCAAGATGTGCTATGCTTTCCCCTCTCCGAGCTGCACAGATGCTCACGCACACTCCCATTCCCACGTCCCGCCCCCCCCCCCCCGTTTTGCTGCAGGGGACAGGACAGAGACTCTCTGCTTGCTGGACCCTGGGTAATCCGGCTGGAGAAGAGCCTACAAACCCTCTTCTAAACCACAATGTATTTAATTCAAATGGCTTTAATTCAGACAGCACCTACGGAGTCTTCCCCTGCAAACTGCACCACAAACTCTCCACCATCACCAACACACTTCAAGCTCTGATTTTCCATCCGTGTCCATTTTCACCCAACTGCTACCAAAATTCTGCGGGAGGCAGGCGACCAAGTCTCCCAAATCCTTTAATCCTTTTACTGCTTTACAAACTACATAGCAGACTAAACTAGTTAGCTAAACTCTTTGGCTAGATAAACTTAGAAAGAAAAGGTGGCAGCATCTTTCTAAAGCCAGACTGGACAAAGCCGGTCTTTTGAGATGTGCAGACCTTTCTCTAGCAGGGCCTTAACGGCAGGTTTGCATGTCTTCGCTGCCTTTCACAAGCCTCTTAGACCAAGAATTCAGAGGTATAGCATGACCAAAACAGCAGGGTCAGCAGAAGACAGACTCACTCATCTATCGATCATGTTAATCGAAGCTCGGAAGCGCCCTTAGCTGACTCCGCTGTCCTGCGGGGACAGGGAGAAACACCCAGTAAGGGAAACATATGAACAGCACTTCCAGCTGCCTCTTAGCACCCAGGCTAAGCTGGATGATGGCCACAACCTTTTATTTTTATCTCAGCACAGGTTTCACCTGGGGGGCTGCAGCTCTCTCTCTCGGGTCTCACATCACCACCTGGAGCACCCAGAAGCCAACCTGAACACTCCCCAAAGGGAGGTCCTCTTTGCACCCTGTTATATATTTAACACTGAGCCCCCACAAATGCAAACTGCTGCTGACCTGCAGCTGGGGACACTCAAAAGATCTCAGACACCTTCAGACTCTCCTGTAAGAACACCCCTAAGTAAGGGCTGATTTAGGGACCTAACCACTGCTGAACTGCTCTGTGTTCAGTCTGGGCATGCTGGATTGAACCCACTTCCACCCCTCAGCTGAGACTCAATCGTTCCTAAGCTTGGGCTGATACCAAAGGGTTGTTCCTAACTCTTTTTCATAGGAAGCCCTCAGCTCAGTGCTGCCTTCGTGCTTCCCCGAAGAACCCTGCCCTCTGGGTACCTACTGACTTGCCAACCTCACCCTAAAAAAACTCAGACAACGCTAAGGACAGGACTGGGATGGGAAGGGGAAACAAGAGCTGTAGAAACATTACTAACAAGCACAAAACAGCAAAAAAATACAAACAAACTGAAAACAACAGCCAGCCCCCAAAAAGCACAATAAATTCCCTTCAAATCTTCAAGCACCAGGAACTCCGAGGCAGAGGTGCGTACCAGTGTGCAGGCACTGTTCGGCATTGCCAAGTGTCCGTCCGCGTGAGGACATGCCCGTGCCAGGCCGTGTCAGCGGTGGCTTGCAGAGGTGCCATGCAGGCAGCTTCGACATGCATGTACATGGGGACACACGTGTACAGAAAGGAGGGTGCATCGAGCCTCTCTGCCCGGGAGTTATGTGCAGTTACACGCTAGCTCAGCGGCTGTTCGCAGCGACGGCGTCCGCACTAAGCGGGGAGACGCTGCCTCGTCTGCGCGAAGCAGCCAGCTGCCGCTCTCTCTCCACACAACCCACGGGGCAGGCCTGGCTCCTCACATGAGTGTTTTGGCATGTATGCAGAAAGCACCAGTTGCAGATGTGGCTGGAGCAGCGCGTGCCAGGCAGCCCGCCACGCTTCATCTCCACCACCCCTGGGGATCTCCCAGCGCGAGGCACGGCGCTGCGCGGCGGCATCGGTAGTCTGGCAAGCTTGGCACGGCCACGGCACTCGCAGCTGTGTACTTAGCCCAGAATGCACCAATTTAGCTGGGTACCCAGGCAAACCCTTCTTCCTGCCTTGCTACTGCTGGGTAAAGCCTGGGCAAGGTCCGTGAGGTTTCCCAGCAAAGGTTTCTTTCAGCAGTCTCGTTTAGCGCAGACAAGGCTTTGAGGTTCCTTGGCTGCATCCCAGGTTAGCACGAGGTCTCAAAGGCAGCGCTGCAGCAGCCTTCACCCGGGCGGGAGGGGGCTAAGGAAAGGGCAGTTGCTCCGCTCCTGCCTTCCCAGTGAGAAAAGGCCGGTTTGCAGCCGGTTACCTGGAGTTTGGAAGTTGATGCGCCTCATTTCCACAGGGTCCTTAGGGTGGTGAGGGGTGATTTCAGCGTTGTTCAGGAGGCATTTTGTCCGTGGCTCTGAATCTTTCCGTTTGCTTTAGGGGGGAAAAAAAAAAACAACAAAAAAAACCAAAAAAAACAAACAAAAACCCAAAAAGACAAAGCATCTTAGCTTATGGGCCTTTTAGCCTTTTCAGCTACTCAGGCCACATTCAGACCTGAGTACAGTTTCCACCGAAATCATGGCCAGATGCAGCCAAGGATAAAAGTTACATAAAAAGTATCAGAAAAGGGATGAGGTTTGGAAGGTTTTGTCAGTGCTGTATTTGACGAGTTTACAACGGCCCAGCAGCCCCTCAGCAGCTTTCAGACAAGTCTGGAAGTTCCCCCTCGCTCACAGCAGAAGTACAGACAGGCAGCGAGGAGCAGCTGAGGTGCTGCGAACTCCCACCTCAGCCTCCCTGCACAGACAAGCCTCCACTGAACTCTGCAGAGCTCTGCAAGCAGAAACCTTCCAATTCTGGTCAAGCCATTTTCAGCCTCAAAGAACCAGAGCCAACGTAGTAATTTGGAAAAGTACAGAATCTCCTAGCCATGACCTTGGACATAAAGTACCGATATTGCTCTGTTGGCTTGCTCAGGAGCTCTCAGTGCCTTGCTGCAGACAACAGAAGTCAGAGCAGTGGTTTTCAACCTTTTTTGATCTGCAGAACCCTAAAAATCTGGATTCAAAAAAGCAGTTTATACATATCCTCTCCCATCACAGCTGTGCCTGCTGAGATCTCTCTCACCTCTTTGCCAGAAGCTGAAGCCCATTCCAACCTGCCAGCTGAGCTGCACATGCAAGTGCTTCCTAATATATTTTGCTCAAAATGGGTTAGGTTAGCTGAGGCAGTTAAAAAGTCTTTGCTGACCTGGCTCGTTCTCCTTGAAAACAATTTGGAAGCAAAGCCTAGTGCTGATCTGAAGATGTGATAACCTCTGGCAAGGGAACGGTGACAAGCTGCTAGGAACAGTACTTCTCCAGAGGGCAGAGAACATGTACCCACACCCTGAGGCTTGCAAATACTGTCCTAGCCCTTCTAGTAAGATGGCTGTAGAGCTTCTTGCCTCTCCTCCTTGGGCTGCACAAAAGCCTCCAATAATATCCCTGCAGCAATAATAGCAATTACTTAGGCAGAGAGGAGGTTATTCAGTACAATTTTAGCTGTCTCTTAATGTCATTAATAGCTAGAAGTGGCACGAGCCCTGCCAGCACTGCATGGGGCAGCATTTTGGAATTACACCACTTTGCAGTTTGGGAGTAGTTTATTTTTGCCACAGTTCTGAAACTGCTGTTAATAGTTCATTGGCTAAACCCACTGGTTACTTCCAGTGAAAGCTCTCCCAGCCTTGGAAATCATTCGAAATAGTCTCATTTTTGCAGTCATAAACGAACTCTGTTAGAAGTCCCTGGCTGATGGGGCAAGAACAGCTTTTGCAACGGGTGAGGACAGCTCAGCTGGTGAGATTCTGCTTCCAGCATGCCAGTGGCTCAGGGACAGCCTGTATGGAGCAGTCAGACATGGAGAAAACCTGCTTTCACCTCAGACTGTGATACAAATGGGTGTTTCTCTGCTCCATTAACCCAACATTTTATGAACCGTTTACTGTCACCGCTGCTCAGCTTGAGAAAGGGCCATTATATTTAGGAATGGACAAGCAGGAGAAAGCTGGGCTTTCTTTGCTTTTTCTGCCCTGATTCAAACATGGTCCTGTGCTAGCCTGACACGGGGAACAGACCTAATGGTAGGAACTGTACCAACAAAGCCCCATCACCACAGACAACGAACACTGCCTAACACACAGCCAGCCCAGCAAGAAAGAACCTAAGAAAATTGCAAATCTGGTGCTCTTACCTGTCTGGCTTGCTGTCCAGGAAAACAGTAAGTGGAGAGAAGACAAGACAAATGTTCGGGTTAGAAAGGCCTTGGAGAGGAAAGGGGGGGCACTTGCTCAGCTCTAACCCTGGTAACACAGGTGGAAGGTGGGACCAGCAAAGATAACCCATTTAGATCAGTGCTAATGAACACCAACAAGGACCACCTGAGTCCCTGACCCCAGAGCACTTGTATGTCCAGCAGCTTCACACATGCTGGGATGCAAAAGACACATCCATGTGCATAAACAAACACATCCATGCAGATGAAAGATGGAGCAGCGTTACAGGAGCTCCCTCCAACCTGGGTACTAGATGTCCCAGCTAAGGACACCCCTGCATCGGCCATAGCTGCCATCCTGCCCCTTGATGTATTTTGCTCAGCATCTGCTTCCTTTCCTGTCCTCTTTCATTGCACAGTGTGGCCTGCGTGTGCTCAAGGAGCCCCCATGCCCTGGAAGCCAAGGAAAAGGAAGAGATTTCCAGCAGTTGTTCCTTCCTCCCTCCTGCAGACTCGCATTACACCCCTGCTGCTCCTGCTCGTCTCACAACTCCAGCTGTAAACCAGTTTGGAAACAATGGAGGTCTCTGCTGATCCACAGCACAAAGGTGCTTTCTCTGCATCGCCCCACTGTGCGTACACACACAGAGCGCAGGAAGGGGAGCCCAAGGCTGTGGCTCCAGAGCAGCTCTCTTGCCAGAGACAGGCAAGAGACTTGACAAACTCATTACGCACATGCCACAACAGAGTGCCTATAAACAAGCACAGCTTTACTCAAGAGTGCTGTGGGGTAGAATCTGAAGCAGCAAGTCCCTGCAACCCACTGCTTATCTCTCCTGTGCCAGTCAGACCCTTTCATTTCAGCATTTGTGCCTCAGGGCTCCTCTCTCTGGTGCTGGTGGAAGGATTTGCCCTCAGCTGACAACTACAGGACCAAGGAGGAAATTCCCTTCAGGGGCTAAAGCTGGGAACATTCAGAATGGTCACAGATCTGGGCAAGAAGCATCTCTTACTTTTTGTAGAGTAGAATGGCAATGACAATGCAGATGATGAACACCACGGCCAGGACAGGCCCGATGACCCAGATCAGCCCTTCCTCTCCATCAATGATCGGCTGTGGATCAGGGTTGTCCAGCTGGATGGGGTCGGAGAAAGGACTAGCAGCAAAAGTCTGGAAGACATGAAAGATTGTGGAACAGAGTTCAGAGATGGAATGGGGACTGAAAACAATGGGCAAGCATACAGTATTCCACAAGAGAAATTGCTAGAGAGGATGTGAGCATAAACCAAGTAATAAGAGCAAATGCCCTCTTCAAGCTTTAGAAAAAACTCTTGTCTGTGAGCACCCGTGTGACAGGTATCTTCCTCCTCCAATGCTCCAGGCACGACAGACCACTGAAAAATCACATTCACATGAAGTTGTAGACTGGCTTGTGCCTATGGCATGATCTTGTAGCCAGGAAGGTGCTTTTAGAAAACCAGTTGACTATGCCTCTCTTCCACCACATCCGTGAGCGCTCTCCACTGCCACAAACACAGAAACACTTTCTCCAAGCTCCCATAAAACCATCTGGATTTTGACAGTCAGATGGGTTTACAGAGAAAAGAGGGAAGGGATTAAAACAAGAATTAACGCTTAGAAACAGTCTGGTCTGGTGACTGAAAAAAACCCAACCCTTACAATTAAATATAAATTAATAAAATGCAATATGTCTCCTCTGCTCCCTCTGCAGTGAGCTGGGCTATTGTGGATAATCAGAGGCACATTCAAACCCACCAAAGTCCTAACTAACAGGCATTGCCTGCTTGTTCTCATGAATGCTACAGTCTCCCAGCCCCAGGAAGACTGCGTTCCCTCCCATCTTACACAGAAACTACAGAAACTAAAATGCACAGAGGAGAACTGGCATGCCCTGGTTTGAGAGAAAAGTCTGTGACAGGACAAGAACAGGAAATCTGGGCTCTGGGTTCTTGACCTCTGTCAGCTCTCGACAAGACTGAAATACTGCTACATACTTGGGAGCTGCTGTGAATCCAGGTCGTTGTGAGCGAGTATGCAGTACCTTGTTCTAAAGCAGAAATTACCACAAGCTGCAGTAATCCGATTGAGAAACCCATTCAGAAGCGTGTCAGCCTAATCCTTTAATATCAAATATACAACTAAATATTTATTTGGGAAAAAAACCCTCTGAAAATCCTTAATTTCAAATAGCTCCCTGTACAACTCCCTAGGGAGATTTAAAAACAACAAAGTATTAGACTGCTTCCTATTGTGCATGAGGGAGGAGGCAGGTAAATATTCAAACAGTTGTTTTCATAAAGCCAAACACAGAACCACTCAAATCAGCAGAGGTGCTGAAGTGGTAAAAAGAGCAGAGAGCACATCTAGTTTTCCATAAAAAATGCTCCCCTCTCTGCACGGTGGGGAACTTGGTCATGACCAGGGCGTGTGACATGCTGCTCTCAAAGCGGGATGTCTAGGGTCACTGCTCTAAGGAATACAAGGACAGCCTTTACAAGAAATTACTCTTTGTACAAGCATTTGACCTAGGGATCTCTGAACTTGAGTGTAGTCCTGAGTGGATAGTTCAGAACTCCCCATTCTGGACTCAAGTGTAGCAACTCTTGCCTATGAAGACCGGCAAAATGCGGCAGCAGTGCATAAGATGCATGCGCCGTTAGCCTGTCTGCTTGGAAAAGCACATTTGCTGCATGCAGACACAAGCACAAACAGCTCCAATGGCCACATGCAAAAGCTCCACAGCTGGACCGGAAGGTCTTTACAAAGCAAAAAACCTCAAGCTCTGGCATCTGGTGGGAGAAAGTTTTGGAGAATGCCAGGAGGGCACCAGGGCTGTGGCAGCTCACGAAGGAGCAGCTGCTGTCGCTGGTCCATAATGGGGACAGAGGGGCACAAGCATCTGAAGAGGGCAAGAGAAAGCAAGCAGCACTTACAGCCTCGGGTTCCTGGAGCACGGCCAGGATGAAGATGACATATTTCTGCCCTGGCTCCAGGGCTCTGTTCTCGAAGTTGTCGTAGTGCTTCATGTCCCCCAAGATGAAGTGGGAGGGGAGGGAGCGAAAACGGGCAGCAATGTAGGGCTTGGGGAAGTCCAGCTGTCGGGAGTGACGCAGACTTCGGCGTCGGAGCCTGGCAATGTCCTGAACGAGCTGGAGGAAGCAAAGGAACACTCTGAGACCTGATGCCTTCAGCATCCCATCAAGGGGGAAGGAAGGAAGGAGAGCCAAACCACCCCACTCAGACTGGCCTCACCTCAGCTATTCAGAATGTGGAGCACAGATACCCCAAAACCACCCTTCCCAGGCTCTCAGGTCACCGTCACACCCATTACAGCTGTTTGCTCTCTCCTTACAGCTGGCTTCAGTTTCACCCACACTCACCTCCTCCAGGTCCATCTCCTCAGGGCTGCCCAAGGGGCTGAGGAACTGTCCTCCCCGGGACTTCCTTAGAGGCACCACCACAATGTAGTAAGCTCTAAGAGTTGGGAATAATCAGAAGAAATAGGAGGAATTAATCTCTTTCTACGAGCCACGGAAGACAATGCACACACTGCTGGTGGAAGGCTAGGTTTGCCCAAGCAGCCCCCTGGCCCAACCCAGCAAGCCCCTTATTTTTAATTCAGCACAGTTGTTACCGCTGCTCCTGGAACGAGCCTGGATTCAGTGGCAGCCCTGTATGACATGTCTCCATATTTACTCGCTTAGCATTTTTTAGCATCCCCTGTTAGCTCTGGGAAGTAGCTCCAAAAGACAACAGTCAGCAAGGCTAAAAATGGAGGGAACACCCCCCACCACCACCACTGCCCTTCTGGGTTTCTATTGTGGACTCCAGCCATCAGGGTTGATCCCCAAAACATAAACTGAGGACCCCACATCTGCAGTTTATCAGAAACCTACTGGACAGGCACAGAGCTCTTCACATCTGGGAGAATCACCACCACGTTGCCGTCAGCATCAGGCTTGTGGGTCACCTCTGGCTTCTTTGATAACATGTCAGCAGCGGTCCAGGCAGCGACGTTCTGCTGCAAGCCACCCATGCTATTGCCCCGGTTCATGAGAACAAAGTTGTAGAATGTGCGGGGCTTCAGGTTGGTGATGAGTTTCTTGGTGGTGCGGCCATCCACATCGACGTTCAGCCCGTTATACTGGATCTGCGGCAGGCGAAGAGGCGGCAAAGTTGTACCATGAGCAAGGCTGATACTGTTGAAGCAACCAGACTCTGTCCTCCCTGTTGCTTCAATCTGCAGAGAACTTGGGGCACTCAGCTGTGCCATGCTCCACCCAGCTCTGCCAGAGCTGGAGCAAACCCAGGAATAGGAAGCATTTGAGTGGGAAGCTCTCTCCTGTGCCTGCTGCACAAGAGGGTCCCCAAGTATAAGGCAGATGGAGGACACAGCCTTGAGACTTCTCTGGGAAGAAAATTTTTTATTTGGAAATGGGAAAACTGTGGTAGCTTGCCTAGGGAGGCAATGATTTCGTAGTAGAGGTGGGAATACTCTGATTTTCAACCCGTCTCCTTGATCTAGTGATTAAACATTATTATCTGCCAACATTATCTGCCCCTATCTAAGAACTGAATCCAGAATTCCTGCCTCTTACAACCTCAGACAACAAAACAGACAAGACTCCCAGGGGAACGAGAAGGAACACAGTTCTGACTCTTCCCTTCCACTTGCCTTGTATGGGGTGGGAGAGTTGTAATTCTCAGGAAACTCCCAGCTCAGAAGGACAGACGTCTTTGTCACCATCTTCACTTTGAAGTTTTTGGGTAAAACTGCTGAGAGAAAAGTGAGGAGGAAGGGGAGAAAGGAGAAGAAAAGGCAGCAGAGGGAAGGAAGAGCAAGAGAGAAGGAAGAGAATGTCAGGCACTGGCAAAAGGGCCTGCCAGTCTGGGTCTGGCTGCCGCTGCAGGAGTGGAAGGGCTTGCTCCCTCCTCCACACTTTGCTTGAGTTTTGCCAAGGTCCATCTCCCAGTGCTCCCTGTCCCCATACCTAACCCCAGGGAGGGTGTGCAGCTTTGCCCACACGCTTATGGGTCTGGGTGGCTGTTGCAGGAACGAGGTGCTAGCTTTCTGAGCATGCTCAGGTGAGGAAACTCAATGACAGGTCAAGTTTTGAGGTATTTTGATTTTTCTGTTTTCTTTTGGCTGATTGCAAAAGCTGAAGAAAATGTTCTTCCCACCTGTACAGTGACTGGCCCCCCACTTCAGGTGCCAGCGAAAGAAGGGCGTCCGGACTTAACTTAGAAGAAAGCGGTAAAAGGGACTTACCTGGCACAAGGCAGAGAGGAGCTGAGGGACTGAGTGTGAAACCAGAGTGCTTTGCATTTACTCACGAGCCTGGCTGAGCCTGGCTTGACCTCTCCAGCTCTCTGCCTCCCGGCACCAGCCCCGGTTAGAAGGAGAGAGAGGGAGGAGAAACCGGTAAGTCCTACCTTGATCCAGCTGGAACGTCCGATACTGGACGGTCGGGCTGTATGGCCCGGGGCCTTTACTGGTGTGAGCACGGATTTTAACATCATAGGCGGTGTTGGGTTTGAGGCCGTTGAGGGTGTACGAGTTCTCTGGGGAGGGGGGCAGGTCTTTTTCCAGTGGGTTGCCGGGAGAACCGGCTTCCCGGTAGGCCACGGTGTATTTGATGATGGCTCCATTCCTCTCGGCCAGCACGGGGGGGAGCCAGCCAAACTGGACCGACATGGAAGTGATGTTGCTCGCCTCGAGGATTTGGGGATAACCCTTGGGGATGTCTTCAGGGGTGGTGAGTTCCTGCACAGCTTCCTCCCCAAAGCCAGCCCGGCTTTTCACGGCCAGCTTGAAAACATACGTGGCGCCCTTGTGGATGCTGGGAGCGGTGTACTTATCCTCCAGGGCCGTGAACTCCAAGGTAGCCAGGGGGTCGACATCCTTGCGGCCAAACTGGAGCCGGTAGCCCATCACCTGGCCTTCCGCATCCAGCGGAGGCTCCCATTTCACCAGAAGAGTATTCTCCTCTGTCTGGTGCACAGACAGGATGGGCTTGCCTGGGACTAGAAGAAAAGAGAAACACCTTCAGTCAAAGTTGGGACAGGATGGCTGGTGAGGAGATGCAGAGTCTCTTAAGCTGCAGCAACAGGTTCCTCAAATCAGTGGCAAGGTTTCAGCTCGACTTGGTGTACTCCTCCCCCTGTAAACCAGGCTGGACTGCTGGATGTACAGGTGGATGGTAACGTATCAAGTTTAGGAAATGAGATGCATTGTCAACGTGTCAGCTGTGAGATTCTGACACATTTCTAGATTGATTTTCTTCCCTTTCCTCAGGATGCACAGCTCCTCCCTCATCACTGGGTCACATAATCACCCACAGCTGGGAAGAACAAGCTCAGGAGTCCTGACTCCCAGCCTCCTGTCCTAATCACCCAAGCAGATCGCTTCCCAGGGCAGGGAAGAACGAACGCAGAGTCCCCCACTCTCATCCCCTCTCTCTTGCTCTCCGTTACACAGCACAACTCACACAGAAAGAGACTGGAACAGACTGGCTCAGGCTGGGAAGTCCAGAGCAGCTGAGGGTGAAGTAATGAAGGATGGGAAAGGAAGTCTGGGCAGCCCCAGGTCCTGAGCAGCAGGCACGAGGCCAGCTAAGTGAGTCTGGCAGGCATCTGATCACCCAGTTGGGTACAGAAAGAAGGAAGGTCGCAGAGAGAGGAAACGGAGCCCAAAATCTGTGCAAGGCAGAGGGTAGGGAGAGTTGCTGCTTGCTCTGTGCAATTTCTTTCCTCTGGAGGAAGGGAAAAGACAGCTGAGGGTCGGTGTGTTTTCAGTTAGCTCCCTCCTTAACCTGTCAGTTAGTTGCTCCGCATTTGGGGGGATATTGCTGGAGCTCAGCAGTGCCATGCCTCTGTCTAATGAGCCCTGGCACTGCCTGACTACTAAGCAAGCCCACAGCCACAGTTAAATGACATGTGTAGGCCCAGAGGTTCCTGGAGCTGGAGAAACCAGAGCATTAATTCCAGCAGCTCACGCGTCATTTGCACTCAACTCCACTATTAGAGATCTAATTTCCTTCTCTCTGCCTTGGTGTTTCTTCTGGCTGAACAGGAGGGGGAGAGAGAATGGAGTTAGGAGAGATCCCAGCCCACTGTCGCAGCACGAGCGCGACCGAGGGTCGGCAGGTTGGAAAGCTGTAGTGCGGCTAACGAAGCGAGCAGGAAGGAGCCGGCAGGGAAGGATGCTGCCTGCGGCAGGGATCCTGGCAGAGTCAAACTGGGGAAACCACTTTGCCTGCTGCATCGACTGACTTTGGAACACAGGGACGAGGGGTTGTCTCTGAGACAAATGCTTTATTCATTTCAAACTGCCAAAGATGGCTAGGGAGCGTGCTAGGAGAGCCTCCCTTGGAAATGTCTAAGAAACACATTGAAGAGAAAAACAATGCCATTACCTTTATGTTTCGGTTTTTATCACAAATGTTACTATAATCAGCTGAGCTTGAAAATATTACATTTGCACAACAAATATTGTTTGGAAGAAAGGTGAGAAGAAAGCGCAAGGCTGAGGGAAGTGTTTTATTTTGCAATTGGTTTGGACAGTAAAGGAGAAAATTGGATGTATTACTGTATTTAAATTCAGCCCCTAGCCCTGAATGATAAAGAAAGAAATCTCTCCTCTCAGAAGGTATATTGACTCAACACTGCAAAGAAGATAAGCATGTTACAGAGCCATTTGAAAGATTTTTTTTAAAATAGCTATTTCAAGTTGGGGGAAATTGAGTTTTGGGTAATAGCTGCTGTGCTGGAGAAAACATCCCTCTGTGACTGATCACCTGCACTGCAAATCCTAATGGGGAGAGATGAGGGAGGTTGACAAGAGAGAGTGACAAGGGAGGGAGGCAGAGAGAAAGGTTCCGGGAGAGAAAAATGAAAAGGGTAGAGAGCTTTGAGAAGAAGGCAACAAGAGGAGAGAACCAGGGAGCTAGTGAGAAGAAACATGCGCAAAGCCAGAGGGGGAAGGAGAAGAGGGCAAGTGAAGGAAAAGGCTTCTGACAGCACACTGACACGACAAGGCGTGAGGACAGGAGCCTGGATGCTGACATCCAAACGCACGCTGCTGTAACATCTGCAAGAGCTGGTGTCCTGGAAAGCAACCTTGTTCTCTTGTGTACCGTTCTCTTAACTAGGCAGGAGAGGCTAGAGGGGAGAGAAATGCTGAAATCTCATTCACTTGCCTGAACACAAGAACATAAAATGAGATGAAGATGCGAGTTAGGGCAGGGGAAATGGAAGGGCACGGAGGGTGGGCACGGAGGGCAGCCACGGCTCCAGCCCTGTGTGCTCCAGGCCAGGGCTCCTGAGCCCTCCCTGTCCCATACACTCAGCTGAGTGCCTGTGCTGCCTCCAGAGCCTGAGCACAGTTTTCCAGGTTAATTATGCTGCACTGACCAAAGGCCTTTGATCCCTGCAGAGGCAATGTTCTTCCAGAAACAAGGGATGATGTCAGTTTATGCAGCTGCTACAGGCAGGGTGAAGACGACTGCCCCAAATCAAAGAAGAAAATGAACAGATAGCCAGGGGTGGGAAGGTAGCAGACAAAGAAAAGAAATGGACAGGGGAGAAAGCCATCTGACAGCAGGAACAAAACAAAGAGCACAAGAAAGATGGGTGAGAGAAGGTAACCACAGTCCAACAAGAGATGGACTGGGCAAGGGACAACTCCAGGTCTAGGCACCGTAGCCTTCCTCCACTGCACAAAACCCTTCCCATACGGCAGAGCAGAGGTTTAGCCAGGAGAGCAGAAGCCACAGGAATGCAGACGCTGAGAGGACAGATGTCCTTTCTGTGGACAGTACAACTGTTGCTGTCCTGTCTGCCTGCAGCACAACTGTTTGGAGGAGCAAGGGATATCCTGGGGCCCTTTGTCATTCCTCTGTTTAGGCCCTGCCATCCTAGCTTGGCACTGCATCTTCTGCACCGAGGCTGAGAGACACTTTGCCACAAAGAATAGGTCAAAGGGAGGAATGAATCTGGACGGTATGTGCAGAGAGAGCCCAGGTCCCAGAAATGCTAGGAGGAAAGGTCAATACTGTCAGCACTTTCCCCTCTACTAGTCCTGAGCAAAGAGGGGACGTATATTCAGACACGATACTAGAAGAGAAGAGTGGGCAGTATAAGGCACCACTGTCCTCCTGCTGCTTTTCAGATCTTTGCAAGTCAACACCATGACAGCAGACCTCTGGCTCTCCTGTTCCCTGTGCACCAACCATCAAAGCTACAGAGTCTCAGACCAGGCAGAAATTCTCTTTACTTCTGGTGCACTGGAATTTATAGCACAAGACATTACAAGCAATAAATTCATCCTCTGTTG
Source organism: Phaethon aethereus (assembly GCF_964289735.1). Taxonomy (NCBI): domain Eukaryota; kingdom Metazoa; phylum Chordata; class Aves; order Phaethontiformes; family Phaethontidae; genus Phaethon; species Phaethon aethereus. Next base: position 3,377,790 of record NC_138602.1, read on the forward strand.
CATTTCTGGGTGTGTCTGGGCTTCCTACAGCACTGGACAGAAAATTATGTCATTTAGTGAGGGCTACATGTGAGGAATGAAGAGATTTCTGCCTTGTTAGAAATAATTTTGTCTTCGGGACAGCATGGCATTTGCTGCATGTCTGTCCTTCATGAAAGGAGTGGGATGAAAGAAGCTGAGTCTGGAGAAAGCTTCTTGGCTTTAGGAAACTGGTGAATCCCAACCGTTCAGGAAAAAACTCTTACCTGCACCCTTCGTGGTGATCACTTTTGGTTTGCTGCGAGCACCATCTCCCTTCATGGTGTAGGCGGCTACGGTAATGGAATATGCAGTCTCAGGCTGGAGCCCAGCTATGATCATTTCCTGTTTGTGAGATTCCAAAGGAAAATAATGTAAATATTCAGATACATGCACACAGGTAGATCTCCCCTCCTTGCAGAAGTCCCAGCCCTTTTCTATCATGCAGGAACATTCACTGAATCTGAAACCACGAGACCCTCTGGGGCAACTGGGTAGATGTGGCAACTGGCAGGAGGATGAGCGCCACGTTCCCTTCGCGAGAGGCACGCACACCCTGGCTGCAAACAGTCCCTCTGTAAACACAGCATGTCTCAGCAGGGCCCTGGTTCAACGCGCTCTCTTCCAGATCTACCTCTCACACATTCCCTATCTCAACACAAACTGCTTCAGCCATCAAAACGCTGTTGCGCTCTTCAAAGTGTTCCTCTTCACTACGCTGTCTCGGAGGAGGTCTCAGCGGTTTCAAAGAGATTACATTTTTTTCTCCATTACCCCCCTCCCTTCCTTCCTCAGAGATATTTTTTTAATGCCTTCAGAATATTAAAGGGATTGCTTTAACACAAAGTGCAAGACGACATTTTCTGCTTGACGCTAAAGCTCTCTGCTAAATCCCCAACACCCTCCTTCCTCCATCCTCTATCAGCCTCACCACACCTGGCTCCCAGGTGCCTTTCTCAGAAGACTGGCCCAAGAATAGCCCTTCCCCATGAAATATTCAGCCCTCCAAAAGGCTGTGTTGTAAAAGGAATACCCGTGCTAAATCAAACAGGATGGGAGCATACGCAGCAGGGTTTTCTCCACGGCCCTGAAAAGGAGGGAGATGTGAATGTTGTGCATGTTTTATGGCTTTTCTCTCACCTCACCCCCTACTGTCCCTTTGTGGTTTCAGTATTAAATCTCAGGGCGGCACTTGGGAAGAATGTGCTGCTCCTGAAAATATCGGTGTTGCCCCCAAAGCTGAGCAGGGAGTGGAACAGCAGAACTTCAAAAGTCTACTTGATCAACAAGTTTGGAAGCCATTAGCTACAGAGACAGGTCTGTCTTCCAGAAGTCAAGAAACTGGTTCTGCTTTCACATTTGCCACTAAGTTTTATTATGGTTTTAGGCAAGGGACTTTGCCTTCCATGTGACTCAGTTTCTCCACCTGTGAAACAGAGGCCCCTCACTTCTGTAGGGCACTTGGCAATCTCTAGGAAACATGCATATACCCACGTCAGTAGTGTATTACCTTGGGACCCTGCCATTCCAAGAAGAAAATGCTTTCTCCTACTGCTTTGTAGCTCTAAGATCATGGAAACCTTTTAGCATTTTAGCAGAAGTAGTAAATGCCAAACAGCCAAGCTGATTTTAAGGTCTACTTAAAAGGTAAAATGGCCAATAGCGATTCAGTGCTTTCTATCAACGAGTATCTAAAAGTCTCAGCCCTTCAAGAGCACAAAGCATTTGTTCATGCCCTGGTAGCTTAGGACTTACAGGGCTTTGAATAACCAATGCTTTGCAGCCTAACTATGTTTTTCAGACACAAGCCAGAGGTGCTTGCAGACCAACTCATCTTCAAGCACACGTTCAAGGTAGTCCCAAATTCAATGTCCCATCTGCTTCCCCACGCAAGAGCAGCAGACTCGTCTTTCCTTCAGAGCCGAGGGGAAAACCCTGCAGTATTGCTGCGTGCTGACAAACTACACAATCACACAGGGTTGCAGAGCAAAGTGAACAGGGTGGGGACAATGCATGGGAACACCACCAACAGGCTTTAAAACAGGCACACCGGCACTGCAAAAAAATAAAGGAAAAGGAAAATATCACAAAACAGGAAGTGGGAGAAGGGAAGGGACAGAACCAGGATGGGAGGATTTTTTCTTTTTTACTTACGTATTCAGCAGTGTCATCTGTTTCCCACTGGGCAGAGAACAAGAGAGGTTTTGCACATGAGAATACAAGAGGGGAAAGAAGGGAAAGACAGAGACACAGCATGAGGAAGGAGTTCCTGAGCAAGCAGCCACACAAGGTCAGAAGTTACCAGGCCAGCATGAAGGAAGAAGTAGAGTGGGAGAAATTAGTAGATTCCACTGTGGCCTTTGCCTGTCTTAAAAGACTTCCCAGACACAGGGAGGATGGATGGTATTTAGTTCAGTGCTGGGACAGCAGTTCATACTCTTCCACAATAGCTATTGTCTGGGAGGGCAAATGAACTGCAGAAAGACAACATATACCTTGTCATAGAGACACTCATCTACTTTCTCCAGCATTGTGTTGCTTTGGATGAGACAAGGCGGCTGGAGCACCCACCCCCCTCAAACCTTCCATGAGAGGAGACTGGAGCAGGAGACGAATCCTCACCTGGGCATCAGCCAGCATGATATCCTTGATCTGGGGCAGCCCCCTGGCCTCGCCATTCTCCATGCGTACATAGTGGACCTGGTAGCCGCGAATCTGGCCATGCTGGCGGTTCTGGACTGGAGAGCGCCAGAACACTTGGATTGCAGTGGAGTTCAGGACCTCCACCTCCACTTTCCGAGGCGGCGCACTGGGCACTGCGAGGAAGGGAAGAAAGAGGTTAAGATTTGGGGATTTGGGGGATTTCTAGCTGAAGCCTGTCACTTCACCTATGGGACATACGCACACCGAATCTACAGCCCTGAAAGGGTGGGGGAGACTTAACAGTCAAACTAGATCCCATCATCTGCCACGGCCTTTATTCAGTGGCACAGGGAAGCAGTTCTGGGGGATCTATCTGCATGGCTCGGAGACGTGTATGGAAACAGGTCCATCTTGTAGTCCAGCCATTCTTCCACAGGCTCCTTCGTCCCCAGCTTGCTCAGATGGAAGAAGGCATACAGATCACATTCTGAGGGCAAAGCCAATTTCTAATGAGCCAGAACAGCTCTGGTCCCGCCTGTGGGATGTTAGGGTGGAGCGGGTGCAGAGGGGGACTTGCCCGCAGAGTTCCCTCGACTCTTAGGCAGGGCAGCTGGGTTGCCGGTTACAACCGCTGCATAATCTCAAGACAGGAAACAAGAGATGTCTTGGATGGAATTTGGGCTAAATTTTTGGAAATAAAATAATAATAACGGGCATGACAACTTCATCTGCAAGAAAACAATAGTTTTTCTGAGCAGGGTATTCTATCCATTTGGATGTGGGCAGATGCTCAGGAAAACAGGACCCACACTGTGGACAAACCCGTTGCTCTTTTAAATTCTTTTTATCTGGGATGGCGGAAGAAAGCCTGAAAAGTTCGGAATTTACTTATGTTATTTACCTGACCTATATTTTTTCAGGGTCCTACCTCACCCTCACAGTGAGGGTGCTCTCCCTTCATGCACACATTCACATTTTTTCCTGGTTTTATTTTACTGTAGAAATGCCAGGGAAATTCAAGTCTTCTTGTTCCTGTTTGTGCTAGAAGTCTCTGAGCTGGGCCACCGAAGTGGAATCTAAACTGCTTGTCACTGAAAGTTTCTGAAACTTTTAACAGAAATTCTTCCTTTCTACCACTAACCAAAACTGTGACTTAAAGAGGAGCTAGTAACATGGAACATGTGGGAAGAACTCTTAATATTTTAAAACAGTTTCTGGCAGCAATTGTCTCCTCTTCTCTGATTTCATTTCCATGCTGCCTCAGCCACTTCCTTGCTCAGCAAGAGCATCTTTGAAGGAAAACTGGCGCAGTCAAGGCTCAGAGGCTTGATATTGCCCCCTCCCAATAAAAAAAAAAGAACCCTAAAGCAGGGAAGGACACCCCTACAGACCCCAGTTCCCAGAGGGACCTGGGGAGATGGCAGCAAAGGATGCTGCACGTCTTGGACCAGAGGCTGCGCTGAGGCCCCGTTCAGGCTTTGGTCCTGCACCACACAAGCCACGAGAAGGGACTCGACATGTCCTCCCCAGCGCGGGAAAAGCCCGCTCCAGGGACGCGCATTCACCCGGGGACTCGGGGAGAAATCAGAAAAAGTGCAATTACCGTCTTCATCTGTCCGGACGATAACCGGCGAGCTCTCCGGGCCCGGCCCCACCTCCGTATGAGCCACGACAGTGATGCGATACTCTGTCCACTTCTCCAGGGACTCCAGCAGGATCTGACTGGTGGTTGGGGGGATATCATTCACCTCCTTAAGCTCCGTGTCCTCAGAGTCCAGCGCTCGATAGTAGACGCTGTATCCAGCCAGGATGCCATTTTGGCTTTCAGCCGGAGGCGGCCGCCAACTTACCAGAATGGCGGTGGATCTGGTGCTGACGCATTTTACGTCTTGAGGGGGGGCAGACGGTTCTACGAGGGGGGAAAATTCAGGAGGGAAAGGGAAGAAGGGGGAAAAAACAAAAGATGGGAAAGATAAAAGAAAAAAAAAAGGAAAATGATAACAAAAAAATCTAAAATAAAACGTACAAAAATTTGGTTTAGGAAGATAAAATTAAAAAAGGGGAGAGCTTTTTGTTGTTGTCTTTTTTTTTTTTTAAATGAAAAGAAAAAAAAGCCAACGGAAATGAAATGGGGCATCAAAACTGAAATGTTATAAAGGAAAGGACTAGAACAGCAAGCGGGCTAGCCAAGAGGGGTCCTGCTGCTTCTACTAAGTGTAGCTGGCGCAAAACTAAGCACCCAGCATTACCCTATAAAAGAGCTTCCCTTTAGCTCCCTGTTTTACAGCAGTCTGGCAAACCCTGCCCTGGCTGGTAAAGCACTTGTTTCCAAACTGCAGTCTCTGGGATCTGAGTTTCTTTCAAGGGATCTGTGAAAAATAAGTTAAGAAAAGCAAATCTTTTGCCAGGAGGCTTACATTTAAGAGTCTGCACCTCCAGATGGAAGTTATTAGTTGCCCGCAGACTGAAGGAGGTGAAAAATCACGGTGGTAATGCCCAGGATACTGCCAAGCAATGAGCCCCCAGCGTGTTTAGATTGGAGGGTTTTAGAGAAAATACTTGCGAAGGAGGGAGGCAGCAGGTTTGACAAGGCATTCAGGTACCCAGTGGAGTTTTCAGAAGCGGCAGCAGGTCCAACTCCCGTTGCACTCTCAGCCTGAACTACATAAGGTATTTCTGAAAGTCCCAGGAGGACGCCCTTGGAAACGCGGCCCGACGCAGCCGCGTGTTCTCACATGGCAACAGTCAACGGTCCAAGGGCTGATTTTCAGGAGACGGGGAAGGTGTAAACCACAGCTTTCTAGAGCGGGGCTGCTCACTTCGGTGTTTACTGAACTGCAGTAGGTAATTTTTAGCACGGTCTGCTCAGTAGGAAGCAGGACGCCGACACCAGCTCCGGCAGACGCTACGTGCCAGCGCGCATGTTGCCATACCGCACGTTGCCATACCCGGGCCATGCAAGAAACACGGGTTTGCTGATGGAGATGCCACGGGTCTGAGACCTTGCTGAAGCCTGGACAGTCTGCCACTTCTGTACCCCGACTGTAACCTGGTCACTTTGGGAAATCTTAGACCAGGCTTCTTTCAATCACGAAGTACAATCAATCAATCAGCCCTGGTAAGCAGGGAGAGCGATACATTTTCAAAGCAACTCCGCAAATCTGATCTCTCCTGATACAGCCAAACTGCAGTAAATAGTTCTTAACTCTCTGCAGGCACTGCCAGAAACTGGGGTGTCCTTATAAGCCCCCCAAGCATCACTTGCAAAAAGCACAGGATAAATGCTGGTCATCGTTTCTCATTTCTCTGTTGCTTTTTAATCAACAAAAGGCTCTTTTACTGAGGAATGATTTTTTCAAACCTCTTACTCCCATCCTTGAGTCACAAAGATGTTTAGGCCCAGCTTGCCTTGAGGGCTCCGCTAAATCAAGTCACGCTTTGCCCAGTTTGCACTGGAATGGAAGCCACACGCTCTGCATATGCCTCCGCTAAACAGAGGTAAGTGGGTTTTGCAGAAAGGGTAAAGATAGCCCTCACGCTGCAGTGCTGAGCACTCTGCCCAGTAGGACATTTTGGGTGTTGTCCTCCTACTTTCATGCTTTATTGCTACATTTTGGCTGTGTTTAAAATGGCAGAATGAAACCCTTATCCTCAGAAATCCCACTGCAGAGGGTGATGATCCCCGGCCATGGCTAGCCACGCAAAATAATACAAAATATGTCAAACAAACAAAACCAAAAGGAACAAACTGGAAAATAAAACATAAATCAAGCCAGTAATTTCAAACAAAAAAAAAAAAATCAGAAAGGAAATCATAATAATAAAATAATACTGATATAAAAAGTGACTCCTTCCAGAATATTCCCAGTCTGTTTACCTACCTTCCACGCTTCAACTGCTAACTTATAAGACTTTCTTACGAGAGAACAAGAGAAACTGAGCTACGAGGCCAGACCAAGCTCCTGGTGGGTTTCTGCACGTGACTGGCTTTTAAAATGCCACCCTGCCCCGCTGCTAGCTACCCCAACCGAGCTACCCCCCGCCTGCCAGCAGGACCCTAGCTCTCGCAGTAACGCCAATTTTGGACCCCAATCTATTCTCTTCTGCTAAGCTACCTGTGCAGAGACCCCAGAGCAGGGTGGCAGGTTCCCACTGGCGGGTTTCCTTCCCCCTACGGCTCTCTCCATCTGCGGCGTCTCCAAATCGGAGGCGCACTGCTCCTTCCCACACCCCAGGAGCAACTCAAGTCCCTTTCAGGGTCTGGAGGAAAAGACTCAACCCTCTTCCAGTGCCTGCCATGATGCTCTTTGCTTCGTTTTTCTCCCCATCAGGGGCTGGTAGTATTAAAAGCCACCTTTTCTGCTTAGCAGTCCAGCCGAAGCCACCACGGCTGAGAAACCCACTGCAGAGAGGGTCTGACCTGACCTACCCTTTCCATCCTGAAACTCATTATGAAAGCCCCAGTAAGCAGAGCCCGAGCTCCAGCTGGCACTTGGGTTCACTGTTTGCACTGGCAGCTGCTGCGCGTGGCCACGCTCGCTTGCTCACTCACCCTCCACGCTCCAGCACAGGGACCTACCGAGGGGCCCTGGAGCGAGGCCTCCTTTTGGGACGGTTTGCACTTTCTCTGGTCAAAAAGGTGGGGTGGGTGGGTGATGGGAGCGAAGGCCCAGATCGCACCCGGACCCCGTCCCCGTCACTCTCATCGACTACAGCACCTGGATGAAAACAGCCACCAAGTGCTGGCTGGCCATACTGGAGACGCATCTGGGGAGTTCATGGCACTGTGAGTTTCCTTCACAATCCAGCCCAACCTGCGTGACTCTGGAGACGCGCACGCGCGCGTGGGGACAGCACCGAGAAGGTGGGAGCTGCGCGCAGGAGGCAACGTACCGCAGCCCACACTGGAGGCTGCGAGCTCATCTCTGCAACCAGCCCCCTCGCTGGAAAGGGACCCGCAGCACAGGCAAGAGCCCCCCAGCCAGGACATCATCACCTTTGTCCGTTGGCCTCTGTTTTTACCGGGCAGACGGCTCTTTGGGAAGCCCTCCCCGCCCTCCCACGGGCTCCAGGACATACATCAGTGTGTGCAGATCCACACACGTGTGCGTGAGCCTGCAGCGACAGGGTGGACTGTATTTGTGAATCCGCTTGAGACCAGCCAGTACTCACCTGAACTGCATCTTTTACATGCTTTAAAGTTGACTGTCCAAGCCACAAGAATGACCCTTACTGACCTTGCACAATACAATGTTTTTTAACCCTTTAGGTACCATAGACTTTGTATAAGTTTCATTCACTTCATATACTGTGAGGAAGGGGGAAGGGAAGGAGAGCAGAGCTAATGGGTGGGGGAAACTTCCTTTCTTAGGAAGGAACAGAGGGTTAGAAAGCCCCATTGTTCCTCTACACCTGCACACACAGCCTCACAGCACCCACCCTGCCACCCCTGTCTTTTGATACATGCTTTGCACTCTGAAATTTCTGAGTAGGAGAGTTGCCAAGGAGCCCTGGGAAGGTCATGGCTAGTTAGAAAGGGCAAAACAGCTTCCTCCAACCAGGAGATTCTGTTGTTTTTACAATCTACGTCTCTGGTACTTGAAGAGTTAAAACCCAGCTACTTCAAGAAGAAAAAGATACTTTACCTTTAGTTTAATGGATTTTACTTTGGTTATGATGCTCAGGAGGAGCCACCCTGACAGGGAGGTGGAGGGTGTTGTGCAGAAAGGTGTGCAGTGCAGGGAGGGCTGCGGCATGCAGGCACATGCTTGCCAGCTGAGTTAGGAGGGGAAGGGCACCGAACGCCTCGGCAGGCTGCGGGAGGACGAAGGAGGCTTTGCCGTTGCAGAGACAAGATGCCATCGTGGTGTGAAACCGCCCAGCAAGAGACAGACAGACAGAGAGCAGGGAGCTGGTTTCACTGGGCTGCGAGAGCATGCAGGCAAGCAAGCAGACAGCAGAAGAGAAAAGAAAGAAGAGCCATGGAGCAGGCCAAGGAGGAGCTGAACAGAAAAGGAGCTGCAGAGGGAAGACACAAAAGCCTGTCCCGAGCCAGAAGGTCTGTGAGCCGAAGGATGTCACCCGGACCAGGGAGAATTGACTCGTTCCTCCAACAGCCAGCCAGGAAAAAATGTTTCACCATGTTACAGGACACTGACAGCTCCCAGCTGATGTTCTTAAGAGCATTAAATTAATGAAACTATCCCTAGGAAAGCTGAGCTACAGAGAAATAAACCAGGCCTCATCCTGGGCAGGTGCCAAGTTAGAAAAAGCCCCAAAGCCTTCCCCTTTCCCGGATCCCCTTCTCTCCACCCTTTAGGGAAAAAATTTCAGCATCACTAACCCTACCGCCATCAGCTCCCACACCCCTCTTCCAGCCTGTTTTTATCAAACCAGAAAGCACAAATCCCAGACCCTCTTTTCCTCCCATCCCCATGAATCTCAAAGAAGGGAAACCCCTTGGAAAACAGAAGCAGAGTGTGAGTAAGTTTGACACTTATTTTTCAGGTCCTTTCAGTTCATTTCCCCCCACCCCACAGTGATGCTCCCTCTGACAGTACCATACTGGGATCAGAACCAGCAGATTTGCAGCACAGCCAGGAAAGGATTTTCTTTCGGTATGTAGAGAGAGTAAGAAGGGGGAAAAAAAAAAAAAGGAAAAAAGGGGAAAAACATTTGAAGGAAAGAAGAAAACAAAATATCTTTGAATGGACTGGAGGCCTGAGAAAGCCCCAGCAAGGAAGTCTGTCTATGCAGAAACAGACTCCCCTTTCTTCCCACCCCTGGGGGGAGAGAAAGAGAAGGAGAGAGACAGGGGAAAGAGAGGGAGACAGCAGGACGTGACAATTAAAATGGAAAGATGGGGCAGGCGCCCAGCCGAGAGCCCGCTGCTCTCCCTTGTTAAGGACTCTGAGAGATGGGAGCAGGCGCTCTCTCTCCTCACACTGGTGACCAGAGCCATTTCTGAGTTAGTTCTGCTCCCGGCTACTCCAAACTGCAGCGGAGTGATTTAGTAGAGATGAGAGGAGACAGAAAACACAAAGAACAGCTGCCACAGCCACTCATGCAGTGAAAAAACACCTCATTTAAAAGCAAAGATCTGTGAAAAGCCCAGGTTGAAATATTGCCATCCAGGGTTATTGTCCCCAGGGCAACAGCGAAGGGAGACAATCCATTAAACTAAAACCAGCACATTTTGGTTGCATACGCTCCATCCTGGTGTCATTAGTATCCCCCCCACAGCCTCCACATGATTCCTCTCTCCCGCGCTGCCGGAGCCCAAATGGGACTGTTCCCAGCGCTCGCTGGGCCAGCAGGCCTTCCTCCCCACGGCTATGAAGTCGCTCATGGAAAAGAGCATGAGGACTGCTTTCCCAAAGGCTGGTGAAGACATTGGACTTTTGATTAATCACCTTCCCTTCTCCTCTTCCTCCCGATTCCCACACCGTCTCCCTGCTCCATTGCTTGTGCCCCCCTTCCAGAGAGCCGCTGCTCAGTTTCTGCGGGCGGACAGGCAAGCTGCGGCGCGACGCGGGCTGCCGTCCTCCCTGAGCATGCTCAGCACCGAGGGCCGGCGGGGCCCATCAACAAGCTCTTCACTGCTCCACACCCCATCAAGTGGATGGTGCTAACTGGCCTCCCCCATCACCCCCACCCCGGAGCATGCACCAGCCCCACTCTTCGCTCACATCTCAGCTATCTGGGGCAGCAAAGGGAGAAGGCAGCGGGTCCCAGAGGTCCCCCCCCGCAGAGCAACCCCAGACCTGTGAAATGCCGCAGCACCGCGAACATCCGCCCCACAGCTCCGTACCCCTGTGCCCACCATCTCTGGCTCCCTGACTGTCTTCCCCTCAGAGAAGGGTGGGAAAAGGAGAGACACCTACTAGACTGCAAGGTGCGCTCTCTGACCTCCGGGGTGAAGGCCCCCAGGCCCAGAGCCGAGCGGGCGGCCAGCCGGAAGACATACTCAGTGTTGGGCTTCAGGCCTTCCACAGTGAAGGAGGTCATTGGCTCGAAGTTCTTCGGCACCTGAGATGGGCGAGGGGGAAGAAAAAAATAAAAACAAACAAAAAGGAGCAGAGGCGAGCCCTGCCCAGAGACACCTGCCCTACTCCCCTCTCTCAACCACCTTGGGGAACAGAGGGCCGGGATGCTCCTCAGGGCCCCAACCCTTTGTGCTGCTGCTCTCTGGACTCACCTCCCTGCCATGGTCTCCTTCCTTATAGAGAAGCTCATACTTCACTATGATCTCCTGGCGGGGAGGGCTCCACGACAACACGATGCTCGTCTCCGTCTTGGCTTCTGCTCGGAAGTTCATCGGCTGCCCGGGAACTGACACAGAGAAGGAGCCCACGGGGCAGAGACAAGGTGAGACACAGGAGAAACCACATTAACTTGGCTAATTAGAAGACTCCTACTTTGTTTTCTTCAAAGCCTGTGTGAGATGAGCATGTCAGCAGCAAAATGCGACGCCGCAGAGTGGGCATGCCCTTCCTTTAACGCAGTGGAGGGTTAAATCCCACTGCAGGATGCAAGCATGTCCAGAGCTGCTGGAGATGGAAGATTCCTACTGGATCATATGCCTTTCTTGGCAGTGCAGAATACAGCCCTTCCCACTAATCCTCAGTATTAAAAGATTCTGGAAGTGGGAAGCCCCTGAGCAGCCTGTTGAGGACGCAGGGCTTCCTCATCCATGCCGTAAGTCGAGCACCCAAAAGCACACTGGATGACAATCTGTGATGAAGCACCTTTTGTTCTCAGCTCAACACATCTGCTGTGACACTTTGGGCTTTCTTTTGCTCTCTTTTTAGAAAAAGGCAAAATAAGGCTCATTCCCCACTCCTCTCTGAGAAGGTAGTTTCTGGGTACTTTGATAAGCACTAAGCTTCACCATTGCCTGAGCAGTGAGTGCTTTTAGGTCTGTTAAAGGCATTTAGAAACTGGAAGCAGTAAGATACCTCACTTTGAAACATGCCAAAGCAGAAACGGATTATCTTTGCATAATTCTTGTCCCACCCATTTAAGCAACAACCTTTCAGAGAAAAAAACAGATCAGAAATCATGCACCAGGCCCTTTGGCTCCAGCCACTGGATCGATCTTTCTCCCAGAAGGTTACTTCTAATTTTAACCAAACTAAATCAGTGAAGGAAAAAAATGCTCTGGTGACATAGCAGCCACAGCTGGATAATGCTGTAAGCCAACACTTCTCCCTCGTCCAGCCCAGTGCATCCAAGGTTAGTGACACAGGTTCTCACCTCCTTGCTGCGTCTTAACCTGGATGGGGTCGGAAAGAGGCCCGTCTCCCACGGAGGTGAAGGCCAGGACCCGGACTGTGTAGGTTTCGTCCTCAAGGAGGCTGCCCACCGTGGTCAGGAGGCTGTCATCCACGTTGTGCTTCTGCCAGTTGCTGACGGGCTGATCAGGCTCCATGGTATAATACACACGATAGCCACGGATCTGCCCATTGGGCTCCACTGGTTCTTCCCACTGGATGATCATGGTGGTGCTGCTCAGCATTCGTCCCTGCACATTACGGGGGGCACTGGCAGGAGCTTGTTCCCCAGTGCGAGTGACCACTGACTCGCTGGGAGGCCCCTGCCCGATGCTGTTGACTGCAGAGACCCAGATCTCGTACTCAGAGTTGGGGCTGAGCCCCCCAATACTGTAGCGTGTGGTGGTGATGTCCTCTTTGATCTGATACGGTCCATCCTGGCTTTTAGACTTGTATTCAATGACATAGTAGGACACAGGGTCTGGATTTCCAGAGTCCCAGGTGATGGTGATACTTGTTGCTGTCGTCTCTGTCACCACTGGTGTCCCAGGAGCCTTGGGGAGTGCTGAGAATCAGGAAGAACAGACATTTAAAAAACCAAACACATATGCTGAAATGGTGCCTAATTGGGCTAGTTAGGGCTGTAGGAGCCAGCGGCACAGTACCAATCACAGTGCGGCAGTTCAGTAAAGTGCTGCTGAAATATTATGAACCTTGTTATGCACTCTATTATCCTCCTTAAACTGCTCCATCAAAAGGAAAGTGTTCAGCTAAACATCTGGAATCATTAGCACAGACTTCAGCTGCACATCCGCCGGCTCACACGGCAGTAAGGAAAAGCAGTTTTGCAGGAGCTCCTTCCGAGCATGTAATCAGATCTTCCGAAGCAGCGCTGGCAGCCCAGCTCCGGCACTGCTGAATCGCTCCATGTTTAGTGTGCTGGTAACGATATAGTGCGGCCTGCGCTCTCCAGAACGAAAAAACTGTAAATACTTGGAGTGCTTCCTCTCAAGCCACAAACGTGTGTTAAGAGTCATCTCCCTGGTCCCTCATCCAGAAGACAACCTTTGGAGCTTGCTGGAGACTGCACGCTAAGTGTCAGACACCTTTAACAGCGAGCTTTACGTGTTTCCCTCACCACATGCTTTAGACCCTTTCCAATCTCATCTTCTCTAGACTTGAGCACCTCTAAAGCTCTAACTTCTTTCATCTTCTGCCTGGGAATGATTGCTTACATGCAGGAACATAAGGGGGAACCGAATACAAACAAAATGACAAAAGGCAGAAGGTACCAGCAGGGCAAGATTCCCCATCTGAGGAGATTGGACAGTTGGAAGCAGAAGCAAGGTATCTTACACAGCAGCTTTCTAAATTGATAGGATAAGACAGGGAAAAAGGGGAAGGAAGAAAATACTCAGGAGAATAAAGAGCACCTCACTCCAGCCCCAGGCATCCTTCTGCTAGCACGTGAGCCCACTCCCTGTGCAGAAGCTCAGGATGAGTGTCATGTCAAGATTCACTAGTTCCTACTCATTTCTGTTGTCGGACCTTCCTTAGTCAGATGCACTGATACAACAGGATTGTTTTTCTTTAGCCCTCCCCTTCTCTGAAGTATTTATCCTCCTCTCCCCCACCCCCCGCATCCTTTCCCACCCCTCTCCCCCCAGATCCCTCGTGGGCAATGCCAGCACTCGGAGCAGACACCAGCTCATACGAAGAGCTCTACACTCACCCAACCACAAGGGCATCCCGCTTGGGTTTTAATACTCCCCTGCTGAGGACAGAATAGATTGAAGATTGCACCCATGCTCCTTGTGGGAATTGCTAGCTGGAAGCCGGGGTTATTCCCCCTCTTGCTGAGGCAACAACGGCCACTAAGATGCTGGAACTAGGCTCTGCTGTAAGAGCACACATGCCAGAGACCCTCAGGGCCTTGGCTGAATCTCTAACCTTGGAACAGGACAGCATGCAGGCTTCAAGCCATCCAAGGCTCCTTGCAAACTGCCCAGCCAGACCCGTACCCCAGGACAGAAACAAGCATGCAGGGGTTTGAATCACTTTTCGTCATAACAAACAGCTCAGTTGTCCTAAAGCGAGGAAAAATCTCAAGCCACCAGCTTCCCCTTCGCTGTGGATTTCTTGGTGTGTGGGATCCCCGAAGATGCATGCACAGATCCCAGCACATGGCACTCATGGTGCCCAAGTTTGTCTTCTTGCTCATGCTCACATACCTACGCACATACATACAGGCCTGTAACAACACGGACTTACAGACATGCAGTCAGGCACCCACATGCCCATACAGCCACGTTGCTCCCTCTCCCATGCACGCACACACACTCATGCACGACTACCTTTTGACATGCGTAATTGTGACCCCACGCTCCTCATGTGCGGCTCAGACAGCCACAGGCTCACCCCATGCCGACACCCGAAGACACAAGCAGAAACAGGTGCCCACACAGTCACACGCTCATGCACCAGTGAAGGCTGACAGGCACAACCACGTATCTACAAATGCTCACATGCACAAACATGACACGTGCCCGCATTTGCTTTGCACACATGCTCAGATGCTCTGTGACGGCCGTGCACCCAACACGTGCCTTGCACATCTATACACCCATGCAGCAGCTCGCACGCTTGCGCATGCACGCTCCTACAAACGTGCGCAGTCGGGGAACCCACGCACTCGCTCACGCAGGCGTGCTCACACTCTCTTACATTTCACCGTGATCTGAGCAACGGCTTCTATGACTCCCAGACTGGACATGGCCACACACGTGTAGTTGGCTGAGTCCTTGACATCCGTGAGCTCCAAGACATTACGGCCCACAGGCATGTCATCTTCAGGTGTCAGGTCCTCTGCTCCCTGCATCCACTTGACGTATGGCATGGGCGAACCCACGGCCACGCAGGTGATGTTGACGTTGCCACCGGGCATGATTTCGTGGCTGACGGGTAAGATGGAGAAGCGAGGGGCCACACGGCGAACTGTGGACGAGACGCACAGAGGTAACAAAAAAACAAAACAAAATAAAAAAAAAAAAAAGAAAATAAAACAAAAAAAAAAGAAAGTAAAGAAAAAGAAGAAAAGGGAGAAAAAGAAAAAAGAGCAAAAGATAATTTAAATATAGATGGGGTTTGTCATCACTTATTGTCTTCCTTCATCAAAAACAAAACAAAAAGCAAATAAATTAAAAAATCAAAAACCAAACCAAAAAAAAAATTAAACTTCAAATAAATTTTTACTTCACAAACAATATATAGAATATAGACATAAAAGCGATATTTCATAGCAACAGGGTTCCATTGATCAAGATTAGACCCATCACAGCACAGATAAATACACAAAAATTTATTAGCAATTTCTCATCTTTACTGGCAAGAGCTGGCATGGCGAGCGTCGAAAAATCTCCTCCACAGCCGCTGGGGCCCCCAGCTCCCCGCTCCGCGCCCCGGGAAACCTGCTCCTCCCCTTTTCCAGTGGAGCCTGACTCCCACATCACCTTCTCCCACGGCAGAACGGAACAGCCCCTCCACCCCCTGAACGGTCCGGGTGCCGCCTCCGACTCCGGAGAGGGGCCCTCTCCCACCCGGTCGCTCCGTGCCCGAGGGCTGCTGCAGCGGTGGGGCGGTGGCAAGGAGAAGGCTGGGATGGAGGTGGAAACTTCTCATGATTTTGCCTCGTTGGACCCGCGGGATCCAACAGAGAGAGAAGTATCGCATCCCCAAATGCCAGAGAAACACCACTCACAAAGTATAGAGGCAAAAATATAAAAAAGGGAGGAGAGGGAGTCCCCGGAGCGGGACAGAATTTAGTCAGTGCCTGCGTGTGAGAACCGTCCAGGGAGAGGCAGTCCCCCTGGAGCGAGAAAGAGTGTGGAAAAGATGAGAAACTCTAATGAAATTTTTGTGGTTTTCGGGTATAGAAACCCTAACGAAGCCTCTTTAAGATCTGACACGGTTCCATCGATAGATGCAGCTCTCAGAGTCACAAACATCATGCAAAATAGGTAAAAAAGAGAGAGAGAAAAAGATAGAAAGAGAGAGGAGAATGCAGAGAAATATAATTTATGGGCGGCTAGCAAATGCCCACATGGATACTAATAGAAAGAGAGCGACAGAGAAAGAAAGGAAGACAAGGAGAAGGAGAACAAGGAGGGGAAGGGAGAAAGAAGAGAAAGAGAGGGAGGGGAGGGGGAAACCCACTTTAATGCTGCATACTTTTTCTAGCGGATGTGACCCAATGTGGTGGCTCACATTGTCACATCTCAGCCCTGGCGGAATAATAGAATAGAATTAATAAGAAAAACAAGGTAATGAAACTTTAACGTTGAGAAAACAGTGACATGTTCTGTGCATCTCCTTAGCAGAGAGGTGGATGCAGCTTCCAGACCTTACACAGTAAGAACATGGACGCAAAGGGGAGGGTGCGGTTTCCTTGGCTCCATTTTCTGAACTAACTGGGCTGGCCGAGCGGCCGAGGTGGGTGCTCATCCTTAGGGGTGAAAGCAGGAGAACAGACAAAGGAGAAACGTAAGTGGAGCAGAGAGGCCCTAGGGAGGGAGTTGAGGGCAAGGTCCCATCCCGCAAGCAAAGACAAACGGATACAGACCCCGAGAAGGTGCAGGCACAGCAGCAGTCTAAGGAGAAAAGGAGCACGGGACTCCTCCAGCTTCAGAGACAGCCATGCAGTAAAGTCCTCTCAGGTAGGGTGAGCGAGGGGGCATGAGAGTTAGGAGAGCTGGGGGCCTGAAAAATAGCTGTCCCTGCTGTCATATTCCCAGGTAACCTCTCTGAACAGCCTCTGTAAAAATTAGTGGCAACTGCATCCATGCACAAGCAATGCAAAGGACATCAGAGCTTAGCCTGCAATCACTCTTCCCAAGTCCTAGCGCCTTCAGGTGTCCCCTGGGACTGATGTCTTGGGTTTTTCTAGCATTTTATCTTCCAGCCTGCTTCCCTGGCTGCTGCTCAAGATTACGGATCTTTTCAGATGGGAAGGGTGCTGCCAGGAGAGGTAGTGGCTGTTTTCCATTTAGTGGGCCTTTGTTAAATGAAAGCCAATATAGCTTCCGCCTCCTCCTGCAAGCTGACCAGGAGATGTCTTCAGAGAAAGCTGCGCTCTTCCCATCGTGTTATCAGATCCTCTTCTGCAGTTACCAGTAGTCAGGAACCAAAGGCAAGGAAGAGAAGATCTCCAGATTTGCAGCATTAGAAGCTCAGAGATGTCAAAGGAGAATTCCTGCATGCACGGATTTGTGAAGAGGATGGATAGCATGCCCTCACCTCCAACGTAGTCGGGGAAGGCACTGGAGTGCAGAGGGAAAGGCTGCAAACTCACCTGGATGCTAACACTAGAAGATGACTTGCTGCTTAGAGAAAGGTCTAAGGAGAGTACCACGGTATTTGCACAGCCTCAGGCACCAGCGCTGGCTCACGAGAGCAGGCAACATGCTCCTTTCTGCCTCCTGTCACACCGCTAGGGAAGACTTTTAGCCCTAGACATGAGGGTACGTCCCTGTTGCCTACTCCATCCTTCTTTCCACTGTCTGCATCAGGAGGCACCGCATTTCAGAAAATGGAGCCATGTGAAGACCACACCGGTCACAATCTGAGACAAGATGGAGAGAACTTGAAAAGAAACAAGTGGGGTCAACATGCAGACAGATCTGGGGTGGGGATGACTCTTTTGAGGAGGGGCTGATATGTAACCTTCTGGAGAGGGGAGGCAAGGTGGGAAGAGGTGAGGAGAAATGGGGAGACATATGCCGGACAAGATCCGGTCAGCAAACAGCATCAACAGCAACAAACAACGGCAGGTGAGATGCAAACACTGAGTTGTCATGGAAACAGAACAAGACAAGTAATTCAAACCGAGGCTAATCACAAAGAAATAAAACTGAACTAAAAGAGAAAGAAAAAAAAAAAAAAGAAAAAGGAAGAACAAACCGGAATTTAATAACTGAAAAGCATCATTTGATGTATGGTGGAGTGCTGAGAATCGGAGTCTGAAGGGCACAGCCTGCTGCCGTCTGCGTGGTTTTGGGCAGGGAAAGGAAGAGATCCACTCACAAAACACAAGCTCAGGGCCACGGAGCCGGAGCCGTGCAGAGCACGCTCACGAACAACTGCAAAGCCGTTCCCCCCCGCTCCTCGCAGCACCCAAGGGTCTAGCTCAGCCTTGTGGGGTCTCAGGGCAGCACGACTTTTTGGCTGTTTTAACAGCATCTGTCACACTTAACTAATGGAAACAACCAGCACATCTGGATGCCAGCCCAGAACAATGCGCATTCTGCGAAAAGGAAGAATTTGGGGTTCGGGTTAGCGGCAGGCTAATGCAAGACCAAACAGGCAGCAGTACTTCTGTTGTGCATCCTGGTTTAAAAAAAGCTACACACTCCTGTGCGTGCACAAATATACAACCATCCACACACCAGTCTGGGATGTGAAAGTACTCCAACATTAAATGCTGGAGACCTCAAAGAGTCCCTAGACACATCCCTGCTATGGCTCAGGGCTGTGACAACTGCATTTATTGTAACAGGAAATACTTATAGGGCTCATCTCTGGATACCAAGAACCATCATGCCGCTGTTTATTTTAATGGCTATTCCACTCTGATTTGGCTGTTGACATGAGATTTGTCAAGCTGAGAATCTCTGCGTCAGTGTTTAGCTCAGGGCCTAGGAGGAGAGCGGTGGTGGGAAGCAAGCTTGAAGTGCAACTAAGAGACTGAATCAAGAACAATTTCAGCTCTGGGTCCAGCTGTGTTTCACACATAGCAGCTGAAAGAGTGAAATTTTACATGTAAAAATTGCGGTGAACAGATTCCTTCCATTTTGCTGTCCAACACATTCAAAGAACTGGAAAGAAACGAAGAACTGCCCTCTCTGGAAAGGAGAAGTTGGGATGGGGCAGTCAGATCTCTACTTTATAGACAGTTATCTAATACTGTCACCAATTTCTGGTTTTAAGAATCACCTTCCCTGAGTTTCAGGGATGTCTGGTTTCCACAACAGCTTTGTCAGACCTGTTTTACAACGCCAACTTGCATGCATACGTATGTGCATGCTCCATGTGCATGTGCAACATCTCCCGATATACACACACAAGCAGGCACACACAAACACACATTTTCAACGGCCAAAAA
Organism: Phaethon aethereus; assembly: GCF_964289735.1. Lineage (NCBI taxonomy): Eukaryota > Metazoa > Chordata > Aves > Phaethontiformes > Phaethontidae > Phaethon > Phaethon aethereus. The sequence continues at coordinate 3,396,879 of NC_138602.1, forward strand.
ACTCTCAGGAGCTTTTTTCAAACAAGGATACAGCTCGTTACTGATAGAACCAGATTTTAGAACTGGAGCTGGATATTTGTGATGCAAGTCAAATTACTTCAATGCAGAGAAGCCATTTCTGAGGCACAGAAAGATTTCCTAGGTGCAGTGAGTTATGAGTCTGTTTAATATTGTCTATTTGATAAGTATTTCACACAGGCAAATTTGCATCCCAAATTCTGTTTAACATAACCTTCATTTAGAAACTGGACAGATCCACAACTTTTCACACCCTTGTAAAGCCAGTTGGTTTTGTTGCTGCTCATGGATGCAGAGAGGTTAACCCAGTTTGTGTTCTGTGAGTAGCATCTTTGGTGTGTTATTCTTTCCAGCGAGAAGGTACCAATCATCATCACTAAGGTTCCCCACCACCACCACTCAGTTAAACAGAGAGCTGGGGTCCACAAGGTGAGAGACATTTTTGAAAGGGACAGATTTACAGACCTGATCGGAAGAGACACTGGGAGATCCAGGGTTGACTTTTGCAACACCAGAATCCATCCTTAAAATGTGTTCCCAGGACGCTGCTAGTGAGAGAAATCTGAGGACCGACCAACCAACCAGTTTGTGCTGAGGAAACCCACTGGTTCCACTTTTTAAGCCCCTTCCAGATTAGCTCAGAGAGAAAAACACTGGAGGAAGAGCGAGGTGGGGAAAGGAGAACGTACCAGACAAGAACCCGTCACTTCAAACCCCGATTCACATTAAACCAACTAAAAGATAAACATATTTATATCTTAAAGAAGAAATTAATTGAAAAAGGAAACAAAAGAAAGTGAAGTGACTGGTTGAAAGCACCAAACAAAACCAAATGGTATTAAACATTTTGACACTCAGCAAGCTGCTGCTCCAAATGAGGTGAGAAGGCGGACATTATTGGCCATTTTGGTGAGACAGGAGTCATTCCGTCTTGCTCCAAAATGAGGAGGGGGTAGGGGAAAGGGTGCCAAAATAATGTGCAGCCTCTACATTATTAGTGAAGCTTAGATTACACCTGTCCTCCCCTCCCAAAAGGTGGTCCGTCCCTGCCCCTGTGCTGTCCGTGCAGCCGCCTCTGCCTTCTCCCTCTCCCATTCCAATTGCAAGCTCATTCCGCTGGGGCGAGACGCTGTTCGGGTTTGGATTTCCGACCTCCGTCCCTCCAGAGGACGAGATACTTCCCTCTTCATGCCCATCTCCTTCCTAATTTCCTTCACGGTAAATAAAAATAAATAAGTAAATAGGTAGATAAATAAAGAATGAGACCAAGGCTTGGATTTGGTCTGGAGGAAATCCATTACCTTCCCAATCACTGTTACTTTTCCACTTAAAAAAACACATTAGTTGAGTGACAGGCTGGCTGAACATGTCTGGTCTTTTGTAATTCTTTTTTTTTCTGTTGCTTTTTACAGGATTGAATATAAAATAATCTGAACCCAATTGTTTTTCAAGCAGCTCTGTGACCTTAAACACAGACTTTACTATTTTATTTTTGTTATTTTAATTTGACAAGGTGTAATCTAATTTTTTCCCCTAAAACAAAGAGAACAGCGATGCAAAAGGTGTAAGAGACACAGGCAGGCAGAGATTTCGAGATCAGTACAGCACAGTGTTCCTGCAAAGTGCCCTCTATAGAGAGATATACATATATATACATACAGATAGAGTTTTGGATTTTTCGTTTTGTTTTGTTTTTTTGGGGGGGTGGCTTTTTGTATCCGTTTCCATTTCCTGATACCCTTGAGAAATCCTTCTGCAGAAACACAGCGAAGTTTGTTTGCTTTGTTTGGTTTTAAACTAGAATTTCAGAGCTGAGGACACCCCAAACACAGAGAGGGTGCTCCCCCACCCATGGAAGTGCTAACGTAATGCTTAAAAATCATCACAGAACTCTCCCTCCCTAAACTCCAGCACCTGGAAAACGGCACCACAGGGGCAGCTGTACAAACCAGCGGTGGTTCTGCCTCCCTCCTTTTCCATTGAAGAATTTATCAATGCTAGTCTAAAAAGGTATTAAAATTCCTACATTTTAAAATACCAATGATTGTTTTGACCTTGTGGCTATTTGTTAAATCTATAGTGCAACTGAAATTATTTCCTTCTAACATCTAAATGGCATTGAAAGCTAAAAGCTTAGCAACTGTTCCACTTGTCTATTGAGGGATGGGTTGAGCAACCAGCAGCTCTGGTTTAATGGTCAAATTAGACATGAGCCAAACTTAACCCAGGAGCAGACTACGGGCTAAATTATTCGTTAGATTAGTCACAGTTTAATGTATTTTGAAGCTTTATTTCCTGAGGTCCTAAGCACACTATTTCTGTGTTTTCTATGGTTTTTATTTTAATTGATTTCAACTAGTTCTGCTATTACGTGTTTAGCCCTGGCCTGTTTTCATCTTCGGTCTCTCAATGAGTTGAGGTTTTCCAGAGAGCCTTGAAAAATATCTGAAACATTCTCGGCAGGAACCGGGCTGCAGAACCCGATCCTGGGTGACTAAGCACTGTACTCGACTCCCGTGGCAGAAGAGGCAAGGCCTAAGCAGGCACAGCGAGTGCACTGTGCTGTTTTAAATGCCTGCCGTACCATTTCAAACTCCCTGGGCTCGAAAAGAGCAGAGCAACAAGAAGCTCGAGCAGAGGGGAAAAAGGATTATCCCTGCAGCACCAAAACCGCTGCCTTTTGTAACTCCTGACAGGGCAGCACTGTGTGAAATGGGGAAAATTTTTAATTCTGGTAAACTCAACCACGACAATTTGTCCTGTACCAAACGCAGCAGCTCTGCAAACTCAGAGGTTGCTAAAGCACAGCCCACACAGCTCTACGGTGCACTGTTCATTCTTCCTTTCTCTTTGTAATACGGAAGAGCATGCAGAGACGCTCGGTCCTTCCATACAGTGCTCTTGAGCCAAGCAGCTGGCTATTTGGATCAAAACAGAGCAATCCAGGTGGAAGTCTGAAGCTTTCAAAATTAAGAGGAGAACTACAAACTGCTCCGTTTCAAGGGAGCAAAGCATCTGTGGCCGTAGATCCTGAACAAGCAGACATATGCCCTTTCTGGGGCAAAGCCCGGACCCGGCACATGTTGACTCACTGACGCTTGGAGAAAAGGTATGAGTGATTCAACCTGGCTTTACCCACCGAAGTGGAGTAGGTATCTCAGCCCTTCTGGGCAAGATTCAAAGCCTCTTAAAAAGGCCAAGAACGCTTCCCTCCCATCCCAGCCGAAAGTAAGCCACACAGCATTCTGCACGGAAGCTACAGACAGCCATGCGCTTCCGGATGAGAACGGCCAGGCTCTCCAACAGCCTCTGTCGCTGTGCAAGGAGAGGCACGACGCTCTCAGCCACCACCACAGAGACAGGCAACCCATGATACGCAGGACTTTGAACCTGTCCTTCCCTGCAATCACTGTGGGCCAGAAGTTTGATAGTATTTGTGTCCCCAGGGATACAGGGAAGCATCCAATGGGACCTTTGAAAGGCAGGTGAGTTGTATAGCTGCCATAAAAATCAGCTTCCCATCTTAAGGTGTGCGGACTTGCCCGCTAGAACTGTGTCTTTCTTTTCACTGACTACAGGTGAAATCTAGACAACAGGCTCAGACCAGAAACTTTCATAGACCCCAGGCAGGTGGCAGAACTCATGTCCCCTACTTCTGATCTGCTTCTGTGGGTCTCCATAAAGATACTTCTGCATGTGACCCTGGAAATTCCCTGTTAGCAGACTCTCTGTTATTTTGGACCATGGCATGATCTGATCTGTAATAATACACAAGGCAAACCCTTAACCAGTAATTTCAAGACCATGCCCATAACTTCTGGCAAACCATATGAGCTCTTTTAACCAGGTATCAAATCTCTATTTCCTTGCCCGGTGTCATTTCAGTCTATCATGACTACATCCAATTTAGCTTTACTTTATTGTTGTTGATATTATTATTATTTTTATTGGCTCTTAAGGAAGAATTTAATCTTAAAACCTTCTCAGATCACAAGAGATTCTAGCAGCAGCAGCGCAGTTTGGACATGTTAGAAATACTTTATAAAAGATAAAATAAACAAATAAAAAAAAAAGGTGTATAAATCCCTTTTTAATTGCACCTAAATCCTGAAACTCAAACTCCTATTCATGAAGGAAAATCCTGTAATTAGTAGTGATTATCACCTTTTAGTCCTAGGCAGGAGGGAGGTGGGATGGGAACATCTCATTTCAAACACTATTCCTTCTCTCTTGCTCTTTTTAAATAGAACAAGCCTTTTTTTCTTTTCTTTTTTTTTTTTCCCCCCTTTTTCTTTAAATAGAGCATTGGGGCTGGGGCATGTCTTTTGGCTGTTGTTGGCATCACAGTTAGAAGAGCCACAGCTGGCCCGTTCAGAAAGACATTATCAACAGTGCAGCATTTCGGAGTGGTACCCTTGTGTCTAAGGGGAGAGGGGGAGAGACTTGAAAGGGAGAGGGGAGAATACCAGCACTGAGGGTCCGAGCACTGAAATCTCAGCATTTTAAGAAAAAGAGAAGGACAGACAGAGAGAAAGAGAGAGACAGAGAAAGAGAGAGACAGATACTGTGTCAATACTGCACTGGATTTCTCAAAAATCACACAGCTTTAATACCTGTACACTAGGAAAGCCACTCCTTTGGTAGATTATTGAGTAGTGAGGACTGATGGGCAGAGGGAAACGCAAAAACAGGGAAAGGAAGGGCATTCAATTCTGCAACGGGCAAAAGCACCAAGCACCAACGGTACAACTAACACACTGCAAAACCCCCAGCTGTTTACCGTCCCATGTGGCTCACCCGCTCAGGATGCACACATGGGAGGCAACAGAAGCTTAATGGGGATAAACAGGGAGATGAGAAGAGGGAAAAGAGGCATTTTCAGCTAGAATGTGACTTGTCAGATTTCTTGTTGCTGTTTACAATAGATGCAGCTGCCAGATGTGTCCCAGCAGCTTCTTTTAGTGCCTACCACTGCTGAATTTCTCTTTCCACACTCCTTTAGAAAGGAGGGCTCTACCTTCTCTGAACCTGGCTGGTTTTCAGGGCGCCCATAGCCAGCAATAATGGTTCAATGCCAGGGAAAGGAGAAGGTAAATGGGGAGAGGCAGAGCCATGAGATCCAGCCACCCTTCTGCAGAAGGCGGCTGGCTGGCTGCCCTTCTTTTCCGACATTGCAAGGACGAGGCATCACCCTCCTACAAGGGAATCTGCCAAGTTCTGCTGGTGAGACAAGGCACGGGCTGATGATGGGGCTCTCCACGCACACGTGGGTGCTACAGGAAAGACAACCGCCTGTGACTCGGTGACGCAGCAGGAAGCTTTCTGTCTCTGCCCGTCCCGGGCTGAAAGCAGATTAGCTCCCGTACACGCCGGGTCTTAGGGATCCCGGGAGGGAAACGGCCAGTTACCAGTGAGCAAGTTCTGTATCGCTGGGGAAGCCCTTCAGAGCAGGGATCAGGGTTTTTCTCTGCGTGCAGGATGTGGAACAAGAGCCACACCTCCAAGAAATATGTACGTAATAACGTGACCCAGGGTCTGCTCTAGCTCTTGGAACGACACCCTGGCTTCTTACCATCTTTTCCGCTTCCCAGATCCCTCCCTCCCCGCGAAACAAAGGCTTGTCCCAAATAGCAGGGCTTCCATGGACAGGCGTTAGAGCTGTGTGACTCCTTTCCTCCTGGAGGGATTGAGGAGTTCAGTTACCACCGGGTGGGCAGGAACACTGGCTTCTCACAATGCGTTTGGAATAAACTACGGCACAGCATAACCAATCAAAACTGAAACAGGAAATCAAGAGAAAGCAAAAAACCCAACAGAACAAAAAATTTAGAAAATAAGAGTAAATCCACTTCAAATAAACCAGAATTGTAAAAAAACACAAACCTCTACATATTTATATATAGAAAAAATAATTGATAATTAATTTAAAAAGTGGCATGCAAAGAAGATTGTTACATTCTCCTATCATGCATCAGGCCCAATGTCCAAACGGCAAGGTAACCATGACGACAAAAAAGTGCAAGAACTCAGCAACATTACCAAAGGATGCATAGAGAGGCCCACAATGCAACTCAACTCATCTCTGCGAGACCCGGGAACGGGCGGGTCTCGCTCATCTTAAAGATTTCTTGCTTTTTCTGGTTTTTTTTTTTTTTTTTTTTTTAATAATTTTTTTTCTAAGAATGTAAAAATGTGGGTAAAGAAAGTAAAAAAGAAAAAAACCACACCAACCTTCTCGTAGCTCTGAGGGATGTTAAGGGGGTTTGATGCGGAACACAATGACATGAGGAGAAGAGAAAAATAGGGGAAACACAGAGAGAGTAAAAAAAGGCCTTCTCAAGGCTGTCAGCTGCAAATTGATTGTTTTTTTTTCTCTTAACCAAAATAAAAAGAAAGGAAAAAAAATGAAGATAGTAACGACCCTCTTTCCTGCCTTCCTAACTTTCCCCCTCCCATCCAGCTAGGTACCTTTTGTTTAAGAACAACCAAGCTCCGTACAGAGGTCGGACCGTGAGCCATCCTGGTCCAGAATCAGCACCCACCAGAGGTGCCAACCCCAGAAAGGAGTTCCCACTTCTTTAAGTCCATCTGCTCTTTAGAGAAGGGGGAGCGGAACCCGCACCGGGCAGGGAAAACCCGACACAGAGGAGATCCCAAGCTGGAAATCCGCTCCCCCAGCCCGTGCTCCCACCAGCCCCCGCGCCCGGCCCTGCTTGCGCTAACTCCACAATGGGACTGAATAAGGAAAAAGAAATAATTAGAAGAAGAAAAGAAAAGCAAAACAAAACCAAAACATTTCCTTGCAATGTTAAAACTTACAACTCCTATCCCAGGTGTTCTCTAGAGACAAGCATGTTATGGGAGAAACAAGTCAATTGGAAACACAAGAGTGTTCAAGACTCTTTTAAAACAAAAAACGGGAAGAAAAATGTGCATGAACTTTCCCTCCCACCAAAGCAAATTCATTTCAGAAATTTGTTACCTTTCCACGATAATAACACACAAGAAAGAAGGAATTAAACAACATGAAAAACACCCAAACCACAGGCCGAGCTTGCTTAGACGGTGTTTTCTGCACTCTCTCGGCCGGCTAATGCTGGCTTGTTTTGCAGGCAGGCCTCGGGTACACACAGGCTAACTTGGACAGAGAGAGGGCTATCCACCTGGAGCCGACTCCCATCCAGGTGCGGAGACAAGCAACCCACGGTAACAACCTTTGTCTCCTGGGTAGTTTCCGAGTGGCCAGAAAGGTAGAGGAAATTTAGAGGTAAAAGAATAAATCCCCACATTTTTTCCTGTGTTGTGTTTTTTTTTTAAAAAAAAAAAAAGAACCCAAAACATTCCAGCTAAGCTGTCTCCAAAGGGTTTAGCCCTGAATTAGTATCAGATCCAGATTTACATTCCCAAAAGAAGAATTTTGGGGCCCAGGCAACAGGGCAAATTTCAAACGCAATTTTCCAGCTGGCCACAAAAGGCTATTTAAAAATTTAGCTTGGAAACATTAAATTATTAAAAGCCTTCTCTCCATGTGCATGTGATTTAGTGAGCGTGAGACACGAGAGAGAGAGAAAGAGAGAGAGAAAGGAGTGCACACAGGAGCATGGCTCTGCATTCGACAGCAGAGTTAACGTGAGTGTAGGTGGGAGGCGCTTCCTCTGCCGATGGGATGGAAATGGGAACAGTTTGCTGGGATGTAACTTTTCTTTTTTCCTCCCAATGCTATTTTTCTTTTTTAAAAAAAGCGAGAAGGCCCAGCCCTGCTCTCTCATTACCAAAAGGGTTATGCTGTGGAAAGATATTAAACCAAAGCTACATACAAAATATTACAGGTCAGAGAGATTGAAATAAAATAACACAGAAAGTGGAAAGGCTATTGTCCCCCTGGGTTTGAGAACATCGAGGGGGCATCAAGCAGAAGCCCATCCCCCTGTCATCTGTTCCCCGTGCTACATGGGTGAAGGAACCTGTCACTGCGGCAGAGATGCCTGCTGGCTGTCTCCAGCTTTCTGTGAGTCTGTGCCCACGGCCAGCGTTCACGCCCAAGGAACCAGTGACAAATTACTGCTGGCAAAGGGAAAACCAGCTGGGACTTAGGCGAGAAGTGAGAATGCACCCTCCTGTTGCAATCTGGTGAGATCCGGGGGACAGAGAGCTCAGTGGAGGGGGCTGAGAGGGTCCTCCCCTCCTCTCACACCCACACCAGTAGAACTGAAACCTTCCCACTTCTAGAGAGCAGGGATGCTTTGGGAGAAAAGGGAATTACGGCCTCTTTGCAGCCAAAGTTGTTCATTCCCCTCTGGGCTCTGCAGGCTGATGCTGGCAGATTCTTGGGCACGCTACCTTGGGCCACGCTTGCCTTCGCTGCGGGCGACACAGCCTTGTATTGCTGCTCTGCAACTCTGGTGCGGTAGCTGGAGCCACCAGCAACGGTGAGGAAGCGCGGGCGCACCAGGACCCCCCTGCGAGCTCAGCAGCGCACTGTAAGGATCCAACCGCTTAACACCGGTGCTTCCCCTGCGCTCAGGGACAGGATGGAATCACACAGCTGGGGACAAAGGAAGGCCGTGGGGAGGGAGGTATTTGCCAGCGTTGTGAGCCGACGCGCTCCCTACCTCTCACGTAAAGGTTAGCAGGCGAGGAGTAGCGCACTCCGGCGCTGTTGCTGGCGACACATTCGTACTTCCCCTGGTCCGTCTCCTCGCTGCTTTCAATCTGCAGGCCACCTGGGAGGAGAGAAGAAGACCGCAGCAAAGACACGATCATCACCATTTTGTTTTGTTTTTAAGAGAGAGCAACACCATCCATGTTTTGCTTTCTCCTCCCCTTGGGCTAATACACACTGGGACAGTCCCTGGGGCTTCTGGGCTATGAGCTCGGGAAGTACCGAGCCCTCTGCCAGCATCGGCTAATGCCCGTGCTCAGCATCGCGGCTGGACGCAGGCCCAACAGGAAGAGAAAATGTAATACCCCCCGCTACACTAAGTGTTACTCTCTGTACTGAAATGATCAGCAAAAATGGCAACTTTTTGGCTTCTGCAATGCAGGCATTCTGCACCACAACTGATGCAATCAACTTCAATAATCCGTATTACTGCGATCCCCAGAAATCTATCAGAAGGCTGCTGACTCTCCCTTGCTCGATTTGAAGCAGTGGCCATAAAAGTGAAAGGCTTTGTCACCCACTGCCTAGGATCCCTGGAGCAGCTTCATCACCGCTGCCTGTTTTGTGCCTGAACACCTGACTCACGTGAAGCCTACAGGAGGTAAGAGTGAGTGTGAAAAGCACCTTTCTGATAGTGAATATTCCCAAGGGAAAACCCTGTAAATACTGCAACTGGAACTTCAAAATTGCCTGTGTGGTTTACACCAACTGGGCCAAAAGGATTAAGGTTTTTCTTAAACCTGTACATTATTGCAGCCTACAGGAATATACCCAGAGCCCCTACTAAACACTCCTGTAAGCAAACATGCACAGATATGCAGCATGTAACTACATGGAAGAAAATCGCCTCATTTACCTCAGAAGGCTTCATCCCTGCAAAACTCCAGTTAAAATACATACTACATAAATAATTCAACAAACTATCAAATGTTTTATGTATTAGCAGTACATGATTATACTACAGATATGGACAGAGCTCACATGTGGCAAGACTCTTAACTCCCATCTCTGGAAAAAAACCTAAATATGAAAACCCAACAATTCCAGCTCAGCGTAGTATTATTGATAAAATCTTGAGAAAAGTGCAAATGATATCATTGCTAGTTGCAGTTACAGCCTCTTCAGGAAGGAAAAACCAATGTGTTCACACGAGGAGGACACGGAGCTCATGTTCCTCTGTGTGTGCATGGGTGAAAAAGGATGCTGTGTGGGAAGATGTGAGGCTGTGAGAGTATTTGTGACAGGGATGGGGTATGATAGTGTGACTCCTGCCAGCATCCACTGGGCCTCGTAGCTCCCAAAGGCAAAACAGATAGAATTAAAAACCAAAAAAACCCCACCCCAGCCACTAAACCGAACTAAATTAATTTCAAAAGAATCTGTGGGTACTTGAGCATAACAGGAGTTAGAAACCAAATAGACTGAAGCTTCACACTGAGACACCAGCTGAGGATATTTCATACTGAATTACAGCTCGAGCATGCTCTGTCACTGGAAAGCTCCACTTGGGCAGAGAGCTGGTCAGTGAGTTTTCCTAGGAATTTCTGTTAGTTTGGACCAATCTGTGGGTTGCTTCCACTGGTTCCAGACAAGTTTTTTGTGCGGCTCATGAGCACTGCTTGTCTGAGGGTACACAACAGGAGATGAAGCCGCACTGCAGAGCAGGAACAGAACCATGAACTGCAGGCAGGCAGCTTCGCCAGGGGAATAAGGGCTCACCCCTTTCATCTGGACCACTGCAGCTTTGCTAGTGAATGCAACGGTGGAAAACTGTACCGTAGAGATGTCAATGAGTTTTCAGCACTTGTCAGGAGCCAACAGAAACGATGTGTGAAAAAGTAGATCTCACCTACAGCACCTCCTGTTGCTTTTACCAGCAGAGAATTACGGACTTTTACATTTGCCAGTGTAGACAAAACCAAAGCAGGGTCTTCCAAGGGGCACATACCCAATTCCTGCGACTTTCAATGACAGCTTGAGGTCTAGTATCTTTTTGGCTCCATTAAAATGGCGCAGAAGCTACTTACCACAGGTATCTTTCCCAGAAAAACCTAAGGGTAAGAGAGTTGGGAGGAAGGGGAAAGAAGGCTCTGAAGCCAAACAAATGAGTACGCTGAGACGGTAAGTGCTGAAGATCTGACTGAGCAAAGGATTAGAAAACTTTCATCACCATCAGTGGCTCGGGAGCACTTTGCACAATCGAGAGAAGGTTCTAAGTATTTACCAAGCTTTGATAGCATTTAATGCTCAAGATAAACTTCAGTCCTTCACAGTCCTGGAGAGATTAGCTCTTAAAACTCTGCCATAAATCTGAGGCAGCACAGCCTGAGACGTTATTAGAATAACGGTATCGGTATTACGAAGTGCACCCAGCAAACAAAAAAGGACATTATAACCATATATAAAATAAAGACAGGTATAAAAAAGAAATATCCAGAGGTGAAGCAGGACAAGAAAACATAACAACAACAACAAGAATATGTATTGAGCACAGGTCAATGAAACAGGAACTGAGTGGAGAGAAGTGTTTGGAGCGTGGGTGAGTGAGTGAGTTGGGGATATCTTACCTCGGATCGGTGTACCTTCTGCAAAGAAAACAAAGAAAATAGGTGAAAAGACTGTAAAACCCCAAACACCTGGACTGCCTGTGGGAAAAGGACCTGACTCAAGGAAGAGAGTTCCCAGTAGGAAACTTCCTGCTCTACCTCATCTTAAATTACAGGGACAGACTGAGGAGGGTTCAGAGAACTCAAGGTGGGGATGCCCTTTTTAAAGCAGCCCAATTCAGCTGGCTGTTTACAGAGCCTCTATGGCACTTGGCTTGCAAAGTCTTAAGACTGGCTCCATTTTGTTGCTAAGAATGCAAAGAAAGTCTTCAAGCTCTCAGCTAACATTACTGTTTGCTGCTTGCAGAACGTATGATGAACCTGCATTTATCTTCGTCACTCCTGGGGAAAAGGGTTGGCATTATGGCCGTGTTAGCCCAGACAAGGAAAGGGACATCCAGGCACCTTGCATCACATTAAGAGTTGCAGGATTGATCCCACCTTTGCTAGCAAAGTCCCAGTTCCATATTTATTGGCACAGATATGCAAGGAATTCGATGCACATCCTTGTCAGGAGCTTCAGTTATCCTTCAGTGGCTCAGCACAGAGACTGAAGCCAGATGCTCTGCACTAAAGGCAGCCATGCTACCGTACAAGTGAAAAGGCCACCTCGTGCAACTGCTCTGGAAGCCTCCCTAACACCAGTACAGGAGGGGGTTTGCATGGAGAGAGAGGAGTCCTGCTACACTTGCCTGTTGACTGCATCTCCCTTGGGTTATTTTTATTCAAACCCCCTCCAGTTGTCTCTAGTGCCTAACCTGAGTCTTCTGCCTAGGCAGGTCTCACAGATGAGGGGAAGTGACACTGCGGCTGGTGAACCACGCCACCGTCAACGGTAAAATCACTGTCCCCTCGTCTGACCTCCTGAGGTTGCAACCATCTTCCTTTGAAAACACGGCAGGTCCTTTTGCTCACAGTGGCATTCAAAGTTGTCACATAGCTTATCAAAGAAGGGGTTTTAGTTGGTTCGTTTTTACCCCAATCCTGAGAACAGGGCAGATTCCGCAAGTACAAGTTTTGCCTCTTACTAGGGAGAAACGCAAGAGCTTCTCTGCAATGGTAACAATGCCGTCATTCTGCAGCACCTCCCAGCCAGGGCTTGTATAGCACATTACTGATAAATACCAGCCTTACAGTCTCTCCTCTCCCCCAGAGAGGTACAGCAGCATTATTACACCCTCTTTAGAGAAGGGGAAATTGAGGTAGAGGTAAAGCAACTTGCCCAAGGTCACAGAGGCAAGAACAGGAGTCAAAGCCTCTTGTGTGCCAATCTTCTGCCTTAAACGCCAGAAAACCCCTTCCCTCCTTATCCTTCAGCCCTGCTCATCCTTTTTGTGCTGCGGTTCAATCCTCCATTTTCAGGATAGAAGGTAAAAATATATAGATACTGATTACAGTTCAGCTTTATTTTTCAAAGGAAATGAGGGAAGAGAGGTATTACAGTGTTAGGATATTAGATTCTAGTTATACTCAGCTTCTAGTTAAAAGGTTAGGTTATTTGCTAGAGAAAAGTTAGCATCTAGTTAGGGTTAGGAACTAGCTACGGTTAATAAAGCAGGCTGGTTAGCTATCAGGACAAAGGTTGGAGAGACAGCGCTTGAAAGAGAAAGAGGTGGGGGGAGCGTGTACTTGGGCAGATCTCCACACAGGAGACGGCAGGAAGGTTTTAAAAAGCACGCAAGAGAGAGAGAAAGCAGCAAAGGGTTACGGTTCAATTCAGTGGAAATAAAAACAGCCTCTGATACATCCTTCTGTCTCAAAACTGGAATGAAAATCTGCCATCTGTGGCACAAATACGGAACAAGGCTAATGGGAAGAGGGTAGAGGAGGGGAAGAGACCCCAACATCACCCACTGCTATAAAGGTTCTTTGGCCTTGGCTAAGCCTGGCAATTTCCTGCAAAGGTTCACTCTAATTGACCGGAGAGACACGCTGGAAGTGAGAGCTACGTAAGCACAGATACAACAGCAGCCGTTACCTTCTTGTGTCACTGTAGGTTAGTTATTCCCTGTTCCCTCTAAGCATCAGCGTTGCCCCTGGAAGTAGGCTGTCAGCAGCTCTTAGAGACAGACTGCCTTGGAGACAGTGCTCTCGGGGAGCAACGTAAGCCAAGGAATGCCACCTTGGTCCTTCCAGTTCTAACTCTGGCACACTGGACACAGAGGTGAGGAGCAAAACACGTTTTGCAAGATGCTCCTCACCAGGGATGGAGGGGACACAATTTGAATCAAAATGAGATCAAGTAACTTGCAAAGAAGGAACAGCAGTTAGAATGGCGGCAGGGACACAGATGGTAGATTTTCACTATTGGAGTTTCACATCTAACCAGCTTCATGTTCAATATAAAGGCAGCAGGATGGTGCTGGAAAATGATTTGAAATAAATTAATTGTTCTGAAGAACTCTGGCAGGTCCTGTAAGATTTCATACGGAGTGGCGGGGGAGGCACCTGTGTTCACCAGCTGCCCTACCTGTGTCCTTACCTGGTGTCCTAGCAGTGCAAATGCACAAGGCTCACCACTGTCCAGGGCAGAATACAGGCACCAGCTTTGCAGGAAAACTAACGGAGGAGGAACTCACACTGGATGCTGACTTTCTGAGTGAAAAGCTAGTTTTGAGATGCCACTATTCATATTGCCTTCCACAGCCTCCCAGGATCTGTAAATCTGCCTATTTAGGGCAAATTTGGGGGCTGCATGAGCGCAGATGGCCAGCGTAGTGTTTAGCAGCAGAGGCAAAAGGCAACTTAAAGGACTTGGCTCTGGATTATAAAGGACCAAGATGGTGCCAGGCAGAATACCACATGCAGGTGTCCCCCTCTGTCACAAAGGATGGGATCTGCTCTTCCACCATCCCGTCCCCTGAACTTCCCACACAGCAAGCTGCCTACGGATTCTCCAAGCCTTGAAAAACAGGGAGAGGAGGAAAGTCACCATTGCCATGGTAATGACAGAAAACACATCCCCACCTTCTGTCAGGCCACGTGTGACAACATGTGTGCGCTATGCTCCTCTCCCGAAGGCTGGAGGGAGCTTTCTATTCTAAACAAGCAAGCAATCATCAAGGGTCTTCTGCAATTTTAAAATGCCGGATCCTGGCTGACAGCTGCAACCGCTACATCTCTCATAACAAAAGGGGACTTGGCACACGGAGAAGTGTGACGCGAGTTCCGCAGACAGGCTCCTGGCTTCTCAAGGGACAGAGATGATCTGGAGAGGGGGGCTTTTCCTTTGCCCAGCCCTTTCTCATAGCCAATGACCTGTGATTTACAGGTTCAGTTTGAAAATGCTGCACCCCCACCTCTCCCTTCCGAAAATGCCAATAACCCTGTTAGATGTGAAACTCCAGGACCTCCTGCAGGTGTGAACACAATTATCACAGTTCCAGGGTACAAGCTATTGTGTAGTTGGGGAATTCCAGGACAACTGTTGCTAAGTTACAAAAAAAATCTATCCAATGTTAGGAGGTTCATATTCAGGTGTTATCTCTTTATACAGTTATATTAATTAGGATGATTATTATTCTTTTGTAGCCTGCAATACCCCTGCAGAAATTCATTAAGAGGGCAGAATATCCCTACTGAAAGAGTTAGTAGAAGAAATGCATAGCATGCCTCTCAAGAAGCTGTTACAAAGGAATTAGTTTAAAGGGCAAGGGTTACAAATCTGGACATTAGCAGGTTTGGGGTTTTTTGGTTTGGTGTTTTTTTTTTTTTTAATTGAACAAACTTACCAAAGGTCTCTGAATGTTAAAAAAAAAAAGTGAAAAAAAAAGGAAAAAAGTTTGTTATAGCCAGTTATTTAGAAAACACAAGACAACACACAAGACAAAAGGTTTTCGTGTTTCTATGATGCCAGAAGGTGGCTGCAGGCTGCTTCCCGTTATCCCCCTAGGTGGCACGGCTGAGCAAAGGACATTGGCTTCTACCTTTAATGTTCTGAGACTGCTTGCATCAGGGTTAAGCAGTTTCTCTTTACCACCAAGACCACTTAAACGCTTAAGACAACCTGGGTCTTTAAGGCTGAGATGATCATGCATGTCTAAGGGAAGCACGAGCCTAGACCTTTGACTGCCAGTCCAGCTTTTCATTCAGTCAAAACGCCCAAGCACCAAAAGATTTCCAGTTGCTTGGAAAGTTTATCAGGAGATGGAAAGGAGAACAAGAAATACTGGATAGAGCAAACCCTCTATAGTTAATGACATATCACCTGTTCCTCAATTATGCTGAAGACCCATAAAATAATGGGTCCACAAGATGATGTGAATATAATGACCATGGTCTGGGAGGTCCATTTATATTGCCAGCGAAACATTCAGTTTTAATATAAATGAGAACGAAATCTGGCCATGGCTACCCAATTTTGCAAAGCTGTGTATGACATTTCACTTGTACCTTTTAATGAGCCAATCTGCATGTTTGCCACTAACATATATTGATATAAATTCAGTTCTTAACACCCTCCATAATAAAGCAGCATGGCTGCTACCCTGACGACTTCATCTCAGGGCAGAATCTGAGTGACTGTCCTGTCCTGCTGCTCTCTCAGCCTGTCCCAGTCTCCATCAGGGAGCAATGCACAGACAAATCTTCAGAGGCAACACAGTCGCTGGCTTCTGTGCTACATCTGTTAGCACAAAGTGCAGCGATGAAGTTATTTAGTACCAGGGTCATTCCCCCTCCCTGCATTCCTATTCACAGAGGGCTTGTGAAACACCCGGTAGCTGGGTGTTAATTGTTAATGCCCAAGAAGCTGGGCTGGAGTTATACTGATGACCCGTGGGTGAAAGACACTAAAGCTCATTAGCAGTGTCCTGAAGCATCCAATACCCTAACTTGTGCGACTGCCACACCTCTGGCAGCGAAGTTTGTTTTCTGAAAAGATAAATGGATTAAATTAAGCTCTGACTTTAGCAGCATCATCAGCGCTCAAACAGGCATTGCCTTGCACATCACACTTGGGTTACAAATACACACTCGAATCTGCTCTGTCTTGGTCTTAAAACAACTCCTTTCCACTAACTAAAATACTAACACAGTAGAGATGACCCTAATGTTAATATGTTTTGCATTTTCACAGGCCTTTGCATCACAGAACATGCAAGTTTTGAAAGGCCATAAAAGTAGATGAAATAGGGGAAGTCCTGACAGTCCAGGAACCTGCACTCCCTTTCACACAAGCAACAGGTTTCCGCCCCTAAGGACAACAGCATGCTTCACGGTTTCACCAGCTTACTAATTCAAAGCAGCTGTAAATGAGATTAATTCTCAGCAGGTATCTTCTGATTTGTCGGAAAGGCCAAGGGTTCACTCTGAGGCTAACCAGTTCACTGGAATAAAAATGTAGCACTCAGGTGGCTTTAAGGAAAATACCAGATCAAAGCCAGTTAAGGAGTACAAAGGCATTCTAGCAAGATGATAAATGTATTAAAAATAACCTGCCTGTGCATTACTCGCATTTCAGATCATGGTCACAGAGCATGATATAATTCTAGTTTACCTCTCATTATTTATGCTGAGTGATTTTTTTTTTTTATTTGCATTTGCCTCAGCTGTTACGATAAAACAGGGAGGTCAATCTCATCTGTGTTTGTGGGATTCAACAATCCATTCTAATTCAACAAAGCAGTTTAAGTATCTGCTTGTAAGTTTGCTTCACTGAATAAGGATGCATTTATGCAGATATATAAAAGCTACACTGAACTGAAACTATACTGAACTAAAAATCTTTATATAGAATCTTTGCCAAACAAGGGAAGAGAAAAACCAGGCAGTTGCCTTCTCTGATGTTCGGACCCAGCATTACAGTAGTCAGAACAGATATCTTCATGGCCAGCAGAGGTCTGGGCAGAAGTAGCTGGCTGTCACTTGACTGGCTGACTTGTAAAATGTCTAATATGAACAGAGCAACCCCAGTTGCTTCACTGAAGCCTCTGCTTTCCCTTTGCCTACAACAATGCCATTCTTTTGCCAAAAAAGACTCTTGAAAATGCCCCATCTCTCTTGGCCAAAAGAATGTTCTGAGTAGCTGAAGTGACACTTGTGCTTCCTAGGTCCAGCCACACAGACACGTTTTCTCTAGGCTGGGTCAAAGCAGCCAGTCCAAGCAGTATTTGAAAAGGATTATTTCTTATGTTGTTTTTTTGTCAAAAGGTAAAAATTCCAAAGCTTGTTTCATTTTTGCAGCTAACAATGGAAGCGCTTTATCAGTAGCATTCAAAAATAAATACACCCGTGCCCTCCTTGCGCGCGTGCACACACACTCTCACACAGTGAATTGGCAGATTTAACAAGTATAAAAACAGCTCCTGAAACGTGAATATTAAGAAATGTCACATTGACACACACACAAAACAACAAACATAAAACAAACAAAAGAGACAGATGGACAAGCAGATGGGGAAAGACGGAAGACTGACAAGAGCCACGGAGCTGGGGTACATCTGTTGATGGAGATCCACTCCATGGGCACTGCCACTGAACACCAAGGGGTCACTCCAGAATGCTCACAATGGCTCTCCAGCGATGACTGCAGGGACTTGATGCCGGAGAGATGTTGCAAGAGCTGTTCTTCAACACCAGTTCTGAGAGGCTCAAGTTACTCCAACAGGACCATGTTTTGACAGTAAGAGGCTGCCTGAGCTGTGGACCGTATACCAGGGGTGTGTGGCCTTAAAATGCCATGTCTGCTGTAGCGGTTCTCTTTCTTCCTTACCCGGTTCTTGGTCTAAGGAAGAAACCCTCAGGCCCCATCCACTCCCCAGTTTCCTCTGAGCCACAAGGGCACCATTATCCAGTGAACTAGTTCCTGTGTCTCCTGGGTGTGAACCAGCTGCCCTGTTATGATTCCCCTTACGTCAGGGGTTGAAGAGGAAAATACTCCAACCACTCCCTGGGTAAGAACGTGAGTCCCAAAACCAAAGAAAAGCTAATGCCCCAATCCACACCAGTGGAGCCTGTGTCTATCAGCCCTCTCTTCTGCTTCAGAAACCTCTGAGCAGTCTCTTCAAAGCTCTACCTAGGTCTCAATTCCTCCAGTCTCACACAGATGCCTTACCTGATCTCAGTTGTTTTATTCTCCCATTGCTCGCGCTGGGGTCGACAGGCAGGAAATCTTTAAACCAAGTGATCTCTGGGTCTGGGTTCCCGCTGGCCGCACAGAGCATTGTGGCTGTTCGTGTCCGCTCCACCACTTTCAGCTGAGGCCCCATATCAATGTTGGGGAAGCCGGGAGGTAACTGGTCCTCTGGTGGTAGAGAACAAAGGAAGAGTAGTTAAACATGCACTAGGGACCCGGGCAGGTGAAGGAGACATTCACGGAAGAAAGCATCAAGCAGACTTGCTGGCCAGTACTCTGTGCAATGTAGTTTAAAACAAGGCTACAGTAAATGGTCCATAGATGGTTTGTGAGAACACATGATACAATAAAATGTACCAGCTTGTCCATTTTGTGTGACTATTGAAACGTCCCACAAGAAGATTCTAAATTTAAATGCAATCTATTAAAATCCTTTGGGGCATAGGAATAGCAATTTCAAAGTTTCTCCTGGTCTTGCACTGAATCCCTCTGTCAGGTAAGTGACTTGCACTTATTTGTTTTTACAGCAGAAGCTGTGCATACATATGGCAAAGATCCCTGCACTGCAGAGTACAGTCTATATACAGTGACATTTAAAAGGAGCGGTTCATCTTCCCCCTCCAAACCCCATAGTATGAAACAAACTGCACAAGAGAAATAATGAAAGCGACTACGTGAAAAGGCCTGTCAAAGATACAGTGGAAACCAGGAGAGAAAGGAGAGGAAAATATCATCCCGCTGTAGTTACCAGAGGGGACACACATAACAACAGTAAGCCAAGTGCTGTCAGACAGGGTGTGATTTTTAGATTTATTAATTCAGAGTGCTGCTGCCCTAGAAGAGGGACGTGGCATCAGCACCTAGAAGACAGGCTCAACTGAGCTTCTCGCTTCCTCTCAATCTTGCCTTTGCCTTCACTAATGAGGGTGACGAGGGCAATCCTAACTGATGCTGACTAATTTGTGATAACTAATACAAAACCTCAGCGCTTCCCCCATAATCTCTGTCACAACCTCCTAACTCATGTGGAAGAGAGCTTTCTTATGCTGCCTGATACAGCTCAGGAACATGCCATTCTTTTCCCCCAGAACATCAGTCTTTGCGGGAGGGCAGCTTGGAAGGAGGATGCGGGCACCAGGGTGAGACTTTATAGGGACTCTCCATCATTTCAAATGAAGTGTGTTGAGGAATCACAGCCTTGGGAATCTATGGTATTAAACGCATCCCAAAAGCAGGTGAAGGAAACAGAAAGGAAAGAACATAGAGGATTTTAAAAGGTGGGATTTTTAAAAAAGCAACGTACATCACAATCAGTCCCCCACTGAAACGCATGGGAGCTCTCACAGCGGCAGCAGAGATGGGCTGGAAACCCTTGCCTTGGTGGGAAACATCCCTGCCAACTGCAAACAGAAGAGCTCATTTCCTACTGCTGGCACACCACATAACAGAAGCAACGGAGTCAAACCTATGGCTGATCCCAGAGATGGTGGAACAAGAGAGAAACGCGGTGGCCTTGCTATGGTGGCTGCCTTTTCCTGTAGGAGCAAAGCAGAACCGCCAGATCCCAGTACTGCTCTATGCAAGCTCCAAACACACATGATTTGGGTAAGAGCTATTCCACACAGCTGTGCCTCACACTCAACTTCTAAAAACCTATGAAGATCACAAAGGCAGAGCTAAAGGTCTGTGTGCTTCTCTGATACCTGAGGCCAAGGAACTCTTGTCTAATGCTGTTATTAGCAGCACACAGCTACGGCAGAGAAGAAAAGGGTTTAAATGCCTCAATTGTGTGTTTAAAATGTGCATTGTTTCCTTCCTCTGACCACTGTTGGAGAGTTATAAAGGATCTATTGTGACTCACTGGAGAGTGAAATGTATTAACCACACCTCTCCTCATACATAAAAGGAATCTGACCACAAACAAAAACACATAACATTTTATAACTGCTAAAGTAGAATGGATCTCCTGGTATGGACAAACTTACAGTTGTATAAAGGTGTAGTCATTTCAGTGCATCTGAAGCACCCCTAAACCAGGATACTGCATTCTAAATAGAAACATAAACATCTTTAACTAGGGACTGAACCAAACCTTTGAGTTCTCAGTCCACCAGGCTGTGCTTGGGCACTGTAGGAGCCTCCAAACAGCGTGTGCTCTTGCAGATCATGTGTGCCGCAAAACCCTAGCCCCGCCAAGAGTGAGCTCAGGACAGAGGGGCCCTGGGAATTGTTCTGCCTTTGCACAGCTTTCAGCCAGGCTTTTAACGTCTTCTCTTCCCTTCTGCTATTTAACCAGGCGGTGGTGTGTTGTTAAGGAGCCGAGGAGCTGCTGCCGCATTGGCTGCAGATGACATCATTATTGATTACTGCTTTTATCCTGCTCCCTGGTGATGTTACTCCACCTGGCTCAAACCTGCGTCCGTTAATTCCATGAACCAATTAACCCAGAGAGAGAATAGCCCTCTGACTGGCAGGGTGTGTGTGAGTGTGTGTGTGTGTGCATGTGCGTGTGTGTTGGGGGAGGCCTGGTACAACTATTATTACGGAGTGTTTCTAATTAAACAAAAATGTTAATCTTGCAGCACAACGTGCAGAATTCCTCTGAGTTTAATTAAAACAACTGCAACTAGAGGCGTGATCAGATTTGAGGATCAGATCAGCAGAGGAAGCATCTCTGAACATCACATACTGCACTGATTCAAGTGCTCAGATTTCCTTCCTGCCAGGAAAGTGAAACTGCCTTCATCCCCTAACAATTGGATTCCCTGTAATAATGCAATTACAACCTCAACTCAATCCCCACCAGACATGCACACACATGCCCTGTCACCCTCCCCATCCATCCCCAAACACCGGCCCAAACCTGTTACCAAGTAAATAAATAAATAAGGAATGGTTTGGATTCTGAATTCTCGTTCTAAAAGCAGCTCGGGTAACTGCAAGAACAAAAGAACCAAGATGCAAGCTGAAGACACTTCAAGGGCACATCTGGGCAGCTGCCTGCTGTTGAAAATCATGTTAGCTTACACAGGCAAATGTTTTCACATGTTGCGCCTGCCATATTAACAGAGCACCCCAAACACCTCATTCCTACCCAAACTCTGCGTTGTTTAAATTTTGACTGCGTTGTTGAAAGTCCCCCCACCGATGCAAAGCTGGTGAATTACCTCAAGGCCACTGAACAAAGTAGGGTGAGAAAGAATAGGGGAGGAGGGATGGAGGGAGGCAGGGAGAGAAGAGCATGTCAGCGTTCATTTATAATAAATCCTACTGGAGGACATGCTCTGTGCTGGGGGGCACGCCTCGAACCAACCTGGGCGCATGTGCTGACACACACATGGTCACACAGAAAAAGCAAGGGACGCCAGCTACAGCAAAGGGAGACACCGGTGCTCGCTGTCTCCTTGTTGCTCTAGAAGGTGGCAGCTCTGTGTTTAGATAATTAGCTGTGCTGGAAATGAGGATAATAAAGAAAGATAAAGCGGGTGTTGCTGCTGCTCTTTTTCCCGCAGGGTGTGCACAGTTGTTTAATAATTTAGAGGAGAAGGAGGGTGTGAGCACATACAGACGCACTATGTATTGAATGCAGAAAGCCACAATGAGGATGCGATTGAAATGAAGAAGAGGAGGAATTCTTCGTTCTTCTCTGGAGATATGTGACCCAGCTCACAGATACTGGCTGGTCCCTAAGCAGCCAACCACTTCAAGGTGAAAGAACCAAGCGCACAGAGATGAAGCAGCTTGAGTGACATTAGTTTGAAGCGGAATCAACATGAAAATCCAGCACTCCTGAAACTTATTCCTGTTCTTTTCACTTACAGCTGCCCCTCCTCAACAGGTATCCCAGCATTCTGCAACTTGTGAAATTACATCAACAAGATACTTCCATCAATGTGTATATACCCGTGTCTTAGTTAACTGTTATCTCACAGCCAAAGGCAATTTTAATACATGCCAGGAGTCTCAGTGACATGCTCCGCCTGTTGATTCCATGTATTTTGATCTGAAACTTTTGCTATGAAAATAGTAAATAGCATAACAATGTTGTTATTAAAAATTTGCAGGCTTATACACAATAAATACACACTTAGACATTTGTGTTGGACCCCATAACAGAGCAGGTAATACATGGCCATCCCTACGCTAATGTATCCCTCTGTACCCTCCTTATAAAGGCATCTGAGTTAAAATTGCTCTGACATTATTCATAAGCTACAGAACAACTCTGCTTTCAACACGGCCTGATTTTCAGGACACTACAAGAAAAGCAAAACAAGTCAAGTTTGAAGAAAGACTGCTAAGAACTTTTCAAGTGGCAAGGTCACATTTCAGAGGGGCCAGCTTCTGTTTAAGATGTGCTCCTGTGGGACTCGATGCTTTCTGATGAGCATCTAGAACTGCTTTTTGTTTACCTTCTGCTGATCTAAAGCCAACAATTACAAAAAACAACAAAACAGCAGGGATCTTGCTAGAACTTTATACATGCCCACACCAGATGTCCTCTTGGAGCAGGAAATGTGTGAGGAAAATTTCGGGCCAGAATTGTCAGAGAAGAACTCTTCATAAAAATAAATCAACGGGGAATCACTAGAAAAAGAAGTTCTGAACGTCTGTCCATAGCAGCCTGAGTAAAGACGGCATTGGCCAGTATGCAGCGAGTGGTATATCAGGGCACAGTAAATTTTGTTCCATTACATTTAACTGGACCAAGCACTGGGGTATGGGCTCATGTTGCATTTACGACTTGCAAAGGGTAACCTCCACGGAACTCTTATCAGCTTGAACAGAGCAAAGAACTAAGCCAGTCCAGCCCCTGCTTGAAATCCAGCTTGTGCCTCCCAGCAGCAGAGGCAATGCAGACAGCAAGCTGCAGCAAGGCTGTACTCTCAGCTGCTGACTGCATAGGACAATCCTTCGCAGCACAAGAATCTCTGTCTCGGGCTACTAAAGAAGTGGAGGGAAAGTATAATCTGGATACAGGAAGCAATAATAATAAAAAATATGTATGCATTTCCTGGGAGTGTGGAGCGTAGAGAAACTATACCAACTGGGAGCTGGGGTGCCTGTGCCAATTAGCTTCCTTTCTGCCTAAGTTATAATGAAAAATGACAGCAGCTGGAGTCAACAATAACTGGAAAATGCTTCCCAAAACCGCTTTCTTTCCTTTTCTTCAGGCTCTGCAGGAATCAGGTTTGCAGGCACTATGTCTAGCCAGCTGTGGAAAGAACAGCAAGTCTTCACAGCCCTATCAAAACTCAGATCCCTTGAGAAGCTGAGCAGGAAGGACAAACAAGCCAGGAGAGCTGGTGTTAAGAGACTCTGTGTAAGCTGAATGGTGTCCATCTCACAAGTTCTGCTTCTCAGAACCTCCCAAAGGTTTCCTCTCCTGCAGCTTTCTGTTTTTAAGTGGATGCATGTGGATTTCTATCAGGGTCTGATCCAGGAGTAGTCATGAGCAAAAGCTCAAAAGGGGTTTACTCTCAATCCCTTCAGCAGCTGCATCTAGTAGGGAAGAATGTGGTTTTTTTTCTCTTCTGTTCATGAGACTATCTGCACCGGTGTTGAGGAAATCCTGTAACTGTTCATGCATGTGTATAGCATGAAGGTACACACATGAATGTCGAACTGTGATTACAACAGCACAGCCAACAGGCTGATTTACTACAAAGCCCATCCTGCAGAGTTTGTAACAGCTGGGGCCCAGGTTTCCATACTCCACAGTATTCCAAGGTAACAGCTTCTGCAAATGACAGCTCACATTCATCTCCAAGCTGAGGAGCAGCCCCCATCTTTATGCTAAGCATTAGTTCTGAAAGTGAGAGAAGAGAGACGGAAAGGAGGAGGCGGCCTTGCAAGGAAAGATCGAGAAAAGACAAACAGGAGAGTGGGTGAATGCAGAATTGGGAAGGAAAAAGAGGGGAATAAATGCCAGCATGCTAACTTTGTCATTGTGGAGATTAGTGGATTTGTGCTTGGTCCTTTTAACTTTCCCAGCACTTAAAAATGCAGATAAAGAGGAGACAGTCTTTGCTGTGTGAAAGCTAAGGAAAGATTAAGGATGGAGTAACTCCAGCTGAGCAGGAAACGGGAGGGTATGCAATAAAAACTGCTTCCTTGATGCTCTTCAACAACATCTTGGCCCAGGCCTGCAGCTAATTACCATTCCCCCCAGTTTCATGACCAGGGCACCCTAGCTGCTCTTGCACAGTCGGTTAGCAAAGCTACCGAACAAGGGCCTATTAGGCAAACAGAACAGGAGTGCTTGTGAAAGCAGCACAACGCGGGAGCAAAGCACACAGTAATAATGTTCTGGTGGGATCAGTAAAGTGTGTAATTAGTCAGGCAGTGGGGAGATGTAGCTCCTGCTCTGTCATTTCTCTCTCTCTAGCTGACATGTGTATGATGTTGATACCGGAAGGAAGAGCTGCAAAAAGACACGTACAAAGAACCTTGGTCCCAAAGGACAGTCACTGAGCTCAGCTCATCATTTCCCATACACTGCAGCTTTCTTTTGGTGGAGAGTGCCTTAAAAATGCTGTGAGAATCCAGAGGATTTGTGAGGGCACCAGCTAGAGGACAACCTTCTCTCTTGCCACTGCTTGTACTTAAATTCAAGGGGTAGAAATTTTGAATATGACTGCAGGGGCACTTCTCCCAAACTGTCACAGCTCCCAAGGAATATATGGGAACAACTGTGAAGAATAAGGCTCCCAGCCCTCTGGGATAACCTCAGCTAGGCATGCTCTTGTCATAAAGCGCTGTTCCAAACTCCTGACAGATACATCCCACCATGTACTGCTAACAGAAGGTTAAATGCCATGCCAGGCAAAGGAGCTACACAGAGATTTAAGTGCACCTACATAAATCTGTCAGGCATGACTGGACCATGGGCTTGCATGCACAAAGGCAGCCAGCGTCTTGACAACACAGAGCCTTCCAGGTGGGCAGCAGAAGGAATATTCCCTGCTACAAGGGGAGGTCAAGGGCTTTGCCATGTGCCCTTTATGTCTGGTCTTCATTTACTGCTGTACGTTGGGGATTTGCACACTAATTTCGCTCTGCACTATTAAGGATGTGCTCACTGTCTGTTCAAACAAAAAGATTTAGGACGTTCTTGGAGAGAACACTGAAATTGCTGAAGAAAAGGCAACTGTCATACAGGCAGAGCTACCACTTGGCCTTACAAGGACCACACACTGCCTGGAGCACCTAAAACTGTTGTAAGCCACGCTCATTGCAGAAATGATGGCTCTTACTGCAAGTACCCCTATTCAAAAGCCTATGACTTTTCTATAGCACCTACTGCTGATGGCTTCATCAATAGCTGATGCTCCCAAGCTAAACTCCCTTCAGGAGCTCTCAGGCAGTTATCCACCACACCCTTTCTGCCAGGATCACTTGCTTTGCCCTGTGGTTTGAATAGAGAACACCACACATCTTTTCCCCTAAAATAGGTCAGTTTTAGCAAGCAGCTTAGCTTAGTGTTTCACATAGCAATTTTACAGATCTCCGGGGTAGTAACAGTAAACATCCAGAGGCATCCACAGCAATAACATATTGTTCCCTCTCCCACATCAAGTTCAGGGAGCAGATTTCAAACAGATGACATGAAGGAGGCATCCATGTAAACATCCTCTATGGTGGGGACAAATGAAAAAAAAGAACCAGAACAAAATGGAGAGGGGAACTGTTTCCTTGGAGAGCGCATGGAGCAAAGGACCTCTGGAAAGAGGGAAGATGCCCAGAAAGCAAAATAGGTATCCTGCATAAGGGAAGAGGCTGGCATTACTGCCAACTACATGAAAGCCCATGCAGATGCATAATCATCTTAACCTCAGCCCATTAAGCGATTACTCAATGAACAAAGTTTTCTTGGGTGGCTGGATGAACAATGCCACATTTCTAAGGAGAATGATGGGGAGCTGCTCATAAACCTGGGGAAGGAATTTTTACTGGGAGGGAGGGAAGATCAGAATCATAGGATAATTCAGGTTGGAAGGAACCTGGGCACATCATCCAGTCAAACCTCCTAAAGTAGTCCAGTTTTAGCTTTGTTTCTTACATAGCAATTTTACGACTCTCTGGGAGAATAACAGCAAACAGATCTGACAGGTCAAAACAAACCAAAAAAAGGAGGACTTCATGCCTTGGCCACATCTGAAGGAAGGGAGAAGCTGAAGGGTCCCTTCTCCCCTGTAACACAGATGCATGGCAGGCAGGCATGCTCTTTACCTCGGAGGACGGTGAGCTTGGCATGGACGGTGACCTCTCCATGGGGGTTTTGAGCAACACACTCATAGATGTTCTCATCCCGGGGAGTCCGGAGGGGTTGGATCCTCAAAACAGCACCTGCACTTTCATCAAATTCAATTGTCTGGGGAATAAAGAGAGACACACACATAGTAAGTATCCTTGGCTTGCAAGTAAAAGGTTCATTCCTGCTTCTGAAGAAGGCATCAGCATATATACAAGCATGCATACTCACAAATACGCTTCAGCAGCTGCCCCACAATACGCTACACATAACCAACGTGGTCAACTTGTCTCTCCACTGACGTCAAGGTGCCAGAGAACTGTCCCATGCTAAACCCTGTCCTTGACCACTGACCCACTGAAACTGCTACATATATCTCAAACGCTCTGAAAGAATGAGCCATGGTGATGGGGTTGGGGGGAGTGGGTGTTCAGGGTACAACTGTGATGAAGGAGCAGAAAATGGACCAAGTGAAAACAAAATAAAAATGAACCCCTGCCTTGTTCCTCTATCTGCATGGGCAGCTGACACCACAAAGCTCTTCTCAGCGCACAGCTGCGTGGCAGGGCTGAGTCCCACAGCAAATTCCACAGGATGACCTCCTGGTCCTTGTTCCTCCACTCTCATTTCTATCTCACCAATACCAATTGCTTGGGTCTGGCTGCCAGCAACTGTAATGGTTACTCCAGGCTGTCCCAGGGTTAAAATAATGAGCCATGGATGGGTAATGAAAGGTGCATGTACAGAGCTGAAGAAGCACCAGCTTAGTTGGTACTTACTTTGTTTCTTAGGGAAGGAAGAAGACAGCTATATATTATATCCCAGGAGGGGAAAAAAAACAACAAAACAAAAGAAAAACTCAAATAATGTAAGTGAGCCAAATTCTCTCTGGCTTTGGAACAAATCCAGCTGTTGACATGGCCAAGAGCTTGCATTTCACTCCTGCTGCTGTTAAAACTCATCCCCTTCCAAACGCCCCTTATTATCGTGTCTGAGAACGGCCAACGAAGAGCGCTAGCTGCTTTCTGTCAGTCTCTCTCTCTTTACACATACACATATTTCAAGGACATATTTTACCTCAAACCTCTGAGAGTTCACTTTCTTCCCTTTCTTGTTCCAGGTGACCCGTGGCTTTGGGTCCCCAGTCGCTTGGCATACGAAGGAGGCCACCCCTCCCGACACACCAATTTGGTCCACAGGCTTTTTAATGAACACAGGGGGACCTTTAGGAAAAAAAGAAATGTCATCATTGGCAAAAGGAAAGACAAACTCTAATAAACACTGTTTGTAATTAATAGTAGCATTATCACTGCTATTCTCTAACAACCCCAGATGGAATTAAACCTCTTGGCCTTTTGGGAATGAAGTCTTTACCTCTATTTTACATACGAAGAAGCTACAGCACAAAATAATTAAGAGCCTGATCCTACCAAGAAATTGCAATATGATGGTGTTGCAAAGCCTCTCTTAAAAAGTGGATTTTTTAACTCTCTTGCACAGGTGAAATTGCCCTTGCAAAACCCATCTAATGATCATCACCAAAGGCTGACAGAGCTGAAAACAACATCTAGAAACACTGAATTGCCCTCCCCATACCCAAGCAGATGACCAAAACACCGAGGAATGGGGGAGATTTATGGGAACATAGCGCTAAAAGGTGGGAGAAGGACCATGAAATAAACGGAGCACATGAGATCCTGAGGATGATGGTGTGAAACAGGCTGATGCCAGTGGCTTTAGGGTGTGAAACCTCCTTGGCTCGTAGTACACCTCTGTTTTTAGCTGCAAATCTTTACCCTGACCCTCACTGGTACACTTACACAGCAACAGGCACGCCATGCTTTGGAACAGGCAAGTTGATAGGATACAGCCCAACAAACGACAGTCATGATCATTTCAAAACAATCCGTTTGTCAAGACCAAGAGCATGGCAGCCAAGTCTGCCGTCTGCTCCTGCAGTTCCCCCCTCCCCTCTTCTCCCCCTTCTCATCTGAGAAACATCTGAGAAGAACATGGAATTCATGCTGCTGAAGGAAGAAGCCAAAAGCTCCTCAGAATTCCTCTCATAACCAGATGCTTAAAGGTGCAGTGATGCCTGAACAAACACACTCAGAGTCTGGGGCTGCATTTTAGCCAAACCTCATGCAACAGAACAACACTTGAGCTCGCAGCACCTCTCCCTCACCCCCTGGCACTGATTGCCAGGCATGTCTGACTGCCTTCAAGAGCACCTCTGCAAGGAGGGAAGAGGATGCTGGGATGGGCTTTCTGACCAAGGAAGGTGTCAAGGGCCTCCTCATGAGAGGAAGACGAGGCCAGGAGCGTTCACACAGAGCCCATATTGCCTCTAACCTCAGGGAATCCTCCTTCTGTGCTCTAACCTGTTTTCCCTGCACAGTTTTCTCTCATGTAGTTAGCTTAAAATTTATTGAAATATTTAAATCACAAGGCCACAGCTGTGTTCAAATAAAATCACTCAGATCATAAAGTTTCCGTCTGTTATTCTTGAGAAACGTAGACCACATGACTCTGAAATGTGTGTTTTATACGTACATACTCAAAGTCTATAAAATAAGATGTAAACAGCCTACCAAAGAGCTTAAGAGGAGGGCAAATGGTAGCTAGAGAGACATCTCCAGGGTCTTTTAGGGGTCGAAAGACAAAACGAAGCATTCTTCCCTTTCCCTGCCTGGTGTGGCCAGCAGTATATAAATAAAAGCCACTGAGCAAGCTCATGTGATGCAATCAAGCATTTGTTTCCATGCTGGAGGTAAATACAATTTGCTGGAGCTGTTTACATCCCGCCGAATGCTGTGTGTACAAAGCATCAGATTTATAAATATCCAAATCTATATTTAGAGGTCAGAGTCGTCTTTGCAATGTTACAGCTAAAGGTTATCAAGCAAGTCCCACTGGAGGTACTGGCACCAGGGAATCTGTCTTCCACCTGAGGAAGGTAAAACCAAAACTTTGCTTCAGGCTAAAATATAAATGCTCACTCTGCCCACAACCCGACCTCCTTCCTCTCGCCTCAGTTCAATATGTGAAGAGCTTGCAGAAGTCAGTTCTGAAGGTACAGCCAAAAACATCCAGGGATTTTAAGAACACTTTATTCATTTCCTAAAATAAAAGCTCCTAATAATCCTTAACGTCACATATACATTTAAATGGGTGCAAGCAGTACGATGAGAGCAGAGCTAAGGAGAAAAATAAGGTTCTATATCTGTCCTGAAGAAAGGGACGGTGCTCCAAAAAATAGTGTGAGCCTGGATTCATTGCTCAGCATCCTCTTCTGGGGACCTCTGTTGACCCAGAGTGTGGTAACGGGGAAGGTGAGTTGCTCTGCGAACACTGCTTTCCAGAGCTCACTGTGATGTTGAACTGCCTACGACAAACTCACTCTGAGACAGAGACACACGAAACCAAACAAAAATCCCTATCAAACAATCCATTAGATTTTGCTACTCACTTGGAAAATCAATGAAAATCAAAGCTAAATTGTTGATTTTAAAATTGCCCAAGCCTCTGAGCTCCAGACTTTGATTCTCCCCCCCTCCGCCAAATCACCCGTTGCGCTCTCCACCTATGCGTCCTAGTCACTGCGGCACTCGGCGCTTCTGCCCACGCCAGTCGCAGAGCCACCCTCTCCCCTCCGGGAACGAGAAAGGCAGCGCTATCGCAGGCGAGGTGGTGATGATACAAAGCTGAAGCAAATTCCTACATGCTGCGTAGGACTGCCACAGCTCTGCCGTGCCAGGTCTGGCTTGCAGTGAAACATGCAGTTAGAATTCAGTCTCCAGCTCTGCAAATTGCTTTGAAAGGCTCCAAAAGCAGGAACAAGGTGCAGTGCGAAAGTGAAACACTATCAGCCCACTCAGAGGGGCTTACGTGCTTCCCCTCATTTGTCAAGATTGCAGGACCTCCGTTTTAAATAAAAAAACAAAAATCAGAGACAGGCATTTTCCAGATGACATATTTGCAATCCAGGAGATTTTATATCACTTCACCAATCTTCCCCCATGGAGAGCTGAGAACAAGTCAGTCTTGGAAAGACTGAGTTTGAGTTCCACCTAGGTCCAGTTGTCACAAGAGATAGTTCTTTTTCCTCTTTCTCCGCTTGGAACGTAGCAGAACCTGTTTTTTTGCAGTATCAAAACAGCAATGGAAAAACCTGGAGCTTAAAAGAATTTTCCTACTATGAGAGGTTTCCTGCTGGGTTTGGGTCTCCGGAGAGGAGGTTGAAAAGACCGGATGGCTGCTGTGTACCTGCGATTCTTCTCTACAGCTTAATGGAAAGCCATCAAGTCAAACTGAGCCCTTCACTCCTGCCCAACGCCTACGCACTTCCCAAAAGCAACAGCCAGGGCAAGTGACACACTGGATAGTTGCCACAGACTGTAAGGAAGAGACACATGTTCACCATCCATCTCGTGCTCTGTAACTGTGTCCGCAAAGACCATCAGCACGCACACGGTCTGCCCTCTGACCTAACCACTGCCACCCCTTCCAGCCAGCTCTGCTCCCGCCCTGCGTCCCCGACTGCTGGCAAGGGCAGCTGATGGGACCATGCGCTCACCTCCCGGTCACCCCTACGCGGACACAACCTCCAGCTGGCTTCACCTTCCAAAGCACAGGCCTAGAGAAACATGGGCGGTGCCAGCATCTGTTCAGAAGGGTAATGGCCCACATTTGCTGCTGGGATTTCGTGAATTCTAACGCAGACTTTGAGAAGAAGCTGCGAGGTGATACAGGTGGGGTCTCCTACTCATCCCCGAGGCACATGCACTACAGGAGCACGGTAAGACATCAGCCCACGTACAAGGGCTGCACACCAAGGCAGCTTTCCTCACAGAAGAGGAAAATGCTGCTGCCTCACCTCTCCTTCCTTCCTTCTTTCATGTGACACCAAAGCAGAAAAAGTTCTTCAAACGCAGTCATGTAAAAAAAAAAAAAACCACCAACATCTCCCTGCTAATGATACAGAGACGACAAAACAGTCTGGAAGCTTTGCAGCAAGGAAGCTTGAAAGATGTAGGAGTGGGGAGAAGGAGGGGACATCTCACCCTTTAAACCCGAATGCCCCTCAGGAACCGCTGCCATGGTGAATGGCGGGTGATGGACGAGGAACGAGGGAGACAGGCTGGCCACCATATGCCTGTCTGAAACATCAAAACCCAAGGACAGAGAAAGGGATCGAGAACTCAGAGGTGGTTTGAGGGGTGGGAGAGAGGCAAGAGCACAAACAGGCTTAACGTATCTGAGCTGACAGCCGAAGGGGAGCTGGTGCGGCGAGGAGAAAAAGGAAAAGCACAGTTATGAACCTGCACCATGGATCCTCCTCCCTTGCCTCCCGTAAGCCTGGTCCCCAGACTGAGCCGGCCGCCCCTCCTGCCAGCACTGTGAGTGGGTTTATGGAGGGACAAGGAGGGAATGCATTTAAGCCTCACAGACCACACCACTGGGTAGGAGCAGCTTTCTTCACTCTACCCCAGTGTGCTCCAGCCATAAAACAGGAGAGACAGCCTGAAAAGCTGAGGGGAAAACTCACACCGGCCCAGCTAAAGGCAGTCGAATGAAGTCCTGGTGGTGCAGAGGGCTGTGTAAAACCAGTACGGCAGCTGCCAGTCCCCTTCCCAGCTCTCCGGGTAGTTTCAGGGAAGGCTGACCAGAGTTAGCCCAAATGGGCGTAAGGAGAGGGGCAGGTCATGGTGGGGACATACTGACTCCCCTGGGCCTGAGACAAAATTGATTCTCAAAGCATTTTGTGTCAGCCTGACAGATCAATACCCCAACACCGTCCCAGCCACCCGCAGCCAAAACGCTCTGGTGCTGGCTCAGGGGATTGTCCACTATGGACAATTTGGGAAACGTATGGAATGGGCCAACAAGAGCAGACTGAAGACAGCCCCCTGCCCCTCCAGCCTGGGCTGCAGGAGCACACACATATGGCCAGAACCTGCCCTACACCATGAAGCTCTTGAGGTAAAGCCCTCAGTACTGACAGGCGTGGGATCAGCCGGCGGCACGCAGCCCTCCACCTTTCTGCCATGAGGGAAGAGAAGACCCCACACACTTTGCTGCCAAAATGGCTGGGAGACCCAACTCTGACTGAAATTTCTCCTCCCTCCTGAGCTACAGCCTGACAGCTTTGGGGCAGGTCCAAGGCAGAAAGCTGCTCCTACAGGGAGAGGGACAAGATGTCTGCCGTGTCCCCTTCCACCCACTCCCCACAGGGGAGGCCGGGAGGCACCACCACCATAGTAACAGGCCCATCTCACCCCACAGGCACCAAAGCAAAGGCCAGAGGATGGTCCCTGGCCACATTACTGTACTATTTGCCCCAGCCTTGGGAGGGAAGGGGCAGTGTGTGTGTAAGCTGTCCCTCCACCCTGCAGGCTCTCCCTGAGGGGGCTGCAGAGATGCGCCTCCATATCTCTGCTTCCTCCTGACCTTCCCAGCACTCTCCCCGCATCTCCAGCCCCACAGCAAGGACCCAGTGCTGATTTTAGCTGCCAAAATTCACCTCTCTGCTTAACCCCTCGCTTCTGCAGCCTCCTCCTGCCACCCCCAGGAAAGCACCTCAACAATGGACCACAAATAAAGACAAACCACTTATTCTTTCGTCTGGCCCCAGCACAGAGAGCAGCGTGAGCCTGGCTGAAAGGGCCCCTCGCCCACAGTGGCAACAATCCATGGAGACAAAAGAAAGCTAGCTGCGAAACGCATATTTTAAAAGGTTTTGCTTCCATTTTTGGTGGTTGTGCTCCCCGCTGTCAGCGCTCTGGTGGAGGCCCACGCGCCGGTGCCGCTGACCCACGGCGCTGGCACACGAGGAGCCGGTTTTCGGCTCCTCCTTCACCGGTGAAGAAACACTCATTATTGCCACCCTGGGGAACGGAGAGGGCTTTCCACTGTACCTGAGACTCGCCACAGAAACTAAAGCAAAAGCAAGAATATAGCAGGCAGGCCATTTTCTTGCCATTTGGCTGGCTTATCGTAGCCTTCCTAAATGCATACTGCAGCCATCATGTTGCTCACTGTTCCCAGTTGACCTTCCACAAACGGCCCCGTGGTGTTGAGCCCGACATTTCCCCGTGGAGTTGCCCACCATGAGAGCATGCCCACGCTACAAGAGAGATTCAGGGCACGTTAGCCAATGACAACCTGTATCCTAGCTCAAAAATACTGAACGGATCAAAATGTACCCTTTTTTGTGCATATATATATACACACACACACACACACATATGCACCTCTATCTTTCCAGAACAAAAGTAAAAGATGAGTCCGTTAAGCCACTCATGGTCAATGGTATTTCACTGTAAGCATTAGCACATCCCAATCCGCTCTTCCAGGCTCCAGATGATTCCCATAATCGGGATTCAGATCTCTGGCTCTGACGCAAATTCGGCTGACCTTGGGTACTCGCCCTTCCCCGCACCTCAGTCTGCCACATGTAGCGCGGAGGTGACAATCCTCATTTCTCACACCTGCCTGCCTGCCTGTCTTGGTCTAGACACTACAAGCAATTTGGAGCAAAGGATGGTCTCAGAACAAATCTGTCCAGCACTCAATACCCCAGGTGGTATTGCACACAACTACAGCCTCTAAATACTGTAATACAAAAAGAAAATAACCACAAAAAAGTCACTAGAGACAGGACTCTCGGACCTTCTTCCACATGTACTTCTTGGTTGGAGAAGATAAAAACCAAAAGCCAGACAAAAGCTTTGCAATCTCTCAACAACCAGGTCCTGTTAGCTTGAACGGGGACATCTCTCTTCGTTATTTCTCACCCCTTGCTAACTTCTAGAACAACAAGGAAGGAATCTGACAGCATTCTCACTGAGATGCAAAGGGTTAAACCCCCCTACTCTTCGTCCTCCTCCCCCTCCCCTTTGGTTTTTGGGCTGAAACTTTCTGCTGATCTAGTGAAACTCCATCCCTGTTTTCCACAGCTGCTGACAGGCTCACAAGCGGAGAAGGAGCACAAGGTACTCCCCGAACTACAGCCCTGGGTGGTAGAGCTTTCATCTCCCCTCCTAAAAACCTCTCCGAGAATGTGAGATCGGGGTCCGGCCACGCACTGAGCGTTTGGTTGCTGGTTTAGGAAACGCGTTTTACACGCACGTGCTGCTGCGGTCTGCCTGCACGCAGCAGACGCAAGCCCTGCACTTGAGGGATCGGGCTGGGAGCGTGGAGCAGCTGGGGCCGGCGGAGCAGAGGAACAGCTCTGTCACACCAGTGAGTTGGGGAGCCAGAGGGGAGCAGAGGGTAGAAAGGCTGGGAAAATGAGTGGGGATAAGGAGAGAAGAGATCAACAGGGAAAATGCAAAAGAACTGGAGCAAGATGGAGAGGAGGGAGGTGTTCAGAGACAGCAAGGAAGTGAAGATTAGATAGAGGAGACGAACCACGGAGCAGATGAAAACAAGAGAGAGCAGCCAAATTTGAGACAGATGGAGAGTGGGGAGCAAGAATGCGATGTTTGGAATGGGTACGTATTTCAAAGCAGCGGCATTAGGGAGCGGGGGAGCTTGCAAGAGAGGTAGAGGCAAGAAAGATGGCTCCATAATTTACATTTTTCTTCGTGAGAGGTGTGAGAGCTGCAAACTGGTAGCAGGACTGATGCAGGCTGTGGGGAGAGTCTCTGTGGAGATACTCAACGAGATTGAAAACACCCCTTGGAGAGGTCCTGCAGAGAGACTGGTCCCCTTGAAATCCACGGGTTTACTGACATATTTTGCACTTTTTTTCCAAGGGCTGTTTCTCAGTGCCTCACAAATAAAATTAAAATGAGGATTTTCTGACA
Organism: Phaethon aethereus; assembly: GCF_964289735.1. Taxonomy (NCBI): domain Eukaryota; kingdom Metazoa; phylum Chordata; class Aves; order Phaethontiformes; family Phaethontidae; genus Phaethon; species Phaethon aethereus. The sequence continues at coordinate 3,432,304 of NC_138602.1, forward strand.
GAACAAACAAACAGAGAGTGAATTATATTCCATTTCCCCGTCAATAACTTCTCCCCAACCCAGTCGTCTTATCATCATAAAAAGTCCATTAAGCAGTAATTGGGGAGGCAGCAGAACGCAGGGCTGGTCCATGAAACAGAAGCACGCTCGGTCCCCAACTGGCCTTTTCGGGGAAGGCAGACAGGATAATTATAGGCTTCAGACAGAGACTTCCTCTTACTGTCAGCAGCTCTTGGCTCCCTTCAGGGAGATGGGACTGGCAAGGTTGGGGAAAGGAGGGTAAAAAAAGATCGAGGACCTTTTTTTAGAAGTGAAATACTTCCACCTTGCTATTCCCCTGCTGCTGATCCAACAAGCCCTTACTTGACTCAGAAAAGCTGGGCTATATGCAGGTGAATGCAGGCTTTTCCCCTGTTGGGACACGGAGGAATGTCACTTGTAAGACTACCCCTCTCCTTTCTTGCAAGGCCCCAGAGAAGGGAGGACAGCAGTGAAGGATGCAACCCAGCACAGGATTTAACACAGCAGAAAACAGGTGAGAAAGATCAAGAATTCATTTCATACACCTTTACTACGCTGGCTGTCCAACAACCCCAACATCTGCTCCGTTCTGATGCCTGCCTGTGCTGCCAGCTCCCACCTTTCCCCTCAGCCAGGATGAGGCAGCAGACCCTTCATAGCCAGCACCATGCAAGCTGTTCTTACCATGAGGCTTGTAATTTTGAGGATCTGGCACATACACACAGCCTTCAGGCTCCTATTTGCAAAGCACTCAGATACAGACCCTTTGGAAGAAGAGGTACGAGCCTGCAGCCATGGAGGCAGGATGAGACTGAGGCTACCAAAGATCTATTCCTAGTTCTGTCACCCAAGGTGAGAAAAACCACGTTATCCTCCCCGCTGGAGGGGAAGCGTAATCCTTCCTTCTGGTCTATTTAAATTGCTAGTTTTTGGGGATGGGACTGTGCCTTATCGCATGGGAACAGCAGCTAGTACAAAGTCATCCAGTTTCAGCAGGACTTCTCCAGGCTACCATCGTACATCCGTATGTATGGAAAGGAGCCACCTCTCTCCATAGCACAAGGGGTATTTGTCACTGCCACAGATAGTCCCAGCCCCAGTGACCCTGATACAGCCAAGGAAAACATCCTTCCAACTGTGATTTATGCGAATGTACAGGGCACACTGTAACGATACACATACACAGGATGCAAACTGCTCTACAGGACAGAGAGCTGTCCCTCTTCTACAGGGAGTGGGATGGTATTCTGGACCACCTTCCTCCTTCCCTCCCTAACACAGGAAAACTGGCTATCTGGTGCCTCATGCCACATAGCGTGCACACCCCAGAAACTACCCATCCTGTGAGAGCTGTGGCATGGTGGAAGCTTAGAGCACTGCACGGGCTTCACCTTAATGAATAAGAAATAGGGGATTAACACTGGGGGTGAAGGGATCTGTATTTTGGCAGTAAAGGACAGCAAACGTGGCAGGCAGCTAGTGCTGCCAGAGTCCCATCAGAGCACGACTCTGCACATAAGGCAAGAAAGGATGGAAAAGAGGCAACACTTAGCAGTGTACGAAGTATGTGCACAAGGGAATGTGATCTAGAAGATAAAAGACTGAGTTTGCTTTTCAGTGCATTCTGTGGCCCCGCTCCACAAATAGCCTCCTCCCGTGCCTCAGTTTCCCCACCTCCCCTCTCTTACCTGTTCAGCTGAAGAGCTTCAGGTGTACCAACCACTTCTCTCCCTGCTTACTGCCTGCGCCCAGCACAGAGCAGTTCTGCCCTCCCTCCCTGGTGCAAACCAAACTGACGGGCAAGGGAGCAAGAAGGTAGTAATGCAGATGGACCTCTGGCCAGGATTCCCATTCACGTTCTGGCACTACAACAGAATGCCAGGAGGAAAGTTGCTCCCTCTGACCAGCAAGAGCTGAAGCAGACAAGCAGTGCTGGCATGGAAGATGGCAGCCTTGGGATCAGCATGCACAGGAGCACATGCAGCCTCAGCAACGTGGCCAGTCAGGACCCTGGGGGTACATAAGTGCTTTCAATCAACCTTAACAACATCTCGTTTCGTCTTTGTCCACAAGTCCTATCACACAGCGTAACAACCCAGAGCAGAGCAAGAGCAAGAAACCCCCGGACCTATCCTGGCAACTTAATGAGGGCCCTTTGTCCATCAAGTGTCATGACAGCAATCCCAGATTGTTTGCAATCAGAAGCTTAAGGCAGGGACCTATCTCTCCCCTTGCCATGTTGTTAGGACAGCTTCTACTCCATCCATGTCATCGATATTGGCAACCCGGAGAAGCTCAATTCACCCCCTGCCTAGAAAAGACACAGCTAGAAAGGACTTGCTCTTCGCCCAACTTGCACTGCTCTGTTTGAGTCACTAAAGGATCAGAGTCCATGGGGGATACCAGAACATGAAAAACCACCTCCTATGGGACAAGCCTGAAATAAGAAAAAGCTTAACGAGCAAGGATCCCAACTCCCGGGGCCATGCCATCTTAATACAGCCCAGCAGAGGTCCCGAGCCACTGAAAAGTGACAGCAGACTCAGCAGCAATGGGGAAAACAAACTGCTACAAGCTTCTGCATCTCACGGCCTTTCAGAGAAAGCGCAGTGCTAGGAGCCCTAAGGATGTGATTGGGGACATCAGTTCGGACCCTCGGTTTAGCGATATGACAAAGACCTTTGCAAAATGTACCCACACAGCTAGGTCCCCACTGGCAGGTCAGAAGGGAGTGCAGCAAATGAATGATCCCAATCACGATTTGCTAACTAATACATGCACGGAGGGATCATTTGGGGATGAAAAGCACACCAGATACATAAAATACCACCTGATAAAACTCTGCTTTTACTCCTGTAAATAAAAGCTACATTACTTCCACTTACTAGCTGTTGTCTGCTGCTTGCTTTCAGGCTCCCTGGTCTACTGGAAAAGGGCAAGGTACAATTCCTAGAGCACAGAATTTTGGGTATTTTCAAAAGCTTGTTACATCAGTCCTATCCAACCTCTGGTAAGAGACTCCAGCCCACATTTTCCATGGGACAAAAGGAGATTCTGAGTATATAAGCTTGAAAAACCTTACCCTGGATCTTAACAGTATATTATGAGCTTGAACTGCTCGTCTATTGGGACTGGGATGTCAAGGGAGCTTAAGATGGGAGATCTTGAAAACAAGAAACCAAAACCTAATAAAGCCATGACTAATGGATGAACACAACCTTTAACAATCATGAACTTCGACTCCTACCACACGAGTCATTTCAATTTCTGTCTCTGAACCACAATACTCATCATTCAGATTTGCAGTGGGCACATCAACACGAAAAAAGAAAAAAGGGAGAATCCAACAACAGTGCTGAGAACTGCCAGTACTGGGAACCTAACAAATTCAGTTTTGGGATAACTAGAGATTCAGTGAGCTCGAAAAAACGTGCAACACATGAGTGAGAGAGAAATGGAAACATGGAAAAGCAGCAGCAAGGACCCCTTAAATTCTTCTGTCAAAGACAGTGATTGAGGAAGGTGAGCTTTTTTTCTGTTCATGTTTGATGCCTGCAAGAGGTGCAGGGAAGGCTTCTTATCAGAAGGCTGTAATATAGCCCCTCCAGGCACCAGGGCAGAAGATGTCGCCTTCTTTCAGGTGAAGGCAGTCCCTCAAGTGGCAGCTACTGGAATTAACCACAATTAGCAGGTCTTAAAAGGAAAGGGGAGTATCATAGCATTCATAAAGAGAAAAAAAAAACCACACAGAGAAAGCCCTCAAAACCAAACGGATCCTGCCCATACAGATAAACAAAGAAAAACTAGAGCCGAAGGATCTTCCTGGCTCACGGAGTGATCTCATGAGAGCCAGTCTCAAGGTGATCTTTAATAGCTGAACTGAAAAAAACCCTACACCGTCTTTTTTGAAATTCATTCAAACAAATCAAAGTCCAGGCTAAAGATTTGTAAGTGTCGGCACTCTTAACAGCATGCTCAGACTAATTTATGAATAAACCCACAAATTCTAAGGGAGGTGAGGGAGGAAGAGGACATAGTCAAATTAATTTGACTTTATTAATTAAAAAAACCACCAAGTTTCATCACCCTACCACTCTTTAGAGGTTGTGTGAGAGTGGGGGGGGAGCTATGCTCATTAATTATGCAGAAAATGCAAAACTATCATCCTCTGAATGAGTTTAAAATAAGGAGAAACCCTTTCAGAATGGGGAGAAATTACTCCCCAAGGCAGCTGAAATTTCTCTTGCAACTTCAAAGGACAATAAATTATTCAAATTGCTCGCGCCACTCCACACGCTCTCTCACTCTCTCCCCTTCTCAATTTTATGCTCCTGAGTCAATTAAAGGTTTGGAGGACTCAGAGAAACTTTGTAGAATGCTAAACCAGTTGCAGCTCCTTCTGTTTATTTTTTTCTTTTTTAAAGTTTTGCTTTTCCTCTTGGCCTCAAAAGGAAACAGAAATGATTTTGTGCATTAGAGCTGAAACTAGTGGGACTGGTTTTAACCAAGCCTGCATGAAACAGCAATGTTTCATGTCTGCAACAAGTAAGATGGGACATGCAAAAAATTCTCTACGCAACGATACTGTGGAAACAGGTCAATCCTTATTCCTTCATGTCAACTGTTCAAATCATTCATTGCAATATCCCCTTTCAAAATCTTAGCAGTAGACGCCCAAAGTATATTTATAATGCTCTGTCCTGGCAACCTTCAGGTCTAGGTTAGCTGCGATCTCTTCCATAGTCACGCTGTTATCTGCTGTGCCCTTGGACGGAGCAGGTGGCTCTCCTGCCAAACTGTAACATGACTATTTAGTGTTTGCAGTATGAGAACCCCAAACCAAGACTGAGACTAATTACACCGCACAACAACACGGCGAGAGAAGTCCTCGCTCAAAAAAGCAAATCTAGACAAGCAAAAAGCAGGAACAAAGGTTGAGAAAGCGCATTCACGGAGCGAGAACGCTCCTGACTTGTGATCCACTACCCAGCCTGCAGCCTGTACGATGGTTAGCTCCTCCACATGCAGCAGATGGCATAAAACGTGACTGTTTTCATGAACTTTAACAACCCCCGAAAAATTAAAGGCAGCTGCAATGCAGGGAACATCACAGCTCTCTAAGGTGGGAACTGGGACCAATTATGTTGCAAAAGAACATCCTTGACTGGAGGGGAGAGTGGCATAGAGTAAATAAAACTGTTCTTTGGAGATTGTGTCTCACAGGCCAGCTCGAGCCCAGATTCCATCCCACGCACACTGAAGAACGACATTCCTCTGGTCGGGCATCCTTGAAAAACACTCTGCTTTGCCTTCTAAGAATAATATTGGGCTTGCCAGGCCACAAAAAGGATGGGAATATCCTCGTAGATTCCCTTTAGTGACCCAGGACATTCATATCTAATTGATCTTGAAAAGACACAACCACACAGACCTTGCCAGACAGATGAAAAGCTGATGTGACCCAGGCTCTTGGTGAGATACCAGAAAGATCCTGTCCTTCCTGGCACCACGTGCAAGAACTGTCTGGTGAAAAGCACACCCAAAGGGGAAAGTCACAAAGAAATAAGTATTGGCTTCTTGGTAAATCCGGACACAGAGTAAAAGCCCTCGTTTTGGCATCCAGGTATGGTGAAGACACGTTTTCTCCATCACAAACACTATGTAGATGACATTTTCACACAAGCTGCTTGTTTACACAACAAACAGATGCTCTTTTCCCCTAACTTAGCCATCTAATGAAGCTGAGCAGCAAGAACCTCTGGTTGGGAAAAGATCCTTTACCAGGAGACACCCATGACTGGGTCCCAAACACCCATGGCTGCTGCTGTCCCCAGGTGCTCTTCAGCAGAGATTAATCCAATAAGCACTCGCAGTGTGGGGCACAGCTGAGACCTGGGAGATGACAGCCCCCCTGCGCCCAAGAAAGCTCTTTCAAAAGGTGATTTATTTCCTCTCCTGCTCCTACAGAAGACACAAACTTTTCAATTTGAGTTATCTTAAAATAAAAAAAAATAAAAAAAAAATACATCACTCGATCCAGGCAGGCAAGGTTTAATTTAATCAGGCACTTAAGGTGACACAGAAGCTTAATTTGGTGTCCTTGAGTGGGATGACAACTAGTCGAGAACCCTTAGCAACCACAGGCTGGATCGCAGCTGGCAGACAGAGAAGGCAACAAAGGAAAGGGCAATTCAGAAACAAGGACAGCAAGGTGTCTCCTTGCCTGCGAAAGCAACCGGTGCATGGGGAACGCAAGCTGCAAGTGGATCCGGGGAAGGGACTCGGGGATCTCTGCCTTCTGGGCGGATGCAATTCAGATGCTGCCTCCTCTTGCACACCATTAGACTCTACTCATTTAAGGAACAACGTACAACACCAAGTAGAAACTCCACCACCTGCCAACCAACCACACAACCTCCTATACGTCCCCACCTTAACTTCTACCCCTCCTGCCTGCACCCACCAAGGGGAAAAAGTCTTTCTGCAGCATCGCCCTGGCTCCTCAGCCCCCAGCAGGTACACTGTCGTGTACCAGAATTGCTTGTGGGGCAATTCAGCCTCACCACATTTTGACACCTTCCTTTTTCCCCAGCCAATGCTGTTGCCTTGTCACAAATCAGTCTCAAACACTTATAAATGGAGCGGCTTTCTCTCACAGTGGAGAAGGATTCACTTCCCACTGATGTCGTCTTAACACGTCTATCAAGTCCTAAGATCGAGCCTCCTTGATTTTTACCATCTTATCTGACAGCTGCTGTCTTGGCCAACAACAGATCAAAGCGAGGAACTCCGGAGCTAAAAGCTGTGAGCTCTGCTGCAGAGGCTAATCCTCGGTGGATAACAGCACACGAGGGACCAGCCAGAGGAGACGAGTCAGATACACCTGTAAGTCGCCGTGATCTGGATCTCAGCGTGAGGAGCCATGCAGCCACCCACCAGCTCATACATCTCGCGGCACGGAGCACACATGTTCCATGCGCCTTTTCTCATTGTACCGGCTCCCAAAACGCAGGACCTCAGGCGCTTTGTCAGCCCGAACATGGACCTACATGAGCTCCTCTCCCAACCCACCACACATGTTTTCCCTCCTCTCCGCAAGCCCCCCACGCGTGGTGCAACCCTCGCTGCCATCTGCCGCCAGCCTCCACGGATGCATGGCAGCTCCTGGAGCGCAGGAGCCCCCCACACACATGCGCCCGGCATGAATTACTGGGTTCTGCAAATTAACGATGGAGCAAGGGCAATTAAAAGGGAAGAAAGCCAGGGTAATGCATCATAAAAGGGATTTTATTCTTTTATTTTTTCAATTGCAATTTAGATTTAATTATTTATGGTAATACTTCAGAGTGTGCTAGTAAGCGTCCTATAACGTGATTTATAAAAGGAAGGAAACCTAAGTAATAAGTAATGTTCGCTACTGCATCTGCTATCAAATCTTTGCTGGGGCGGAGAGAGCCACACACCAGCCTTCTGTGTATGCAAAGTACCAATTAGCAAAGCACTATTGTAAAACGCAAAGGTTTAATCAATGGGAAAAATCCACTTGAAAACAGCGAGCATGCTGATTTCAGTTATAAAAATTACCACATTTCCATACAGTAAGTGGCTTTTTATCTGCAACTGAGGAGCACTTAAAAGCGGGCGCGTCGTTCCTTCGGGTAGCACGGGAGGGCAGGAGTACCTGACCACTGCCCTAAGCCCCCGTCAAAGGCAGCTGCGCTCTGCATGGCATGCGCAGGAAAACATCCCATCCGGCTACAGCCAGCAAAGCGAGACTGATTTTGCGTACGCACAGAATGAGACGTTTTAAGGTGCCCACTGCAGAGATTTTATGACTCGGGCTGGGGGCATGACCGGGAAACAGCAAGGCTTGGTTCTGTGCCCAGGTACATCAGCAATTTGGGAAACTATTTCCCTCCCCGGACCCTTATCCAGACCTCTTTTGCCTGTGCTGTCTGGTTTCTATCAGCTCTACGGGGCACCAGACCTGCCTCTTTGGCTGTGCAGCACGTTGGGGTGCAGCTCTTGGGGAAGGCCTCCCCTGACTCACTGCAGTAATGCCATTTAACGTTACTCGTACAACCAGATGAACCCTTAATAAAATGATAGTGTGTTCCATTTAATGACAGGCCATTGAAAATAACCATGGAGTTAGCAATTTCCAGTTCTGTGGCTGCCCTTGACCATAGAGAAGAGACAAAGAAAGTGTCCATATGCAATTGAAGAAAAAGAGAAGAAACAGGTCTGCCTTATACCTTTCAATTATTGTCCTCTTCAGCTTCACAAGGAAGAACAGCAGGCAGAAAGCAGTGTGGTGCTTTGGTTCTTTAATTTAAATAGCAGTTTCCTTTAAATAGAATGTTCCTGCCATAGAAAGATTTAAATCACTGACTGAGATCAATTAGCCTAGGAAACAAGGGAAGGATTTTAATGGTCCTTTGATCGCAGAGGCCACAGCGTCTCCAGCGCTGCACTGGAAGAGGAGGCAGGTTCAAGCTTTCAGCCCCATGCTCTGCTGCAAGGGGAGCCATTCCCCCGCGAAGCGGGGAAGACGGTGCCCTCCAAGAGCCAACGTCCCAGGGCTTTCCTACCTGTGATGTGGGCTTCCCACCGCGGCAGGGGCACCAGCCCGGCGCTGCTGGCACCGCCCGCCCTGGGGGCTGCAAGACCTTGCCAGCAGCCCCTCTGGTGAATTAGGGCAGGAAATCGGGTCAGCGTCATGGCAAGCGCCAGCCAAATGGATGCCGGCCAAGGGATTACGCGAGAGGCAGTGTGACAGAGCCCAGGGCCATCCGATGGGAGAGGACATAGTCGGAACAGAGTGACAGCTCCCCACACAGTCTCTGCAGTTGTGACAGACAAAGCTGCTTGCTGTGCGCACGCCTCGGTGGCGAGCACTGCAGACCGGCTCGGATGCTGTGGACTGGCCCGGCACAGGCCAGACCTCGCCAGGCAGAATTCAACAGCCCCTCCGAACCCAGGAGCTACCAACTCCTCATCACCAGGCAGACAGCAACAGCCGCAGAGCAACCCAAACAACTGGCACATAACGGGGAGCATCCCCAGGGGCAAACAGCTCAGGGAGGTGCTGGCATGCTCTACAGCTTAGGAGAAGGAACAACGCCCGGCCCAACTCCATCTGCACACCAAGCAGGTAAGGGCAGCCCCGCCTCAGACTCCGAGTCCTGCAACCTGCAAAGTTCCAGTACGTACATCTGTGAGCAGCAAGAGGAAAAAAAAGCACAAAACCTCACAGTTCAGGATCCAAGGACACTGCAGAGCTACAGGAGCGAGAAACTCGGCTGCTAGCAGCAAGGTGTCTGCTGAGCACTGACAGATTTCAGCAGGGCTTGGGCTACGCAACGGCTGCCTTCTGCGTCTGATCAGCATCAGCCCTTCCTGAGGGCACATTTCCACCAAAAGTGCTTTGTAGCACTCAGACAGCATGTGGGATCTCCCAGTTCTGCTGGAATCTCTGAGCAAATCTCACCCTGCAGAAGACAGGGACAGACAAGATGCTGGTTTCTTCCCAGGAAAACCAAATCCACAGAAAAAGTGAAGTCACACAGCCATGATTTTGAGAAGCCCTGATTCTGCAGAATGCCCACTCCCAGCAGTGAGCACACAGGGCTTGGTGTACACTTAAGAAAAAAAGGACCCCAGTTTTCACAGGCACTCAGACATCACAGTAGATGAATCAGGGCTTTGCTCATACAGAGAGGCACTTGCACACACATGAACTCTCCATCCGCACCTGCAAAGCTGCACTGTGGGCCTTGGAAACAAGAGGACAAAGTGATTTGGCCAGGAGTGTTACATCAAACCAGTGGCAGGAATGGGACCCTGGAGCCCCAATACTGGATGTTCCACCGTAATCGTCCCCTCCTCTCCTGATTCTACTGCACAAAGAGCCAGGAACGGAGATTTCTGCTTGCAGTCTCCTGCTTTTGCAGAAGCCAACGCAGGCAGCAGCCTACCTGCCACCAGTGCCCACATTCGCAAGCCAACAAGGTCACCCTGAGTCCAGGTGGAACACAGCAGCTAGCTTTAACCATCTACCCTGGGTGCTCATAAAGAACCTACAAAAGTGTTGGCTGCAACATCCAAGTAGGACCCTGGATAAATACTTGGGCAAAAGGCTCGTGCCAGCTTGGCCTTGCTGCCAAACACTGCACTATTCCTGCTACTCAAGACAGGCAGCTCAAACTGAAGCTTGGGTACGTCTTTATGAACACCAGCGGCACCATCTGAGGTACAGATTGACCCACAGCTACACACCAGAAAAATGGTCCTGTAGTGAACCTCCCGGAGCCCGGCTCACTTCCCGGGCTTATTAAACAAAAAAGAACAAAAGAAGACATTATCTTTCTGCACATGAATGTGTCTCCCTGCAAAAGAGGGCCTAAGAATGAACGGAACAAAATTCAGGAGAGAGGCAAGGGCAAATATATCCTCATTCGTCTACTGCAGAGAAGAGAAAAAGCACCGTTCAAAAAAATCTCCCAGCAACAAAAGGCCGAGGATCCATTCAATCCCCAGTGACCGCGTCATTTTAATAAACCCTGATAACGAAGCGATTACGCTAAAAGCTGTGAAGGGCTACACTGACCAGAGCAGCCCTCTCACCAGCTTCAAGCAGCTTTGCTGGGGAGGAAAAAAAGTCACAATTCAATCAGCTTGGAAGAGTCTATTCCCCACTGATCCCGAGTGATCAGCCTTCATGTCGAAGGAACATTACATTCAAGTCGCTGAAGATTTTCACTTTTTTTTTTTCTTCCCCTTTTCATTTTTTAAAGCAAGAATTGAAAGGCAGCAAAGATAAAAACTGTGTTAAACTGGAACTGGCTCACTCAGGGGAAGATGAAACATAATACTCTTTCTTTGGATGCTTTTTTGAATCCAGCCCCAGCGAGTAACATGACAACGGTCACTAGTGTCTGACAGATGCCTGAAAGGCAAGAGCAGGAGAGGACAATCTGGGCGAGCTGGGTGGAGATGGGGCCAGAGGAAGGGGGAGGAAGGCTCTGGCAAGAGCTGTCAGGCAGTTCCCTCCCCTTCTCTCCAGCTCTTTGGCAGCCTTAGGGGCAAGCCGAGATTCAAAGCAGGCTGCCCTGTAACGTCCCTCTAAGGCAGGACTGGGAACAACAGGAAGGCACTGGTGAAAAGCTAAATATGCTGGAAAATTAAGAGACATGATCAGGTACTGAGCACTTCGTTAATGCTACAAAGGTGGGGATGTGTTTGCTGGCTCTAAGCACTAGAGCCTGCTCGTGCTGTCCTTCTCCAGGGGAGGTGAAGCATGGGTGGAAAAAAGGGGCAGGGAACAGCAGAGTCACTTACTTTCAGCTACGCAGCCCATCAGCAGCACAGAGAGGAGGTTCACGAGGGAGACCAGCGAAGACATCCCAGGGCTGGGAAGGATCCTCATTCTCTGCCACAGCCTTCAGCCCCAGCCGGGACGGCTCCGGGTCAGCAGGACTCACAGTGTCTCCCCAGCGTTGTCAGCACCTGCAGATGCACAAATGCGAAGGGGAGAGCTCTTAGAGGGAGGAACGAGGGCAGCCGACATCGCAGAGAGAGAGGGCAGCCAAGCAGAGCCCAGAGAGGCAGCGGGGTCCTGAGAAAGCGATTGTGGTGCACAGGAGGCCAGGCAGCCCTTCGCCTTGATGCCACGAAGGACTTGGCCAGCTCCATCGCCACGCGGACTGGTGGGGGCACGAGGCCAGCCTGCTCCAGCCTCCCCGCCTCGGCAGGCAACGGCGAATTGCCGTGCACGCACTCACACAAAGGGAGGGAATGGCGCAAGAAAGAGAAGCGTCATCAGGAGGCACCAACGGTGCAGAGCCCGTGTTTAAAGTTTAACACCCGTTGGCTTCTCTCCCCTCCCCAACACGGGAGAAAAGCAGCACTGGCCAAGCAGCACACGAGCAATGAAGTGTGAAGGGATCTGACCCGACAGGGCCCAGGGACCCCCTTAAAGGGCGATTTTTCCAGAAAAGCGCAGGGCGGAGGAAGAAAAACTGAAACCTCACACATGAAAAACCCAGAAAGGAAATAAAAAATATCCCCTGCAAGAGGCAAGATGAAGCAGGAGGTGTCCTCTCTGTGTCCCCTTCTGTCTGCTGAGGATACGTGCTGTTGGGGAGGGATTTCCTTCCCGCCCGGGCAGGCTCTGCGCAGCGCAGCCCTCACCCCAACGCAGCAAGCCTGAGCCCCAGCCCTGGAAACAGCGTGGGCGTCCCAGAGCCCACGCAAGGCAAACGCACGCTGATGAGCCTCCCAGGCTCTTACCAGGGCTGGGATTACAGCAGCTTTTATACATGTCTGACAGTCCCTACCCCGCTCAGTGCCTCAGTTTCCCCACCTGCAACACATGGAACCGTGTTACTGAGGTAATACAAAACTGGAAGAGAAAAAGCCTGAAGCAGGGGGTACCACAGTTGATCCTGATGGACCAAAAGGCACAGCAAGCAAACATAACCTCCAAAGGATGCAGGAGAGATCTTCTCCTGACCGCTTCTGTCCTGGACATGGCAGAGCATGGCTGCAGGACAGCACCGGCATATTAGCACGGCTGCGACAGGGCAAGCTCAGCACCAGCCTGCTCCCCTTGTCCTGCCGGCACATTTCCATGGAGACAACTCCTGGCTCCGAACGGAGCTGCCTGCCTACAGCTTTATCCTGATCCCTTTGCAAAGCTGGAATGGCATTAAGGGAGCTGTATTCTTAGCAACTACCCCAGTCCTGTGTGTCAATACTGGTAAACGCTTCCTTCAGTGACAGAGGCAAGCTTTGCCCCAGAAGGGCTGAAAATAGAGTGAAAACTGCAGCCACAACCTTCTCGTAGGGTCGGCAGCTAAGAGGTTCCTCCATCAGACAGACTCTGAGCACCAGAATAATGGGCCAGAGGTGTGTGAAGGATGCTCTCAGATCTGTACAGATTCCTTTCTGCTATCAGTTACCCCAATTAAAAATCAAAAACGGGGTTTATCACCCTTTGGAGAAAAGCCAGGTAGGAGATACTGTACAGCAATCAAAGGCTTTAGAAGGACTAAGGGGATAGTGAGGTTGCTTAAGCTTTCTGATACACATCAGGGTGTGAGACCATCGGGACAGGCGGTGTAAAGGGGCATTTTAATCTTTTTCTGTCCCATTAACTCTCCAAGGCTGAACTGTACAGAATTAAAAGAAAAGCCAGGATAAACAAGAAGTCCTCATATGTACTCGGCCCTAAAGAGAAATTTTTCAGAGAGAAGCTTTGGACTTGCACTTTGAGGATTACAAAGCCTCTGCTGTGTGCTCTGTGCTGGTCTAGATCCATCGCGCTTCAGAGCTGGCTTGTGGAAACCAAGCATAAATACTGATACCCTCACAAAAAAGAGAAAAATTCTCAATTGTACCACTGGGAATCTCTTAAAATGTTTGCTCTAGATGCTTTTAGAGAAACACACAGAGGCTCCAACCAGACTTAACGTGGGGTTCGCAGGGTTCCAGGGCACAGAACAACGTGTTGGGGTTTCTTTTGTCATTGTCAGAGGCGAGCAGAGACCAGGAACATTATCAATAGCTGCGATGGTAACTGTTAATTAAACTGGGGATGTGGTCTCAATGCCAGCACAACAAATGGAACAGAGTTGCTGTTTGCTTGCGCTCCCTTCTCTGTGCTTCAGCTCCTAGTTCCCACCAGCGAGGCTGGAGGGGGAGGGGGCAGGAGTTGAAGAGAGCAAGCATCCTCCAAACCATTTCAGTTCTTTACATTAAGCAAAAAAACCCCTAGGCCTAGCTCAGCCATCATTTCAGAAACTCTTGTTTTTCTTTATCAGAGCAATATCCCCCCGCCTACTCCTGCAGTCCCAGTAAATGTCACCAAACATCTCCTTGAGCCTCGTCTGCTCTCCAAATGTGGCACCAGCGACCTTCCACAGCTCAGAGCAGCCAAGAGGCTGCACCGCCCCGTGCAGCATACCCCCAAAGTCCCCCCGATGATGGAGCTGAACGCAGGCATGTCAGGGAAATGTTCCACCTCCTCTGAAGAGAGGAGCCTGGCATCTCTGCTCTCCCACATCTAGCACAGCTTTTCGTGCCATATAATGGGCTCCGATAGAGAAGGTCTGGTAAAGGGGATATAGCAACTGCTCCAAGATCAGAGAAGGAGATGCCAGAGGGTGACACTTCCGCTCCGGTGCTAATGTGCTTCCCAAGCCCTTCACGGAGACAGAAAGTACTGGCAGAGATATTAGGACACGTCAACTTCAATCCAGCACCTCATCCTTTAGAGCAGGTACATCACTGGCCGTCTCCCCCTGGACATGGGATTTTCAGAGCAGCAAGATGTGCACCCAACCTGGCTCCCCTGTGGATATCAAGGAGAGACTGGGACAGGAGTTTGCTCTGCTGTTCTGGTTAGCACCTTGGCAGTAGGGAGAGCGGAAACAAACTCTTATCCACTGCACGATTCCTCCCTACAACGCTGAACAAGCAACACTTGGAAACCCAGCCACCATGCAACAAGGTTCTCCTGCCCTCCCCCCGGTGCCGAATTCAAGTGGGAAATGCTTTGACGAATGCTCAAATCACCAGGGCTCCATCACCCATCCTCTCCCTTCCTTCGCATGTGCACAGCTTACCTTGCCTATGCTCTCTGAAGCAGGTTTGCATCACTCCTCTTGCCTGTCTGCTGAGCATCCAGCCAAGCTCCTGGCACCATACACGTAAACATAATGGCAGTTTTCCTGCGCTGCTCCACAGACCTGCAAAGCCTCACTAAATTCTCTGGCACAGGATCCCCTGCAACACAAGTAAACCACCTAATAGACCTCAATCCTTGCTAAAGAATGCAATTAAGTGAAGCCATGGCCCCTAGTGGGGTCAGATTTGTGCTAGATACGGTCACATTTCAGGACTAAGATTAATTCTTACAGTAAAAGAGCTCCTGTAAGGCATTCATTCTTGTGCACTGCTTGATCTGTAGCTCTAAGTTAGGTACATGTGTGCATCTTGTAAGCGCTGGGCACAGAGTCTTGAAGAGTGTTATTAAAAACAATACAACTGAGGAGCGGTCGCAAGCAGCAGCCTCCCGTTGTGGCTCCTCCAGCCAGTACAGACCTAGGGATCTCCAAGGACCCAAGGGTGCTAGGCACAAAGGGTAAAATGCTCCAAAGCACCTACATTTCTGAAGAGCTTAAGTTCCATTGAGAGTCAAAGGGACTTAACCTAAGCTGCTAAGATGCTTTTGAAGATTTTCCTCCCAGTAACTCCCATTTCAGAGGGTGCTGGGCATCTAACTCCCTTAAGCTACTTTGGGTATCCAAGGGGATACAGGAGGAGGGGACTTCATCTACAGACCAGTTCGGCTCGCTTGGTTCCTGCTGCTTAAAGAAGGAGCCTGTGGGAAATACTGCTAAAAACAAGTGTCTGCACAGCTACAGAGATTGGGATGGGTCAGAGCTATGCAGGTATTTTGCCATTTGTTACTTTTTCTCGGCCCCCATGGAGCCAGCAACTGAAACGTTTGCTCTGCATTTAAAAAAAATCCAGGAGAGAGGGATCACGCCTTCACTTCAGATTCATTAGACTACAACAACTTGAAAAAAAAAAATCACAAAAATGCATTTAGGCTTCTCTTCTGTTTCACCTGTACGCAAAAAGGAGAAGGGCGATTTTACAGAAATCCTTTGCAAAAAGTTCCGCACAGATCTAGCGGATGATTAAACATCTTCATTTTCAGTAGCTGCTGCGGGAGAATTATTCCCATTAGACATATCAATCGAAGCAAACACCTTGCAGGCAGAGGGCTGCACTGAGGTCTCTTTTCCTTCCAGCAGCACCAGCTTAGTTTGTGCTGCGTATTAACAAAGGTCAGTGGGTCACTTCATTTCCTCCCAGCAACCTCTTTAAAGAAAGAAAGAAAAGCTTTTAGCACAACCACTAGCTCATTTGTCACCTCCCCTGGGTGGGGAGAGATGAAATTTAAATTCCGCCACCCCACATTTCTATCTTGCTCCTATCTAACACCCTGCCCTCGGCAAACCCAGCCCCACCAGGGCTGGGATGGGGATGCCAGCACTGGTGGCTTGTGTGATGTGGGCAGCTGCCTGCTGGGACCTGGCCCAGGACCCCACCACGGGACCTTCCCTGTGGGTGCCGGGGAGCGAGGAGATGCCAACATGCAGTGCTGTCCCTGTAAGCCCGTGTGGCCCATGCCTCCACACTCAGGTTGCTTCGCTGGCAAGTGTTAGCCCCTGTTCCTGGGGAAACAGAGCATGAAGACATGAGCTTCAAAGTATGTGTTTCTGACACTCATTTCCCCCTCACCCACTAACATGCTGACCAGCTAAACCATATTTAATAGGAGGGGAGAGACCGCAGCCATCGCAGTTCTTTGTCAGGCACTTGAAAGCCAGTGTCGGGGCAGAGAGGGAGATGCTTGCTGATGCCTCTGCTCAACCTCAAATCTTGGTCAGAGATGGGAGAGCCCCCAGGGAAGCTCACCCAGGGAGCTGGGTCTGCACCCAACAGCCTCGTTGCTGCTGCTCACAGGGTTAGCTCAGAGGAGAGAAAAAACAAAACAAACCTGCCAGCCACAAAAGCAAAATGCTACAAGTCCCCGTGAGACCCAGTGCCAGAACCATGCACATCCTTCCCCCCACAACAAGGAGACTCCTCACGCTCTGCAGACCTCCCCATGCCCGCTGAATCACACTCACTGGGCCAGCAAAGCCCCCAAAATGGCTTTGCCTTCTAAGCCACTTCAGCTCAGCAAAGACGCCCTGGGTATGTGGGAGCCTGTTGCTGCTCAGGGGACCAGTCTCTGCTGGGGCACATGGGACTGCCTCCTCTCTCCACGGGACCCATCTTCCCCACAGCGCTTCAATACACCTTCCTAAACCAAATACAAGCCCCATCCACCAGCAAAGCTCACCTCAAGACTACCCGGCGGCTCTAGATGCCCAGCTCCAAGGGCTGTGCAGAGAGATGCATGGTCCTGCCCAAAAAATGAGGTGTCGGAGTGTTACCAAGACAGCCCCTTCCCCTCCGAAGCTGCCGGACGCAGTTCCCCCTCTACACTCGAACGCAACTCCCCAACCCACTTCAAAATGCTGGCCATAGTCTTGGCAAACACAATTCCAGCAGCCAGCAGAGATCCTTCAGAGCTAAGCATGACTGTTTATCTATCAGGGAGTTACTTAGATCTTAAAAAAAATATTTACAAGAAAGAGGCAGAGTATTATCTTCCATCGGGAAACAAACACAGATGGAGAAAAAAGAGCTTTGATCAGGACTGTCTTGGTCCTATACGCTGCTTTTCATCCCCAGATCTCCAAATGCTTTAATAAGACAGCATTATCCCTTTTTACAATGTGGGAAACCAGTGGAAACTGCACACCAAGACAGTGCTCTGAGCATGAAGTCATACTGCCCCTCGCTGTGCTCGCACTCATACACGCACACGCTCTCTTTTTCTTTCTTCCTGCGGCATTTCAGATCCTTCCATGCATGCAAAGTGCCCGGCACTGTCCCCAGGCAACAGGCATGAGGGGCATTTTGGGGTGTAGCAGTGTGGGTGTTGCAAGAGATGCTACTCCCTGCCCGGGGACACGATGGCATGGCGAGGGTTAAGCCCTGGTCACCGCAGGAGAAATGAGAGAGGAGAGCTCTGAGTCGGGTTCCAGTCATCAGGAGAAATTAATTTCCCCCCCACGTTCCCCGCAGGGACAGCTCTGACAAGCGGTGACGTGTCTGCGGCGGCCGGGCAGTGTTCAGCAGGTGCAGCGCAGCACGGACGGGGCAGAGGGGACATCGCCGCAGCCAGAGGCAACCGGCAGCGAGGGAGGAGGAGGAAGAGGAGGAAGAAGCTCAGCTCCCCTGGCCAGGCTGCACCCCTGTTAAGCCCGAGCCCACCCACGCTGTAGGGTGCTGTGGCTGCAGCCCTGGGAGGGCCCCGAGGGACCACCCCTGCTGCAGTGAAGGCAGAGCAGAAAGCCTGTGCCGGCAGCAGCATCGCCAGCGAGAGGGAGGCAATGCTGGAGCACCAGAAATCCCAGCAGCATCCTCCTGGGCACGGCACAGAGCTGCAGACGTGGCTTCTCCTCTGCCTCTGTGCACGCAGGGCAGGAGCTGGGCTCTCCTCTGGGATGCACAAAGGCGCAGCCTCCCACTAAGGGAGGGAAGAATCTGACCCAGGATGATGTTCCCCTATGCCCCAACCCCTTCCCCTCGCTCACACACAAACACACCGTCCTTCAGCATTTACCAACAACCCATCGCAGACCTCCGCTGAGCGCCTGGCAGCATCAGCGACCGTCGACAACTACATTTCCTTGTGGTTCAGGGTAATACTTTGCGTTTCTTTTTTCGGGCCTTGGAGCTTTATTTATTTATTTAGGAAGTCATTCATCATTAGCCCCAGCTTAGCTGCCTGACAGACTGGGAGTTCCTTGGGGCACAGACTGCATCTCATCTCCGCGCTCGCCACGCGCACGCCGACAGCACTGGGTAAATAATCGTCCGTCAGCCTCATCTCACAGCATCCTCAGCACAGCGCGCCAGCCAGCCTCCGCAAGGGGAATAAACATGATCTGTGAGAAAATAAGGCTAGAGAGAAAATCACCAACATCCCCCTCCCAAAGCACCCGCACCCCAAGCCTGGGAGCCGGGCAGATGGGTGACACCGGGATATTGCAATGTGCTCGAAGACCAGCGGGGAAGCACAGGTTAGCAAAGGAGCACACACTCGGCACCAAAACGCTTTGGCCTTTGGGACACTAGGTACACTGCCAGCTAACACGACATAGGATTTAAAAAAACCACTAAGATCTTTTCTTCCTTTGTCACAAACGTTTTCAGCAGGTAGGGATTCCTGAATAAGTCTAAAGAAAAGGAATATATGCCCACTTCTGACCTACAGCAAATGCACCAGGCTGCAGTTCCTGCATACACACACCATTCCTCACAAGGGACGTGACATTGTTCATAGCCATGTTGGTCACTAGCAACCTGCAGGTCTGTGTCCCTTTACATAAGTCCTTGCTCCGAAATTCTTGTGCTGGTAGGAGCGCTAACATCTCTCCCCATCACAGCCGTCCCTTCCCCGACCTGGGCAAAGTGGCCATAATCATCATGGACCTTTTCTAAATCAGAGGTATCAACCACCACTCAAACAAAGCAGAGGGAAAAGGAAAAGGAAAAGGAAAAGGAAAAGGAAAAGGAAAAGGAAAAGGAAAAGGAAAAGGAAAAGGAAAAGGAAAAGGAAAAGGAAAAGGAAAAGGAAAAGGAAAAGGAAAAG
Source organism: Phaethon aethereus (assembly GCF_964289735.1). Taxonomy (NCBI): domain Eukaryota; kingdom Metazoa; phylum Chordata; class Aves; order Phaethontiformes; family Phaethontidae; genus Phaethon; species Phaethon aethereus. The sequence goes on from NC_138602.1 coordinate 3,451,610, forward strand.
GAAAAGGAAAAGGAAAAGGAAAAAAACTCAACAAAGAGTCCCACCAAACAATAGCCACCACCATTCTGAGCAAAGGTGCAACAGAATTTCTCATGTCTGGAGTCCACACTAAGAAAAAGCATTTTTCCATCCCAGATCAGTGCTCTACCTTCCTGGGGAGGAAAGACTTCCTAGACTGACATCTGTGTGTGTCGAACTAAGAATGTACAAGAAAAACAATGAGGAACCAAGCTTTTCTGACTTGCAGCATGGCAGGAAGATGACCTGTACTGGGAAGAGCCCATCCAGATGGCATCTGTCCCTCCGAGCAGGCTAATCCCTCCAGCTTTGGCTTACTGCTCCCTTTACGTAGTAACTTGGGTGCCGCCGTGTTTTGCAACCTTCTCCACCCCCCAAACCACTCGCCCTCTCCGCCAGGTCTGCATGGGGACTCCCTTTGCCGTGAGCAGCAGGAGGGAGCAGCAGCCCCCTCTGACCCCAAAACCTTGTGCAAGCAGGGGGGACAAACCCCGTTTCTGGGGCTGACAACGCTGCTCCTCACTGACGGCAGCTCAGCTACTGACAGAAACCTGCCTGGCCTTCCTCCGGCTCCTGCGCAGACTTCTGCTGCCTTCTGAGTGCAACGCAAGCTGCTTCCTCACAAAACAGGTAGGTAGTACCAAAGAGTCTCATGCAAACCCTCTCCCGAGGATAAGCAGTGGGTGCCCAGCCTCAGCAGCTGGGCCAGGAGTGTGGAAGTCCAGTCGCTGCCCCACAGAGGTCCATCACTCCAGGGCAGGACTGCAGCCGAGTGATGCAACCAGCTCACTTCCTGCAGCTATGGGTTTGTGTCCAAGCAAAGCGTCTTTCACCAGCCTTCAGCCCAAGCAGAAGACAGAAAAGAGATGGAAAAAAAAGGAAAAAAAAAATTAAAGTAAGAAAGTTAATTAGGAACATGGGGGTACTTTATCAGTTCCAGCTCAGGGCACTGGACCAGCGTAGGATGTCACCAGCCCTCTCGCAAGAACGACCTTCTCATTACAGGCAATCGCTGATCGATTGCCTCCATTTATTATCTCCATCCGTGCCTGGGCTCCTCGGAGCTCTCCATCAAACCTGATGCCAAGCACCCAGGCAGCTTGATGGGCCCCATGGGAGGGAGGCAGTGGGACCCTCTTGGTGCTCTTACAGGAGCTTACCATGCAGAGCAGGCACCCCTCTGCCACCAGCATCACCCCGGGGAGGGAGGCACTAACACCCCCGGCTTTGCCCAGATTTTGCATGACTCCTTTTTTCCCCAGGTAGACACAGTCCCCAATACTGTAAGCTACAATAGAAATAACCTCAGAAATCCCCAAATCACACACACGCACACCTCAGGCCAAAACCAAACAACAAAACTCTCTCCAAACACAACACCCTGGAGAATTTCAGTTAACCACTACAGACCCAGGCAAGCACCCTGCTCCCTCACACCCCACTGAACCCGGAGAGGCTCCTGTGGACTAACATGGAGCTGGTCTGGATATACACTGAGACAGAGGAAAACTTAATCCCCTGCTTATCATTTTTAGGGTATCCCATGGCCCAGAGATGCAGAGGGACCACCCCTGCTTTCTCACTCAGGAAGAGGCAATTAAACCTCAGAGGCTTGAACAGCTCAAGCCGACACATAGGCAAGCCAAAAGCCTTGGGAAACAAAAAAAGGAAAAAATATATTTCCTTCCACGGCCTTTAAGTGACATGGCCACTCTTGTCTGCAAATCCCTGGGTAGTTGGACTGGGAGATGGCACAGGAGTGCTGCGGTCCCTGCATGAGGATGGAGCCGCCTGCACACACTCTGCTTATCAGCATAAAAACAAATGAGAGGAAATAAAAATAGTGAAGCAAACATGCAACGTTTAGCCTAGTTACTACTTGGTGGTAAATGAAAATCATCGTGGCAACAGTGCAGCTGATGATCTGTTTTGTTTCCTCATGCCCCATGAAAAAGGTACTGTCGTGCTTCAATTAGGAAGGGTTAGAAGCAGCGTTGGAAACAGGAGGGCGAGTGCGGCTGCTCTGCGCAGCACAACCGTACCAGCATATCCCCCAGCAAGCGCAGACGGGGATCCTGAGCAGCAGTGAGAGGGATAGAGGCTCATCTTTCTTGCTCCACACCGCAGAGCCGGCTTCGCCGCCACGGCTTGCATCTTGCTGATTAGTGACCAGTAAGTAAAGTTAATCAAGGTTATTAGTAAGTGCTGTCTTCACCGGGTTTTGTGGCAGGCTGCTCGGGAGCCCTGCACGGGAGGATGTTCATCCACTCTGCTTCACCCGACCTCTGCACATCGGGGACGCCCCACCCCGCCGCGGGGACCCAGCACCGGCCAGCACACAGGGCAGCACGGCTCCCACAGCCACAGCCCATCAGCATCTCCGTATGTGTTTTTTCCACCCCAGGATCAAGCACACTACAATCGAGACCAACACAAAGGTGGACTGCACCCCTTGGGTACCGAGGGCTCAGGGGTGCCATGCCCGGTCCCTCTCCCTCTCTAGTTCCCTGCCTTTTCCTTCAGTATCTCTCCCCCCACCATTTCCTTGCCAGGCACTCCAGCCCCGCCAGCCAACTCAAGGGGTTAAACTCCATAAAGAGGATTTGGTTTTGAGCTTGCAAGACAGAAGATGAGCAAATCCCTTCCCTTGCTCTGGCAGGAATCCTGTGTCTCAGACCCACCAGCCAGGGGAGATTAAGAAAAGAGGAGAGAAAGAAAAAAAACCCCATCCATCACTCGCTGCCATGATCTCATCTGAATTTAAGAGCTAAGCTGGGAGGATGCTAGGTCACTACTTGGGCTGGTGGAGCCCTGCAGACCAGCAGACACCAGAGCAGACTGGACAGAGTCTTAGGCTGCACTGCTCAAGGTCAGCAACGGGACTAGAAAGCCGCATCCACGCTCCGTGCTTGCTTTCCCTCTGATTTAATTCTGGCCTGTCTGCCTAGGGAAGCCTCTGGCTCTTGTCACATCCTTGTAGAGAGCCCCATCTCTAGCAGGTGCCTTCAGGAGTTGCCTTAATGCACGGAATGAAAGCCCACAGAGCACACCAGCGCATGGCAACGCCTGAGCGGTGCAAGCCAGGAATGCTCCTGAGCCGAGCCGCTCGGCCAGGCAGGGCTTTGCTGCAATTTCTACCTTCAATATGAGAAGCAAAATTAAGAGGCTGCTAGAAAAGCAGAAATTGGGAGTAACATCATCCTCGCGATACTCCAGCTCCTGCCTGACAGCCTGACCTCGCCCCGCTGGCTTACTTCTATTAAATATGATTTTCCTCCCTTGCTGCTCTGAGCAGCTGCAGCAGCAGGGTCCTGCCGGGCTAACAGACATCCCACCCCAGAGGTAGCTGCGTTTCATTGGTTAAGATAAAGCAACCCATACACAGCCTGTCCACACCAGCGATGCATCAGAGGCGGCTTAAAACATTTATAAGCATTTGGAGATTGATAATATCCCTCCTACAGCAGGCTGTAGGAACGGAGCTTGAGAGAGGACCCTGGGAGAACCTACCCATTACCCAGGATTCAAAAAGCCTCTACCTGGTAGGCACGTCATTTTATATTTTACTTTAAACCAGCATAAGGGGTTTTTTAACAAGCTGGTGAGATCACCTAAGTGTCTTTGTTACCAGTCAGTCGTCACAAAGATCAGGCAAAGAGGTTCTTCTGAGTAGGCTGGGTGTTTTCGTAATGCCGAACAGCACACGTGCACATGCATGCACGCCCCTGTGAGAAGCGGACAATGAATTAAACATGCAATAATATTTACTCAGCAGGTGAAGACCATCAGCATGCAACTGATGGTTGCTAAGCCTGGCCAGGGAGAAGGATGCTTTTTGTCCTCCATTTTCAGCAGGGCAGGAGGAGCGCTGCCTCATAGAAGCAGATTCTTTCACTCTTGATGAGTGAGGCTGCAGGAAGCTTTCCAGAGCCCACGACCCCTCGCCCGCTCAGCCAGTGAGAGCGCTCAGTAATGACTTGTCCATCTTCTGAGGCACCGAGCCAAACAGGAACGGGTCCAACAACAAATCTCCCCTTCGGACGCGCAAAAGCCACCATATTGCAGAAAATGCTTTTATTCTCGCTGCACCATCTGGAGTCACCGGGAAATGCAACTTTTTCTGCCCCCATCAATTACTGAAGGGAGAAATCTGCCGTCCGCTGAAAGGCAAAGCTTTCCCCGTTCTCCCCGCACAAGGAGAGCGGAGGTGGGCAAAATGGAGATGAGCCCACTCTGCAACACACTCGGGTTTTACACCCCCCACCCCACCCTGAGCCCCCACACGCTTTGCTGTTGGGAGCCGACCCACAGCTTCCCCCATCCTGGCACAGACCCCTCTGCACCACTCAGGGGTTCCACCTTGCAGGAAAACAGAGTTTCTTGTGCTCAAATTTCCTAAAACAAGAGGAGATGAGAATCCCCCATCCTCCCTCTTTCACCAGAAGCGGGGGACGGTGTGGTCGGTCCGGAGGAACCACACGGAACATTTCCCACGGGGCGGACATCGCTGGGGCCCCATGGAAGAGGCTGTGTGGGGCTGAGCCGGCGGCGGGGCGCAGCCAGGCAGCGCAGGCAGCCGGCGAGCGCAGCCCAGCGACGGGAATACCATCGCTAGCTGTTTTTAAGAAGGCCAGGCATGCTCTGCCTCAAACGACTTCCAAACGCCAATGCCGCCTTGGGCCACCGAGAGGGACTAATTGACCTTCCCACCTCCCTTCTGTCGTTATTTTCTATGATTTTACAACCTCTCTAAATGGTTCATTTATCCTGAGCAGATTCCTGCTGCATCCGGCGCATCAGCCAGTTGTGCAGCACCTTACACCGGCCGCGCGGCGCGAGGGCAAACCCGCTGCAGGTGCACGGGCGGCCCCAGCATGGGGGAGCCCACAGAGAAGAAAATAAGGGGTGGGGGGAACCCCAAACACCTCTTGAAGAAAATAAGGGGTGGGGGGAACCCCAAACACCTCTTGCTGAAAAAAAGTGTTAAGCATCATCTTATATCTCTCAAATTTAGGCCCGTTCGCTGGCCTGAATTAAAGCCCAGACCCTGAAGGCAATACCCGATGGCCAGGGTGGCTCTCACCTTGGAGGGGTTGCTGTTTCCAGTAACAAGGACACCAATTAAAAGCTTTTAGCGATGGAAGCCCAGGACCTCGCTAAGCCCTGAGCAGCCTTCGCCCAGCACTCTCTCTGTTAATAACCTGGTGCCGTGGCCGAATGATGGGTGCTGGGCTGCCTTAAATATTTATGACAATCGTAGATTGCTTCTTTCCTCTCCTTAACGATTGCCCCGCACGCGAGTCCGTTAGCGCCTGTCACTGCTCGAGCAGAAAGGACTGGTCTCCTCCGGGCACACCTCCGAGAGCATCGGCACGTCTCGGGCGCAGCAAGGCAGGGTGCCAGGGAGGGATTTTATTTTGTTTTTAAAGCCTCCCCCCAACCCTTTCCCACTACAGCCTCAGCTCGGGTTCTCTCGTTAATCTAATTGTTCTCCTAATGAAGATCTGCAATTCCTCAAACATTAATTACGAACGGCAGCGGCAGCAGCAGCAGCTGTGGAACAAGAGCTCCCTGTTCCTAATAATATGCTTCGCACTTTTGCCTGCCACAGCTCAATTTAGCTTTGCGTGATTTGGCTAGTGGGAGATAAATAATATTCCAGCTACGGGGCTCTGCAGACAACCCCAGGAGGAGGCAACGCTCTCCTCGTGCCCAAGGTGCTCGGGAGCACTGTAGGGCCTCGGCTGACTGCTAAAAAACCCCTTTTTTATTCCACCTGCAGCTCCAGCCCCTGGCCCGGGGCTGTGCCTGCATCATGGCACCATCTCCATCAGACATGTCTTTTAGCAGGTGTAAAGAGCTCCGCGAACAGCCGGACCCGCGCCAGCTGGATGCAAAGGAGAGGTGCTACACCCGCGGTCCCCATCTGTACACCAAGCACTATGGTTGCGCAAATAAACCAGCCGGAAAGTGAGAGCACGCAAACTCCAGCGGGATGGGCTCAGGCGGTGGGGAGCGAGTCAGGGGATGGAGGCAGAGAGAAGGGGGAGAGCGGCTGGAGGGAGGGCGAAGCTCAGGCCGTTATTTGTGTCACGCACGGTGAAATGGAAAAATAGATCAACGGGAAGGTTCGTGGCGACGGTGAAAGTTCAGTACGATGGCAGGCCTGGAGGGAAACACTCGCGCACGCACCCCCCCGCTCCCAGGCAGGCTGCCAGGGCAGATGCGCTGCACGGGACGGCTCAGGGGCTGTGGCACGGCACGCTGCGATCCAGGCAGCTCCTGCAACCGGGGCGCTCGTGTGGATGCCGGGGGTGTCCCACACCCCCCAGGACCCAGAGCACACTCCCCTCGTGCCCATGAACCAGCAATGGCTTTGGCTACGGCTACGGAGATGAAGGAAAACCAAACGCACAGGTCCAGAGCCAGCACCACTACTGTCACAGCGTTTTGGGGGGCAGCTGATCTCTTCCACGCTCCTCATCCACTGTGATCCATAACGCAGCCATGGAAAAACGCTGTCCACGTTCGCTAAGGTCAACCCCTTCCAGTCCCGGCAGCACTGTCCCCTCCAGCCCAAGGGTGCGTGGGGGGAGCGGGGAGAAAGACGTGCCCAGCTGGAGGAGAGCTGCCAGCCGAGTCCCTCCTCACAAAAGAGGCTCAAAACCATGGGTTAGGAGAAGCAGCTGGAACGACTGGAGCCAGCAAAAGCTGTAGCAGCCCCTCTCGCCAGCACTTGCGCAGCCAAAAATACACAAGGGGAACAAAACAGTACACACACACACAAAAAACCCCCACAAGAGTTTTCAGTGACAAAAGCAAACAAATAGATTTGTGAATAAATATTGATTTGACAGGAAGTCAGACAAACCCTTCCAAAAACACACGCTGGCACCGGGTCCCTCTCCCAGCATGATGAGCAGCCGTCATCATTTTCCGGGTGCCTTCGCACGGTCGGCAGTTTGAGCTGCTTCGCAGGGTTTCGGTTTCCAGGGGGTACCGGTCTCCCCTGTGCCGGGCATCGCACACCAGCATCGTCTTGAGAGATTTCAAGAAATAAATGCACGGGCCGGATGGCCGAGTAGCCTGCGCTGGGCAAAGTGTGCAGAAAAGAAGCAAGAGACCCACCATTCGCCCCAATCTCTCTCCGGGAGGGGAGAGGTGGGCAGCTAATGCTCTCCGGCACTACAGGCTCAGTTTGGTCAAAAGGAGTTAAATCTTTCCTTCAGCCATAGCATGGGGCTGAGTCAGAGACCCGCAGTCAGGGGGGCAATGGGATGCTGCTTCACACTCGCTTTTTCCTGACCGCAAACACATCTGCACATACCCTGATCCTTCACGGACACACACACACAGCCTTTCATCCCAGGAAAACCCCCACAGCATTGCTGCTTTGCAAAAAACTCATGTGCCCATACGGGGAATTTCAAGACTTGCTTTCCACTACAAAGTGGGTGGCTCCAGGGGAGAGATGGGCACCGTTTCATCGGGGGGGATCGTGGGGTAAAGTCCAGACCCAGCCCACGGCACAGACCTGCCCTCTCCCTGCCTTGCACGACCCTTCATATTGCGTTAGTGAACTGCTGTTGAGTCCCACTTTGCTTCTTGCAGCCTCCCAAGAGCCACACCAGTGCAGCAGAAAGCACCAAGCACCGGCATTGCGCGTGTTTGGTGCCAGCCTTGCTCTGCTCATGGCATCCAACAAAGCACCAAGGTGGCAGATTTCACCCGATTCACCCCCAGAATCATCATGCTAGGGGGAAGAAAACCCACCACTCTTAGGGGTTTTCAGGTCATTGCAAACTGTCTGGAGGTTGGCAGAAATGCCCTGGACAAGGTCTAGGTGCTACATCCCAGAGCTCATCAGGCAGCAATCATGGCTGGCGCATGGGCAGACACGTGATTTTGGGGTGAGCATCTCAGCATGGATCCTGCACGCCTCCAAAAAAAGGTTTCCTTTGTTCAGCTTCCTCCTCCCAGCACAGCAAAGAAATCCCAGCCCTGTGAGCACGATGAGGGGCCGGTGACGCTGATCACAGCTTTCCTGCTCATTTCTTTTTCAATGAGTGAATTAGCAGGCAGCCAGCCGACTTGAACATCCCCTTATCTCTGCACCAAGCTCGCTGCCGAGGATTTGCATAATTTTAATCTTTCCCACCAATGAGCATGAAAAAATTAGTTTTCCACTATTTTATCTTCTATTTGTGTTCAGTAAACAGAGCTGGCGGCTTTGCTCCATGTATTTATACTGGGAACCGTGAGGAAGAAGGCGGGGGGGGAAAATCCCACACCTCCAGCACTTGGCCAGGTGGAGGGTTAAATCGGAGGATGGAGGCTGGGGGAAGGCTCTGCAAAACTGCTTCACAAACTGCAGCCGAAGACGGATTTGAGACTGAAGCCCAAATTTCCTTATCCAATCCCAGTTGATTTCTCCAGAGGCCCTTTCCTATCTCCCAGCACCAGCAGCCAGGCTTCCTCCCATCATCAAGACCTTTTATTTTCTTCTCAAGCAAAGAGTTTGCTGGACTCACCCCGAATACAGGCTTCTAGACCCAAGAACATCAGGACTTCAGGGATTGGGAGGGAGTTGCCTGGACCATGAGGTCCCACCTAGAGAAACCTCCTTGCCTCTATTAGCAGGGAACCGTGCAAATGCGAGGACAGGGTTACCACAGGTCCCTGCTCACGCTTCTGCACCTAATGAAGGTTTCGCCTCTCGTTGCTTCAGGTACTCGGCTCTGCAAGACCAGTCACGCTCAGCAGCAGCCGGCGGATTCAAAGCGCTGCCCTTCACCATCCTCCTGGGCACGCGCGGCGGCAGCCCAAGCTCACACCCTTCTCTTTGTTTGCAGGATCCTCCATCCAAATCGCTCGCACTTCGTGGAAGGAGGGAAGGGAGAGCGAACCACGCAGAAAATCACTGCCGCCAACGCAGAGCTTTGGGTGTTTTTTAACTTAATGAGTTCTTTAAAAGAAAAGGACACACCAAACATTAAGCTTGTCCATATAAAACAGGCACTTAAAAGAAAAAGCTCCTGCTTTGGCCATTTTTGCTGCAGAATGAGAGCATCTTTTTTGGCAGCATGCAGCGGTGCGGGATGCATGCCAAGCCCCACACCCGTGCACTTCTGGATTACAAATCTGAAATCAGGGCAGCGCTAAAGAAAAAGAAAACACAGAGAAAAGTCGAGGCTCTCTCCTCGCGTGTACCCCACTCCTGAGCAGGGTGGAAGGCACAAGCATGAAAACATGTTTTAATTTCTTTCCAGCCCACGGAGCCAAGTGCAGGTTGGGGCACACACCAGCCAGAGGCGGGGGGCAGAGTGCCACCATCTCCAGTAAACCTGGCCCAGCCTCCGTGCCCAGGGAGGCCCCGGCTAGGTACTCCCCGAGCCGGGTTTGAAAGAAACTGCCCTCAAAACGCAGGGACTAATGGCAGTGGGGTGGCTCAGGGGTCTGGTCCTCACCTTTATGGGGCTGGGCCAACGCCAGGCACTTGTTGGGTCCCGCTGGCGTCCAGGGTGCAGCCGCCCCGCAGCAGGGCAATGCCCAGCTGCCCCAAGGAGCTGGCTTCTCGCTCTCCCTCTGCCCAGCAATTCCCTCTCATCCCGGCCTCCACACAGCCTCTCCCTGCTACCGCCTAATCTGCACCCAGAGGTGCAATTACCTTCCATACGTTCCCTATTTACGCTCTAGGAACCATATAATTTTCTAGACCAAAAATATAATTAAAGAGTCGGAGCTCCCTGGAACGGAGCCCTCTCCCCTGCCATCGCTCTTATCTTCTCTAAAAATACCCCAGTGCAGCAGCCCTGTGCCAAAGGTCAGCTCGCAGCAGGGCTGAGCCAAGGAGAGAGGAGCAGCCCTGCTGTAACGGGTGTCCTGCGAGCGGAATGCACCCAAATGCACCCACTTTGGCCCCAGAAAGGGGCTGCCTCCCCCTGTGCTCTGCACCCAGCCCTGCTTTGCTGCAGTCAGGGCTCCAAGGGGTCGCCTATGCAAGGAAAGGTTAATTCAGATTTAACTTTTAATGCGGTTTATCTAACCAATTTTAAAGCCTTGGGCAGACAGACTAATTGAGTATTAAGGGGACTTTGATGATCATTGCTCTTCCAGCAGAACCAATCAGGGGTTGCATCCAGTTTATTCCAGGATAAATCCAGCCTTCCAGATGAGCTGCAAAGGCACAGCTGCACAGGGGAATACCAGACCCCAAAGACACCGGCTCTTCCCTGGACAACAACAAATCAAGCCACAAGCTGCGGTCTGGCCCCAGGAAGAGCGGAGCGTTTAGGACCTTTTCCAACCAGGGAGTTTCTCAGGTGCAGGAGGAGGTGCCGACGCCGCGGGTCTCAGGCACAGCTTGCTGCCCCTCCAGCCCCCAGCCAAGGGGCCCCAAAACACAGCCCTCGAGGTGGAAGAAACTTGGGGTGAGAGACCTTGGCTAGGGAACGGGAGGAACCGCAGCTCCACAAATGCACTTGCAGCTCTGTACACCCACACATGCCTCCAACCTCCCCAGGCGCTGCTGCGTGCCCCTGGCTGGCAACGACGCCAAGCAGCTTTGGTATTTGGCCGGAGAGGGCTCGGTTAGGCTGGCGATTAAATAAAGCGGGCACAAGGCAGTGAGCACAGCAAGGCACTCTCAGGCACCCATTTCAGCCCAAGAAAGCTCGCCTGCAGAAGCAAAGCATTCATGATTTCTTTTGGCATTTTCCTCTGTTCACAGCCATGGTGTTGCTCCAGCCTGAGCCTGGCCCTCCTCCAGCAGCTGGCGGCAGAGAGCAGCCCTCGGCCACCAGCCCCACGTCTGCACCACGGGGACTCGCTCGCTCGCCCCTCACCTCTTTAAACACAGGGATAATATCCTGTTCTGTAATGAGGAACCACAAACCTCAATTCACATTCATAAAGCCCAAGACAGACCACGCTGTGGAGGCAGAAGCACCGTCAACCTCCTCCATGCTCCTGCTCACATGCTCGTTTTGGTTGAAAATGCGCTCGGGTGGGTTAATGGCAGCCACCCCTAAAGAAAACCCCTTCAGACAGAGGATGTACACCCATAAAGCACCTGTACACACCAGGGAAGTGCCGCACAGACATGTGCCAGAGGTGGCCATGTGGGCAGGAGAGCTGGTCCACGGGGCAGTTGGGGGGCCGGGGTGCCACGGGTGAACAGCAGGGTACATGCCACGCTCTATCTTCTCCATGGAATAATGATTTCACATCCTATACGCTGCTGAGCATGACCAAGGTCACACAGCAAGGAAGTGGCAGAGCTGTACATCCATCCCCCAGTTTCTCCAACACTCTCAGATCCCGCTGGCAGAAGCGGCAAAGGAGACTGAGCTGATCACACTTGCTCTCACCCACAAAAACGGTCAGTGCTTCTTTTTACCCCCCAAAAAGCAAGCAGTGTTGCAGCGGGGTGCACGGCGCCCAGCAGCTGCGTGTAACCAGACCCACGCCGCTCAGAGCAGGAAGACGGAGACATGCCGTGAGACCCGCTGCTCCCCGGGCCTCCTCGTCCTTGTGCTCTCTGGGGAGGGCCCGAGACACCGAGGGTGCGCAGGCCGACAGCCGCCGAGGCAGCACAGCCTCCGCAGGAGACAGGCGCTTTCCAAGAGGCGAGACGCAAAAAGAAACCTTCTCTGCTCATTAAAGGCAGCACAAACGAGCAAAGTGAGAGCTCGCAAAGCCCCGCCGGCGGCACGCGCCCAACATGCCCACCCCACCGAGCCGCACCACGGGCACGGGGAGCTGGGAGCCGCTTCCCGGGCGGGCAGCACTCCATCTGCCCGCTGGTCCTGCCCTGCTCAAGCCTGCACAGACACGTGGGCTTAAAGCTGGGCCCGGCTCCCCCGGCCAGAGCAGCTGCGCTGGGCCCCGTCCAGCCGCTCCGCGGCGATGGCTCGGGGTCGGCTGGCGGCAGACCCTGCTGGCGGCTGCTCCTTTCCGGCTCCGATTCGCTTCATCTGCTTCCTGCGTGTGAGGGCCGCATCCCCCTGCAAAACCGGACCGCTCCCACCAGGGCTCTGGGGGAAGGAGTGGGGTCCCGCAGCTGCTGCGGCATCGCACGTGCGTGGGGAGGTGGAGGAGTAAGAGCAATAACATGGCTGGGGGGGGAGAAGTAAAAAACCGATTATGAAACAGCCCTGGGGGAGAATTGCTCGCCCAGACTTGCTGTAATTACACTCCTACTGCTGAATACAACACTCTTGGCTCGGCCCTCTCATAAAACTGGGAGAAGGAAGGTGAAAGAAATATATTTTTTTAAAATATCCTGAAGGGTCAAAACAACCTTTTAACTTGTCAACTAACAAGTTCAAACAGGACTGCAAGTACTGCTTTCCATAGCTTCCAGGGAGAGACATTCAGACCAGTCATTTGAACTCAAGTCCTCCAGGCCTTTACGGCTTTTTCAACAGCCAGAAAAATCAAGGTAAAGGTATTGGCAATCTACCCCAAAACCACTTCCCGGCAGAAGCACCAGCCTGGACACAGTGCTCCAGCACACGAAACAGAGCTGCCGAGCTCCAACCCCAGCTCCATCACCCCATGTCCTTGGGCAAACCATGTTGCCTTTCAGTGCACTGGTTTCCACATCCTTCCCTGTAATTATGCCCTTCATCGCCTGCTCTGGCTCTCTGCCCACGTGTGCTGCACGGACTACCCTGCCCGCACAAAGCCACACAGCCCTGGCCAGGGAGGAAAGCTCTGCCATCCCCTCTCCCCCCTTCACATGCACCTTTGCAAACGGTTCAGCCAAACCAATGCAAATCCCCAGTAAAAACACTTACTTAGATTTAAGAAACCTGCTCCTCGCGAACTCAGGGCTGGCACGGTTTTAGCACGAGCTTGTTAGAGCATCGCCCAGAAGCCAAAGTAAACAGAGTTCCCATGAGCCAGGCGGTGAGTGAAAAGCCAAGGGACCCCACAAGTTTTGCCTTCACTTGTTAATTCGCATGAAAATGTAAGTCTGCTCTGAAATAACCTTCTCCTGAGATTGCTCAGCCCAAGTAACCAGTAAGCCACCTGAAGGAGAAAAAAGCAGCATTCGCAGAGCTTTCGGTGCTAACTTCAGTAAATAGTTTCCTCAGTTCCTCTTGGCTTTGTGTGCCAGGTCTGTACATCGCTCACACCACCCTAGCGCTGCTGCTGCCAAAACCAGTGGCAGAAAACCTTCTGAAACTCACTTTTATTGCTTGAAGTGCTGGCAGCCCTCTCTCCGCTCGAGCAGTCCTTGTCTCCATCCTTGGAGATGCCCTGATGGGGTCCAACATGGGGAGGTGAGGTTTGAAAGTTCCTTCAGCACAGGGGAGGCTGAAGGATGCTCCTCTTCCTTCGACTTCAGGGTTATTTTAGATGCCCTTGAATACACCAAAGTAATCCTTCCCAGTCACAGACTTGGATAGGTCCACCAGAAGAAGGACTGAAGCTCCTGGAGGCAGGACCCTCAGGCTGATGAATCTGGAGGTGCCTCCCCTGAGAGCCCCAGCGGTGCTGAGCATCCCTGCTCTGGCAGACCAGACCTTTAAAGAAGTCACTAGTTTGGCTTAAAGGTGGGTCCAAGCTATGGACTTTATGGGTCTATCCTTGGTGCATCTGCAAAGGTGCAGGGGTACATTTACGCCACATGCAACAACGATTTTCCAGTTCTGAAGTGATTAGAGGAGGGGTCTGATGAGGACTTTTCCATGTTTGTTTTCTGTGTTTTTCATTTCGGCCTCTTACACAATATTTACAAGGGAAAAAAGGTGTCTGAAGAAGCAACTTAAACACACATGCATTTCTGTAAATCCTCCCACTTCCAAGATTGTATCAACAAAAGAAAGGAGGAGGAAGAAAAAACATAAATAGGAGTTTCGCATTGACAGGGTCCCTTTGAACAATTTTCAAAGAGCTCCGCTACCAGTTCTCCCATTTGATTTTGTTTTTTCAGAATATCTACAGTGTGTTCCTCCATGTACCAAATGACTCCACCAGTTCAAGTCCCTTTTTCTGAAATATTCCTTGAAGAAAGCAGCCCTGGGTCAGCAGCTACCACAACCCCTTCAGACGTCTGCCCAGGACCACGGCTGCGCCGGAATGTATTTTGAGATTTGCTCAACGGGCAAGGGATTGCACATTGATGCTGAAGATCTAGGAGCTATTACCAGCTCAGCCACAGATCTGCAGTGGCTCCTTCCCTTCAAGGCAGATGTTGTCTTCCACCAAGGATATCCAGCATGGAGAAGAGCTGAGGCTTTCTTTTGGGTGGGATCATTATGAGTGAAAGCAAGTAAAAATCTTGAGCATATACCAAACTTCGGCCATTAAAGACATTTAAGGCATCAAAGCCTTTAGCTGGATGCCATAATCCTATTTTTAAAATTACCATTTCCAGGTGTTGACACTCAGTGCTTCTAAGGACAGGTAAAGCAAGAAGAGTCCCCAAACCCCATCACAAGCAGATTGCAGAGACCAGGGAGAAATCAGTCCTTAAAGTCAGTCATTCACTCCTGAACCAAACACTTTGTGCACCATCAATGCCAGAAAATCCTTCATTCATTAACCCAAATCTAAACCCAGCAATTTTACACCCAGTCTTCATGTTAGAGGGCAGGGGTTTGCTCCACATTAACAGCTTCGTCCCACTGACAGCAGCCTAGCAGCTGCAGCCTCACCCGACCCAGCCAGACGCAGTTCAAGACCACTTGGAAAAGTGCTACCGTAGCACACATGCCCCTGTCCTAAGCCACGCTCGGTCGATACCACGTCCTCCCTCTTTGCAGGAAGCAAGCAGCCCGTAATTCTAGCTACCTCGCAGCACAGACAGCTCTGGGCAGGGGTAACTGCAGAAAAAAGTTGAGGGAGCTGAAGGACCCAGGTTGCCCTGGAGGTGCTATCTCCCATCCTTTGCTCGGCTACGTTTCTCCACCTCCAACAGAAAACTTAGTCTGAAAAGGGGACGGAAAAAGAAGGTTTGTCAAGCCCAGGATTTGTGACTCTGCGGAAAATAAGAGGCTGGGGCAAATCACTCAGCAGCCAGACCAAGGAACGCAAGGAAGAAAAAGGTCTGTTTTCAGGGAAGCTCACTCCCAGCATGACTGCTCTAGCAGCTCCATGCCCTTCTCTCTCCTCCTGAAGCAAATTTCAAGACCAAGGCTGATGTAGTGCCTACAGATCTTCCTCTCCATCTCTACAAAAAGGAAAATAAAAATAAAAAACAACCTGCGTGAGAGAGGCAGCCCTGGGACTCGCACAGCTGACACTGCAAGTGACAGAAAAGTCCAAGGGATAATCAAGTTTTGGATTATGACGGGAAAGAAAAAACGCATATACATGAGCACAAACTAAATAAACGGGAAATAAATCCCATGGATATGGTGACAGCATCCCCCCAGATCTTTACAAATTGCCTTTTACAAGTAAGTAACATTACATCAGGGTTTATGGGCTTCCCTGAGATGGGCATGGGCAGCGCTGGAAATACTGCAACGGCATCAATTAGGCAAAAGGCAAAACCATAGGGATTTTCTTGGTGCCCACAACATGGCTCTGCTCTACAACGGCAGGATAAGATGGGGAAGAAGAAAGAAATATGGTCCAGCATCCTTGGGCAGTGGGAAGCACTGCTGGACACGGACATTTTCTATCATTCATCATGCCAAAGGGTCATGGAAACCCACATGAATGAGATCCCCACTTTACCCTGCACGTGATGAATGCATTGGCCAAATCATTCTGCCTCAGTTTCCCCCGTCTGCTACATGAATAGAGAATGCTGAAGAGCCATTTAACAATACCAAGTATCCAATTCACTGAAGATGTTTAAGTGCCTTGAGATTTCCGAAGGAGCTGCTTAGAGGGAAGGCATTAATTTAAATATCTAGTGGCATAGAACATAATGTCAGGCAGATTTTCTTCCATTCTTTCGTAATAGCTTAATAATCCTCAAAATAGTTTCATTGTTAATATTCCTGTTGTGTATTTTATTAGGGTTTTTTAGATTGTAAAGTAAGGTAAACACTCCGCATTTCTCTAGCACCTACCAAAGCGCTTCTCAGAAATACTTAAGCTTCAATACACCCACATGGGGGGACATGGGGGGACCCTTCCTATTTAGAGACAAGTACATCATCCCCCTTTTTATCCAAAACTGCCCAAAATCCTCTGAGGTGGAACAGCAGCAAAGCGCATTCTCCTCCCTCCTCCCCCAGACTTCCATTACTAGTTACCGTCTCCTCTCTTTAAAGATCCACCGAGTATTACAAACAAAAGCAGCAGCTCCCCAGGCCCCCGTCCTCCCACCAGCCCTGCAGATGCGCCGGTTCCAGTGCTCGGGGCAGCGGCTGCCCCTGGCCCGGCAGTCGGGCAGGACACCGGCTGCTGACCCCTCGCAGACGGCCGCAGAGGAACCAGCCACGGGCAGGCAGCGATACGTCTTCCGGCAGGAGAGGAAAGAGACAGCAATTTCTTTTTTTTTTTTTTTCTCTATGCTGTGAAACCCCTGTGGCTATGAAAGGCTGTCCAGACCCGAAGAGGGCACGGTACCCATCCCCTTTTCCTTCTGTTCCCCGCGACTGCAAGGTTACCGATGCTCCTGTGGCTTTCCACTTACGCATTCCCGGTACATGCCTCCCGCTGCATTTATTGCACAGCTCCACGATGTTTTGTGCATCTGCCAGCACACTCGCTATCGCCATCCGAAAGATGCAGAGCGGAAGGACCAGAGGAGGCAGCAGCTTGTCCAAGCTCATGGACGATCCCTGTGGTGTAAGGGGGAGATTGAGGCTCAACCGCAAACCTGAGTTTAACACATTATTATCCTCCTTTTGGGTCGAGTTTTAGCTGTTCGTACTTGTAAGCTGGGAGGCCCCGTGGCCAACGGACCACAGCCAAGATGGTGGGATCTTCCAGGGCAGACACAGGCTAAGCGAGCAGGGACGAAATAAAAGCTAGGAGGAATGGGCACCATCATTAGCAAACCATCCTGAAAAGCACCGCAATGCCAATGCTGTAGCAGGAGAGACATAAGAGATGTTCCATTTGTAGGTAAATCTCAGCCTGAGACAGGGGAAACAAAAAAGAAACAGTCCTATTTGGCCCTATTTGGGGAAAAAAAGAAAAATGAAAAAAAGAGTAGTCTTCTAAAGTTTACAGTGAAAACCACCTTCCCCCCAAGAAAATATACAGAATGAAAAATGCAAGATCAGCCAGAGTTACTGATGGAGAGGCTCCAGGGTATACTCAGTTATTGAAGTTTTGCAACATAAAGCTTAATTTTTTTGGTTTTTTTTCTAGAAAAAGAGAGGAACAAAGCATCTCCGTCCTCAAAAGTTAACAACTGTGCGACACCATCTCCGCATTGTCTCCCCGTTTTATCGCCACAGTACAGTGCTGAGCAGATTCCACCCCAGGGCAGACACAAAACCACAGGGCCACGGTTTCTAATTATACCCTCTATTCTCAGGGAAATGGTTTATTTATTAGCTCTTTGAGCTTCCCTTTCATTCATTCTCAGTCCCAGACCCAGTCCCGGCAGCGAGGGGCTCTCAACAAGAGGAAATTTATTAGGTTTTCTCTATTCTCCACCTTCCCGGCTCTGCACTCTCCCACCCAGCCTCTCCCCCCTCTCCCCATTCAGCGTTACAGGCAGTCACATCACTTTTAATTCAATAACTTGCAGTATAATTACTCCATAATAACACTATTATCTTAACATTTACTCAGCAGCTGTGATCCCCTTACAGTGAGGTGAGGAGGGAGAGGAGAAGGGTTTCTCCAGGGAGAAGCGATGGGGAGAGACGCCTTCCCGCAGGAGAAAGACCCAAAAATAAACCCCAGCCAGAGATGGAGACGCTGCAGCGAAGAATAAGGGAGCGGGTGAGCGACGAGGTGCTGTGCCTGCGGCCCTGCCCGAGTCCTTCCATTTTATCTCCCTTTCATCAGAATCTGGCAGGTTCTGCACGAGGAGGAGAGAGACCGAAGGGACGCTGCGTATGCGCAGCCTCGGGTCTGCAGTACCACGGACGCCCTTTACACAAACGCCGCGCTTCCTAACCTCCCTCAAAACGCCCTGCCACTAGGTAAACGGACCAAAAATGGGGGCAGGCAAGAGTGAAAGGCCCACTGAAGGACAGGACTGTGCTCTGTGCTATAGGAAACAGGCTCACCTCCTGCAGAAGTCACCTATTTAAATACAAATATTAACCAGATGACATAATACACTTATACGTTAGCCCAGCTATGCTTGCTACAAAGACTGGTTTTAATTTTTACTCCAGCAACTTCTCAGAAAAAAGGTTTTCACATTTCACAACAGCACATTTGGTAAATAGGATAAGAAATTCCTCTAAAACCATAGCCTAAAACTCAAGTGCAGCAAATGAGGCAGGGAACAACCTATTAAATATCAGATGCAACCAACTCCAAGCTTGCCTAGAAAGGCAAAATTTCAACCTACAAGCCTCACCCAGCCCTTACAAAGAGCTCAGGTGTTGGCACCTTTTGCCTCCTTGCTGCGGTTTTATTTTCTATGATATTTAAACAAACAAGCCCACTGCATATTTAAGCAGAAATGTTCCTACATGCACCATAGAAAGAGCAAGTTACTACAGACCCTGCTTAAGCCAACATGATTTTGAAGCCTACAAGGTGAGGTCAGGTTCACGCAGATATCAGATCCCGAGATCACACCCGAAACTCCGTACGAATACCAGCGTTAAAGAGTAATTCACACTTTAACATATCTGTTTCATACACATGCTGCAGCAAAGGGGTAAACACAGTTTATTTTGATTGATTATCCATCGTGTAATGCAGAGCTGTAATTCCATCAAGCCACCAAAGCGATTCGGCAATTATATAAATCATAGGAGAAACATGCGAAAGGTTTGTCGTTAAAAACTCAAAATAGAATTTCCTCATATTATATTGCTGCATATTGGCTTGTTTTTTAATAATACACAGTCAGATTATTTTGGTTTCAAATTCGTTTACATGCCTCTCTATATACCAATTCACTGGTTACTGCCGATGACAGATCACATCAACATTAGTAAGACGCTTTATTCTGTCTTCCACTCTACAGAAAACTTCCAAAACAAACTAAGACTGAAATGCAGGCAGTGTGATGAAAATCACAGGCCGGGCCAGATAACCCAACCCCTTCAACGGGGCTGAACCTCCATAATCCCAACTGTGTGTAATTCACACGGAAGAGGAGACTTCCTACTTTCAGCTGGGATATGATGAAGGATGCTACAGGCAGCCCTTGATACAGCTCAGGTTTCACTATTTATAACGTTATATAAAGCCTTTCCTACTGAATAGATCTTGCGTGTGGACATAATTATGTGTATATGTATTATCATAATTAAATCTACAATTAAGTAAATAAGACAGTTTATGACGCACTATCCAGACATTGTTATCAAGTTTTTACACCTATTTAGCTTAAATTTAGTAGAAATGACAACCCCAAGCTCTAGGACATTCCCAGTGGAAGCAGCTGCTTTAGGAGGTTTAGCTCCTTTTTACTCCTTCCCCTTTCCTCTCCTACGTGACTGCGATCCCAAGCACCGGGGCAGAGGAAAGCCCTCGCAGAGCTCCCCAAAGCTCATCCTCTCCCAGTCCAGAGGAGGAGCAAATCCCAAAATCTGGGCAAAAGGCACCAAACTCACAGCCTCACTGACGCTGGTGTCAGTGGGCTCTGGCTCGACCGTATCCGCTAATCTCAGCTGCAGAGACCATCCCGCTCCGAAACACAGCCCAGCTCCTGCGTTAAAAGAAGAATCATTACAGATTTGTAAGAGCTGACGGTAAAACTGCCCTCACCTTCAATGAGAGCAGATTCCATCTCACTGCTCTGCTCTCCCAGCCCAGCAGGGAACTGCACTGGGAGAAAGAACTCCACTGAAGTCACTGTGATTAGTTGTTTGGGTTTTTTTTTCTTTAAAGATAAATATAAATCCAACCACTCTGCTTGAATTGTGGGCCCTAAATCAGTATTTATAATCTGCCTGTTTGAGTTTTTGGGGAGAAAAAGGAAAGAAATAGCCATGCTGAGCTGTGTGCTGAAAAGCCACCGAGGATAAAGTGAAGCAGCACTAAACATTGAGCCATTAAGTGAGAAAAGTCTACAACTTTGATGTGACACTTGGCTGTTTGCTGGCACTATAAACTACTGCACACTAAAAAAGTTTGTTAAATGCTCCATAAACTTTAACACATTACTGAAACACTTTGAACCAAGAATTTTATTTGGCTATCCACAAAACCATGCTTCGTAACAGGCAAAGAACAGCAAATGCATATTTTGTTCTAGAATTTACAGACATGT
The DNA here is from genome assembly GCF_964289735.1 of Phaethon aethereus. NCBI lineage: Eukaryota > Metazoa > Chordata > Aves > Phaethontiformes > Phaethontidae > Phaethon > Phaethon aethereus. The sequence goes on from NC_138602.1 coordinate 3,471,954, forward strand.
TTTAATTTCTAGAATTCAAAACAGTGAAATTAATACAGGTAGATGTAAGAATTCCCCGAGAAGAAAGCCCCCATGCCACACCTGCTTTAGGAGGATGACTGAAGCCGCAAAGAGTGATGGGTTCATCCCTCCTCCAGTACCTCTGACCTTTGTATTTTGAGAAACAACCGACTCCTGGACATCAGGCAGCACCAGGAGAGCAGCGAAGCTCTAGAAGAGCTCCCTGCGAAAGCAAATTGTGAGGAAAACGGCAGAGAGTAGAGTCCATGCTTCATCTTTTCTATGTATTCACCTAGATTGCATTTCCAAAGCTATTCCGGGATTCTAAAGCAGGGTAACAGCCAAGAAGCAAAACTAATCTTTGGGGGAAAAAAATCCCACAACACCCAAATACTTTAATATTAATATTCATTCCTCACCACAAAGAAAAAACTGGAGCTTTCTCATGATTTTGCCATTTTCCCCCCAAAGCAGGAAGACGATCAACTCCCCAAAGGGGCAACGAGGTGTGAAGCACTACATGAGCCACCCACAGCTCCCGTGGCCTTGATGTCCCTCAGAACTTCACCCGGACCTCAGACACCTCCCCGAGGAAATTCTTGGCCCATGAGAGTTGCTGAAAGACCTAAAATCCACCAGCTGGCTTAAGCATCACCGGCTTTGCGTGAAACCTAAAGTCGCTTTTAACACGTCGCTCATCTCCCCTATTAGGCCTGATGGAAACCGTGTGCCGCGCGGCTCCCCGCCGGGGGACAGACACAGGTGCGGACGAGTCGCCCAGAGACAGAGAGGGACCGATACCAAACCTACACGCGGCAACCCTGCGCTTGCACATCGCGACCAGGGAGGCGGGCGCAGGGGACAGAGGAGGGTACAGCCAGGCACCCTCCCAGCCCAGCCCCGTGCAGCCTCCCCAGCACACGGCTGTCGCCATTTTCTACTGCTTTACAGCAAGCAGTTACTCCAGTGCTGGCACAAGGGAGAAGCAGGGACAGAAATTCATTTTGAATCACAACTATACCAGGGGCTAAATCATTCGGATGGTGCGATTTACACATTCCCACCTCTCAGGGCAGTGCATAAAGCACGGCGCGGGCCCATCATTCATTTCAGGATATTGCCCTGGAACGAGCTGTCAAGCAAGTGTTTCATGGCACACGAGCAAGGCTTGCTGCAAGGAACCGGGCGCGCTCAGCAAGTCGCACTTGGTGCTTGGTGTGACGCTCCACCTTCGGTAAGAGGAACGGACTCCTGGTAATGGACTACAATTCCTTCCCCTCCAAGAAGGCAGTGCTGCAACCATCAAACACGTCGGGCTGGAGGCAACGGTGATTCATCTAGTCCAGCACACCATCGCCGGCAGCACCCAAAAGCCGACGCTTCAGAGGAATTACCCGTCTGCGCTAAGTTTCTTCCCAGCTCCAAGCCACCACTGCTCGGCAGAGGACCTGAAGCAGGACTGGATCGGTCCGGTGGGGCAGGGGCTGCAGAGGAGTGCTAGCCTCTGGCGTCCCGCAGCATCCAAGACACCACATCCATTACCACTGGAGAAACGAGGGCAAACAACCAAGTTTTCACTCCTCGACACATACTCAATGCACGTGGTCCAAGGCATGGATGGCATGAAAGCAGCCGAGGAGAACAGCACCCACACGATACTGCCATGCAGAGGCTGGGGAGACCCGAGCCCTCCTGGCTACCAGGGCCCGTCTCCAGCAGGAGTTAACCCACCGGGGAAGCCTGGAGCAGCCTGGACTCCTGCAAGGTCTCCTCCCGCCTGCAGCCCCAGCGCAAACACCAGGTCTTGGTTAGTGAAATAATCCTTGGAGTTGGAGCAGCTCCCATTTCACAGAACACCACAGCTGTTCACTTCCCTGTGTGCATTTTTACAGTGAGCTCTTCCCTCCTCTCCCCCTCCCCCCAATTTTTTCTGCCTTTTGCTCCTGAAGTTTTCATTACTCTTTTTTCAGACCAGTGTTTTAAGGCTTTCTGACTTCAGCAACCTTGCAGATATAAGACTTGCTGCATTGCCACAGCCCTTAGCCACCACTTTGTTCAACATGGAGAAGAAAGCAAAATTCAAAAGGCAGTTCAAGAGCCTTGACATTATGGGTACAGCAGCACAAGAAGGACAAAATATCCCCCAGTCCCCCTCATCTCAATCCCAAAGTTTCCTTCATTACACATGAATTTCCTGCTCCTCGCCACCTCCAGTCTTCTCAGTTTCTGCTGGAAAAGGGAGGGGGGGAATCACCCGTGAGGGCTTATTTTACAACACGAGCACAGAACTCCCTGCCTGGCTGGGGCTGTATCTTGGGTGTGCATTGCCCACGTCTGGCAGGCGGAAAGGAGCTGCGTGCGGGGCTGCTGTACGCCCCTCCCCGCACAAAACACATCCAGCCCTGAATGGAACCACTGTTTATGACACACACGTGTGCACGTGTAGCCCCAAAACATGAATCAAAGGCCCAAACGTGCCTCCCGGAGAGCTGACCTCCCCGCAGCAGCATTTCCAGGAGGCAAAGCCAGCAGACATTAAATCTTCCGGGCAGTTTTTACACGTGGATTTGATCCTCAAACACGGTGCTGGTCGGAGATTGGATTTCACTGTGGCTATTCCTCAAGGTCCCCCATTTCATCCAGTTCCTGGTGGCCCTCGCTGCTATGCAAACCATCCTGCTCTTGCAGGCAGACCAGGGACAGGGTATTTCCACCCACGCACGGACACTCACTGGCACAGAGAGCGCCGGGAAAGGACTGTGTGATGCATCCTGGCGATATCCCCAGGAGCCTGGTCCTATCCCAAGAAAAATAGCAATTTTCCCCTTTCCAGGCCAGAGCCTATTGAAATATCTGCCCTCAGGGGAGGCTTTTAAAAATCAGGATTTTCTTTCCTATTCCTTCACCCAAGGAGATCGGGCACAGAAGATATCCCACATCCCCCTCCTCCGGCTCCAGCAGCTCAAAAGCTGCCGATTCCCAGTGCAGCCCATCTGGTGACTACAGGGAAAGACGGACCGACGGGGACATGCAAACTACCCAGATCCTGTAACAGAGCATGGGGAGAGGCTGCCGCTTGCTTCTTTAAGTAAAGGATAAAGTTTTAATTTAAGCTGATCTCTGGGGAGAGGAGGAGGTTATTGAATCCATAGGAAGCAGCAGGGAATGAACCGAGTGACCCCAAGGCCGAGCACAAGCAGCCAGGATTCCCGAGGGTTACAGAGCTGGGGGGACAGACCAGCACCAGATTTATGTGGATTTTTTTTTTCGTCCCTCGCTCCGGACGCACACACATTCCCCTTGCGCTGCCTTACAGAGTCTCGTTTCTTTGGGGAAACGGAAAAGACTATTTTCTTCCCAACCCTCCCCCCTCTCCAGCTTGCAAAGGTGCCCCTAATCCCCAAATTCTCTCTCTACCTGCAGCAAGAGCTGAAACCCTACCCGTCCCCTCCCCCAGCCCTCCAACCACACTAATCCATCAAATTCCCTGGCCTTGCAGCCCACCCCCAGCCCTGACAGCAGCAATCCTGGCACCAGATGTCCACTGACAAAGGCAGCACCAAGCATCAAAAAGCAATCGCCCCATCACCCCTGTCCCGACGGGGCCCCTGGGCAAAATGGGCGTTCAAAGCGCAATAACCCGCCGGCGCAGCCCAGCATCCTTCTGCCACTGGGCACCAGTACTCCGGAGCGGGGCCTCATCCCGCGCCGGGGACACAACTCAAACCGCATCTGAGCCCCCCGAAGGGTTAGAGTTCTCCCTCTTGGAGCAGGGATTTAAAACAGGGGTCACTGATGGAAAATAAAAGGGATTTTATTTAAAAAAAAAAAAAAAATCCAAACCCAAGCAAGACATCTGTGCTCTGTCCACACGACGGCTGAAGCAGCATTAGCAGCGACTTTGTTTAAATATGACTGTTGCAAACCTCTTCCCGGCATCCTCCTCACCGCCTGCCAGGATTCTGCTAGCCAAACCATGCTCCCGCTTAGCCATCTGGATTATCTGTATTTGCTAAACCTGACCGCAAGACCAGCCTTTCAGACAACACACCCATCTCCAGGGATTTGTTCATAGAAAGAAAAGTGGAGGGGGGGATAACCTCCACTCCACATCCTCAGCAGCTTTTCAAATGCACTGATTTTTTACCCTTTCCTCCCTTTTTCTTCTGTTTGTGGGAGTTTGGTACTATTGCTTCCGGTATTAGGGCTTGCTATTTACATCAGCCTCCTCTGTCAAGTCCCACTGGGCGCTTTACAGTCTCAACCCCCATCCTTATTTCACAAACGCAATTTCAAGCTTTCCCACATTTCCCGCAGAGAAATGTGAGAAACAACGTGCCGGCAGGCGCAGACCATCCCAACACCGCACCGGAGGGACAGGCTGCTCCTACAAAAGCCCTGCCTGACACCCATCCCAAAAAAAAGCTGTGTTAACGGAGCCAGCCCAAGAGCAAAACCCAGCGCCCAGCCGAATGAGAGCAACACCCCGTTTCTACAACTAATTATTTGCAACAATCTCCCCGGTCGACTTTTGCAACGGCTCCAGCTAATGGTTTCCCTGATTTGTACGGGAAGAGCATCCCTCTTCCCTCCTACGCCCCAAGCATCCCTGCTCCTCAGGGACAGCCCCTGCCCTCCCCAGCCACCCACGCTCCCAACTTCTCCGCAGGCAGCGACCGTACGCGACAAATCCTCGCATGGCTCGAGGTGCCGAGGCTTGGGGGAAATTTGAACTGTCATTTTCCCTATTACACCCAGGTTTAGTGCTGCTGCTACAGCACCATTTTATTTATGGTATTACTTCTGTCATTATAACGATCCTACATAAATTCCACATACCGATTCCATAACAATACTTGCTGCTATTATAATAATGATCCCATCTGAATGGCACAGGTGCCATTATCAGAAAATCTGTTTGTAATAGAGAATCAACTGTAAAAAGAGGCATTACGCCCAAATGAACTACTTAAGAATTACCATAAACAGGGGGCTAGCCTCAATTCCCTTAGCTGCAACACGCTGCTTCCTACCTTATCGTAAATAGATAGCAAGTCAAAATTAGCAGGTAAGTCAGTCATCCCGTGACTTGGGAGCTGATGCTGAAACCAAGCACCGTGGAGCTTCCTCACATGAATAAAACCTACCTCCGCACAGATCTTAATAAAGAATTTTTGCAACGTACTTCTTAAGTGTTAGTAAGAGCACTAATCAGCACACAGAGAAACTGAAACACACCCTTCCAAGCCCATAAGAGAGTCATCCATAAACAGAAAGGAAGGGCAGAACAGCTTCTTTAAAAAAAACAAACTCACCCAAGCACACATGAGCTCATGCAAAGTGAAGGCGGCAGTCACTTTGGAAATGACATGAGATGCACGGGACAAATAAAGGTGCTGTACAGTCCAGTCTGATAGATCCCCATCCCTGCATCAGCCCGTGCACGTTCACGGCCGTAATGTCTCCCAGGTGCCTCCTGATTCAGAAGGTTTCGCCTACCGCAACAGTTTATTACTCCTACAAAAGAGTTCTGGAAGGGCAGCTACTCCTTCAAAGAGAGCTTCTAACAGATGTTTTCCCACCGCCAGCATTTGAGCAAACACGTTGTCTCACACCTTCCACAGTCCCTAATTTTACCAGTTCATTTCTTCACACCCACAAACGCAGCATGAAATAAATTCAAATGTATAACAAGATTACACTTCCCCAGTGCCACAGGACGCACTGCAATCTCTGCCGAGTCCGAGAGCAAAACCTCGCGTGGGAATAAAGTATACCTGGGGTTCAAAATCTCTTCAAACAGAGGGCAGAGGATGGCTTGCAGGGGAGTGGTAATGGGATCGAGTGCCTTTCATCTCCAGGTGACTGGTTAAAAATTCAGCCCAGGTGAGCAGCATCTACAAAGCCGTTACTACACAAGGGCTGCACAGAAGCCAGCATGAAATGAGTAAGTGGCTTCAATCCAGCTCTTCGCGGACCGGTGTCAGACAACTTGTCAGACCTACACCCGGCACCATGGGGCTGCCCCCAGAAAGGCACCAAGGACAGGATCGTACAACCTCGTTTTTCTCCTTTACACGTAGCCGGGTGACACCAGCACTGCTGCTCTTTTTTGGCCCGCGCCCACATGCAGCAGACAGGGGCGCTTGAGCAGAAATCAGAGATACCGAGTCTATTCCTGGCCTCGCTGCTGACCTGCCGCGGGAGCCCGGGCAAGACTCGCTACTGCTTCTGCCTCATCTCTCTTTGGCCGAACAGTTCACCCCGTGGCACTTCAGCACTTTTCACTGGTCAACCCTAAAGCACTTTACAGAAAGGAGTTATGCATCGCTATTCCCATTTTACAGACAAGGAAGCTAGCAGATTGCCATTTCCCCAAGGCTGTTTTTCTGGCATGCTCCTTAGAGATTAAATCTAGTGAAATAGCTGCACCATACAAGAATCTGTACCCACAGGCCAGATTCAACAGGGAGGGTAAAGAGGGTGTTTGAAACTCGCTGTGATCAAGGTTAAGGAACATAATAAAACACCATACCCTGCTTTTCCAGCTCTGCAGGGTAATGAGGGATTTCCTCATATACCTGCTGCAACTGTCACCTTTGCAGGAATTTAGTACCTGATACTAAATTCACTCTCTTGTCTGCACACTGAACCTTCAGACGGTTTATTTTGGTACCTCCACCGCCCAAAAAAATGACACACATCTCTTCTGAGTCAAAAGCATAATTGGGACTTCTCTGGTTCCAACGCCTTTGAAAAATCCCTGCTTTGCCTTTTGGCTGCAGAAGGAGGTTGCAGAGCAGCCGCACCGTGGAGCAGGAGCCCTGATGCTTCCCCACACCCTCATTTCCACTGACGCAGAAAAGACTTGCAGCAAGCGTCCACACTTCTTCTGGAGGTGACGTACCTCTTTCCGCACTAGGGATCGACGCCACATTTCCAAGATGCTAAAAGACACCTTCCCTACTACTTGGCAGGTTCTTGGAGCATAACATGAAAGGATGGTGAGAGTTACATTCTTACTTCCAGGGATGAAAAGCGGAAGAGGGAAGCGCAGCCCCAGAGCTGCCATCCTCCGCGCAGACCCCTCCTCTGGCGCAGCTCAGTCCCTGCTGCGGGACCACCTCATTTAGTCAGAGCCATCATTTGAGCCAGCCGTACTTACCGTCTTCGAGCCCACATCCCAACACACTCCTCCGCAAGAAGTGAGAAGGCGGCTTGAAAGGCACCAACCAACTCCAGATACTCGTTACGTTAGAGAAAACGCAAATCATGAAGAAACTGTTAAAATAGCTCAATTAGCTCATATGCAGATTTTTCACTTTCTCCTTTTTGGGTAAAAAAACCCCAACAAACCCCAACCAACAGTCTAAGTCTGTAAATAAATATTAGCTTTGTAAAATACCGGGGCTGACAAGCACCTTTGCAGCCAGACACAGACCAGCGGTGGATTACAGACGTGCACCCAATGAACACTGAGCTAGTTACAAGAAAAGAAAAATTTCTCAGTGCAGGTGGTTTGTTATTCTCAGAAAGTCTCTTTTCAGCAGATGTTCCTCGTTTCCGCGTGTGGTGATCCCGGTGCGCTTGAATTTGTGATTTCTCCTCCACTAAGTGACGTCTTCAGGAAAAGGGAAATGAAAGCATAGCGAGATGTAGCTATACAAGGCACAGGCTAGAGAATCCTCTTTTTTTTTTTTAGGGGAACCATAACGTTAATGTTTGAAATTGCTTTTCATATCTAGTAATGATCATCTTAATCTTTACATTTTTTTCCTTAACTGCAGGAGAGTTCTCCACCAACGAACAATATAAATTTAAATTTAATTTCAAGTGTTGCTTTAACTGCCTCGAGTCAGACCAGCTGCTGTGAATTCAAAGTTAGAGCCTTGACCTAAAAGTTACCTGCAACATAAAAGTATTTTTGCCTTTGCCAGAGTAAGAAAGAAATCATAAAGGGATAAAATATGGCCATTTCTGAGGAAAGTTCCAGCTACACAGTTCCCGTAACAAAATGGAGCATTTTTTTCCCTCTTATGTTTCTAAAATGACGTATTTTAGACAAATCTGCATCTCCAGCTCGAGCAGTAGTATAATGGCTAGCAAGCAAGTCATATAAAACCGAGAAAGCGAGTTGTATTTTAATCCTGTGAACGAGCACAGCAGTTGTGCAATGTTTACAGTGCATAAATTTTGTATGTTACTCGAACGCCCAAAGCCCGTGTCCTGCCCCGAGCTGCGGCAAGCATCATGCAGGCGACTGCTGCGGACCTGAGCTTCCTTTTACTCATTAAAAAACTAAAAGGCATTTCCAGTATAGGAAAAAAAAGCACCCCGTAGTAAAAAAGGGATACCTTGGAGAAAGGGGTGGGCTGGAGACCCAGCCCTCCAACGCAGGCGAGCACTGCCGGCACGAAACGGGGGTGCCGGACGCCGGGTTTACGCTTTGTCTCTTCTTTTGCAGCAAAACGCTCCCGTGAGCCATTAGCTGGACAAACGGGGGGCGGAAGGGGGGACCCCCTTTCCCAGCTTCGGCCCTAGCCCGCGCTCCCCTCCATCTGAACGCTACCCACCGCCCGGCCGCTCGCAGATAAAGCCTGACCAAGAACTGTACAGAAAGGGGAGTTCTAACGCCTCTCCCTGGCAAGGGGAGCCAACGCCGCGGCCCCCCGCCACCCCGAGACCCCCGCGGCCCGGCTCCGCCTCGCTGCCCCCTCAAGCCGAGGGCCTGTCCCACGCAGGGCGCCGGCAGGACCCGGCCGCGCTGGATGCTCCTCACGGGAAGGTGCTGCCGGGGCGGGGGGAATGTTTCTCCTTCTTAGAAAAGGAGGGAAAAATTAAAACCTTTAAATCAAACCGACCGTCTCGAGTCTCGTTTCAGCTCCAGGGAAGGGTCTGGGGCGGGGGGGAGCCCCTCGGCGCCCCCGGGGACTGGGGGGGGGCTCCTCGGGGCGCGGGGCAGGCACTTACCGGGAGGGGACCGGCCGTCCCACCCGCGCCGCCCTCGGCACGGCGGCCCGCGGCGCCTACGGGCCCACGGGCGCCGCGACCCCGCCGAGGAGCCCGCCGCGGCCCGGGCGGAGGGAGGCGGAGCCGGGGCGGGGCCCAACCCGCCGGCAGCGGGGCGGGGGGCGGCTCAGGGGGGCAGCGCGCCCGAGGGCGGCGGGAGGCCCGGGGCGGGGAGCGCCGCGGCCCGCCGGGCCTCGCCTGCGCCCCCTCGGGTCACCCCTGGCCGGTCCCGCGGCGGGCGTGTGTGTGTGTCCAGGTGCCTCCGGAGCTGAGGCTTTGGGGTGCCCTCCACGCCCCCGGCCTGGTCGTTCAGGGTCCCCCCAGCCCGGCCTTGGAGTCCTGCCTCGCCCTTTGGGGTCCGTCCCCCCATGCCTGGCCCTGGGGTCCCCTCACACGCGGTCTGTCCCCCCAGCTCTCCTGGTACACCCCAAAGTAAAAAGCAAAAGCCGCCCTCGCGCTCCCAGCACCCCCCGGCCACGCTGCCGTTAACTCAGCCCCCCAGCGCAGCCCCACACGGGCAGTGCTTGCCCAAAGGGGAAACTGAGGCACCGCAGCCAGCGCACACGCCCCACCCCAGGGGCAGGAGCTGGGGCTCGCCCTGAGCCCCCCGAACCCTGGCCAGAGCGCAAAACCCTGGACATGGGGCAGTTTTGAGTGGTCCCATGCCAGCCCAGCACAGAGAGCCAAAAGGGAAGGGGTGCAGTTGGGATAACCCCCCATCTTGAGATTTTTGGCAGTACAAAGCCCATCATCACTCATCAGGTCCTTGCTACCTTGCTCTATGATCAGATAAACTCTCACTTCCAAACACTTAAAAAAAAAAAAACAAAACAGAAAAGAAAACCCAACAACAAAAGCCACAGTCGTCTTCATTTATTTTTCATGGAGCTCTGCAGACGTGCAAAGCTCTTGCAGCCATCTGTAAAGAGAGAAGGTAATTCCTAGCCTGAGGACTTTATAATTTAAATAAGACATAACGCAGTGAAAGAGGACAGCGAAGAGAAAGGCAAGAAGGGGTGTGCAACAAAAGTGTTTCTTCAGAGAGAGATTAGGACACCACGATTGCTACGTATACATCTTTGCATTGACCCTATATAGGATTTCAGAGTAGCTCTGTTATCTCTGGGCAGGAACAAAACACTCTGTACTTGCTCTTTCCCAAAGCATACCAAGAAGCTGGAAGCGAACAAAACCCCCAAACAAAAAATTCACAACAAAATTCCTTCCCTCCCCTCTTGATTTTGCCTCCTCCCCCCCCCCCGAGATTATTTTGTTTGGTTTTGTTTGGTTGGGGGTTTTTATTTTTTTTGAAAGCTCAGAGTTGAAAACCTTTGGTCATTTGGGAATTCTCCGAGCCAGCGACCGTAGCGGGGCTGAGCACAGGGAGGCTCTTGGCAGGCCCCAGCGTGGAGAGGGCTGCACTGAAGCATGTGCCTGGGAGAAGGGGGGGGATGCAGGGGGCAAAAGAGGCCACATACATTTTTAGAAGAAAAAATAAAAAATATTAAAAAAAAAAAAAAAGCGTCGCCGAGGCCTGCCTGGCGTGCACGCCAGCTCTGGGGGCTGGGAGCGGGGGAACGTGGGGAGGAGAAACACTGGGTGGATGGAAGTGAGGATCCAGATTGAAAACAGATGGGATTTTTCTTGCCAACCTGACATCCGAGACCGCAGGAGGCGGGGTAGAACTTCCCCTTCCGAGAGGCTGGCAGCCAAGAGATATGGCGGGGGGGGACCCCCCGAAAAATCCCAGTTTGGTTTAAAATCCCTTCTTGCTGCCTCTCGCTGGGGCTCCCTGGATGGCAGAGAGGAGCTCGCTGGAGCTGGGTTGTTTTTAAGACTTTGAGAGGTTTGATTTTACCATTAAGTGTCTGATTCATCTGTTCCTGCCTGCTGGAGCTAAGCCCAGCCTGGCAGTTAGTACTTGCCCTAGGAGACATTTTAGGGGCATTTTGCACCCACGCGGATCCCTCTGCACATGCACACGAGGGAAACCCGCGTCCATCCACAGAAATAACCCTGTGCACACCTTCACCCTCCCACGTGGCATGCTGCGGCCAGCGGCAGCCTGCAGCTCAACGCCGGCCACAACCTCCACCCAGGGACGAGCCGGGATGCGGCAAAGCCACGCTCGAGCATGGCTGCAAAGATCCAGGCTTCCATGTAAAGGCGGCACCATAAACCTCTGGGGGACCTCACAGCGTCCAGCAGCCCCAGCTGCCCAAGTTTTAAGAAGCTGCAAACAAATGATGCAACAGCCCTGAAGTGACTTAGCGGTGATTCACCCAGGAGTCAATCTGCGGCTGGGCTGGGGCAGGGCCGAAGCAGCTCCCACGCTGGGTCGCGCCTCCTGCTTCACCCCTCCACCCACGCACCCCACGCTTCAGTGCAAGAGGGACCCGTGGGTGCAAATCCCACCCGCTCTGCGACAGAGGTGGCAGAGGGGTCCCCAGTGACACGGGGATGCAGGGGCCACACGAGGCCCCGTGGTGAGCACCGCATTTCGGGATAAAGATCGCCGCTGGACGGCAAAAGGCTTCCCCATGTACATCGAGCGACTGGCAAAGCTGCCCCTCCAGTGGAGCACGGCGTCCTCCCCGGCCTGCCGGGGACGTGGGGTCTGTGCCGCCCCCGGGGGTTTCACAGCTACTTTACAAACCAGAAACAAAAAGTTAATGGTGCGGGCTCGACCACATATTTTCCAGGGGCTCTGGGAGACCGGCTCTCCACAAGCCGGCTAACACACACTCTTTTCATTCAGAGCTTTAAATACCCAATTGTGTCTGTTTTCAGCACGCTCATTTTTAGCATTTTAATGATATGGTCCCCGGCTCTAGTCGTCCTTGGATTGGCCGCAGCGTGGGGTTTTTTTTCCTTTCTCCCCCCCCCACTTCTTTTTAACTTCTTGCAGAGCGAGAGGGGAAAGGGGTTAGCAAGAGGTCACACATTTCTCCTAACCCAAGTGTTTTTCCAGCAGGCAGGGGGTCCTGCCGGGGACAAAGACAAACCAGCCCCTTCGGCTGCCTGTTGGCTGTGAGCGCTGCACCTTCCGCCGTGGGTGCGCGGCGCAGGCGCGGGACGGGTGCGCTGCCTCGCCGGAGCCCTTCAGGAAGGTGCACGATCCGGGCACGCTTCCCACGAGAGACAGCGGGCAGCAGCGCCCGTGCCCTGGCACAGCCAAAACCTCGCTCACCACGACCAGTGCTGGAAGCAAGGGTTTGGGGTTTTCCATTGCCATCGCTTTCCCGGCACCCTGACGACAGGATTTTGCTTGGCCGCAGCGCTCCGCTCGCGGCCGCGCAGAAAACCCCGCCCGCAAGCGGGACCTGGCACGCAGCGCGGGCACAGCGCCTGCTCGCGGCCCGGCTCCCCGCATCGCACCCGGGCACCCCGGGCGCCCTCGGCCTGTTAGAGCAGCTCTGCTTTTTCTGCTGGAACACTCCCAAGGAGGCTTCAGGCCTGTTGGAACGCAGCTTGAAGACTCCACCAGGAACTATGGGGAGCCCTGAGATGCAAAGGCACCACGGGACCCCCAAATCCCAAAACCCGGAGCTCTCCCAGCAGCCCCTAGAGCCTCCCTGGCACCGCACCGTGCCACCTCCCCGGCGCAACGCAGACAAACCGACATGGCAGCTGATTTCAAAGAACCGGCTGCAAAAACAACCCCAGCTTCACCAGCACCCCCAAAGCCACTCGCTGCGCTGCCCAGAGTGCCCGTGGAGGGGTGCCGGCTTGGCCCCGGCTGCGCAGCAGTCAGTTTGGCCCTGCACGGCAGGCAGGCAGCCCAGTGCCGACACAGCAAAGCTGCCTTGGGTCCTGGGTCAGCTTCAGCATCTCCACCCGGCTCTGACCCTAAATGCTGCGCGCCCCGGACGTGCGAACGGCTGACGGGGCCAACGGAGCGGCTGCACCAGAGAGGAACCAAAGGCGCAGGTCCTGCGCCGCGTCACCGCCACCTCTTAGCAAACATCCGCATCTCCCCCTTTGCCCAAGCACGCCCAGCCCTGCTTGCTTTTGCTCGTGCCACCGCGACCCGGCTCTGGGCCCAGAGCAGCCGCAAGGGATGTCCCCTCCTCCTGTCCCCCCCACCCCACGTCAATATTCAGCGTTTTCCCCACCTCCGTGCCCCTCAGCTCTCCGAACACATCGTGTCCCTGGTAACCATCCTTCACAGGGTGCTTCAACATCAGCCGCTCAGCAGATACTTCTTTTTTTTTTTTGCCAAGTAATATCGAAATGATATTTATTAAATTTGCTCTCTAAGTCTCTCAATCTGCTCCATAATACAGTGAATCTGCGAGGTGGTTTCACTGATCCCGCCTCAGTGAGACCAGATTAACGCAGATGATCCCAGCTTTGCGGCTCCCTCATCCCAGGGAGGGTCAGAGGTTGTGCAGAAAGGCAAAACTCGCTGGCAGCGCCGGGCGGCCGCGCCGGAGGAAATCACGTGGCCTCTGAAAATGATTTCCGAGGTTAATTCCAGGTGGGAAGGAGGGAGCGCTCAGCGTGGACACACAGCAACTTTTAAGTCTTCGGAAAACCCGTCTGGCTGTTTATTTCAGCTTCTCGGGCTCTTATCTCCCTCCTTAAGCGCATTGATTGCACCTGCCCCCACCCCGCTCCCCAGCAAGGAGCCCATTAAATCTAAAGTTAGGTCCAGAAAGGTTCATCAGCTCCATTATCTCTGCATTCAGCTAAATTATGAAAATCGTTAAGATAAGGAGGCATGGAGCCTATTAGTTTCCTGGAGAGGATGCTTTACAATTTTTTTTTTCCTTCTGCTTCCACATTTAATTACCTTAAGTTTCACAGTATTTAATTCCATTTATTAAACCTTTAATACGCAAAAACAAAACAACAACAACAAAACCCACTGCTGGCTGCCTTTCGGAAGGGCGCAGAGCCAGGGTACGGAGCAGCCTCTGCCTCCCCATCCCCATCCCCATCCCCACTCGGGTCGTAGAGAGGCCCCGATCCTGCAGCGGCACATGGTCGCTCACAGCCGAGCCGGAGCTGTGCTCATGTGGGATGCATCCATTAATTAAAAAATTAAGGATATGGCCTGGGGTCCATGCAAAGGGAAAGGGGCTGTGGGATGCCCCAAGCCAGGCTGGTCCCCCAGCCGGCTGCCGGGAGCTTCGCTACAGCCCGGAGGGATGAAACAAAAAGCAGCAGGGTTGTAGGAACTCTATTTACTTTTTTCCAAAATTGCAGGAGCACAGTTTAACCTGCAGTGCCACCACCCCTGGAAGGGCCCAGCAGGGACCATACTCCTGCAGGTACACACACAGGGATCCTTGCTGCGCTACTGGGGTTATTTTTTTGGACAGACGCTATTGTAGGACACTGATAGCAAGACTATGGAAACAGCAAAATCCCCACATGCTTCAGGCAAGGTCAATCTGAAGCATTAGCGTCTCCCTGGCTGCATTTTGCCTTCCCAGAGATGCTATTTAGCAATCTCGGTTCTTATTAGAGCAGCATCTAAAACCCCTTATCATGTAATGCCGAACGAGCTGCAACCCTGATGCTGGGCGCTCTCTTTGCCGTCTCAACAGGACGGGGACTGAAGAGTAAAAACAAAAGCAGAGGCACAGCTGGGGAAGAGCCCGGCGCAGGGTCACCCACCGTGCCACGCGTGGAGGGAAGGTGCCAAGCCCAAGCCCAGCCAGTCCCCAAGCCCGGCTCACCAAGACCTCGGTGCCAGCGCCGCAGATCCACATAGCTGCGAGCACACAGACAATTATGTTCCCATACCCAGCATCTCCAAACACCTCCTTGCAGGAGATTTCAACATTTCGACAATTCATGGACTACTAAAACGTTCCCCACGGAGCCATGGGCATTCATGGAGCCCCTTCCAAGCCGTCCATACACTCTTCTCTCCAGCGCTTGCAAGGCACGGTTTGCAAACGCTGCTGCCTTCGAGGCCTGTCTCATCACGCGTGCAAACAGGGCCCCACGGCTCCAAGCAGCGCAGTTTCTTCCCATCGACATCTTTTACAGGATTAAACCTCAAACTTGGCCTGCATTTTGCATTTGGTTTTTAAATCAGGAATCACTCTGGAAAAGTAGCACCAGGAAGAAAAAAACAACTTGCTAAAGTGTTCCCCAGCAGCATATCCACATACTTTAATACAAAAAAGCTGCTGCTAATTTAAAAAACAAATGTTTAAGCAATCAAGCATGTTTATTTAATTTGTCCTTTCTGTGCCAGAGAAGGCCCGAGCCGCTCGCAGTGGCTGCCACACGGCGTTATCAAGAGCATTCATGGCGTTATCAGGAGCATTCGCGGTGAGGTCTCCGCTTTGGGGTGGGAGCAGCTCGGAGCCCCAGTGCAACCCAACGCCGGAGGGAGGTTGGCTCCTCCCAACCCCCAAGAGAGTGTCTCTTAGGATAGTCCAGTCTCAGACCTACCACCCCGTGATGAAAACAGGCTTCTGGAGCATGAAGACAGAACTCAGGATTCAACCCATTGCTTGCATCCAGCATGAACCAGATCTTCTCTCTCTTCCTCCAAGAACAGTGAATTTTTAGCTCATTTTCCATCACTGCGGACTAATGTTTTTTCACTAAAAAGACCACGTATTGCACTGCTTGCAAAGAAGTGCAGGACACACAGAGACAGGCATGGGGGAACCCGGAGCCCCAAAACAAACCCAGCTGGAAAGGGGCAGCCGCTGCCTCACCATGGTGGACGCTGCTGACCATGGGTCCCTCTCCATCCACAGACTCCCAGGAGCTCAACACCAGCAGCTTAAAAATACAACTTACACTCAATTTAATTTAATGCTGTGAACGCAGATCAACTCTTGGCTTAAATATTCATTGGTGCTGTGACAGGAGCCGTGAGCCATCCCGTAAGTGGGATGAGAGCTTCATCCACTGCCATGGAGCACACCTTCAGCTCAAGGGCCACTCCGTACCACCTCACAGCCACACTCCCCAGTTAACGCCAGCCACGGAGCCCGCATCTCTTACGGCAAGAGTAAACTCAAAAGGGACTTTCCCCGCCTTCTTCCCAAAGCCTCACCAGCAGTGAGCTAAATCCAGATCTGCTCTTCACACCCACCCACGAGACAGGGCAACCGGCAAAGGTGCATCAGCAGGAGCCGTGTTCCTCTTGCTTTGAACATGAAAGCAGCCCAAAGGGGGGTATTTTGTGCAGGAGAAGAGTATTCATCACAAAAAACCCCAAAACATGGAGCGGCAAACACTGCCTTCAGCCTCCCTGATGCCAAAAGGGCTCCTGTGGACCAGGTTAAGGATGGGGCACTACCCAAACTGGGGAGGGGGAAAAGGTTTTTCTTCTCACGTCATCTCTCAAAGGCCTCTGTCCACTCGAGCTGTGGGATATGAGCATTCACCTGCTCAGCTTTCCCTCTGGCCTCCACACCGGCATATTTGGGGTTGGCTCTTACACTCACGGCCCTTTAATCTGCTGTTTACATAGTTAATATTCCAGCGAGGCAACGCAAGACACACACAACGCTAACCCAGCAAACAGCCCCATCTCCCAGCTGGACAAACCCTCCACCTCTCTTGACGTGAGATCCTGCACAGTTACCACCTTCAGCATGAAATACTCCTGAAATAAGTTGGCCAGGATGAAAGTTTCAGGGAGACTCAACGGCAGCAGCTGGATGGCAGCCCCCCAAAAGTGCAATGAGTTGTGGAAGGTCCCTGCTGCAAGAGGAGTCTTTTGGATGCCACTGAACACAGGGGCTGGGGAGGGGAGATGCGACATCGGGTTCCCACAGGGGTTTGCTCTGCAGCGACAAGACCTGGCGGTGAAGATGCTCCCTCAGCCTTCCTACATCACTAAGTCTGCAATCAAGAGATGCTGGATGCTCCCATGATGTGGTGCTTTATTCCCGATGTCAGAAGCCAAATGTATTTGTTAACCTTTGGAGGGCAAACACAGAGTAGCCAATAGCCCTAAAGGAGCCAAGTCATGTTGGCTGCTGCTTTGAGCAAGTTACACGTAGCCCAGAGAACGCTTGGTCTTCTGAAGTTCATGGCTATCATGTGAAAACCTCATGGATTCACAAGTTGAGTTCTAGGCTCCTGATGAAGGATGGCTCCACGTGTGCCCATTTTACAGATGAGAAAGTGCGAGAATGAACTGGAAAAACTATGTTCCCTTGGTCTGCAGCAAAGCAGGGAATGAAGCCTGCTCCCAAACATCCTTCCTCCAAAAGCCACCACCACGTGCAGCAGTTTCCACCAGGCACACACCAGGAGCAGTTTCTGCAAAACCCTGAAAAGCCTCTGAAGGCCCAAACTCCCCAAGAAATGAGCAATAACCACAGGACAGCAACTCCATGGATAATCCAGATTTCTCGTGGATCCCAAACCACCTAAAAGGACCCAATTCTCAGAGCACAAGCGAGTCCCCAGAGAGGTTCAACAGCCCTGTGCCACTCTTCCCAGTGCTGGAAAAGCTGAGACCCAGATCGCAGATCAATATCTCCTTTCCCACCACAGCACTGTCAGGAATGGCGATGCCTTGGAGAGGGCGCAGGAGTGTAAGCGAACCCATCGTAAGCAGGAACTCAATTTTGCCCATCATTATCGTTGGCTTTAATAAATAGCTTCTGGGGATGGCAGGTACTTTATTAATTCTTCCCCTGTGCAGCATGCAGGATGATTGAAGAAATCACTGGCCTGTTGATTTGTTTGCCTCCCCCGCCCAAAATAACTACCTATTTATTTTTGAACAGCAGGATGCATCAAATCCTCAAATCGCAGCCGGGAGGACATGCCACATGCATCCACGGCACCAGTGCCTGGGTGGAAGGTTTCAGCCCCTTGCTCCACAGTGGGAAAAAGCCAAGTCCAATTCTGGACCACTTCAGACATGGGAAAATTGAATAAAGGGATTTCCCACCCCACAGGGTATCTTCTGGCAGCCACGCTCCTGGTGGAATTGCTGCCCGCCATGTCCAAGCTTTGGTCTGCTTGAAGCCCAAGGAGGGTTTGGGCACCTCAGCGTCAAATACAGTCCCTGGCACTGGACTTTGCCATGCGTCCCCGATGCTCAGGGTGGTGGGGATCTTCTAGGTGATGTTAAGACAGAAAAAACTGCAACAAGCACAACGGGAATCAAATAATCTTGGAGGTGTGTCTCTCTCTAACAGTTCTCCTGCAAAAAGCACAGCCACAGGAGATAGCAGGGTCATGGTGTTGCAGCATCTTGCTGAGTCCTCCAACCCCCTTCCCAAGACCTAAGCAAGATGTTTGCCACGTCCCCAAGCCCTCCTGGAGCCCTCTGAGCTCAGCAGCGAGCTGGGGCCAGCTCAGGCGCCCACATTCCCGCCGGAGCTGAAGCTCCTCTCCTGTCCCGATGGCCACGGTTCCTCACACAGGAGCGTTCAGGATCCACGTTTTGCCCTCCTGCGGGATGGCTCCAGGAGCACAGGAGATGCCCAAAGCAGCAGCTGATGCACAAGGACTCGTGCGCCCAAAGAAGAGAGTTGGTCAGCCCTCCCGAGGACACGCCACTGAGGCTGCCAGCCGGGTGCTTTGGGGGTGACCTCCTGGCGGGGCTGCGCGGGCAGGAGGAAGAATCCAGTCCAATGACACCCGCGGGACAGGACGTCTCCTGCACAGCTCTGCTTCATCACGACATCCCTCGGGGGAAGAAGTTTCAAGACACACAACCCCAGCAGAAATTGCGTGAGGCAGCTTCGATATCCCCATCCTGTAGGCCCCTAGAGATGACCTTTTTTTATGTGGGTGGTTTTTTTTTTTTTTTAAGCACCATCTCCATTCTTTGTGGTTACTGAGAGTGTTTTCCATATGAGCCGCGCTGGAGAGTCTTCCAGAGCCTGCAGCCATCCCACCCCAGAGCCTGCTGAGCAGCCAAGCGAGACCTGCAAAACCCCAAAGCAGGCTGTGGGCTGCCACGAGGAGCACGTGGGCAGTAATGGATCTACCGAGGGCTTACAAAACCGCTGCCGGGAAGAGGCAAGGCTGAGAAAGAGCGCGCGAACGGAGGGAGCTGCGGCAGCAACGTGCCGCAGCCGAGGGAACGCAGGGACAGAGAGCGAGAGCAGCCGGCTCCGGCGCTGCCCGCGTCACCGGGCTGGCGCAGGGTCCCCAAAGCCCCGGGGCAGCAGCGGCTGCTGCCTGGAATGGTTCAGCAGGGAGCTGGCTTTCCCTGCACACCCTCTCCCGCCCGCTTCACCGAGAGCCTTTTTTCTTTGCTTGCTTGCTTTTTTCTTAATTTAGAAAAAAGGAAAAGGGGAGGGAAGCAACTTTGCAATTCTCCAGGGACCCAGGACTCCCTGTGCCCTTCCCCAGAGCAGGGTTAAACTGCATTAAGTCTGAACAGAGCTCTCCAACAGAGCCCCAAAGCAGAGGAAATTACCTCCCCCTGCACACACGCTTCCCCCCGCTCCCCGGGACAGCAGGAGGGAGTCGAATGTGCATCCTCTACCTGCCACACACACGCACTATAAATACCGCCATATGTGGCACGCTATTTAAAAGCGGGTCCTGCGCAACTGCCCGCCACACGTTGAGTCACGCCGGGCAGCAGCACGGGCTGGTGCCTGCCTTCCCCTCGGCAAACGAGGCCCGTGCTCTGTGCAAACACGACGGGCTCGTGCCCAGGGCCATGCACGCCGAGCCTGGCAGCGACGGGCGGCCGCAAAGACGGCGCTGCCATGTCCAAACGCGCGCGGGTGCAGGCTGCGGTTTGCGCGGCAGAGTCACTTGCATTGATCTTGTTTTGCCACTGTAGCATGCTGGGGTAAATCAGCATAGGGTAGCATCACCTAACTGACAGAAGTAGGTAAAAAAATGTGCTTTCCTGGCTTGGGAAAGACAAACAGCAATTGCCACCTCAACCCGGCTGGGTTGCAGCACCAGTAGCTGAGCTGTCCCATGCCTGATGCAAACACCCATCTCTTCCAAAAAGACCTCCAGAAATATGCTGCTGAAAATGCAGCAAATATTACACACCACTGTGTAACATCACTTTCTCCTCCTCCCGGCATCCCAGCCACGCTTTCCCTCTCCTTCCCGCCCCGTCCCATCAGCCACCACCGCAGAGGGGCCCTGCCAGCTGACGGATGAAGCTTCAGGTTAACAAATCCAATTTGTCAGACACAAAAAGCCAAAGCATTTCATTTCTGCTGGCTTTTTCTTTATGAAATTGCTCAGACATTCGAGACGTGAAATGTCACCGTGTCACTCGGTGGCAGCTGAGGGCACAGAGCTGGAAAGGTCGGGAGAGGCTCTCCGAGAGCTACCCCTGCTCAGCGTGGAGGGAGGGGGACGGGGCAGATGGGGCCACCGTCACTGCTAGAGACGAGGGGGCCGTCGGCCCACGCCTCCCCCAGCTGCAAGGCCAGTGCTCCCAGTCCCACGAGCGCCGAGCAGAGCACAGTGGGATGGTAACAACCAGTGCTAGCCCACAGGCACCCACTCGTGATTGCAAACAGGCCCCTTTTGTTCTCCTTGGCGCCAAACCCTCCACCGTGCTCCCCTCGGCCGAGGGGCCAGCCGGGACCGTGGGGCTCCCCTGCGCTTCCCCGTCTCTTTCTGGCCACCCCGGGGAACAGAGGGTTCGTTCTGCTCCCGCGCTCGCCTGGAGCAAAGCAACGCAGCCACACTGCTCAGCCGAGCCCTTGCATTCAAAAAGCACGTCTAGTCGACGTGCATGGTGGCAGCCCAGAAAGAGCCGTGCCACCGGCCGCCCCACGACGGGGCGGAAAATCTGCTGCAAATCCCTCCCCAGAGACGGGCAGGAGTTTGCACCCTGAAGTGTTTGGTCGTGGGGCAAAGCTTGCTCAGAGCCTGCCAGCAAAGCAGCAAACTCTCTCTGCTCCTACAGAGACAGTTCTGGGGTGCCCCAGAGCCCCTGGGACACTCCTCCGGGTTTTCTCTGCTTTTACCATTTGCAACAACGCCAAAGGGTTTTCCCCGGGGTCACTCAGGATATCGGCCACGCGGGCAGGACAGCGGCAGTGCTGGAGGCACAGCAGAGCCCGACTGTATCCCACCAGGAGCAGGGAAAGCTCCAGCACGTGCTGGCGAACCACACAGCGGCGCTTTGCCACGACCCCCTGCCTCCCCCCGAGTGGGGTCTCAGAGCAGGGATGTCCGGAAGGGTCTCTACCCTGCAAGCGGTGCTCAGGGCACCCCGCCTCCAAACCAGAGGCACCCAAACGCTGCGTCAGCCAAAGACAGGGCTGCGTTCCCCGCCAGGTCACGCCGCGGGGCCGGGAACCAGCACTGCTGCTCCCGGGCACCCCTCCAGCCAGGAGGGAACCTGAGATCTCCCCTCGCCACTGAATTTACTGCTGGGAACATACAGTTACAGACCAGCCAGTGCTGGAGGCGAGGCAGGACAGGACACCCCACGGCAGGAGGCCCAGCTATGCAAGTTATGAAAGCGCCTGAAAATGAATGCGGTTCGCGGCCGTCCACCTCCAGGGCTGAAGCCACCAAGCCCACCGCCGGCCGCTTCGCTGCAGACACCGCTCCGGTTGCATGTTTAATTGCAGGAGGCTGAGGAGAATGAGCTGCTGCAGGTTTCTGTGCGCCAGCCCCAGCCTTCTCTCAGGGCTGGAGCCTCCCTGTGTGTTGCAAGGCTGATGCCAGCCCGAAAGCCATCTCTGCTCACACACGCTTGTGGCATCTCCCATCCCTCCTGCCAGCCTGCGCGCAGGACATTATGGGGACGTTGCACTGTCGGTCAACGTCTCAGGTTCCGTGCAATGCCCGAAGCACAGCGACGTGACGCAGCAATGTGGAAGCCCACACTGGGATTTCAGTCCTGTCCCAAAATGCCAAAACCCCATCCCAGAGCATGGCAGGTACCTGGTGGAAGAGCAAAGCCTGCTTCCCACACCAGCTGGCCACGCTCCCTGGACGGTTCCTGGTCCCCGCAGCAGGAAGGGACCAAAAAGATGGGGCAGATGGAAAAAGAGAAACCAGAAGCACTGCCAGGAGGGCCTGATCCAGGCAGCAGTGGGCAGCCAGAGCCCAGGAGCAGAGAACAGGGAGCCGGGACTTCAGTCAACCTCGACTGAGCAGCAGCCGCCTGCCCTCTGCCCAATACTGCAGCATCCGTGGGAGACGTGCCACGAGCATCCGCGGGGGCGAGACAGAGCCTGGGCTCTCCCGCAGCTGCGGGGAGCTCCCACTCCCATGGCACGGGGCTCTGCCAAAGCTCCAAGCATCCTCCTGGGAGGGGGCGGCCGCGGCACGGAGCCTCACTGGGAATGACGGCGCGGCCGGAGAGGGGGCAGCTGGCAGCGAGCTGAGCAGCGGGGCTGCGTGCCGCCCTGCCGCCAAGCCGCACGGGCTGCTCCTGCTCCCGGCGTCCCTTCCACTGCCTCCTTCCCAGCAGCATCCCCCACGCGCCCACCTGCTGCTGCCCGCGGCTCATCCCACCCCACCTGCCCCAAAGCCTTCCCGAGAGCCCCAAACCTTCCCCCAAACGGGGCTGCTTGGCAGCAACACGGGTTTTCCCAGCTCTTGCCCCATCATGCCAAAGCACACTTCAAGAGACCTGACGGCAAGCAAGCGCGCGCTCACGGCATCAGCCAAGTGCAAGCATGCGGAAGGGTTCCTCTGCCCCGCACTCACCTACTCCCAATCTCCGCATCCAGAGGCTGCAACTGCAAGAGGAGCCAAGAGACGCACATACAGACAGAAAAGGATGGACAGACAGGACTCCATTTGATGCTTTCAGTGCTGGCTTGACCGAGGGCACTGAGAAAGCAGTACAGCCATCTTGTGACTTAAAAAAAGCCCAAGCCTGGCAATTATTTACATAGGCAAGATTTCAGGATATGGGTTTTCTTCCCTCCTAAAAGACTAATCAGAAAAAAAATGGTTTTAAAATGAAGCAGCTTCCAGAGAAAAAAACAAGTTGAAAGTCTTACTTTAATTTTATTCTGAAGATTAAAGCATGCCGCAGAGCGTTCTGGGGGCCCGACAACAGTCCAGCATCACAAGCTGCTCCGGTATTTCCTAGAAAAACCCGCAACCGAGTCACCGGTAAACACTCCTCATGAGAAGGCTTAGAGGGCTCAGCGGAGAGCCAGGCTCTCCAGGGCAAGCACTGCCCGAGATGCTGCCGGACAGCCCCTGCCCCGAAAGCATCCGGCCTGCAGGAGTCAGGATGGAGGATGAAAAAACTGAGGCATAGAAAAGGGATACAACTCGCTCAAAGACTTTGGAAAAAGTCAAGGGCAATCCAAGAACAAAGCATCAGGCTGGGAGATCCAGTTACGAGACAATGCAGCCTAATTACAGCCTGGCTCTTGCCGGTTTTTAAGAGCGAAATACAAGCCTACGTGCTCCACGGGCTGAACCGGCCAGGCCAGCGCTGGGGACAGCAGCTCTGGGGTACAGACCCCTCCAGAGACGGCCCTCAGCCCCACTGCAAAGGGTCTTGCAGAAAGGATCCGGGCAAGATCTGAAGCATTTCTCCCCCGGCTTCCCATGCCCTCAGCGCGCACTGGGCACAGGCTACGGCAGCAGCACAAAGCGCTCAAGCGCGCGGCAAGCTCAGCCCTTCGAGGAGGTGCCCGAAGACAGCATGGACATGACCTGCCTGCCCCACCACGCTCCACCGGTCCCATCCCCCAGCTCCCCTAGATGCCGAGCAGAGACCCAAGCCACGTCACCCACCCCTGACGAGGGGAAACAGCCCAGTAACTAAAGCACAGGATGAGGTAGGACCCTAGGGACAATGTCCCAGGTGGGTCCTTGCGTGCAGCTCTGTGCACACACCTAGACTGGGAAGACCCCTGCCAGTTGCAAACTCACCTCTGGGCATGAAAACTGCATCTCTTCTCTTCATCCTCTCCTTCCTACTCTCACCCAGCCCAAAATCCAGCTCCGTGGCAGGCTGGGTGCACACTGGAGGCCCATGGCACCCATCTGAGCCCCCGCAACCCGCGCAGCACACTCCCCAAGGCAGCCAGGATGAGAAGCCTTAGCTGCAAGGGTCATTTAATATTTTATGCATCTTCCTCTTATTTCTAAGAAACACTTTCGTTCCTCCCCACCTCCCTACTTTTCTTCTTTTCAGAGTAGCCTTACACCTGTTTTTAGGAGGTCAGGACATCTTGGGGCTGCTGGATGGGTGCTGCCCCCCGTGTCACCTCCAATGGGAGCAGAAGCAAAGGGATGCCCATGCCCTCCACACTGCTGGGGCGGCTGCTCAGCCCGGGGATTTTCAAGCTGTTTTGCAGAGGAAGAGATGGCTGGATAAAGCACCAAAGCTGTAGTCCTGCTGCCCGCAGCTCGGGAACGGACACTGAGAGGTCTGTGGTCACTCTCAAAATCCAGACGGCCTCACCGGGATCCCCTTCCAGGGACCGGCAGCAAAGCCACGCAGTCCCCGAGTTCATCCTCATCCTTCAAGGGTGCCAAGTTACGCTTTGGGCTCCTGGAAAAAAAAAAATCAATCTTCTTATCAGCATGGTGCAACAAGTCCTTCCAGGAAGGTGCAGGGAACTTGCTCAGCTGCCCTCCTCAGGGCTCTGAGCGGGTCTCGAAGCAGAGCCAGGGCTTGCACAGCAGAGCAGCAGTCAGGCATTACGGATGGATGGTGTCCAGCAACTCCCAGTTCAGGGGGACTCCCCTCCTCCTCACAAGTTTTCCAGCAGGACAGAAACAGGCTGTGAGTCTCCGGGCCTGGACGCTGGAGAGGAACAGCAGTGACAGGAAATCCCAAACCAGAGGAAAATGCAGCTTGTTCTGGGTCAAATACGGAGGAGGAAGCAGAGGCGCAGGGAGAGGAAAGCCCTTTCCAGAAGAGCAGCCCGAGAGGTCAAGTCTGTACAAGGCTCCTGGGAACTCTCAACGCTTCAATTTTGATGCTGAAGATGAAAACCCCAGAGATGATCAGGAGCTGGACCCCCAAAACCTCTGTGGTCCTTCCCAAAACAGGCTCAAAGGACGATTAGCCAAAGACTCTGAAGTGAGCAGTCCCAATGGCGTGCGGGACCAGCTGCCACCATCTCCCATTGCTGCACGGACGAAAAAGAAACCCATCCTGGGCACAGCGGACATCACCTTCACTTCAGAGCGGGTGGCCGAGGCTGGCAGCCGAGCCAGGCCGTACTGACCTCCCCGGCCGTGCCAGATGGGGAGGGCAGATGCCGAGTTCCTGCAGTCAGAGCTGCTCGTGACACAGCAGCCCTTCCTTGGTGGTAAAACCAATTAAGAGAGGGACGAGACAAGCAGCACGCTGATGGATGCTCCCTGGCTGCTGGCAACCCGGGGACACAGAGGCCACTGTGCTGGGGGGGGAGCTGGGGCTGTGCTGTGTGCCCCGAATCGGCCAGCCCTCCGCAGTATCGCGCTGAGCCTGCCGACGGTTGAATCGCTCCCGGGACTTGTGCCGGGTTCGGCACGCTCCCACACCTGCTCTGGGCACGCAGGGAGAAGGGTAAAATGGCTCACCTGAGCCGCACATGGCACGTGCCTCGCTCCACGCAGGGCAATCACCACCCCGGGCACCCTGCAAGAGCCAGCACAAAGCTGCATCCCCTCCTGCCGAAATCCAGCCGGGACAGGGGAGGAAGAGGCAGCCCCAACTGCCCAGCACGCTGGGGGTTAAGGGGCTTTGAGATGCTGCCCCCAGCTGCAGGCAGGGAGCAGGCAGGAGGCAGGACAGGGCTTAAGGGTCCCTTCAGAAATCCCTGGGCAAAGAGAACGCTGTACTAACAGGGATACCAGGTTACATCTGAACCACCACCATCTTAGAGCCTGAACAGAAACAGCCACATACAAATACCACCAATATACCTGGGAAAAACAGATTTCCTTCTTGCTTTATTTATCAGGCAAGCAAGCGATTCTCCGCACACAGAGAGGGGTGGGAGAGCAGGAACACCTCGCTGAGACACCCTCTCCCAGCTCCAAAAACGTATTCATTATCCCCAGGCGGCTTCTGGCAGGGCAGAGAGATCGCTCTTCGATTAGAGATGTTTATCAGGAAGCTATAATGAAGGTGGGACACTGACACCATGATGAATATTATATTTCAGGAAAATTTAAATTAAATGATCCATCATGCCCAGCAGAAGATCAGCAACACCTTCTGCCAAGCGCTCACACTGAGCGGAGCGGCTCTGCAACAGAGGCTCCACTTCAGAGACCTGCAATCACCTTGGCTCGCCGCTCCGGAGGAGAACCAGCGGCGACAGATAACGAGAAGCGCTTTGTGTTTCCAAGCGTACATAGCAAAAGCAGCCACGCTAACTGGCTCGCTTGCCAGCGCGCCACAGCCTTCCGCGGTGCAGCAGCGAGATATCCCACTCACACAGGCTCCTCCGAGCGTCGGGACAACCCCGGTTTCATTTACTCAAGCAAGTTCAGGTCCCGGCGTTCAGCACCCCCAGAAATAAAGCGCCCTCGGAAACAGGACGTCGTTCATGCAGGATGCAGAGGGGAAGGGTTACAGAGCGGCTTTTCCCTTAAGTGAAATATTGCCGCCGGCTCAATGGAAGCAGGAGGTTCGTCCCTCCTGGGAGGAAGCTATCAGAAACCACTCTCCCTCGGAACGCAGCTAGCCCACGTTTCGCTATCTGTTGCATTTCGCAATCAGGCAAAACGCTGGAAGAGCGCAAGACGACGTTAAAAAGCGAGAGCGGGTGCAGCAGTGCGCAGGGCAGGGACACCAGAAACGCTACAAGCTGCTGCAATCCGGACACGAACGCATTACACATTCATCTGAATTTTAAATACAGAGCATTATGACTGGCATCCTCAAAACTGCCACAGCAGCCTCGGCACTACAGCTTTTATGGTAATTCACAGGGAGTTACCCACAAGGCACTGCAGAGATTTTCTTGGCAGCCATCCTAAACTAATTTTTATAGGTTAGTGTACAGTTATACATAAATGTTTAAGAAAAATGAAATGGCGACTCGGAGGGAAGGAGCCGACCGGGAGGTTTCCGCGTCGTGCCGCTCACAGCGCGTGATGGTCCAGCACAAAATGCCGCAGGGACAAGGTTTGCGCCGCTGCCAGACACCCCACACCAGGGACCGGAGGACAAAAACACCAGTGGGTTCATGAACTGGTTTGCACTGGGCAAACTCCATGCAGTGGCCGCTACGGTGCGCAGCCCTCTGCATGGCTCCTGTGCTGGTGCCTCTGGGTTTCCTCCTGCTCTTTGCAGGGTGTCCAGCTCAACTAGGTCACGCCTGGCCAGGAGACCACCACCACCCTGCCTGCCCCCACGTGGCCCGTCGGGTCCTGCCTGCAGGTATGGGTGCTGGGCTGCGGTGCTCAGTACCCATCTTCCCCGTCCTCCGAGTTGCCCAGGGGGGGTCAGGCACAGCAGCCAGCTGCCTGGTGGGGACAGGAGCAATCCCAGGGGACAACAATTTGGTGGTGGAAATCAACAGCATCCTGAGAAACACCTCTGATGTGCTTCAACACCAAATCCTCACTGTCACCATCCCTGCCCGCCCAGGGCCACCCCTCTGCCCCAGCCACGTCCCCTCCTGCTAGGAGGAAAGGAGGGTTTGGCCCCCGCCTGCCTCCCCCACCTCAGATGTGCCAGCGGGACACGGCTCTGCCCATCACCTTTGCTTTCCGCACATCCTGAGCCGCGCCGGTCGGGGGTGACATGGGAACTTCACACGGCAACTGGAAACTGCTGCTCAGCTTCCAACTCCCCTTCCCAGCAGATGGGGGGAAGGAGTCAAAGCCGCTGGCAGCGAGCGACAGCGACGCGCAGTAAACAAAGGACAGAAGCAGCAGGAGCGAAACCTTGATCGGTGCAAGCCAGAAGCAGCACCCATCGATGCTTCACAAGAAGCAGAGCCAACACTTGGATGACATCAGAGCTGAAGTTTCATTTAAAAAAAAAAAAAATACTCAATTCTTGCAGATTTTGCATCTACACACACGTGTGCATTTGCAGCACGGCAAGCAGGTAGTCTGTCCATCTCTGCTGTCTTCACAAAAGCAAAATGGAGGAAAGCACGATCAAAGCTTTTAAGAAAAGAACCTTTGAGGTTTAGATCATCTGTTTGGATACAGGGACACCACGAAGACGAAAACAATTAAGCAACAGCTCAGAGGGAGAGACAGCGAGATACGACTCAAGCACCACAAAGAGACGATGCATTGAATTTCAGACGAGGCTGCTGTTTTCCCCAAGATGGAATTACTGCATTTTGAGAAGCCACACAGAAACCAGCACACCATGCCCTCTGTCTCCTTCCCACTATTTGCAGTCCCAGCTTGGAGGCTGCAAGCAAGAGAGATTGAGAGCACTTTGCCTCCAGCCTTGTGTCTCCTGCACCCAACGCACGTGGTGACCCCGCGTAACTCTGCATCGCATCACGTGTTCACTGCCCGCAAACAAGGCGGGGGAATAAAGCCTGAAAGCAGCATTAGATAAAGTTCAGGCATTTCCGAAGTTAGGATCTGGTGTATCTCAGCTCATCCCCGGATCGGGCGCGTAAATCCACCACCTCCCAGGAACGCAGCAGCAAGCGCCAAAGAGAGCGAATCATTCCTCAAGTCTGAGCAGAGCAGCTTACCCGTTGTGCTCTTAAGCCGAGCTTAGAGGAAACTCGGCACTCAAAAGCGGGACACCCGATGCTTTCCCACCTTCATGCCCCTGCAGACCACGTCCGAGATGCCCCAAGACCAAAGTGGGAAAGGCAGTGGGAAAGGCAGGACCCCCAGGCGTTGTGCTCCCCACGTAGGGACTCACACACGAACGCTTCACTACTCAAACCCCAACGGGTTTAAAAATCCTCCCCTGGAGAAAGAGACCCTCCTTGTGAAGCCTCCACAGGACACGCCACGCATTGCAAACCATGGCTGCAGCCGAACCAGCCGTCATCCCCATCTCCCACCCGCAGCCACGCTGCCCACGAGCTGCCCTCCGCCTTCCCACCTTCCGAACCGCGCCGTTAGAAGCCACTCGACCGCTGGGTTTCCTCCTCCATTGGGACATCCCCATTCAGGTGGGGGGTATCCCGGTTTCTTGCGAGGTCCCAGCCAAACTGCAAGCCTCTGGTCTGACGTCAACCAGCACCATACGGAGCAATCGCCTACGAAACGAGGCTGTAAACAAGCGATTCAGCTGCTGCTTTGCAAAAACGGCCCTGATGCAGCAGCAGGAGTGGAGACCTCCAGGAGCTGGGCAGAAACGGTCACACGCTTCCTACCCTAAACCATCCCACAGCCCCGATTTAATCTGATTTATGCAAATGTTAAACCAATTTAGGTGTGCACATTGGATGAGTTGCCTGGCCCAGTTTAATTTGATAGGTTTTTAAACCCGTTTAGGCAAACCAAGATCTGCTTTCTAATCTAGAGCAGCTCTTAATTGTGCAAAGGTTGCCAGGGAACTAGAGCATGGACGTTATTACAGATCCTGTTTGTACGACAACACTCAAACTGCAACGGCCCGAGCTGTAATCATGCATGGAGGAGGCCAATGCTGAAAATCCCGTCCCTCTCTGGGCTGGCGATGCCCATGCAAGCAAGGCTCTGAGCCCCCGGAGCTGTGCAAAGGCCACCTCAAACCCGAGACGCACAAGGCCAGGTGGGTCCCAAATAGCCCAGGGCCACGGCAGGCTGGCTGGATCGGGATACGGCAAAGCTTCACTTTTCCAAGGCAGCGGACAGAGGTCCCTGATGGGGCCAGCGAGTCCCAGAGGCAGGGAGAAATGCCAGCACTGGGTCCTGGCGCGTCCCCCACCTGCACAAGCTGGGCTATGGTCACCCTCACCACCACCCCTTTGTCTCCAGAGACAGAGCATCCCTAAGCACCTTTGAGGATCTACATCTCCTTTAACACGCTCAGGTCTGCGTACAGCCCACCCCGCTCTCCTCGCGCCCGCACGTGCTCCCTCCTCACACCAGGACATCCCCGGGGATGCACACACGTACCCATCTGCTCCCTCCGCCTCCTCCCTTGGCGGCTGCTCGCACGCGTGCGTGGGAGCCACACGCCAGCCGCGCCTGCCCTCAGGAGCTGGTGGGAGGACGGGAGCCAAGAGGCTTCACGGATTAAAAAAAAAAAAAAGCTTAAAGAAACTCACGCCTCCCAACCAGATCCTTATCAAGTGATGTCAAGAGGGCAACATGGGCTGAAAATTACTTTTTTGGATGATGCTTGGGGCTGTACTAGGACGTGGCCATCTGCGAAGGGCTCTGCGCACAGGGCACGCAGCTCTGCAAGGGCTTGTTTAGATGAGCAGGAAATAATCCAACAGCGCAGGCAGCTATTGCAATGGGAACGCCAAGCTCGATAAATTACTAAGCCAAGACAATGATACCCAAGCTAGAAAAAAAATAAAAGTCCGAGAGAATTATGTTGGATCAGACCCAGAAGTCTAGAGGGTTTACGAGTCGAAGGATAGGGAAAAAAAAAAGACAATTTCCAGTTTGCTAGGCTGATGTCAAAGAGAAAAAAAATCAGTCAAGTTATAAAGCAAACAATCAGAAAGAGAGGACAAGAGAAAAAAAAAAGTCTAACAAACAGAGCCCTCTGATTGTTCCAGCTTATTGTGTAATAAACTTTGCAGAATGGAAGCTGGCCTGAGCTTTACTACTTCAGGACTCACGAGTTTAAAATTGACAACAGTTTTTAAAAATAATACTATTCTAGCCAGAAGCCTCACATCCCACTCAGCCTGGCTATTTTCTTCATTTTGCAAATATCAAAAATAAAGTTCCGGGGATCCTGCTCGGAGTCACCAGCCCAGAGCAAAGCCCAGGACTCCCATGAAGCAGCGAGCCTTCACGAATGGAGGGAGCTGGGCCAAGGGAAAGGATTATCTGAAGTAGAAAGTTAGGCACATTTTTCACACTGTTGAAGCAATGATATTTAACCAAAGCCATGTGCAGATTTTCCTTTTTTAGGGAGAAAGTTATGAATAATATGCATGTTCTTATCAACTCATATAAGAAGAATTTAAAGCTCAAAGTTCAGCAACAGTGGATTAAACTGCTTAGCAGTTTTTAATGCAACTGAATAACCTGTCTCCTTACCATACGCTCGCACTGCCCACACTGACTCGGGTTAGATCTGGCTTCGCTTTATCTCGGTATCCTATACTCGCAATTTTATCTCTGCAATGCAAAAGAAAAACTGTTTTAGTTGGGAACAGAGAGGGTTCAAATAAAATCCATACGCGGTGGGCAGGCCACAGGCAACACCTCACATCTATCACGACGACTCGCCGCCCACGCAACCTCACACGCCACATGGAAAAGCGGATAAACAGTTCGACACGCATTTACTACCTCGAGTAATTCTGCGACAAGGCGAGCAGCAGGCTGGGACCTTCACCCCGCTCCGCGCCGGGTTCAAGCCTACAGAGTCACGGGGAGCACAGCCACGCCGGGCACGCGGAGGGCACCCGCCCTGGCCCGCCGCCAGGCTGTATCGAGAGACCCCCACAGCAGGGTCAGGCGGGACAGTCTCCCACCTCAAAGACACCTTTGAGGTCTCTAAACACTGCCCAAGCCCTTTGGGCAAGCGTGGCAGGCAGGAGTTGTTCCTGTGCTACGAAGAACCACAACCACCCCTCGCCCCCCCTCCCAGCCTCAGTTTCCCCAGCATGTGGCCACGTCATCTCCTCCAACATCCCACCTGGCTGGGCCTCAGGGGTCTCTTCACCCCCATTCCCACCTTCCCCGGCCGAGCAGCAGCAGAATGAAGGGTCTAACAAGAACCCGCCCTCCTGGGGAAGGAGCAAAGGCACATTTTTCCTCTCCACCTTGGGCAAGGCCTCACACCGTTGCCCCTTCGCAGCCAGACAAAGGGCAGCGCAAAGCCGCTGCCTCCGGGGCGAGCAGGGGGAGACACCCCGGGAAGATGCTGCCTTCACCAAACCCACGTTTATAAAACCCGGTGAGCACCAGGGGGCACGAGGGACCTGACCCCGTCCTGCCAGCGAGGCCGATGCCAGAAGACAACAAGAGGACTCAAGGACCTCCTGCCCCCCATCGCCCCACGCCCAAGCCCACACGGCGGCGGGGGACCCCTCTCCCGCCGCGGGACTGGGTGGCACGGCTTCAGCGGGAAGCTCCCCGCGCATTACGCCAAATATTTATGACTTTTTCCCATTTGAAATCCGGGCCCCCACCGCGCACAGGAAGGAGAGGGGAGTGCCAGCAAACTCGTTAATTTGTAAATCAATCTGGCAGGGAACAACTAGCAGCTTTCCCACCGTCAGGTTGCAGGAGGAGGGGTATCTTCCTGCCGGGGAGGGCAGGAGGGTCCCCCCATCGCGCCCTGCCCCGCCGAACCCAACCGGCTCCGCGCTCAGGGTCCGGGTGCGACATTTCCCCCCATGAGGAGCTCTCGCAGGCCGAGGGGACGAGCGGCCTCAGCACCGGGAACCCCTTCGGGTCACACTGCCGGCTCCCCCAGCCCAGCACAGCTGCACAACCCCCAAAATGCGCTTTATGGGGGGGGGGAATATATATATAATTATATAAAAATCCATACTATTTTATTATATAAAAATCCATACTATTTTGCTGCTCAGGACACGGGTCCCTGCCCGAGTGGAGCTGCAGGCAGCGCCGACAGCCGGGAGCCGCGGGCACCTATGGGGAACGTCCCCTGCCAAGGTAGCGGGGGGCTCGTCCAGGGAGGGGACGCTCCAGGCACGCACCCCCTCGCCCCCGTGGGGGCTCCCGGCTCGGGGGAAGGGCTGGAAACCCCCCCGCAACCAAAACCCGCTTCCCCCCCAACATTGCAACGAGCGCTTTTGCAAAAGCGAAGCCTCCTGGGACTGGGAGACGGCAAATGCCCAAAAAGCGGAGGCATCCCCCGGCCCGGGAGGGTGCAGCACCCACCGGGAGGCACCACTCGTCCCCGCAGAGCCCAGCACCCTTCCCATGGGTGTCACCTCTTCACCAGCATTTTTTTTTTTCCCCTCCTTATCCCACATTTACGCTGCTGACTTCTCCAGGAGGGGCTGGAACGGGATCCTCCGGGTAAAACACAACTATTAATCATTGCTTATATTGGGGGGGGGGTGGTGTCACCCTCCATGTGACAAGTTTTTAGGGGACCCCGAGGGCTGCTGGCTGCTGTCACCCGCCGCAGAATGGCCCCGGGGCTCAGATGGTGGCCGGCTGCCCACTGCCCGCCCCACGGGTGTCCCTCAGTCCCAGTAGCCAGCTGCACCTTGCAGCAGGAGGGGGAGGCTCGGTGCGGCCCCCCCAGCGCAGGGGAGGGGTCTCCCCGCCCCCCAACCCATGTCCTGGGCGGTTTTGGGGTGACCCAGCTCCCGTCCTTGCTGCTGTCGCTGTCACTAGGCCACCACATGGCGCGTGGGAGTGGGGCGAGACCCACCTCCCCACAGGGTCCGGAGCTGGTGGGGAGGCCAAGCACCCACGGAGCCACTGGTGTTGGGGGGGGCAGCCCCCCGGGTGGCACGGCCGCGCCCCCAGGCTGCGGCAGGGCCCCACCACCGGAGCGTCCACCGATCCCCCCCAGAAGGGCCGTGGGCTCCCCCCCGGGTGGCCCCACAGTGCTGCTGCGTGAGAGGTGATGCCAGAACCCCCCAATTCCCATCGCGTGGGTCAGCGTCCCACACCGAGCACCCACGCGCCCGCTGGGAGCGCGGTCGGGAAGCGGGAGCTGGGGGGAGAGGGACACGCGGGGACGGGGCGGGGGGAGCGCACCCTGGCGGGGGGGGTCGTGAACCGGCCCGGGGCGTGGGACGGGCACGGGGTGCGCCCCGGGCCCCCCTCCGGTACCACTACCCCCACCCTGGCTCTCCCTCGCAGCCCCACGCTGCAAAGGCCGGTGGTCCAGCGCGCCCCCTCCCTGCACGCCCCGCTATAGCGCGGTCCCTTGCCCCCGGTGCAGCCCCCCCCCCCCCGTATCCCTCCCATGCGCCCCCCTCCCCATAACACGCCCCCGGCTCTCCGGTGCCACCCACCTGCAGCCCCCCACTACAGCGCGCCTCCCCCCTCCCGCAGCGAGACCCCAACGCAGCTTGCCTACACCCCTCCCAAGCGCCTCCGCACTATAACGCCCCCTCCCCCGACCCCCAACGCGAGCCACCCGCACCCCTCTCTCGCCCAGCGCCGCCATCCCGCCGGCCGCCCCCGCTACCCCGCGCGCCCCCCTATAACGCGATCCCTTCCCAGCGCAGCCCCCACCCTACCCCCGCTACAACGCGACCCCTCGGCGAAACCCACCTGCGCCCCACATCCTCCCTCCCTTACAGCGCACTCCGTGCACCCCCCCCACCCTCGCGCGACGAAGCGGCCCCTCCGCGACGCCCCGCGCTATAGCGCGCCCCCCGCCGTACCTGACGGCGCGGCCGCCCGCTCCCATGCTGGCCGGCGGAGGGGCGCGGAAGGGCCGCGGCCGCCCTCCTCCTGGCCGCCCTCCTCCTGGCCGCCCTCCTCCTCCTCCTCCTCCTCCTCCTCCCGCCCTCCGCCTCCGCCCGGCGGCTGCGCTGGGGCCGCGGCGCGGGGACACTGCGGCGCGAGCTCCCGCCCGCCGCCGGCCACTCGCACAGGTGATGTCATTCCCCGAGCCGCCGCCGCCTGACGTCACCGCGGGGCGGGCCGCCGCCGCCCTCCTCCTCTCCCTCCTGTGCGGGGGGTGGTGAGGGGGAGGTGGGCGCTCACGGGGGGGGGACGGGACGGGGGAGACGACGGCCGACGTCACCGCGGAGGCGAGGCGCGCGCCGCCGGGGCGTGGCCGCGCCTTAAAGGCCCCGCGCGGGTCCCTCGCGCACGTGGGAGTGGGGCCGCGAGGGCCTTTCCCGCCCCGCCGCGCCCGCGCGCTTCCCGCCTTGCTCGAGGCCCCCCGGGTCGCGCTCTGCGGGCCGTTGGCCGCCGCCGCGCGTTACCCTCGCGCCGCGCAGCACGTGGCCGGCGCTCGCCGTGTTCTCGGGGGCTCCCGCGTGCGGGGCCTCTCGCCTGCCCGTACGTTCCCTGCGGCGAGCGCGGGGCGTCCGCTCGGCTCCTCGCGTTTGACGTATCGGCCATATTTAATGTCTCGCCACTATTCAATATATTGCCGGTATTCAACATCTTCCCTACACTGGGTACGTACTAAGGTGCAATATATTCATCGTATTTGATATTTCACACCTTCACTGTATTCCTCATACTCACTACATTTCCTGTATTTAAGATATTTCCCTGTTTAAGATAGTCCCCATACTCAATATATTCATAATATTCAATATATTTATCATCTTTAATATCTTCCCCATATTCAATGTATTTCCCATATTTAATATCTCCCCCATATTTAAGATTTTCCCCATATTTTTGATATATGCCACATATTTTTGCTATATTCCCCATATTCTCAATATATTCCCCATATTCAATATATTTCCCGTATTTAATACATTTCCCACATTTAATATATTTCTCATGTTTAAGATATTCCCCATATTTTCAACATATTCCCTGTATTCAATATCTTTCCCATAGTCAATATTTTTCCCATATTTAATGCATTTCCCACATTTAATATATTTCTCATATTTAAGATTTCCCCCATATTTTCAATATATTCCCCTCCCCGTATGCAATATGTTTCCCATATTTAATATATTCCCCATACTCAATATATTTACCATATTTAATATCTTTCCCATATTTTCCATATTCCCCATATTTATATATTCCCCATATTTAACGTACTTCCCACCGTTGCGATATTCCCGATATCCGGTATATTGCCCATATTCAGTGCCGTTCCCTTCACTATTTCCACCGGCAGCTCCCCGAATGCAAAAATTAGCCCCCCAAATTGCAAAAATTTGGGAAAAAAAAAAAAAAGGGCGGGGATGGTTTGTGAAGAGCCGGGCCGGGCCGATGGCTGGTGGTTCATCAGTCGTGGGAGATCCAAAGCCAGAGGAGCAGGGCTGGGGAAATGCTCTGAAGACAGAAGCACCTTTTGAACAGGGGGGGAAAAAAAAAAAAAAGAAAAAAAGGAGAAAAAAAGAAAAAAAAAAGGGAAAAAGGAAAAAAATTTAAAAGAGGGCAAAAGAAAAAAGGGGGGCAAAAGAAAAAAGGGGAAAAAAGGAAAAAAGAAAAAAGGAGGGGAAAAAAGGGGAGGAGAAAAAAGAAAAAAAAATTTAAAAAAGGAAAAAAAAAGAAGATAATTGGAAAAAGCATGTTTCTATCATTTTCCTTTCCGGCAGCTGCTGAGCGTGCCGGGGCCCGAATCCATCTCGCTGGCGCAGCCGGCGGGGGCTCGCGCTCCGAGGGCAGCCACCCGCTCCCCGCCTGCTGCTCCGTGAACGCTCCCGATCCCCTCGCGCGCCTCCTAACACCGGCCAAACCTCAACCCAGCGCCCGCTTCTAACGGCTCCGGGGCCGTCCGGCGGAAAAACGTGATTATTTCCCCTCCGCGGGGCGAGAGGAGCCGCTCCGCCGCACAGCCTCGGGGCACAGGCGCCCGCTGGGGATTTCACGCGGTTTTCCGCGTGGCGAGAACCGCCTGTTGTGGAGCCGGCAGGCTGCCCTTGCCGCGGCCTCGGAAAGAAGCCGTGGGCATTAAACCTGCTCCATTTTCCTGGATATGCCCGGAAAACGCCACCAGGTCTCGGTGCCACCGTCAGAGCCGGGAGAGCGTGGGGCAGCGCCACGGCCCCTCTGCCGTGGGGCAGCGCCTGCCATTGGCCGGGGAACCTAAAATTGACTTAAACGTTGCTTTGCCGTTGTGAGGAAGGGCAATTTCTAGTTGTGGGAGACCACAGAGATCCATAGGAGCCCATAAAGACCCACGGGGGGTCTGTATAGACCTGTAAGGGTCCACAGGAGACTGTACAGATGCATAGGGTCCATAGGAGTCCATAGGGGTCTACAGGAGCCCATAGAGACCCACAGGGGTCCGTCAAGACCTGTAGGGGTCCACAGGGGTTCATAGGAGCACACAGAGACCCATGGGGTCTATAGCAGCTCATGGTGACCCACATGACCCACAGGAGCCCATACGAGCCTGTAGCGTCCCATAGTGGTCCCCAGAAGGCCAGAGAGACCTGTAGGCATCCATAGGAGTCCATACAGATGCAGCAGGTTCCATAGCAGCCCATACGGTCCCATAGGGATCCCTAAGAGTCCACAGAGACCCACAGTGGTTCATAGCAGCCCATGGGGACCCACAGGAGTCTGTAGGAGCCC
Source organism: Phaethon aethereus (assembly GCF_964289735.1). Classification (NCBI taxonomy): domain Eukaryota; kingdom Metazoa; phylum Chordata; class Aves; order Phaethontiformes; family Phaethontidae; genus Phaethon; species Phaethon aethereus. Next base: position 3,509,088 of record NC_138602.1, read on the forward strand.
TTAGGGACACATAGGACCCTACAGGGATCCATAGGAGCCCACAGGGACCCATAGGACCAGCTACAAGGTTGCTCACCATGCTGCTGTGGGGTCCGGCCCCACCTCTCATCTCCTGGAAGAGTCCAGGCCCTGCCCTGGACACCCCTCCCCACCCTTTCCTGCGGCAGCTCCTACAAAACAGGGATCGATCCCTGATTTTCTTCCGCATCCGGAAAACGTCCACCGTCACCATCAGCCCAGCTCCTCCCCGAACGGCTGCGGCGCCTGGTGGCAAGCGCCACATCACCGCGGCTCGCGCGTCCTATCTGCTGCATCGGCGTTCTTAATGGCTGTATAATACTTTACAGTAATTTCCTCATTTGTCATGCAATCAAATCCTTTGATCAGACATGGGAGAAATGTAAATATCAATTATTAACCCTCCCATTCTGGTCTTGCTTGACTGGAATTTTTTTTTTTTTTTTTAGGAAGGAATTGATTCATTCGCAATTCAACTCTCCAACATATTTTTAATGAGGATGCGTACATTTCTGCATCGGCTATATTTTTGAAGGGAGAGAGATTTGATCGCTAGAGCAATCGATGCATCCATGTATATTTTATAGCTGAGAGATAGTTGTGAAGGAAAGTGTAAAATAAGCTGGGAGGGGGGTAAATACTGTGCCTAGAGGGCTGCTACACCACCGTTTGAAATCTCAGGGGCCAAATCCGCTGCTGTACAGTCATTTACAGCCCTTCAAAGCGTGAGAAGCGTTGGCATGAAATGGAGAGGTGGCCAGGAAAGTTCTGACAGACTATTTTTCCATCTGCAAATAGTTTGCTTTTTTTTTTTGAGAATGAGGCATTTTGTATAAACAAGTTGCCTTAGGCAGAAATGGCTTTAGAAATGAAAATAATAATCCTCCCAAAAAAATTAGAAAAAAAGGTGAAACTCAGCTGCTTTCTTTTTGTCTGTCTGTTTGGAAATGGTTTTCCACTCAAAGTTTTAGAAGTTTCTCGTGTATCCACAGCCTGAAAAGCCAGGCTGGGGCTGCAACACACATTTCTCTTTGCATTTCAGCATCCGCGCTCTCACGACATTTTCACCGGTGCCAGTTTTGCAGGAGGTAATCCCCATCCTCCCCCCCCCCGAGAATCCCACATTTGGCTTAAAATTCAGGGAGCTGGGAGCGTTCTCCTCTCAGCCAGGCTGTTTATTGCTTTCTGGAGTTTCAGTGAAGTTCCGAGAGTTGCATTTTGCAAGCTGTCTTCCTCCTGAAAGCGAGCAAGCTGTGCCTCTTCCTTAATCATCTGCTTTTGTTTGCTTGAAGGAAAATACCAAATATCTCATGACTTGCCATAAAGCCGTGAATGACTGCAAGGATGCGCAGTTGCTGGGTGTCCTCATGACTAATGGGTGAGTTTTCAGGTGCACGTGGAGCCTGTGGAGATGGAATCCTGGAATCCTGCTTGATTTTCTTTTTGTCAGTCTATCTGCTAAAGCATACGACATCTTCCAGCGAGCCCAGCGGTGGCCGAAGCTGCTGCGTATATGCTGCGTGAGATGGTCACCCCATCATCGCCGTCTTGTCGTCACGCTGTACCAAGACGATGTGATCCGGCCCGTGCAGACACATTTTGTGGGTCCTCCGAAGCGTATCGAGACTTTTTGACGGTGGGAGCATCATGCAAACCCAACACCCACATCCAAAGGCACCACCTAAGGGAATCAAAGGTTTGGGCTTGACCTTGACACCTGGGGTTTGTGCTGGAGCCCACTTTGCTCCCAACTTCTTTTCCAATCCATTTTTGTTTCCATCATGATTTAATTCATCTCAAAGCCAGGGTGGAAAGCGAGTCTGCTCCAGCGGCTGTAGCTGCCGTGCCCAGACACGTTCACTGGTGGGTTGTGAAAAAAGCTATTGATCTCCCCCTTGATAGCATTTGAATTCGGTTCTTACATTAAAGCTGGTAAAACAACAAGTTAAAGAACAAGCGCGGCGCGCAATCGATGCTGGCTTATCGCCGGTTGCAAGGGCAGGTCCTGATCCATAAACCCCATCGGCCGGGGAAGGAGCCCGTGCCGCGACCCCAAGCCGAGGGCGGTACTCGCTGCTATCGCTTCTGGCGGATGCCGAGTGCGTACGTACCTGCGGCCTCGGGTGGGCATGCTAGGGGGTAACCGAGCCTGCAATTGCATCACATTTTCAGTTTAATTTCCATTTTTTTCCAAGCAGAGCAGATCAGCAGTTTCACTGGTCACCGGAGGATTTTGGCAGGTCAGCTGCGGGGAACGACCACCCCTCCCTGCCCCGATTTCCAGAGCCTGCCTTACGCCCTCCTGGGGAAAATCTCGTCAGCGGCCGAGAAATCACTCCAAAAAAACTCATCCCAGGCTCTTCCTGAGGCAGAAACTCATCTCCTGGTTTAACTCAAAGAGCGGTTCTCCGTCGCTGCCGTCCCTGCGCAGCAGCAGCGCCGGGGCAGGGAGGCTGCGATGGAGCCACGCGAAGGGGTCAAACCGAGCCCTCCGCTGCCGTCGGGAGGTTTTGCTGCAGCCTTGTGCTCTCTCCTTGCTCCTGAGCCCTTAACACGTGGGGTTTTCTTCCCAGAGAAAACCAGCGAGGAATGAATTCCGCTGTAATCGCAGTGACGGGGGGAACTCACGCGAACCCAACCCGTGCGGGGCTGCGCGCCGGCCCCCGCCTCGCCCCCGCGCGAGGAGCTGCCGAGGTCGATGAGGAGAAACGCAAACCCTCCCTGCGTTCAGCACACAGAGCCAGGGGATGCGCCGCGAGGCTCAGCCCCCTGCCGAGGCTCGAGCGAAGCTGCCCCGGCTCAGAGGCTCCCCGAAATGCGTGTGGCCACCAGAGACGTGGAAAAGCTCCCTGAGCACGTTCGAGGCACAGTTTGTGATCTGGGGTAGTTCGCAATGGAGGCAAATGCCTTCCAGCGAGGTTTTTTTGGGGTATGATGGTGCCTGGAGGCGGCAGCTCGGGCTGGAGTGGTGCAGGGATGCACCCAGTGCCATCCCCTGACTGGTTTCCAGCAGCATTGCTGGGGCCCGGGGACTTCATTTGGGGTTGGAAGTCGGTCACGCAGCAAACACGTAAGACACGCTTTGGCACCGTCTGCTCCTGCAGAACAATAGTTACTCTTCATGTTAGTTCAGTTACAGATCAAATAATCTGAAAAATTCACAAGTGGCTGCGGATACAAATTAACTTAACAAAACATTTTGAAAACGTCGCAGTACTGGGGAGAATACAAATGCGGCACGCGCTGGCGGGAGAGAAAAGCCAAGTGTCTGTACCGGAGTCCTCCCCATCAACATTTTCCCCGCGTCAGATAACACAGAAAGCAGCTAAAGCTGGATGAAATATAATAATAACGTGGTCCAAGATGGAGCGATGCCATATGGAAGCCCGGGGAAGCTTTCACTGCTCTTTGCTCCGCTGATGTTTTTCAGCTGTGTCATTGGTACTTTGCTTTATCAAGAAGGTTACGGGCTGAATTCCGTCTTTGCAGTGAAAAATGGCAGGCTGAGTTTTGCTCTCTATTGCACCAAAGTCACTGCTGGTGCAGGAAGGTAAAGGACAGAGGTATTTGGCTTGTGGTCACTGTTTCATAACTGCGGAGCAAAAGCTATAAAATCTTGATGAATCTTTTTAGCTTCCAAGCGTAAAAATGGCTCTTTGTGCTCCAGCCCGGCTTGGTGCAAATACTTTGGATCAAGGCAGCAGCATCCTTGTGCCCGGCGCTGATAGCGACTTGTTACCCGCAGAAAGCGCTCTGTCAGGGAAATAAGCCACCAGCTGATTTCCCTCTGGTTTCTTTTCCAGGAGGGATGTTTCCGGCTCAGCTCAATGGGGCTGGAGTTCACCCTCTGCTCCGTGGTGCCTAAACTGAGATTGTTTTTGGTGTGGGGGGAGGAGCCCGTGGGATAAACATGGAACGGGCTAAATAAGGAAAAGCTGCGTGGGATGCTGTGAACAGCCTCACTGCAAATGTAACCCACTCCGTACGCAGGGTCCAAATTCGCACCCGTGCTGGGGTTTGGCTTTCCCCACCGCCAGCCAAAGCTGATGTGAAACCGTGCCACGTCTTCCCAAACACCGGCCGGACCCTGTGGAAGCAATGAGGGAGGAAGGGGGAAGCAACGGCAGGAATTTTCCCTCCTTGCTGAAAGCAAATTTTCCCTTTTGCGGTGGAAAAGGTGGGTGAGTGCTGGCCCAGGGGCTGCGAGGAGGTGGCATGTCACGGCTGGGCTGGCTGTGGCCACCGGCACGCACGCGCTCCGGGCACCATTGCTATTAGCCAGGCACAAGACATCCTCGAAGGCAAAGCTCTCGCGCGTCGCCCGGCGCGGATGCGGGCCGCGTGTTGCAGGGCGTGCCGTGGGGTCTCTTCCCCTGCCTCTGGGCTGGGTCCCCCATGGGCCTCCCACCCTGCAGCCCTTAGCTATCGCCTCTTCTCTTCCACCTCCAGCTGCTAAACCCGGCTTTGTCCTCCCATCCGCGCTCCCCTTGGTTCCCCCCATGCCACCCACACCTCCTCCAGCCCGACGCAGAAGGACCCCCGCAGCTCAGCCCTGCATCCCCTTCCCCACCCCACCCCGAAGTCTTGCTCAGCACCAGCCACCCCCCCCCCCTTTGCTCGGGGTCACCCCACGGAGCCGCCAACACAAAAACCACCTTTTGGGCAGCACAGGATGAACAGGAGCCCCCCACGCGGCTGCTATGGCCGTTGTTAGAATCGCTCCTTCCCGGCCGGAGCAGGCAGCAGAGGCTTTTTGTCTGAATGAAATGAGAACAAAACTGGTTGGAATGGTGCGGCGAGATTACTCATTAGTCATTAGTCGTTTCACCTTCTTCAGGAGCCGCTGCTAATTGAGACGCTCAAGCACTGCTCAAGTCACCTGGAAGCTGACTGTGTCCGGCCCCGGCACTCGGACCCCCATGCCCGCCCGGCTGTATTTCTGGCTGTCCCTCAGCCCGTCTCCGCTTTCGGCTTCACCCTCGTGGGCCCTGTAAGCTAAGGAGGGGGGAAGGCAGAAGAGACAAACGGGCTTGTAAACTCCAGTGGGCCATGGCAGAACGCCACGGTGCGGCAAGACACAACCCGGGGCTGCCGAGCCGGAGGAACGCGCGGGGAGGAGAGGGAATCCCTCTCCGTTCTCCTCGCTGGTGCGGCTAAGGATCAGCCCTGAGGGCTGTCGTTAGCCTGCTGCCCTGCTTTCCTGGGCTGAGGAATTATGGCTGATGGATGCTCGGTATTTTTACAGCCCTCATTAGCGTAGCAGCCTGTATCCCAGGAGGCGGGAGGTGCTGGCATGCCGGGTGCCGGCCTGCAGCCCTTCATCCTGGCCGCTTCGTCAGCTTTGCCGTCTCCAGGTGTCCGCGGAGAGCAAAGCCTGCGGTTTGCTGCGGGAGAGGTCCTGCTGTTTTGGCTCTCCACTCGCAGCTGCACCGGCTGGCACCCGCCGTTGGGTGCTGCACCCGCGGAGCCAGCATCAGCCCTGTCATCAGCCACGCCGCGGGAAAATGGCAACGGGACGGCGATGCCCCCGCCGCCTTCCCAGGGCCGGAGCCCTTTGCACTGATGCTGGGGAGCGACCGCAGGCTGATATCGCCGTAGTGGGGACCGGAGCGAGCTCAGGGGCTGCGGCGAGAGGCGTCAGGAGGACAAGCTGGTGCGCAGTGCTGGGCGCAGGCACCGCGGCCAGAGCGGGGTCGCCTCCCAGGAGGCTATAGGCACGAGCGAGTGATGCTTCACCGTCGCCATCTCCAGTGCCCCTGGTCCAGCAACGCTCCCTGGCGAAGCCAGTGCCTCTTATGGAAAAGTCCTTCAGAAGGAAACGGAAAATGATGCCTGTGATGAGAGATATATATGTGCACTTGTGTGTGCGTGTGCGTATGTCCTTGTAGGACCTAAGAGGGGAATGACCCCTCCAGCATGATCCTGTGGGTAAAAAAATCTGGATCTGTCCCCCAAGATAGCTGTTCCTAGGTGTGCGACCCGCTGGAGCACGCAAGTGTGTTGGGGAATTGCTGTGCTTGGGGCGGGGAGAGGAGCTTTTCTTTGGGCTGGATTAAATGATCCAGAATATAAAATAGGGAACAGTCTACTAAGGCTGAGTGAAATGTGCCATACGGGACTCGGGTGAGTTCTGTGCTGAACAAATGAGGTCTTAATGCTCTGCCTGCCTGCAAGGAGGAAGAGAAAAATTTATATCCCTTCCCTTCCCTTCCCTTCCCTTCCCTTCCCTTCCTCCCTCCCTCCCTCCCTCCCTCCCTTCCTTCCTTCCTTCCTTCCTTCCTTCCTTCCTTCCTTCCTTCCCTCCCTTTTCCTGTTGTCTTCTCCCAGGTGAGAGGTTGGTAGGAAACCGCAGGAGATTTGGCTCCGTGTTAGCCAGTGAAGGCCCCAGAGACCCAGCTGCTGCCCGCATGAGCCCCGGGAACCGGCACCGCACGTTCCCACCCTGCAGCAACGCGAAGGTTTCCCCAGCCTGGAGGGAGCTCCCGCATCCCAGGGACCTGCTGGGTGGGAGACTGGACCAGCCTCTTTGCAAACATCGCGTTTTCGCGTTGAATTTCTCCCCAGGTGGGTCCCTGAAGCTTCACTCGTGCACGGGGGAAGTGGAGTTTAAATGGGAATTTCTGGCTTTTATTTGCCTGCCAGCATGGGTGGGCGACGTGCTTGGGAAGGATGTTTTCCTTTCATTTTGCACTCTCATTGGGCACCTATATTTAGGCCAATTTCTAATTTTCTGGGCTTAATTAATGAGCTGAAGTTTTCACTCACAGGCACTTGAACAGCTTGGAAAGTTCAGCCTGGTCACCGGGCAGGAAAAAAATGCCTTTCTTCTCCGCAAGCGCTGGGAAGTGACCGGCAGATAACCCCGGACGAAACATCTCCATGGGCTTGCCGGGACACGCCAGCCCCAACCCTCAGACACCCTGTGCACAACACGGGCTTGCACACGCGACGCCGCACAGCTACGCACCACAGCAACACACGCAGCACCTACGTACCCACCGACGCAGGGACGTGGTGCGTGCGCTCGCGGCTTCCGCTCAGGTACCGGTCACACCAATGCACGGATATGCTGTCGTAGGCGTATATCATGCTTTCCCTGGCATATATGAGCCTATAGGCACCTCTTGAGGTTTCGCTCTATTTTTCCCTCCCTCCTAAACGGGGCTCTGGCGCACCGTGGCGGCACGCAGCCCGTGCTGGGTACACGCCGTCCCGCTTTACCCTGACGCGTGGTCCGTGGTCATTGCTCTAATCATGTAAAAGGGTTTCAGAGGGTGGATGGCTGTAAATCTTTTGAGTTTTAAGCCCCTTTCCAGCTTCAGGTTGCCACCTGGCTGCTTGCCAAATGGCTTGGCTGATTTTTCTAGGGTCTGCCAGACGCACTTGGAGTGACCCCAAAGGCACGTTGGCCGGTTGTCCCCGTGACCTGGGCCGCTTTTTAGCATTTACCGAGGGTGCTGTTATAACCCACCGCCAGATGCGTAGGGTGCTCAAGGAGATGGGTACGCATCCCGGCTCGTCTCCGGGGTCACCCAGCCGGAGCGGGACGGGGGAGCCAGACCAGGGCCCTCCCTGCCACGTGCCCCGGGGTTTGCTTATTTTTTTTTGCCAGCTGAGCTTTGCCTCGCAGCACCTGCGAGCAGAGCCCCTGCCTGCTCCCCGCCCGATGCACCGTCAGATGCACGCTCATCTGTCCAGATGTGTTAGGGCTGAGTGGACCCACGGCTGCCAGATGTGCCCCTGCACCCCTCTACCCCCCGCCTCGTCTCACCAGGTGCACCCTGGCGGAGGGGAGACGTGGGTGCTGCCCCTCGCACCCCATCGCCCACCCACCCCGGGACAGTCTTAACGTCCTGGTGTAAACCGCAGGACCGGCATGTGGGCGGAAAGGGGCAGCCACAGTGCCGCAGGGTTTGGGGGGCTGGAGAGCGACCCTCACAAAGGAAATGGCATTCCCCCAGGGAAAATTGAGCCAAGAAAAAGTCAGTAAGATCTGGAAGGGTTTGGGTTTGGGTTTTTTTTGCAGTAGCCTCCTCCCCTGGTGTTAACTGATAATAAACGCTGCGTTTTAAGCTTGCTTCCCTCCTAGCCCCAGTCAGGACTGCCTTCTTCTCTGGTGCCTACGTGGTCATTTACACCAGCACAAAGCGAGCGCAGAGCGAGCCGCGGCTCGGGGTGAGTGTTCCTTGCTCTGCTCCGGCCGCCCCGCAGCTCTCGCCCAGCAATGACTCTTGCGATGGTCCCAGTTTGCTCGTGGGGACGCAGCAGGGAGAGCTCTCGGCCGTGTTTCCCACACCGGTAAGGCACCGAGCGCCGAGCATCGGGGTTACAAATTACAGGAGAGAGGAGAAGTGGCTGGAAACAAGGAGTTTTCTGCGTGACAAGGCTTAACGTGACACATCTCCCCAGCTCCTCATGTAAACACAGTTACTCCGCTTCACTTCCCACAAGACCAGCACCGCCTTAAAATAGATCTAGCTTAAAATAACACCTTGCCTAACGCCAGGCAGATGTGTAGGTTTTCTTTACAGCAGTAAGGAGGTTTTTTGTTTCCACTGAGAACCTGTTCAGCTAGAAATAGGGACCAGGGAGAGAGGGGTGATGGCACTGGGGCTACAAAGCTGCACCCCGAAGCCAGCGGTCGGGTGGCCCCAGGCAGCCCTGCCTGCGGGAGGGGCGGAGGCTGCAGCCGCCCAGCCCCTTTGGGCTGAAATTAGGCAGATTTGTGGGCAAAGAGGGCTTTTCTGGCACGGGAGGTGCTATAGCAACCGGGCAAAGGAGCTTGGAAGCAAGCCGAGAGGGGAAAGAGATAAAATAAAAGCATCAGTGGAAAGGAGAGCGATGCTAGGAGGAGGGGATGCAGCGATCCCCGGGCGCGGGGTGGGGAACCTGCTGCTGAAGCATCTGGGGGCTGTTTCTCTCGTGCAGCTTTTAGATTTCGTTTCCAAAGAAATTAAATTTATGGTGCACGGGGGAGAAGCAGCAGGGCCAGTTCCTCCGCGCGCCCCAGCTCCGTGCGCCAGCAGGGTCTTCCTCATCCCCCTTCCCTTCCCGCTGCAGTGGGTACCGTCACCCCCTCGTCCCCCAGCGCCATCCAGCCTTGCATGGCGCCGTGTTTTTGGGGCTGTCCCTCCTTCCCACCCAACTTTCAATTCTAAAAAGACGCTGAAGTTGCTTTCTTGCTGGTTAAAGCCTTGAATTTGCCAGTGCTGGTGCATCCCTCGCCACCGGGTGCCATGATGTGCCGGGGCAACACCGGAGTCCCATCCCAGGCACCGTCCTCGGAAGGTGGGAGGAATCCCGCACCCTGAAACGGAGCCACCAGACACCCTGGCCCAAGGGGAAAAAATGCCGTTTTATTAGAACTTTCTCCATATTACATTTGATTTTATTTTCCCCTTCCCTCACTGCCACATTTTGGCAGGATTAATTTGAGATAAAGTTACCCTGAGTGACGGCCTTTGCTTTTGTGTTCTCCTTGTCTATTTTCCGCCTCGCTAAACCTAGAAAAACTCCAGAGAAATTCTCCGGCTTCCAGCCTTGCCAAGGGGCCCCGGCTCAGCCGACACTCATCTGCCGTCTCCGCATTCAACCGTGGGGAGAAAAAAAAACCGCCTTCTGACAAGGGTTATTTTTATTTCTAACAAAAAGTGAAGCCTGCTGTGCACAGGTGGAGTGGGACGGATGACAGGCGCACATCAGAATGATTGAGGGCTCACATTTCCCAGGGGAGCCATTTTTTTGGGGGTGAGGAAGACCCCCCAAATCCTTGGTGTTTGGTGGCCTGGCAGCCTGATCAGCAATAAAATATCACCTTTTTATTCGGAAGAGGTGGGGGGTGAAGGGGTTGCGGCGGGCAGCATTGCTCCCACGGTGCAAGCCCAGCCCCTGGTTTGTGCTTTGCTGATCCCCTGGCTGCGAGGTCGCTTCATACCGTGACGGTTGCATGGGCATAAATACGGGAACCAGCCTAAAAACCAGGCAAGGTGCATGAGAACAACCCAAGAGCAAGGGCTTGGTGCCTCCCGCCAGATGCAGGACCTGGTGTCACCCCGGCGGGGTCCACAGTGGGTTTTACATATCAGATGTCCAGCTCGGCCCTGGCGGGGTTTAGGCAGGGGACGGCGACGTGGGCTGAACCGAAGCTGCCGCCGGCACGCTCACCGGGCTCCCATCCCGCCAGCTCAGCCCGTTACTGAGCTCCGTTACCCCCTTTTTAACTCTCGCTTCTGGACTTGCAGTAATTATTTCTCCAGCAGGGTGCAGGTTATGAGGGTAACTGCTCCCGCCGCTAGTTTAGGTTGGTTTGGGATGGAGAAAGGCAGAGAGAAGCCGTTGCTCGGAAGACGGCGTGGTTAGGGGCTGGAAAGGGCGGCCGGGGGAGAAGGCAGGGCAGGTCCCGCAGCCCCCGAGGGTCCCACGCCTCCCCGGCAGGGTGGGCTTGCGGCGAGGCGGCACCCGCCTGCAGACACACAGCCCCGGCGAGCAAAGTGCTGTTTGCGAGGCACACGGCGTGCAAAGCTTCCCCCTAAGCCCTCGCCTGCCCCAAGCCAAGCCCCAACTCCCTTTTGCCCCCCAGGAAGGCTTTTCCAGCCGGCTCCAGCTTTACACCGCCGTGCCGCGGAGCAGCCCCGGCACTTGCTTGTTGATGCTCTCCCGCCTCCGAGCCACATCACGCAGCTCCGGTAAATGCCCTTTCCATCTTGCTCTGATCATTAGCCATGAGTATTCCGCTCCAGAGCTTTGCTATAATGAAAGGCACTGAACTTCGGGATCTCAATTAACTATAGCAAACGCTCTAGATCCTAGGAAAATACTTTGCTCAAATTATATTGCAATAATAATATGTACGTCCATTTACTCCTCTGGAGCGGAGCGGGCATGCGCCATGTATCTCAATTTTGCTTCTCTCTCATGTCGTTAGCTTGATACGTACATCTCTTTCCTGCCCAATGCACAGAGTCATTCCTAATTCCTGGGCTCCTCTGCCATCTCACAGAACAAAATCAAACCCTAATGTCGCACGGCACTCCACCTCTGCCCGATAAATAAATTCCAGCTCTTAATGAATGATACCAAGTCATTATAATTAATAAACAGATGCAGGCGCCCAGTCCTTTGGCTGCTAACTCCCTTATTTGCAAAGCTGCCACTCCAGCAGCTGAGATCTTCGCAGCTGGAAGGTTCACGCTCCAGGTTGGGGGGGTAATTTGGGGAGAGGGAAGAAGAAGCGGGATCTGCAGCCTTTAAACAGGCAAACGTTTTTTGTTGCGTGGCAAGGAGGGAGGCAGCGACGGGGAAGGGTTTGGCACGAGCACGGTCCCCACCGCCACCCCGTCAGCCCGTGGCAAGGGGTGCTGTGAGGGCAGGACCGGGCGATGAGTTTGTTTTGCCCGTCTCCGCGTGAGGGTGGGTGGGTGGATGGGTGGGTGACTGCGCCTGCGTGGGACGTGACGCTGCCCGCGTGAGCGGGGCTGGCAGAGACGAGCTGGTGCCGTTATCCGGCCGACTGCGGCCGCCTTCCCAGTCTCATCCAGCCTGCAGGAGTCTAATAAAACAAGTCCACACGTTACAAAATCAATTTCCTCTCTATTAATTTGGGTCTCTCAAGATTTATCATCGTTTTTCATCACCAGATCAAAAGCAATTGGCAAAGTCTCAAATAACCTTTTAATTCTGAGCTGAGAGCTGAGATCCAGCTACGCAGAGCCATGTCCTCCGGGGGGGCACTGCCCGAACGGGACGGGGTCCAGCACCCTGATTCCGGCCCGGGGCACGGCACAGCCCGGCCGCATCCGTCCCCACGGGGAGCCTCAGCCCGGCTCGGGATGGAATTAATTACACTTCTCCCTCTGCCTTCAATCGAAGCCCGCACTTTGATATTTATGTTCCCAGTTGTGGGTTGTGGCCTTGATTCATTAAGATTTGCATAGTAATTGTTTTCTTCTAACGATCCGGGAGGATGGCACCGTAGGGAGACGTGTCCCGCGCACGCTGGCGGGCAGGCTGCGGCGCGGCGCTCAGCAGCATCGCCGCCCTCCAAGCCAAAACGGGGCCAAAATGGGGCCAAAAGGGGGCCAAAAGGGGGCCAAAAGGGAGTCAAAATCGGGCCGAAGGCACCTGCATCCCCATCCCACCCTTCTGTGCCCTGTCCAGGGCAGAGAATCGGGTCCACCTGCAAGTGCCTGGAGGGAGCAGGCGCTCCTGGCACCGCTGTGGAAGGGACCTGCAGCTACTTTTTCATTTGCAGAAGTGTTATTTCATGTTAAAACTCAAATTTTCCGCCAGACAGTCCTGATTTCCGCATGTTTCCTGAATTGCGTATTTGGTTTCGATGGACAAAACTAGTCTGAAATGATCAAAACTTCCTTTCTGGCGCTTAGAAAGAAAAACTCCCCCGTTCCTCTGAACAAATTGACGTGCAAAGCCGTGTAAAAAGACAGGAGCCATTTCAAAATTACGGAAATACCTGATTTTATTGAAATCCTCAGCCAGCGCTGCCCTTTCCCTTCTGCCTGGCTCCCAAACCTTCGCAAAACCTCCATTTCCCATTAGTTCATGTTAAATGTTCAGCTCTGGGCTGGGCTGGGAGATCTGGGAGAAGAAAATTTGCTTGCTGGGGGGGTGGTAAAAAATGATAAAGAAGCAGCAAATCTTGTTTCCTTGCTCAAAAGCAAACCCCGGGTCGTGAGAGCTCGGGGAGCTGCCGCTGCCTCCCGGGAGCCGCGCGGGGCCGGCGCGAAGCGCCTGGCGCCCGTCCCAGATTTGATGGCTTCGCCCCCCCCGCCCTTCTCCCACTCCTCATTATATTTGTATATTTGATGATCATTTAACACTCGGGCACGGCTGGGTCTCGGCGGAGAGCAGCGCCTCGGCAGCGCGGGGCTCTGCAGCTGGGTCACCAAACGGCCGATTTCTGCCCCAAAACATGGTCGGCTTCTCCAACCGTGGCAAAGGCAATCTGGGCCAGCCCCACCACGTCTCTTCAGCCGTCCGTAGAGATCTCCTTGCTCTCGGTCCTCCAGAGCAAGATTTGATACGTGCTGCTTACCCGCTATCTGATCTGGGCTGCGTTCCTCTTTTCTAGTTTTTATTTATTTTCTTTTTTGTTTTTTTTTCAATAGGAGGGAACCTGACGGAGTGACTTCAGGCTGCAATTCCTCCACCGTTCTCCATCCCCGCTCCACCCCACCACCCCACCAGCCCTATCTGTTTCCGACTCAGGAAACGCAGAGAGAAAAACTTTGCGAAAAGCAAAGCAGAGAAAGCCGCCCACAGCCCCCGGGGCCGCTGGCAGAGGAGGACGTGATGCACGTCCCCAGCCGCTCCCTGCAAACGCGCGGCCCCGGGCACCGCCGGGGCCAAGCGCTCCCGGAATTCGCAATTTTCACTCTTTCGCTTTGCTGGGCGCCGAGCAAGGTGCGGAGCGGCTGCGGCTGCATCTCAACCACCCCAAGCAGCTGCATTTTTCTGCCTGCACCCCGTGTGCAAAGCACCAGAGCAGTAGCTTGTCCTTTTGCATTTGGAAAAGTCACCTCTTTTAGGTTTTGTAAAATTTTTTATGTGCTTGATCAAGGGACCCCCACAGTGACATGACCATGGGGAAGGGAGCGGAGACCATGAACCAAAGAGATGTCCAAGGATCTGATCGAGGAAGGAGCCGCTGCTATAAATGCAACTGGGGCTCGTATTTCACATCTACACACCCCTAAAATTTGCCACGTTATTTCCCCTAAATTCCCGGGAAAAGGGCTGGCCGCGCACGCGATGCTCCTGCAGCTCTTGGGATGCGGAGGGGAGAAAACTCCGACGAGTTGCCCGACCAAAAGCCGTCAGCCCCGAAGCGCCCGCAGCGTCGGGAGCGCGATCCCCAGCCCCGCCACCCCCAGCGCTTTGGGAAACACCGACCAGCTCCGGGGAGCGACTTACGGGGAGAAGCGGCCGGTACCATACCGAGCCGCCCCCGCGGCCATGCCTTTCCCCGGCGCTGCCGCCTCCGAAATTAAAAGGGTTGTGTGGCCGGAGAGGGGAGGAACCGGGGCTGCCGGGGGAAACACAGCAGATTGGAGATGTGGAAATTTGTTGTTTCCACGGCTTGGTTTGTTCTCTGGAGCCTGTGGTAAGGAGCATAAATTAAGATAAAAGCAAGGGGAAAAAGGGGCACCTGGGGTTGCATCGAGTGCCTAATTTTTACGTGCCCGAGGGGAGGGAAAGGCAACTTTGGGTGGAGGAGGAGGTGGCCGGAGCACCCCTCCTTGTGCGGCAAACGGGCACGAGAGCAGCGAGCCTGGCGGCCGGCGTGAGCCTGGAGCAAGCTGGAGGAGCTCCCACCTTCTCTCGAGTGGCAGCACGGTTGGGACTGCTGGGGTGAGGTTCGCTGCCGTGCTGGTGGACATCGACTTGCAGAACGCTTTGGGTGGGAAGGGACCTCTCGCGGTTACCCAGCGCAACGCCCTGCGACGAGCAGGGACACCTTCCACCAGGTCACGTTGCTCCGTTTCGGTCCGGTGCTGCAGCACAGCTGGGTTTTCTGGCTGGATGTGCCGGTTCTGCCGTCGGCGTCCTCCTCGGAGAAGCAGAGGACGGCAGTGGGGCCGCGGCACGCGTCGGCTGGGTGCCGAGTTGTGCCGAGACCGAGCGAAGCGCTGCTCGAGCCCTGGGGGACAGAGGGAGGCTGCAGGCGAGGAGGCTGGAAGTAAATGACCACACAGCTCCGAACTGACAAGAAGAGACCATTTAAATCCAAAGCAAAGGTTAATGATACCCTGACAGTGCCAGAGGATTCGCAGCTTCTCCTTCTCGCACATCGAGAGTGGGAAATTGCAGCTGAGTGACAGCCCCGAGAGCTGGAGGTAGCAGGGACGGGGTTGGGCTGGGACATAAAATATACTGGGGACAGCAGCAGTGTTTCAGCCGATGAACCGAAAGGTTACGTGTGGATGACAGATGTTTATTTGTGTGCTTTTATGATCGAAGGGAAGTAACTGCGTTGGCCTGGCAGTTGAACGCAATTGTTTTCAAGGTACGTGCCTCCTCCTTTGGGGCAGGGTGTGTGGAAAGGGTCGGAGTCCAGCTCTGCTTCAGATAAGTCGCTGCAGAAGAAAGATGACGATGATAATAATTAAAAGAAAAGGTGGGTTTTTTCCTCATCCCTGTACGTCCAATCTGCTTTGCAGATGACTTTCTCTCTCCCAGGGCAGTGATGGAGATCTGACCAGCGATTTCCCGATGGGGGAAAAACCCAATGGGATGGTGAAGAGTTCCTGGGTACCGGCTCACCCATGGTAGCTGTCGGGTGGGTGCTTTTCCCTCTCTCCCAATGCAGAGGGTTTGTCCTCCTGCGGCTGATGCTGGAAGCGGCTCACAAATTGCCCGCGTCGCCGGCGCCGTCGGGACTGAGTTTTGGGGCAGCCGGCGGCCGCAAACCAGAGCAATGGCCCAGCCTGGCTGAGCGGGGAGGGGGTGTGACGATGCTCCCTTGCGGGGACCGCCGGCCCCCGACTCACATCCTCGGGGACATCGAAGCTCCTGGTTCAGCACTACAAAGAGCCGCTCCGGCTCCCTCATCACAAGCCCTTTCCAGACCCCTGCCCGCTTTTCCCCAGGGAGGCTCCCGCTCTCCTTCCGCCCTCATTAGAGACACGCACCGAGCGCTTTGCAGCTTCTTCAGCTCTTCCAGACCGGCATCCCACGGGACCCGAAGCAGGGATGCCTCTTCTTTGAAGGGCCCACACCAAAGCCTGCGTCTAAGCTTTGAACCTACCGTGTGCCACCACCCGGAAAAATTCATGTCAAACGTTTGCTCGTAGTGGTGCTGAGCTCCCCGTGCTCCCGGGCTGTGCTGGCGAGCGGGGAAGGGGGTGAGAGCATCGCTGGCGCGTTTGTGGGGTGCCCACGGGTCTGCAGAGCCCCTGGGGAGAAGCACTGCTCGAGGGTGAATAGGACGGGGGTACGGTGGGTCCCGAGTCCCTGGAAAAGGGCTGCACGGGCCCCATCCTGCACACAGGAAGCAGCGGGGTGGGCGCAGCCGCCGTCCCCGCCATCGGCGGCACCGCGCGCTTCGCTGCGTCTGCGTGCGTGCTTATGATCCCGAAGCCGATGCTGAAAAAAGTTAAGTGCAAATTTAGAGGGAAAACAGAACTATGGCTTTGAGCAAACACCTCATCCATGCTTTGCGTTCCTTGGGAGCGAAGGAGCACATTATTCCTCCTCCTCCTCCTCCCTCTTTAGAAATAAAAGCAAACAGGGAGCGGAAGCAATGGGATTTCGGGCACGATTTAGGGATGGGCTGAAAGACGGGCGTGTGTTAACGCAGAAATCACATCCTGCTGCAGCATCTAAGAACCGTCCGGCTGAGAGTCCCTGAGCGATGTGGGACGGAGGGAGCTGCCCTGTGCAAGCAAGTTGCCCCCTCCCCAACACCCCCCCCGGCTGGGATCGGCACCCAAGGGTGCTGCGGGAACCCAGCCTTCGTCCCGCTCGCTGCGAAGGCACAAAAGAAGCTCAGAAAGTCCAAAGTGAGGGACGAGGCATGCACCCGCGTGCTGCATTTCTCCTAAAACAACCTTTTTTGGCGGATAAAAATACGCTGACAAAGCTGTACCGAGTGCTGTCCGTGAGTCGTTGGGGCTGGGAGAAAAAAATAAAAAAGCGGCAGAAGCAGAGGAAGAAGAATTCAATATTTCTATTTGTTCTTATCCAAATAAATTGAGATGTATTTGTGGAAGTGTCAGAGAAGCCCGCAGGAATGAAACTATAAAATAACACAGCTGCTTCATGAGTCTATGACAGACAGCATAGATTAATGTACCGGCATTTTTATGGTCTGTTAACAACTGATATGGGTTTTAAATATATTATCTCCCATTGTATTGTCTGTCATTTTAAAAACTGCTCATGTCTATTGTGTTTGCTTTTAAGAGGTGCTTATGGAACAATCAGCCAGTCGCTTCCCAATCTCTCCTCTTCTCTCCTTCCCAGATATATCATTGTCTCGCCCTCCTTCTCTCTTTTTTTCCCTAGATGGGTTTTCCCCAGCACTTTCATGGGCAATTTATTCCAAAACCTATCGAAGCCCCCTCATGTTCCTTAATTCCAGGAGCTTTAAAAAGCTCTTCCACCTTCACACCTGCTTATCTTTGAAATGCGGATGAGCTGGGGAGAGGGGTCCGGCTGGAGCGGTGGTGGGGACAGAGCGGCCGGAGGGGTGCGGGCGTGGGAGGCGGGTGCTCGTGCTACCCCAG
Source organism: Phaethon aethereus (assembly GCF_964289735.1). NCBI lineage: Eukaryota > Metazoa > Chordata > Aves > Phaethontiformes > Phaethontidae > Phaethon > Phaethon aethereus. The sequence goes on from NC_138602.1 coordinate 3,526,349, forward strand.
GCTGTGACACGGCCGTGTCCGGGCCCCCAGGTATCTGCTGGGCTGAGCGTGGGGGGAGAGAAAAGGAGCCCGAGGTGGGGTCTGGGCCAGGGGATCCAGCCGATGGGTTCTGGTGAATGCGCTTAGGAAGTCACGTCGGGTTTTGAGGTGTGGTGAAAACCCTCTGTTGGCTTTCAACGTTTGCTGGCTGAGCAAAACTTGGGTTTTCTTCTTGGTCGGGACTAGGGGAGAGCGGGACCATGAGGGACAGGGCTCCTGGTGTCCCGGCAAGGAGGATTTCAAGCCAGACCCCCCTCAAACTTCTCCGGTGCATCCCTTCACCCAGGAGACGCTCCCAGACAGCTCCCCATGACTTTGCCTCCCCACCTCCTCTTGGTCGCTCCCCTCATCCATGTCACGTCTTGCAATGGAAGATCTGTGACCTCCTCTGCTGCGCCCAGCCGGGCTCCGCGGCCACGGCAGCAGCATCCGTCACCGCTAACGACTCTCCCAGCCCAGCCTGGACCTTGCACGACTCCTTGCGTAGGAGACGCTGTGAGATCGATGAGCGCAGATGGCTCTGCCACAGATGGGGCCAGGAGGAAACATCTGGGCCATCTCACCGGCATCTGGCATGGAGCAGCACTTCCAGCCGAGCGTGGGCACATCAGCAGAGGAAAACGCTGCCCACTGCCAGCTCCCGACTGGTCCCACTGCCCCCCCGCCCGGGGCCATCCTCACACCCACGGGACAGCGTCGGGACCAGAGATGCTCCAGACCGACACTGGCTCATCCCCACCCTCTGTCTTCAGCTCACACGGCCCTAAAAATGTCCTTTTCCTCCGCCTCACACCCCTTAAAACCAGGCAGCCCCACAGCAGCCGTGGGGCTCCGGTGGGAGCGCCGGGAGCGAGGGGTGGTGACGGATGTGTGTTTGCCTACATGATTTTCTCAGAAGGCTTGAATTGCTATATTCGAAATTACGTTAGATTGCAAGAACAAAGATGCCCTTTTGATGCTCTGAAGCAGCACTGGAGATAATGAAAGGAGAGGAATCTCGATAAGGATGAAAGGAAGCTTCCTTCGGCTTCCCCGTGCTGATAAAGTGCTGCCCAGATGAAGAGAATTTAGAAGAAAAAGCACCACAAAAGTAAAACAAAGCAAACACGGCCCGGCGTTGCTCTAAGGAGATAAAACGACGCTGTGGAGCGGAGACGAACAGGACGATAACCAGAAGCACGCAAGGTAACGGGGAGAAGGACAGCACAGATCTGAGGTGGGGACGGAGACGCTGGGAGCAGCTGTGAGGGGAACAGCAGCCCCAGGACACGTGCTAAAGGTGCGAAGTCTGGGCTCCCGCACCCCTCGCTGCCGCGCGCCTGTGCACGGGCAGCGACGGGAACGGCCCCTTGACGCCGCCGCGAGGACGAGCGCGGGGAGGAGGGGACGCCCGGGTCGCCCCCTCGGCGGGGAGGGACAGGCGCGGGGCTCCCGCAGCCGCTGCCGTCGGCGGGTTTCGGGGCGCCGTGCCTGGCTGCGCAGCCGGCAGCGCCTTCGCGGGGCGGCGGAGCCGCGCAGAGGCGGCGGCTGGGTGCCGCGGAAAGCGGTGGCCGAGGCGCTGCCGGGCGGGGGGCTCGCTCCTTGCTCTGCTGCCGGGCTCGCGGCAGGTTTGGGGCTGCCTTTGGCACCCTGTTTGAGCCCCGGCTGTGCTTGGCCATCCTCGGTCCGGCCCAAGGCGGCGCCGAGCTGTGGCGGCTCTGCGCTGCCATGGCAACCGGGGATGCAAAACTGCTGTTTAAAACCCAAACCGAAGAAATCCTCCACGCCACGAAACCCGGAGTATCCTTCTGACCTTGTTCCCCCCGAGCTGGCGTTTTCTCCTGGGACCCGATCAGGAGCCAGTGCTGCCTGGCGGCACCCTCCACACCAGGGGTGTAAATAACCACGGCGTCCCGCGCTCCTCTCCGTGTCCGTCTTCCCAGGCCATATCTCAAGCAGGTTGTGAGTATATTTCTTAAAATAGCTGTTTTTTTCCTCCGTGTTTTGCACCTTCCTCAGTGCAAAAGCGTCTTGGCCACGGAGCCACTACGCTTCGTGGTGTGCTCCTTGCCTCGACAGCTTGAGAGGGGAAAAATAAGCCCCAAAAAGGTGTGAAATGGCCACGTACACCGAGACTGAGCCACTCCCATCCACGTCCCCGCTGCAGATGTAGCAGCAGGGTACGATGCTCCAGCCCCGAGCCCTTTTTGAGGGCTTCAGGCTACCCTTGCGTGTCCCCATGAACGATGTGACCCAGGAGCGTGCAAATGTGCGTGCACGTCTGCAGGCCCTTCGACCCTGCACTCGAGGAGTTGCTCAGGACAGGGATGCGCTTGGGGACATCATGTGACAGTTATGCGCCATAGTTTTTGGATGTTTGTTGTGTCTTGCTGAGGGCCTGGCCCAAATCCAGAGTTTGTATGCGTGGCGACTTCTTGGTTGTGAGAAAATTGGGATTTATTTTTCATTAAGGGAAATATTCGCCTTTTCGCCTTCATCAATAGTCAGGGACAAAGCCCCCAGCTCAGCCAAAGCCAGACTGTGTGGCCACCGCACCCAACCAGGATCAGACCTCCCAACCTCTGCAAACCCTGACGAAGACAAAGCAAAGTTGATCAGCAAAGTGATGAGCGCGAGAGAGATGAATCCTAAAGAGAGGGCCTGAAAACTGCTCCCGGTGAGAAGCGATGCCTCCTCCAGTACCTGTCCCCTGCTCACCCAACCCCATGCTCCCATCGCTCTCAACGGGCTTCATCCCAGGCATCCAATGGGGAATGAAGTTATCAAAACCTTTCCGCAATGATTTTTTCAGACTTGTCTTTCTGAAGTCCCAGCGTGCCAGAAAGCATATAAAAATACAGAGGGAATAAACAGCAGAAACTGTCTAAACAAGCCCAAACAGATTGGGAACTCAAATCTTCCAAACCGTATGCAGCTTCACGCTTCAAATCACCTTAAGTATTTGCAGCGCGCGCCAGGATCGCCTTTCTATCATAATTAACTATGTCTGTCTCTGAGCAAAGGGAGGAGAGCTTCGAGGAGTTGTCACCATCCTTAATCTCAGCTGCCATTCCTCAGCAGCGCTGTCAGGACAGCGGCGAGATGGGGTTTTGGGGGGAAAAAGTGTCTTCCAGAATAGACTTTGAGAAACGTCCCACGTCTTTGTGTTCTGCTCTGCTGTTTTAAAAGCAGGGTGGATCCAGCCTGGAGAAGAGCGAGGGGCTGTTAGAGCCCGAGGGGTATTTTGCAAAGTTGGGGTTCCACAGGTTGAGCTGACCTTACCCGCCCCCCGGATAAGCTCCGAGAGGAGCCGGGGGCTGTGTCGGTGCCCGATCAGCCGTGGCCCTCGGTCAGAGGAGCTCCCTGAAGCCTCGCGCCCGGCTGGCCCCGTCCCCAGGCCGGCAACCGTGACCCGGCCCCGCTACAGCCTCCGTCTCCCGGAGGCTGCGGGTGGGCTCCCCGGGGCAGGAGCCTCCACACGCAGCGTTTTCACTGGTGAAAACGGGGCTGCTTTTGTGCGAAAATGCCGGTGTGATTCCACCGAACAGGAAATCGATAGGAGTCCATATTCGTTAACCGTCTCTGCAGTGGTTCATGTGAATATTTAGATAATTTAACCATTTAAATGACGCCGAACGAAGCTTTTCAGCCTGCAGCTGGGGCGGGATCCATCCCAGTGCTGGACGCCTCCATCGCCGCTTCCTTTCACCATCCTGCTCCGTCAGTTCCTCCCTCTCACAGCGCCCGTTTCCCCGCTCCAGCCCGGCTCGCGGCAGGAGATGCCCGTGACCCCGGACCGGAGGGCCCCGCCACGAGCTGCTGAAGGTCAGCCCGGCCGCTGCCTTCCAACGGGGCGGCCCCCAGAGAGTAAACAATAATTAACCTGAAATTAAAACTGTGTGGAACCTTTGATCATCCGCCTGGTTCCGCGATGTGCCAAAGCCCATTTTGTTTCTGGTTTCCTTGGAGATACCGCCCGCTCTCGCCACCCCCTCCCAGCTTCGCTCCGGCTTTTTTTTCAAGCAGGTTTAAAAACAGCTCTTAGGAGAGCTCGTTAACCAGGCTGCTAATGGCGCTCGGGCCACGGTTAACCACAGCAAGCGGCAAAGAAGCTGCAAGTGCTCTCGGTGGCTGTAGTTGCCCCCGTTTCTCCCCTCCATCGCATCCCGCTTTCCTCCAGGAGCCGCTTCCCTGCCCGAGTTGAGAAATTCGGGCGCACGCTGCGTGTTTTGTTTTGGGCGCCGACGCCTCCGCCGAGCCCAAACTTGCGCCGCGGCCCCGCAGCGGCGGCCCTTGCGCATCCTCTCCCGGCGGCGGAGGGGCTTCGGGGGCCGGGGGCCACGTACCGGGAAGCCACGGGCTGGAGCTGGAGACAGGCCCTCGGGGGGCTCGGCTGCCATTACTAGCGGGTTACACCTCCGTTCTCCCCCGCGGCAACTTCTTTGCTGCTCACCAGTGCCTCGTACTTCAGACGTGCCGTCAGCCACACTCTTAGCAACCTGCTCAAGTTTGGTGGCCTCAAGTTATGGCCTCAAGTTGCGCCAGGGGAGGTTTAGATTGGATATTAGGAAAAGTTTCTTCACCGAGAGGGTGGTCAGGCATTGGCACAGGCTGCCCAGGGAGGTGGTGGAGTCACCATCTCTGGCAGTGTTCAAAAAACGTGTGGATGTGGCGCTTCAGGACATGGTTTAGGGGACATGGTGGCGCTGGATTAACGGTTGGACTTGATGATCTTGAAGGTCCTTTCCAACCTTAGTGGTTCTGTGTGATTCTGTGATTCTGTGCTCACTCAGGAAAATGAGTAGGTGGGGATGAAGCTGGGGTGAGCACACGTGTTCCTGGGCTGCCTTCGTCGCTGGGGCATCCTCCTCCTCCTTGACGGAGCTCCTCCGGCTTCCCGCTGCTGCAGGCGGAGGCAGGTTTGGCCTCCAAGGTCTCACATTTGTAAATCAGTTCCGCACACGAGTTTTCTCCAAGTTAAGCGGTCGCTCAAAGGTTTTGCCCCAGAGCACTGGGCCGGTGCCGTCTCTGTCGAGACGAGAGGTGCGACGCTGCCTCGGGCGTGGGGGTGTGAATCAGGAGGGGGACCGGTGGGGACGGACCCCCAAAAATCCCTGTCCCCCAGGGCCTCCGGCCGGCGGCGGGCGCTGCTCTGCCCTCATCCATCCCACTTAGCGGGGTCTGAACTGGGCGACCCACCCGCCCGGGTGTTAATTGTGGCTCTGGCTGTTCCTGCTGAAATGACAGATAGGGGACAATTCTGCCGGTTGACAATAATTGTTCTCCTAATTACAGCAATGACATTTACTGGAAAGCCACTGCAATCCCATTACCTCCTTATGCTAAATTCTGCGACTTTAAAATTACATTCCCTGTCTCCTTCCCTTGGTATGAAGCTTATTTACTACAGCACGCGGCGTAACAGGTCGTCCTGGGGTGCCCCGCGAGAGCCGCTATTCGTTTGGGTCTGGGGGTTTTTTGGGGGGGTGGGCGTTGGTATTTTCTGCATGTCTCATCCTGCGTTTCGTAGCCCATCGCCTGGATGGGGGATGCTGGAGGATGCAGCTCTGCGCGGAGGTGCCAACATCCAGGCGCTGCCGCCCCAGAATTAACCCCTTGCATTAATCCATCGTCCCCCCCAAGAACCGGGGACACAGCTGACACGTGGAGGGAGTTTTACAACAATATTTCTCTTTCTGTATTGCAGGTAGCCCGCCGGAGTCCGTGCATCCTCCTTCTCCCCCATAAACAAGCGGAAGGTGCCTGTGAATAATTAATTTTTAAGACCCTTAATATTTTATAAATGGTTGCAATGAGCTGATGTTCTGTTTTGTTTAGCTGTTTATGTGTCGTTAAGTCAGGACGCTGTGAACAAGATACTTTAATTTAATGTGTTGCCCTCAGAAATATCTTTTAATAAATAAAGCACTATAGTTCTCCTCTGGAGAGCCAGAGTTTGGTTAAGCCAGATTAATGATGATGATGTCTTTCAATAGATTCTTCTTTACCCACCTCCTTTTTACACGTTTCACACTGAACCAGCTCAATTTAATTATTTAAAAGGTGGGAAACCCCTCATTTTCAGGACTGGGAAACCCAAAGTAGGGTCACACACAACGTCAGAGCCATGTCCCCAAACTGCACTTTCTTCCCAGGCCGTTACCTACCACCACGGGCACGTCCGAGAGGGAGTAAGGAAAGGGCTGAAATTCAGGCATGAAACCACTGCAGAGAAGCAGGTCCCTTCCCTCTGCAATTTGGAGAAGTCAAGGAGGTTGGCCCACCTCCAAGGCAGAGAGGAGCAGAGGCACCATCTCCTCTTTGAATTATAGTCCTCCTCTTTTTTTTTTTTTTTAAAAAAGGAAAAAAAAGCATGTTTCTCTCGCCAGGGCGACTGCTGGGAGGTGACCATTTTTCTTTGAGAAACTGAGGCTCCCTTGTCAAACTTATGGAGAAATAAGGTCGTTTGTCAATTCAAGTCATTCTCTTCCATACGTAAAAAACATGGCAAGTGCAGCTTTTGTAAAACCTAAATTGAAAGTAAATAGCAAGCGGGCAGGTCTTGGTGATAAAACCTCCCATTCTGTAGATTTCTGGTACAATATTTATTTTATCCTCTTTATAACTACCAGGGCTGTCTATGTGTGTTATTAAAGTAATGCATTTGCTTAACCTGCACTTAAATTCCCTCCCAACCTTCCCTGATTGTTCATCTCACTGCTACACGTTCCCAGCCTGCTGGTCTCAGCTGGACAATTATATTAACCGCTTCTATTTGCAACACTATGAATCATAAAGCAAGTCTGAACGGATTGTTTTTCTTTATTGAAAATGTTTAAACCTAGTGCATCGCAAATGTCACAGCCACGGGGCTGCTCTTTGGGAAGTCCCGGCTGCGTTCAGCTGATGACGATGGACCGTTACGGATGAAGTGTGCCCATCTCTTCCCCGCAAATACACTGCACGGAAGAACCAGCGCAAGCAACCCCCCGATATCTCCCTGAGACCAGGGGCTGGGAGGTGCTGAAGGCATCTAGCCCCATCCCCAAATGCCCGCGGACGCTGGCCATGAGCTGAGCTGCAGAGGAGCTTTGAGTCTGAGCTCGTCCTACACCCCTCCCCTCCGTGAGGCGCAATATTGTGCCGCAGAGATGTTCTCCAGGGAGGTTTGGAGGACGCCTGGGGCAAGCGCAGGGTTATGGGCTGCTGCCGTGGGGATCAGTCCTGCTGCTTCCCATCGGTTTTTCCGGATGCTCCTAAGCTCTACCCATCTCATTTGGGGTTTCCCCTCCCTGTCCCCACCAAGGTGCTCCTCCCCGAGTTGGTAGGGCAAAGTTTTGGAGGTCTCTGAAGCTCCTGGCTCTCTTTGGAGTCTCCTGGCGCAGAGGCAGGTGAGCACCGAGGGGATGATGGATCTTGTCCAGCAGGACTTGGATGACGTCCCACAAAGCACTCTCATTCCCGCAACTCATCTTGCAGCCTTCAGCTGTACTTTGCTTTTTTTTTTTAAATCCAGCCAGGACAAATTCTCCTTGTGCTGTGAGTCTGCGGTGGTTGATGTCCCTGGACTACGCTGGTCTGACTGGTGTGAGAAAATGAAGGTGATCTAAAACCATGGAAAATTGGGGGGACGGGGAGGGAGAGGGTATTTCTGGTTACGGCAGGGCAGGGATTGCTGCAGGGCTGGAGCGTTGAGCTTGGAGACAGGCAGGTTGTGCCAGCGCCGTGATTGACAAGGAGCTTGGACAACAGGCTAAATGAGATGACTACATTTTGATTTCTTAATTAATATGTTTTAAATGTCATTGCAGGGTGGTTCGTGCCAGTTAGCTGAGAGAGCCGATGAATTGAGTACAGATGGGCCTGACCCAAATCCTGGCATCTCAGGGCTCCAGGAAGGTTTGGATTTGGCTGGGACTCGTGTCTAACTCGCTCTGTCACTGTTGTCTTTTTGGTTTGCGGAGCCCAAAACACGAGGCCGATGATCCAGCTGTGGAAAAAAGCTTTGCTTGCTTGGGCTGGTCGCTCTTGGACGTGGGGCTGGGGTGCACATGGGATGCGGTGGCCCCTGGGTACTCTCACTTCATGGAGGAGCACGTGGGAAGCCCTGGGTCGGGCTGAAGATCTTGGCAAACCCTTTGTGGCACGGAGAAGGCTTCAAGGTTTGTTTTTCTGCATTGGGGATCTGCATTTCTGACACTGTGCAAGACTTGCAAGCCCGAGGTGGACGGGCGCCAGTTCTGAGCATCGCCAGCGCGGTGGGTAGAGCTGCTCGCTCTGAGCTCACTCTTGCTTATGCCATAAACTGGGAGTAACTCCAAGGACGTGGGAGAGGTTGGACAGTGGAGAGCTGGCTCAGGATGAAGCAAGGCTGGCTGGAAGCCAAAGCAAACCCAATTTTCCTTCCACCCCTGAGGAAGAAATTTGCGGAGTTAAGTTCAGATTCGGCTCCGTGTTTTGGTTCAGCTCAAACTGCTCCCTCCGTTTTAGTCTCGGTATCATCAAAGTCTCCTTAATAAGATTCGTATCTCCGACACGTTCATTTTCAGCATGTTGTTAATGCATCCAAAATGACAACATCCCACATCCCATAATAGTTGCATTTTTGAAGAATTATATGGGGGTTTTTTTGTTTTTAAATGACTTTTCAGGTTCAGGCAGAGCAAGATAACGGCGGAGATGAAATCAATAGCACGCAGAACTGATAGAAAATTACCCAGGCTTAATAAACTTCACGCATGGCTTCCTATTGCGGCTGTATATCAAAAAGAAAACAAATATAGATGCTGCTCTGGAGAGCCAGCGAGGAGAAGTTGGTGCTGTTTGAAATAAGATGGTTATTAAAAGAGTTACTGACGATGCGGCTTTTATCTTTTTCGGGTAGTTTTGTTTCCTCCTGTGCTCTTATTACCTTCCCAATGGTTGTGGTTTGTACCTAGATCTCTTCTTCCCCCGGAAAGTCCTGCAAGAAATCGCTGCCTTTCCTCCGCTCGCGGCTGAGCTCGGCTCGGACGCACGGTCCCCGTGCCCAGCCCCGCTCCTCGCTATTAAAGGCACTTTTGGGGAGATTAATGTTAATATGCACCCAAAAAGTTGAGCAGCCATCTTCCTTCAGCAGCCACGGCATCCTCCGCGTGGGCGACAGCCGCAGAATTCGATCCCTCGCCCCCGTCCCCGGGGAGATGTGGGAGAGATCAACACACCAAAGCAATTAAAAAATAATAATCGCAGGCCAGTAGCAAAGGAAAAAGCATAAAAAGTGGGACTAATTTTATGACAAGAAATGAGGCTGTAAAACCAGGAGCAATTAGACCACAAAGGCAGTTACAGCGTTTTCAAAAGGCTCAGTGAAATTTATTTACTTCTTCCTTTTTTTTTTTTCCCTGGGAGGCTTTTGGGAAAAGGGGATGACTTTCCCCTCCCCGACGCCCCAGTGCTGACAGGGCCCTGGCACCAGGAGTTTCCTTTTTACCTCCAGATTTTAACTCTCTTTCTGGAGCTTAATTTTTTTTTTTTTGGAGGAAAAAAAAAAAAAAAAAAGACAAAAGGCAGCTGCTTCTCCCCAGGGCATGGACCAGCTTGTGAAGGTTTCGGTCCCCTGTTCTGCCCAACACCTCCCCAGGCAGAGATTTTTAGGTTGTTCCCTCCTTGTAAGGAGGGATCACGGGGGTCGGGGAAGAAATGCATCCAGAGGGAAATGTGATGGGGGGAAACATCCCTGGGGCTCCGCAGAGCATGGGGTTATCTCCCTTTCTTTGGCAGCGTGTGGGTTTGAGAGCCAAGGCGTTGGGCTGAAGCTGAGGACATCTGAACTTAAACCCCGGTGCTGCCCTGCGAGAGATCAGGGATGTCCTGTGATCCAGCCAGGAGAGGAAACTTTCTTCCCGGAGGTCTCGGCATCGACCGCACCTGCAAGCCACGTCCTTGAGTGTCCCATCGTTTATTTTAGGCATCGCGTTGCCTAAGTTACAGCACCTAAAGTGCATCTCTGGATCTCCCCCTAAATCCTGGAAAACTCAATAAGTGCTTACGTGTTACGATGATGAGTTGCACATAACTCTCTCTAAATACGTATCTATATATATCTCCATATTCGCTTAAAGGATGAAGGCAACTGCCTTGAATATTTATTGCGGTATTATTTATGCTGTGTGTTCCCGTAGCCCTGAGAGGGAGCAGGACCCTGGGCATAGCGGTGGGGTTTCATGGTCATTAGGGCAATGTGAGCCTGTGGTTGACTTGTGGGAGACCCTAAATGACCTATTCTCGCCCCAAATTTCCCTCTTCAGCTGTGTCAACTGGGGCCTTTTAAATGCATCTTGCAGACAAGCGGATGGAGTGCCCCTGCTTCCGGCGAGCTCAGTGTGGGAAATTGGGGAAAACCCAATTTCCACCTGTTTTAGTACCTCGGTGAGATTTTTTTATTTATTTATTCCTAGGATTGCAACTTTATTCAACTTGAAAAACACCTTGAAAAATTTGGAAAGACCCTGTGTTTCGCTCTTCTCCTCTGCAAAATGGGTCAAGCCACGTGAAGCAGGAAGACCTGGCTGGTAGCATCCGTAGGGCACCCACGTGGCCGCTTTATTACCCCGATAACGTCCACTTCCATCTCGGGCAGCAAATTGCAGTGACTCTTAATGGCAAAGAGACGATGTAAAATTACCGCGTTTATTATTGTTAAAACCTGCCCTCTGCAGCACAAACCTGATGTACTGACTCTGGCAGTTGTCCTGCCCGGTGCCTCTCCCTGCTAATAAAGACGCTGAAGTTGAAAGTGAAACTCCAACTAAGAAAGCTGGCGATGCGGCAGGAGATGCTGTCCTGGGTGGACACGCGAGCGTGGCTGCCCCTATTTCAGATGATAAATGATAAATGCTGAGATATTTTGCAAAGCAAAAATTCCCCCAAATTGCCAGCCAAGAGCTGAGGCTTAAGCTCTTGCTCGCAGCCGGTGAAGAACCCGCTCCGTTTCTTGATGCCCAACCTCAATTTGTCTGAGTCTCTCCCGATTTCTCCGGATAATTTCCTGGTTCGTAACTGGAAGGAAATTAGGTTCTGAAGAGCCTGTAGCCTGGGATTTATTCTGTTCCCATTCCCTTTGAATCGGGAACCATCAATAGTCATGGTGTGTCACAGGGTATCTAAATCACAACGCGCCATTTCAGCTGCCTAATTGGATGAATGAATTTTAGAGAAAATTAATGAATGGTGAAGAGCTCTTTTTTTTTCTTTTTTTTTTTTTTCCTCCCTGTGCAAATTTCTGGCAATGTAAATCAATCGTCTGCACTTGAAATTCATGAAGCATTGAGGGGATCCCCACAGCTTTCCCAGCTCCCTCGTGGCTGCCTTGGGAGCTGATGGATAAATACAGCCAGCCAAAAATGTTGATTTGCTGGAATAGTTTTGCAAATGCTTCTTGGGGGTGTTTTTCTTGCTCTGTTTCTAGCCCAGAGAAGAAGGGCCTATCACCTCCCCCAGGACCCTGCATCGGCCTGAGGATGGGAGCGATGGTGGGATCCTCTTGTGCTCAACTAAGTGCTTTGGGCTTTTGCTTGGTATAAAGTAAGAGACCACGTATATAAAGTAATATGTATAATATATGTGATATATATATATATAGTAATAGAATATGGAGTCAATATATCTATATAAGTACCTAAGTGTATATATACACTTACATTTACTTGTATACTTACATACATAGGGTTGGAACGAGATGATCTTTAAGGTCCCTTCCAACCCAAACCAGTCTATGACTCTCTCTATATAAAAAATAAACATACGTAAAGAAGTTATGGGCTTTTACCGCACCCATGAAGGGTTAACGCCTTGTTGCTTTAGGGCTGCTGACCTGCCCTGGGATTTGTTTAACCCTTGGGGGAGAGCAGGGGGGATGCTCAGCGTGCCATGGCTTATTTTTGGAGTTTTCTTCAGGGCACGTTTTCTCCTTCATTTATTTTATCCTCTCTCCTGGAGAGAGGGAGACGGTCTGGAGGGAAAGAGAAAATGGGGTGGGAATGGGGAAAAGAGGGCAGGTACGGATGGTGCCGGGGAGAGGGGTGCGGGAAGCTGACCTATTTCTCTAGCCATACATGTATTTATTCACAGGGCCAGGTGTACTTATTTCCTCTCGGATTTCACAAAGGAAAGTAAAACAGGACCCAGATAACTGACCTGGTTTAAACAACTTTGCAGGATTTAACAGAAAAAAAAAAAACAAAACTCCCTCTGGGTTTAAGAAACTTCAGCTGAAGTTTTACCACTTGAGGCACATTCGAACCTCACCAGGTACCTTCATTTGGTTTCCTTAATGAAGGCTGCGCAGCGGGGTTAATTCTGCTTTCTATGTAAAAAGATTAAGTAGTAGTTGGGTAAAACACTTCATCACTGAAGTGATTTTCAGGATGTACTCACTCTGAAGGCACAGATGTAATACCTGCTTTTAAATTCAATTAGCTCTGACTCGGTTGTGTTGCCTGAATACATTACCACAGCTTGAGACAGTCGGTGGTATTCTTTAAAGCTAAAAAAAAAAGCTAAAAAAAAAGAAAAAACCCTACTTGGAGATTCCCCTAAATGTGTTTTTATTCTCTCAATATGTCACGTGCTTTAACAGCTCCTGACACTCCCAGCTTGGGTTTCCCCCTTCCCCGGCAGCGATTCCCCACGCCGGCGCGCAGCCACGGGGTCCCGAAGGCGGAGCGGAGGCAGCCACGCTCAGATCGCTGTTTCACAGCTTTTTTTTTCCTCTTTTTTGACGCCCTCGTGCCTTGAAAGCTCTGGTGCTTGGGGGTTTTCACTCCGAGGCTGCTGCTGACCTGCCACACGCTCCAGAGCAGGTCCCTGCCTCTCCGACTACCTGTTTATTAAATTTTTATGTGACATCAGAGGGAAAGGCTATTTGAAAGCTAAATTAATTAACGCTTGTAAAACACTTTGAGATCCAAGGATGAAAGGCGCAATAGAAATGCAATTTATTTTATAATTATTGAGACAACCCTGAAAGACAACAAGGCTCCCGTTGGCATGGGATATTTTATTTTAATTAAATCTGGGGCCGTGACGGTACGTTTCCACGCAGCAAGAGCCTGCTGGAGATGATGTCTGTCCAGCAAAGCATTGCACTGGTCGTTGGCACTGGGGCTTGGGGCGGCTCAACTGGGAGGACTGGGCTGTGGCAGCCAGGTGATGTGCACGGGGAAGGGATTTTTGCAGTGGGTGGGAAGTGAGACCTGAACCCCGTTTTTTCCTGCGAAGCGAGGAGCCTCCTCCTCCATTTAGGATGGGAATGGGCAGAGCCACCACATGCCTCAGAACAGCTGAAATGGAAGAAAAAAACCAATTCACAACAATTTATGAATTAAGAAAAAAAAAAAAAGAAGCGTGTTTTAAGATTATTCAAGCAGTCCTGAACGTCTGGCTTTTGTTGGCTTTTTCCAGCGCATCCATTCGTTGTTTGCCTGTTTCTCTCTGCTATAAACCATCTGTTTTATTTTTGAAGCAAACACACTTGTGCTTCGGCTGCCGTGTGCTCCAGGTTGCTCCCAAATATTTCTCCAGGGATTGGAACAGCTTTCAGGGACCCCTCACCCTCCTCTTCTTCCTCTTCCTCCTTCCATTAGCCCATGGCCACCACGGGCGGGTTGCCCCGCAGGCAGTAGTTTTGGCTCTCGCGGGCAGAAGGTTAATGCTTGCCCTAATAAAACAAGATCTCAGCCTGCTCTGGCAAGGGTCGTTAAAACATGTAACTTTTTAAATGTAATTTTAAAAATGCCCCTGAAATGCCCCATTCCCTGGGGGCCGGGCGGCGTGGCTGTGCTTCACCGTGAGGTGTCCGTCAGTGGTTCTGATCTCAATTTACGCTCATTTTTCCGTTCTTGCAGGGTCGGGTGAACCTGAGGAGCGTGAAAACCTTCAGTGCTGCTGTCGAGGACTTGCAGCAGCTCCTCCGGACAGGCCGTTTCCCCACCGCCCCAGCTGTTCCTGTCCCCCGGCTGAGCGCGGTTTTACGGCAATGACCCTACGAGATCCTGGAGAATCCACTCGTGACACAGGTGAGACTTTAAAAAAAAAAAAATCGATAAAAAAATCATCAAGGCTGCAAAACCACTCCAGATTGGGCTTGCAGCTTCGCACACCCAAGTCGATGGGCTGTGAACCCAGGCCAGCATCGGGAGGCTCCGCTGGTCAGTGGACGCATCCCTGCGGGTGTTGCTGGGAGGGTTGAGATCGAGCTGTCCTAAGGGTCTGGGCAGTGATGGGGGGTGGCCTCCTGGAGATGTCACAGGTCTGATTTTCCTCAAAATGGGTAGATACGCAGACTATAATAAATAAAACTGGATTTCAGACAAGAAAGCGGAGCAGACCCTTGCTCTCCAGCAAGAGACAACCAGTGGCCACGCTTTGGTCCAGGATTCATCCCAAAGTCAACGGGTTGGAGGCTGATCTCACCAAACGTACCGTTACACAGGAGAGACCCCCGAAAGTTGAGCCTGTTGCCTCGTTGGCTGAAACAGGGTTTTTGAAGCACCCACTGCTCTTGGACACCGATCCCCAAGATGGGTCCTGGTCCTGCTGACTTCCCCAGGCGCCAAAGGGCAGCTGGAATCACCGAAGCTAAGGATTGCTCCTCAAAATGCTTCCTCCAGGATTCATTTCTGAAGGGGTCCTGCCGGCTCCTTGCACGTCAGCCTGCCCGTGGGCTTTTGGTACAGAGGTGACTTCTCCTCCTCCTTTTCGCTATAAGGCTGAGGTCGAAACGTTGCTCCGCAAACACCCTGAGCCAGCCTCGACTCCACAGAGAGAGGCAGGGCAGGAGAAAAGAGAAGCGAAAGCTTATTTGGTGGCCGGGGAACTCAAGGCGCGGAGAAATAACATCACCTGCCCGAGATCATAGAGCAAACCTTTAGCAGAGACAGGAACCGCGGTTGGATCTTCATCTCTTAATCTAAATTTGTTCTTATGGGCAGGCTGGGTTTCTCCTCCTGGGTCCGAGCCTCATGAAGAACTCCAGGTCCATCTTGGTGGAGCAAGATATAGTTGGGCTTTTGGAAATCACTTCCTCCCATCATTGCTTAATTTCTCCGAGCTCCTTTCTGCCAAAAGACAGCAGGATCTCTGGCTGCTGTGTCTTGGCTGGAGGAATTCTGATTAAAACTATTTTAATATCATGTTATTTTTGAAAGCCTTACGGGCTCCGCATGCCGCACACCAGATCAGAGCAAGGGCAGGGCTTCCTGCAGCGAAAAAGGGGCACGCGGAGGCTGGAGAGAGACTCTCAGTAAATCCAGCCAGAAGTGCCGCTTCTCCTAACGAGTCTCCCCGGGTTTTCTGGCTCTGAGAATCCTACAGCACTAACGACGGAGCGAGAGACCCTGGTAGCTGCGCTCATCTGAGCAGCAGGCACGTTGGCTCATTGATTTAATGCCACTTTGCTCCAGAGATTTTTTATTTGTAGCCGTCCCGGTTGGGAGAGGTTGTTCAGTGGGGCTGGGGGGGCTGGGGATGTCCGCGAGGGACCAGGAGCCACCGGGACGTGGCCCGGTTGCAGCATCAGCCCCACGGGTGACAGTAACTCCCCTCTGCATGGACACCCGCGAGGCTCAGCCACTGCCATGTCCCTACCCCTGGGGACCCCCCGAGCGTCCGGGGGGTCACATCTGCCGCGGGGGCAGCTTCAGGTCCCGGCTGCAACTAGCAGCTACCGCGTGGAGCTGCGTGAAGGACTCAGAGACAAACACGGACCTTCCTTGCGCCCGCGGCCAGAGGGGTGCAGGGGACGCTTTCGGCTCTGGGTTTTTTTCCCCATCGTTTTTGGCCACTTTCTTGCTCCTTGGGGATCCCCTGGGCTTGCCTGGCTTGATGCTCACAAGATGCTCCTATTGCAGCACCCACCTGTCCACCGCTCCACGGATTTTGGCTGGGCCAGGTTTGGTGGGGCTGCAAGGACATGCCCTGAGCAGCGGTCGTGCAAGGAGAGAACTTGGCCCCCCCAGCACTGGTGTAACTGGGGGAGCGGGTTGACTCATCGGCTGCTGCAGGGGGCATTTGCTGGGAAGCAGCAGCTTTCTCCGCTGTGGAGAATCCAATTAAGCTTTTATTAAATTCATTTGCGTGGGGTTTTTTTTTCCCCCTGTCCCTAACTTGCTTTTAGAGCCTTGGGCTGGAATTTTCCTAAAGGAGCCCCTAATGGTGGTTGCTCTGGTCCTGGCACAGGCACCCCTTGGCTTCGGTGCTCGAGGCGGGACGTGCGCGCTCAGTTCTGCGTGCGGCCACGCCGCGGACTCGGCCGCCCCGTCTTCAGCGGGCGACGGGAGAAGAGCAAACACCCGGGGTCTGCTGCTGCAGACGCAGGCAGGGGTGCTCCTCCGGGCAGGGGTGCTCCTCCGGGCAGGGGTGCTCCTCCGGGCAGGGGTGCTGGCTCCGGAAAGCCCCCGGTCCCGCGCTGGCGTCGCAGGGCTGTTTGCTCCCCGCCTGGTGTCCAACGCACGCTGCAATTTTTCGGCCCAACTCCGCGTTTTGGTCATTTTGAACCTGAGAAACCGCCTGGGTGCAGTTTTCCAGGAAGAATTAACCCCCCGCCCCGAGCAGCCTGTGAGAAAACCTCCCTGCCCGCTGCGGGTCTGAGCCCGAGCGGCGCATCCGCGCGTCCCGGGAGGAGGCGCGCAGGCGGGACAAGGCTCTCGGGGAGTCCCGGTGATGGATGAGGGATGGCTACCGCTGCAGACAGAAAGGCGAGGAGGGCTGAGAGGGGCCGGCTGGGCTCACAGAGCCCTCCTGACGTAGCTCCTGCAGTCATTGCCTGCACTGGGCCGGTTTTTGATTTTTATTTTTCACCTGAGCACCTCAAAAATCAATTCTCAGTATTAACAGCAGCAGAGGCCTTTTGGAAAGGAGGAAAATGAGGCAGCGGGTGACAAAAGGAGTTGGTTGGAGCCACCCCGGCAAGAGCTTGGGCTCTGCTCCCTGGGTGCCCATGCAGGAAGCCGGGGGGGCTCTGGGCTCCCCCCTCGCAGACCCCCCGTTCACATCGCCTGCCCCAGCGCCGCTGCGGCGGAGGTCACGTTGAACGAGGGACAGCCCCGTCCCCAGCCCACCCACCCCGAGGACCGACCTGAGCCCCCACCTCCTTCCCCTCCGCCAACGCAAGCGGGAGCGGAGGATTTGGGTCGGGACGGGGTGTCCCCAAACCCTAACGAACGCCTCCAAAGCCTGGCTGGGGCTTCACAGGGAGAAATATTTGATTTATGATGTAAGGCAATGACGTTCCTCTGCCAAAAGGCGTAAAAGGTCCAGGCTGACGAGGCAAAGGCAGCTCCATTTCCATAACGGATTTGCTGCCTGGAAGGGGCCGGGACGTCTCTGTTGACCTCTCCGGACCCCAGGATGGGACAGCGGGGAAGGCCTGGGAGAGAGATTATAGACACATACACACACACACACACACACACAAAATATATATTTAACCCAGCACTTGAAGCGACGGTGCAAACCCACAGCTTTGCAGGTGCAAGCACAAGCCTTGGATTTACCCACCAATAATCCCTGCGGGCCCCGTCGCCGCTGCTCGGACGCACAGCGTGGGACGTGGATCAAAGGGTGCGATTTCATCTCCGTTTTCACAAATGCAATGGTTTTGCATCGGTCTCATGATTCCTGGGTCCTGTCTAATGATCTTATTCTTTTTTTTTCAGCCGGCAGCGCTGCGATGGACCTGCCAGCTTTCCTGTTGTATAAAGATTTCTTCTTTAAATGACAGGAAACCTGATTTCCCCAATATTTATATTAATTCTATGCCATTGTTTCTTCATTTCTGGGCTCCGAAAGCATGAAGATTTGTGTTTCATAATCCATGCAGGAAGGCTGAGTTGATATATTGGTTGCAAATGAAGAAAAGCACGTGTGACTCTTCCCCAGTAGGTTTAATTTTATCCATCTGGCTCAATCACGGTAGCAGATTAAGTAAAAAATTTCAGTGGAGTTGCATTGGCATAACTTAGCGCTTTTTTTTCCCCCCCTTTCTTAAATATTGTGGTAGTTCCTGGTTTAGGGAGGAATCGAAATCTCTATTTCTTATCTTCTCTTTATCCTGTTGGTCCCGTAGGGCCCAGCTGGGCTCCCGTGGCTGGCAGCTGAATTCATAACCTTGCTTAAAACCAAATCCTGCACAGAAACAAGCTTTTTAATCTGAACGTCTCGGATCTGCGAACCCGGGACACGGCCCAGCATCAGGCTGTACGAGGAGTAACTCCACTCCTTTTACCGGCACCACGGATGCCGTCGAGCCACCCGCTCCACCGCCGCAGCGCAGGGAAACGCTGGAAATCATAAAGCATGTCCGAAAAAATGCCCTGGGCCATCCCAGCCCTTGTCTGTCTGTCCGCAGTTTGTCCTCCTGTCCCTTGGGCTTCACAGAAGGGGTCAAAATTTGCGACACACTTGATGAGTATTCTTGTCAGTGGTCGCTATCGGAGCACGTAGCTGGAATTTCGGGATTTCCCTCCAGGCTCTGCACAATCGTTTTCCCTGAACGGTTAAAGCGTCTTGTTTGGATGAGAATATCAGGCCTGTCACGCATATTAAATTAAAATATTTATTTAGCTTCGGAAGCCAAACCCGAATCACTTAATGCTGTGGAAACACGACGACTCCACACTACCAAAGCTGAGGGAAAGAGGGGGCACGTCAACCCTCTTGTTGGCCGTTGCACTAAAACCCGGGGTACTTTCAGCTCTCCTGGCACTGCATTTGCTGGTGCTGGGGTGGCTCCGGGGGTCCCACAGCCCACCCAGGGGGTCTCACCCTGCTCTCGGCGTTGCGGTGCATCGATAGCCGCTGCTGGGTGCCCTTCGCGTCCCTCCCGGTGCCTCCGTCATGGCTCCACGGCAGTTTATTACTTGCTGGGGGGCAGGATTTTTATCCTTTTTTTTTTTATTCCCCTTTCCTTTCCTTTCTTATTTTTGCTGAAACCACAAAACCTTGCGACGATTTACCTGCGGGGCCTGCAGGCAGCCGCAAATCAGCGGAGGGACGAGAGTCCGTTTGCAGCACGGCCGCGGGACGCTGCCGGCGGTGGGACGCTGCGCCCGGGGGCTGCGCGTCCCACGGCTGGTAGCGGCGTTCCCAGGGTGCCACAGGGTCCCCGATGCCCCTTTTTTCGCAAGCTGTGATCACGGTTGTACCCGGTGGGTAATTGTAACCCGGGGCAGGAGCTGGTGACCAGGATGGAGCTATAATAATAAAAAATGCCTCCTGGGAGCACTAGGATAAGCCTGACCAACCACCTACTGCTGTCGCTGGGCCAAATATTCAAGGAGATTTGGGGGATGCTTGGAGGCAGTGAGGAGCAGCAGCGCGCTGAGCTGCCGGCTCACGCCAAGGATGCTGCTGCATCCCCGTGAGGGACCGAAAACAGCGTCGGTGCTGAGCTACCCCTGCTACCGGGGCGAGCGCTGCTGGAGAAGCTCCGCACGCAGCAGTCAGGGCAAGAGGCTTGAGCCCGGGAGGGGTGCCTGGACTCTCCTGGGGTTTATTCCCTTTCCTCTTGTCGGCTGGAAAGGCTGGATGGAAGCACAAGCCGCGGGCGAGAGCGGGCGCCTGCGGCGCGACGGGCCGCGGTTAATTGGCGCTGAGCAGGGCTGGCCCTGGGAGGATGCTGGGGACGGGGTCCCTGTGCCGGGGCGAGGAAACCCAGCCCCAGGGCTTTTATGGCTTTTTAACCTTCAGTTCAGGAAACGCGAAAGCCCCCGAGTAATATAACTTAAAAACCCGGGGAGGGTTTAACGGCGAACGCGATAAGCCCTGGCGGACGGGCCAGGAGGGAGCTGGCTGCGCGGGGGGACGGGCTGTGCTCAAATTGGGATGATTTACCTCAAATTCCTGCCTCCACCCAGAGGTGCGAGAGGGATGTTTCCCGGCACCGCGCTGCAGGCGGGATACGGAGCCTGACATCCGCTCGCCTAAGAGCACCCGCGGAGCCCGGCGGAAGAGATTTTTCTCTGCCTTTCCTCTGCAGATCTGGCAATTCCCGTGTTTACCCGAGCAGCCGCCCTCGGCCGCCAAGAGCCACGAAGCCGGAGGCGCTGGGGGGCTCTGCCTTAGGACCGAAACCACAGAGGGAAGGAGATTTAAACCTTAGTCTGGGTCGGGATCATTCAGCTCTGAGGAGCCTCTTTCCTTCCTCAGGCATCCCCATCACCCTGTTTTCCTCAATTTTCCTGCCTGCACGTCTCTCCCGGGCTCCCCTGACACCCTTCCCCAACCCATTTCCAGCCTGGGCAGGCAGGAGGGAGAGTTGGGGGCTCTTCTATGGGCTGCTACGCGTTGGGAGTTAACGCTTACGCAGCGCCGAGAGCCGCAGGTGGGACCGGATCCGGATCCCTAATTAAATCTTAACACGTGGCGCTGGAGTCATTAGTTCCCATCCATTCCCCCCAGCCAGGCACCGGGACCCGAGGCAAAGCCGAGTCCACCGTTAACTCCTTAAATCCCCCAAATCTGTGCGAGGCATTTCTGAGCCTGTCCTGGTTTTCTCTCCCTCGGGGATGGCGCATCTCCACGGGCACGCCTGGGTCGGATCCTGCTGCGAGGAGCCCAGCCGGTCCACGGAGCTGGCAGGACACCAAACCAGGTTTGGCTTCCTCAAACGAACCCCGTTAAATCTGGTTTGAAGCAGTACGAGGGGTTTCTTACAGCATTTCTGGCTTCGTTTCAGCAGCCGGGTGGAGGAGCAGGGTCGCAGTCTGCTCCGCGTTACACCGCTGCTGCAGCGAGGATTCCTCCGGTAGCTCAGCCCTTCGTCCCGCACCGGAGTGTTAGGAACCAGCCTAAGCCTCGAGGCCGGGGATTTAATATGCATGGCAAAATGTTTGTTATAATTAATTATGATAACTCGGAAAACTCTTCACATAAATAGACGGGCCCTTTTCTTCCTGATCTCATTCAATTTAGTTGTCGTTCCATAAATTTCACAGTCGTTTTTGCAAAAAGCTGCAGTTTCCAGTGGGATTTTTTAATCCTTGTTATTTATTTATTTAGTAATCACGTCTTTTTTCTTTTTTCTTTTTTTTTTTTTAATCAATGAACTAACTTGATTCTCAGGGCAAAAAGGAAACCAGGTGACGAAAACGGAGCCAGAAACCAGGCGAAAATGCGTAACTACCGGGGCATGTGCGCAGGTTTTGCCTTCGTTACGCAGCGGCGGAGGAAGCTCTCACCCAGGAGTCCACCCAGGCATCTGAAGCTGCAACCAAGAGCAGGATCTGGCCTCTCCGCTCAAGGCTGCACCTTCCTGGCACGTTGCAGACGTCGTGCTTTCAGGCTGCCCCATCTGAAATGCAGGCATTTTTCCTCCTTAAAAAACAAGGCATGAAATAAATAAAACTCCATGTCCTTTGCTTTTTCACCCAGTAAGTACTGTCCCCCCCCACCCCTTTTTTTTAAAATGGCTTATTAACCAGCCCTGAGCTGGGACGGAGCGAAGATGCTCCCCGGTCCTCGCCTCGCTGTCCTCACGCCTCGTTGCTTGTAATAAATCACCGGCAGCCACAGGAAAGTGGGGGTTAACAACGCGTGACTCCGTCCTCCATCTCCCTGTCCCAGAGCCTGAGGCATGAGAAATGGTCATAGTTTGGCTGGGAAAATGGGGGAAAAAAAAAAGAAAAAAAAAAAAAGGAAATAAAGGAGGTGGGTGGGTGGGTGGGGTGCAGGGGGGATCCTGCAGTCGGGACGCCTGATCGCGGTGGTTTGTCTCATCAATGCTCTTTGCTGGCCCCTTTGGCAAGATGATCTAAGAAGTAGGGAAAAAAAAGAGAGATTGAACAAATATCTCGGAGACTGAGTTACCTGGAAAAGCGGTTAAAACAACAAGAGACAATTACAGAAGAAAAACAGGGACATGATTTTCCTAATATAATTTCAGTCACTTAGAACAGTCCTCCTGGCCTGATAAGCAAATCTCTTACTCCTGTTTTCAAGCTGCCTTTAGCCACAGAGATCAGATGTCTGCTTCTGCTGCTTTTATTATCGAAAGAAGTCCGTATTAGTTCAGTTTGCACTTGGAATTCAAGAAGAAAATGTTTCCTTCCCGACACTTTTATATATTTATCCCTTTGGCTAAAGCCTTTGATTCTGGAAAGCGCAATTAGCAAGTGGCGGGTGTGCAGTTTGACTTCTAACCGGAGAAACTCCCAGCGCAAATGAAAAGCGGGGCTTTAATGAAACGCAACATTTCCTTTCACCGGCTCCCCGTAATTTATTCCGACCGAGAGACACCTGAGCCAGTGCACAGGCACGCACATGCAGAAGTATATAATAATAATAGTGTCCTTGTCATCCAGAGCCCTCCAAGCACAATATAAAGCAAAAGCAAATAGCGCAGAGCAGAGACTCATGAAATTGCAGCCCGGTTTAAGGAGATGTTTCTTGCACTCTAGAGCTACAGATGGGCAGATTTCTACTTGCCTTGAGCTCCAGTCCTGTGTTGGTTCATTTACCAGGGTCCTCACCCTGCCTGATGTCCTGTATTGCTCATCAATAAAGTGAACGCACGAATAACACAGCTTGGAGAAAGTATTTATCGTCCCCGATTTGAGGACGGGGAAGCTGAGGAGCAGCGAGGGGTGGTCCCCGGGAGCAGGTCCGGCACCGGGTGTCAGCGGCAGGGCTGGGAGCAGGAGCGGTGTCTCCATCCTCAGCGCTGGGTGGTGCGAGACCTCGCAGCCGGACAGAACCTCCGTCCGTGCGTCGGGAAAAGCAGAGGAGCCTTTTGGATCAGCAAAACCTGGGCTCAGTGTGGCAACAGGCACCCAGGCCTGAGGCTTTGTAGGGCTTATGCTCTTTTTATTCTGGCTCTCTAATAGCCCAGCTCTGCTTTTCCATCCTCTTGCCACAGATTCAAAGCCACTCTGGGGTTTTTTTTGCTAAATTCCTCAAGGATCGCCACGGTGGAGCTGGAACAAGGACCGGGTCCTGTGCCCGGGCAGGATTCCCTGTTGTATCACAGCAGCTACCGGGGCCTGAGCATCCCGTCTGCTTTGGACCGATTGTTCAGTTATAGAATCATAGAATCTTTGGGTTGGAAGGGACCTTCCAAGGCCATCTAGTCCAACCCTTGCCATGAGCAGGGACATCTTCAACCAGAGCAGGTTGCTCAGAGCCCCATCCAACCTGACCTGGGATGTTTCCAGGGATGGGGCATTGACCATCTCTCTGGGCACCGTGGACCAGGGTTTCACCACCCTCCTTGGGAAAAATTATATTCCTTGACCTAACTCTTCCTCCAGAACATTGTGACAAGTAGACTGTGATTTGGCCATGACTTATCATGGGACATTTGTGCATAGGACCTGGATGCATCTACCAATAAACAGAGCTCACTCATCACCATTTAGACCCCCAGGTATTCATCTGAAAGACAAATCCTTCAATCCCTTCAAGCGATGACATGGGCCTAATGCTCCTGCTAAGCTGGTATCCGCCGGGGTGAGCCCCGCGGCAGGGTGGCAGAGCCTCCGCAGGCAGGACCAGACCCACGTCTGCCCCAGGGTCTGTCCCTTTGCTCATGGCTCGTGCGACTGCAACGAGCAGCGGGGCAGCAACCGCTGCTGGAGCTTGGTGTGGGCAGTCAAGGATGCCCGTCCCGCTGCCCACTGTAGCTGTGTTTCACGGAATATGCTCGGTCGTGACCCTTACCTCCTGGATGGGTAATTCGGTGGGGTGAGACCTCCCTGCACCTACACAGAGCCGGGCTCACCGCCCACGCCGGGGCTGGCACGCAGCGAAGGCACCGCGAGGAGAAAAGCCCCGGCAGCGAGCGATGGGAAGAGCTCCCTGCTGACATTACAACGCGGCAGCACTTTCGGGGAGAACCGGGGCCCTTCGAGCTAGTGAGAGACGTGTGAGACAGGAGCTGCCTTGGGCGGCGAGGTGCGTTTCGGGCGGGAGGGCGGCGGAGTGGAGTGGTGGGTTTCCATCCACGGCACCGCCGGGTGCCACTCTGAAACGGCTCTGATAACCCCCATCTCTGCGATCCCCAGCACAAGGGGAGAACTGTGATGGACGGGGTCGCCCAGGATGACTGAACGATCTCTCCTGGCCTTAAATCCAGGAATTCATTGTACAGCTTCAGAGCAGCCGCCTGTAGCTCTGGTGGGGTCTCCCCACGGGTGATGCCCTCAAGTTGTTCCCTGTCAACGCTGTCAACTTTATTTGCGATGCCTACAAATTGTCTGGGGCCGTGTCCCTGCATCCCGCAAGACGTGCATGCACACACATGGATGAACACGCACACACGTGCATGCACACACGTGCACGTGCACCCCCGTGCGCACACACAGCGCTGCGTGTGTCGCTGCAGCCTCCTGCCCCGCGGCAGACGCAGCCGTGCTCCCGGGGCTGCGGAGCTGGGTACCACAATGCTGCCGGCACGCGAAGGGAGAGACAGAACGGCAGCACGAGAAGGAGATGGAGATGAAAGGATGGCGGCAAGGAGGAAAACATGTTGTTACTTAATTACAGAATCACAGAATTACAGAATCACTAAGGTTGGAAAGGACCTTCAAGATCATCAAGTCCAACCATTAACGCAACGCCACCGTGTCCCCTAAACCATGTCCTGAAGTGCCACATCCACACGTTTTTTGAACACTTCCAGTGATGGTGACTCCACCACCTCCCTGGGCAGCCTGTGCCAATGCTTGACCACTCTCTGGTCAAGAAGAAATTTTTGCTAATCTCCAATCTAAACCTCCCCTGGCGCAACTTGAGGCCATTTCCTCTCGTCCTATCACTAGTTAGTTGGGAGAAGAGACCAACACCCACCTCACCACAACCCCTTTTCAGGTTGTTGTAGAGAGCGATAAGGTCTCCCCTCAGCCTCCTCTTCTCGTTTGAAGTGGAAGCTCTCCATAACTGAATTCCCAACTTGAAGCGAAGTTCTCCATAATTGAAGCGGAGGAGGTGGGGGAAGGCTGCCGACCCCTCCTGCCGCTCTCGGTGGTGTAACGCTGGGACGGAGCTCTCTGCCTCCCTCCGCTCAGGCAGGCGGTTGGGGCTGTTCCTGTTGACTTTGGGGCAGGCGTCCCTTGGCAGGGGATGGAAGGAGCAAAATCAGAGCCCTGGGTCTCATGCACAGCGCTTGCCCAGCCACCACTTCTCGAGCGTGCTCCCATTTCTTTTTTAAGATGGGAACCCCATCCTTTTCACTTAGAGGAGCAAGAAGCGGGTGTACATCCTGGGCCCAGCACGAGGTGGCCTCAGGTGGATCTCCCAGCCACGACTCAGCTCCTGCAAGTGCTGTTGGCAGCAGGGCAAGGTGCCAAGCCTGGTCTCTGTGCCGTGCCTTGGCCATCGCTGTGCTCAGCAGCTCTGCTCCCTTCCCCCAGCTCATACCACCGGCTGCGATGGTGGGACGGGATCAGTGCAGCCATGTTCTGAGCCCAGCGGAGCTCCACAGCCAAAGACGATGCTGCGTGGGAAGCTCTGCATGTCCCAGCCTTGCTGCAGAAGCAAAGGGGAAGCCACCAAATGGTCCCTGTGAGGTTTGCAACGGGCTGGATCACGCCTGGAGCCGGGACAAGGGCTGGGCAAACTGTCACACACCGCCAAGGGTCGGGGCAGAGAAGCTTGTATAAAAGCCGTGGGTCCCTTTTGGCTGAGAAAAGACTTGGGATGTTCCTGCCCTTTGGGTTGGGGTCCCTCTCGCCACCTGGCTGAGTGAGCTTGGAAATCCAGAAAGGACAAATATTTTGGCCCGGGCTCACATCAACACCCATCTTCAGCCTTTTCATCCCTCGCTTATAATACACAGACCTGAGCAATACACAGCTCGACCCCCCTGGGTCTGCGCTGGGGACTCCAGGTACTGCCGTACTATGACTGTTTTGTGCTGCTTTAAAAAAAAAAAAAAAAAAAAGGCAAAAAAAGCACTGCTGAAGTGTAAAATACCAATGGCACTGGTGCTTTGTGTGAGGCCACTGTAGCTTAGGTGGGAACAAAGGAGCCAGATTGTTTGCCTCCAGGATGGGAGAGCAGAGCTTGCAGCGGCAGTGACTCAGAAAAGGATTTAGGGGTCATGGGTGTATAACTCCCTCATCATGAGCTCCCAGCGCAGAGCTGCGGGAAAAAGAGAAGTTGATGTGATCCTTGATTGAGTTTTAAAAAAAAAAAAAAAAGGAAAGAAAAGAAAAGCCAAGAAGTGCTCTTGAGTCTGCACAGTGTGCGGGGGAATATGGTCAAGCTAATCTGCCCAGCCATCGGGGCCAGCCCTGCTCACCCCACCGGCCAGCCCCAAAGGGTAAAGGGGCTTCGATGGTGGTGGGAGGCGAGTGGTGGGGTGGGAGGCTCGGGGTCCCCAGGGAGATGTTGGAGAGCACTGGTGCAGAGGAATTGAACTCCTCTCTGTGTATCAGGCTGGAAACAGAGCCTACAGCCTGTCAAGCAAAATGCCGGAGAAGCCCTAATTGCTGGAAGCTGAAGGCAACCTTGGAGGAGGACACGCTGCGGGGCAGCGAGGGCTGGCGGAGAGCAAGGGACCAGGGATTTACTGTTGCTCAGAGCCTCCAAAATGAGATTTGGCATTGCTACAAACCAGAGGCTCTAATTCAGCTGCTGGAGGAGAAAAATAGCTGTGGTGTATGCATTTGGGAGGAGCAGGAGAGAGTCACGGTGGCCCTTCCTGACCTTAATTCATAAATCCCTCCCGCGCCTGCCCTCGGAGAAGAGGCCATCCCGCTCTGCCCTGAAGATGCTGGTAACACTTGGAGCTCTGCGGCAAGGCCGTGACTGTAACTTATCCTGAGCCTCAGCCAGTTGTCTGCAGGAGCCGAGGAGAAACGGTTTCTCAGGCGCACATCTGGCCAGCTGTGCTCCCAGGTGCTCCGAATGGCAGTGGGGTGGGAGGTGGGATGCTGGACGGGCAGCAGGCGCGGCGAGGGGGTGTAGGGACTCCTTCCTGAGATGTGCTCGCCCGCCAAGTCTCCCTGAAGTGTTTGATCTGATGAGCAGATTTCGGATCAGGAAGGAATTTTCCACATGTCAGTCTGGCAGGAACCACGGAGATTTTTGCTTGCCTCTGTATCACGGAGTGGAAAACATCTGGGCATATCAATTACCCATGGCTGCACGAGACATGAGCATCAGTTACACCTCGGGCTGCCCGAGACGGCTCCCCAGGCGACGTGCACAGCCCCTGAGCTGACTTCGAGGCCCATCGCCCTGGTCCCGCTGGGGCTGGGGTGGGGATGCACCATCCGCAGCACCTGGGCAGGCTTGGAAGTGGCTCACAGGACCGGAAAGTGGGGAAATAACCCCGAGGACTGAAGTCATTAAGTCTAACTGGGGTTACTGGGCTCTTCCTGAAGGCTGTGGTTTGACTTCATGGATCCTGAGTGCACTTAATTGGCTTTAATTTCCCTGAGCAACCTCACCTTGGACCCCCACCCGCTCACCCAGGAGTGCAATTTAAGCCCAGCATGGGCTGTGGTGGGGATGTGATCCTTTCCATTCCTGCTGCTTCTGTGAATCCTCTGTTGCCTTGTTTCCAGCCTCCTCTCCTGCCTGTCCAGACCCTGGAGCTTCTTCTAGAGCTGGCTATCACCGTGCCCAGGTACCCCACAATGTGTCCTGCGTTTGTGTGCAGACAGGGGCGTGTTTGAAAACCTCTACCAGTTGCCACCAGTATATCCAATGCTAAGACATTTGTTGTCTGTTTTCCCCAATTTGATTTCCAGCCAAAGCTTGTGCTAATTTGGGATAAATTAGCCTTAATATTCCCAGTTCCCGTCCCCCCCCCAGCCCAAGTGAGCACTTGCCTGCTTGGTCGTGGTGCTCCTGCGTTAGTCAGCTCATAGCTCAGCGAGCACTGGCAAACATGCAAAGCGAGGAATGAGCTAAAATTTCCAAATCATCACTCAGAATAAAATGCAACTTCTTGGAAAATGTCAACATGGCTCTTTTGATAGACTCCTTTCTTCTAAGTAGAAGACCTGTCAAAAACAGCCCTCTCTTTGCGAACGCATCTTGTTTTCTGCTTTTCCGAACAGAAGGGCTTCGTTGCAACAGCTGACCCAACATCTTGTCCTACCACCTCTGCTCAGGCCTCTTGAGCTCAAACCTTTCTCATCCCAAAAGCCCAAAATTCAGCTTAAAATTAAAACTTTGACTCATGGGGAGGAACCTCCTTCGTATGCCAGAGGGGATAAAAGCCAAGCGGAGCCCCTGGGGTCCCCCAGACCAAAGAAGAGGAGCTGTTTGTGCAGGGTGGGATCTCCAGCTGCTTCCCAGCCTGCAGCTTTCATCTCCTGGCTCTTCCCTCCCCTGCCACCCACCCCTTCCATGCCAGCCTCCTGCTTTTAATTACGTTGTAGAAAAGTCTCACAACTCAGCGATTCAAGGTGGCATTTGAGAGAAATGATTCCCTTTAGCATAGCTGACAGCTAATTTGTGTAAAGTTTAATTACAGCTAGCATTAATTAACTGGCAGTGTGTTGCGATACTAAAGCACAACCATCTGTTCTTTAAACTGCCTCCCCCAAACTTCAGCCCTAATAATTCCGGTGCCAAGGAGGTTGCTCCGGTGGACCTGGCGTAACCACAGCCGTTGTGGGAGGGTGTCCCCCACTGTTGCTGGTGGAGCACCAAGCGCTGTGGGGTGCATCGCCACTTCAAGTGCTGCTGCCACCGAAGGATCAGCTTTGGAGAACGTGGCTTCGGAGCCCACGTGCTTCTGGCGTTACGTGTCCAAGCGGAGCGTCAGCCCTCGCAGGGTTGCTGCAGAGGGGGGTTCAGTTCCTTGGGCTGGCCCGGCAGCATGTGCTGGTGTGTGCACACTATGTTCCTGTATGGGAGCATTTTGCTTTTCACTGTGTAGGAGAATCACAGAATCATTAAGGTTGGAAAAGACCTCTAAGATCATCAAGCCGAACCATCAACCCAACACCACCATGCCCACTAAACCATGTCCTGTAGTGCCACGTCTACACGTTTTTTGAATACTTCCAGTGATGGTGACTCCACCACCTCCCTGGGCAGCCTGTGCCAGTGCTTGACCACCCTCTCAGTAATGAAATTTTTCCTGATATCCAATCTGAACCTCCCCTGGTGCAACTTGAGGCCATTCCATCTCATTCTATCGCTGGTTACTTGGGAGAAGAGGCCAAAACTCACCTCACCACAACCCCCTTTCAGGCAGTTGTAGGGAGCGATGAGGTCTCCCCTCAGCCTCCTCTTCTCCAGACTGAACACCCCCAGTTTCCTCAGCCGCTCCTCACGAGACTTGTCCTCCAGACCCTCCACCAGCTTCGTTGTCCTTCTCTGGGCACGCTCCAGCACCTCAACGTCCTTCTTGTAGTGAGGGGCCTAACACTGAACACAGGATTTGAGGTGTGTGCCCCCGTGAGGTGTGAGGGTTGGGAGAAAGGCTCCACAGCGGCCGTTTGCTGCTCTGCTGCAGGACAGGTCTGTGCCAGCACTGCTGAAGGTGCACCCACATCCTCGCTTCTGTAGAAGCAAAGTCGGAAACTTCTCCAGCCTGAAAGGGGCTCCTGGGTGTCTGTATGCAAGTGCCCAGGTCCCCTGGTTGTGTCCCATAAGGTGGGTCTGCAGTTGTTCCTGGCTTCAGCCTGTCCGTTCCCTGTGTGGAGACGTGCATGGCCTTAGCATGGAGCCAGCAAAAACTGAGCACCGGGAGCTCGTTTTGGCATAAAGAGTCTGGAAGTGTACTCAGTGCCGGGCGGTGAGTGGCACCAAGCTCTGCGCGCACACAGGTTGCAGTGGGCTACAGCAAATCAGCCCAGCTCATCCTTCAGACAGCTTGGAACCCCCCCCGTGAAACGGAGATGGGGGCAAAACTAAGCAACCAAATACCCTGAAGCTCTGCCCTCGGTGAATTCTGCCTAACCTCAGTGCGGCTGCTTTGATCTCATCATGTAAATCCAGATGAAAACAAATACACATCCAGTGAGAGACAAGCTCGTCCTCCAGGCTCTCGGCCAAGCCTTCGGTCTGAGGGCTTTGAACAGGGCTCGGCAGCTGCTGGTGGGAGGAATTCCTCTGGTCAAAATGCAGCTCCCAGCTTGTCTCAGCTGCTGGTTTCGGGGCTGAATGGAGCCTTTCCTCCCAGTCCCCCAAATTTGGAGGTAAACACCGTGGCTTGTGCCTAGCCTTTCCTCTCCCGGGGAGTTCTGCCTCTGTGCTGGCTCATGGATTGAAGGGGGCTTGCTTGGTGACGGGGAGGGAGCCTCCCCGGTGGCCCCTCACAAGAAGGTTCAAAGCAGGTGAGCAGGTTTTGGCAGGGTGCCGATGTGCTGGAGGAGGCCTGTGTGCTGCAGAGAGGGGGGCTTGGGGTACAGCAGGAGCCTGGGATTTGGGCGATTCGTGCTCCCATTCCCACCCCGACGTGAGCTGCCTGTCTGCGCCTGCTTGAATAGAACCCATGGGGGACATTGGCACTGAGGCTCTGCTGCCAGCCCAAGTGAAATCCCAGCTTCTCCATCTCTGCTTCTTCCACCAAATTCCTTGGGTACAGTTTGTTTTCGATGAGAGGAGACGTGTGGTGTGTAACACACCGACAGCCGTGGTTGCCACCCGCGCTGTAACCAAACGCAGGGAGGGGTGAGCTAACCCTGGGGATGTGAAAGGGTAAAACCTTGATTTTGCTGATGCTGGTGGGAATCCTCCACCGACTGCCAGGTGCGAGTGAGGCTGAAATCCCACGTCCTAGAAGCTGTCCACAGCTCTGCTTCCACTCTCTTGTCATAAGCGCTTAAATTGTGGTTGCACGCAGCCGCGTTAGCCCAGGATGGAGAGTTACAGTGCCTGGCTGCCTGCAAGCTCCCTGCCTGCTGTAGCAGAGTAAAATATTAGTTTAACCTCCCACAACAGTCGTTACATTAATTCATTTCACTATACCGGTGCACCGGTGATGCCTGCAGCTCAGCCGATGACACAACTCAGAGCTCTGCTTTTTGCACTGCTTTCCCCCAAAAATGTCCCTCTTCTGCCAGGCCTGCTGCAATCCAGACCTCGCTAGCGTGCAGCCGTGCTAGCCAGGCTGTTTTGCATTGATGCCTGTTGCCAGCATCCCATGGGCACCCCTTGCTTGCGAGCCTGGGATACGCTCCCCGTGAGCGATACAACTGCACAGCCTCATTAGGCTGACGTGCCTGGATACAGAGAGGCTCTGGGGAGGCTGCAGCCGGTACAGCACAGGGCGATTCCCCAGGGTGAAGGGGATGGTGCATCGCTGGCTTCAGTCTCAAGCACTCCCCTGCTCGGAGGGGTCGGAACTGGGGTGCAGCAGGGAAAGTCTCTTGCCCCGTGCAGCGATGGAGGTTGTGGGCAGACCTCTGGCAAGCAAGAGTGTTAATTAAACAAATGTTTGCTGGTGTATGAGGTGTCTGTATGCAAAAGAGCCTTGCAGAAGGTTGCGGTTCTACACGGAGTGCATCCTGGTATCGCTGTAATAAGCTGGGGGGGGGCAGAGCTCTGAGTGGGGACTGTGGCTGTGGGCTGGTGGGACCGGGAGAGGATGGGTAGTTCGGTAGCTTTGCAGGATCCCACATCAAGGGGTAAATCAGCATGGCTGGCCGAGAGGCACCCAAAGCTGGAATGCTTTGGAGCCATCCGTCCTGACCATGCCACCATCTCCGACGCCTCGGGCTGCCCATGCATCCGCTCACCTCCCGGTGAAATGGGGAAGGAGGGAAGGGATAACTCCAGCCCTGGAGGAGTGTGGGCTGAGATTCTCACCTTGGCTGTCTGCAATTAGCTTAATGAAGTGGTTTGTGTGATATTGTTGCCCTCTATTGGGCCCAGCCTGAACGGCTCGGTTGGTGCTAATGTGCCCACAGTAGGTGGGGAAGGGTCTGGGGCTTCTCCCCAGCTTTGAGATGGGAGCGATGTTTCCCCAGTTAATCTTGTCGGGGCTCCTTGGAGAGGGAGTTCTTGCCCAGAGCTATCGTGAGCAAAGGGCCAGAGCTAATGCCAGACGGCGGTAATGAGCCTTGCCGTGGACTTCAGTGGAATTTGGATCAGACCATTTGCAGTCTCTGGGGATAAGTTGGTTCTGTGTCGTCTTAGTGATGGGCTGGAAACACGCCCAAGTTATTTGCAGAGCGGCTTGCAACTCGAAGGGACTCGTCTTAACTCTCCCCTGCTGCTGTTCTTGCCCTTTTTCAGAGCAAGAGAAGTGCTTTGAGGTGGCAACGCTTAATGTAAGATTCTCCTCGGAGCATCCTGCATCTGCTGGTGGGGACTGCAGAAAAGCCAGGCCTCCTGGCCGGGTTTCCCAGGCTGTACAGACCCACCAGGATCACTGCAGGGGCCCAGAGCTGGACAGGAAACGTGCAGGCACTGCTTTCACTTCTCCACTGACCTGCTTTGGGCCAGGCTTTTGCCCCCCACCGCAGATGCTGGGCGCGCGCGGGTGGGTCTGGCTCATCCTTGGGCATGGTGGAGTCCTTTCTGGGGGGACCAAAGCACCGAGGGAGGCTTGGGCTGGATGTCACCTGCAGGCTGTGACACTGATGGAGACATTCAGCAGAGCAGGTTCCCCTCCGCTTGTGCCGTGGCCCCTGGGTGCTGCGGCGTCCCTGGGCTGGCTGAGGCTCAAACGTGGGGGTGTTTCTCAAGCCCGTGGCAGCCTATTTCAGTAAGATGTCCGTAGGCTGGTTCTGCAGGAAGGACAGCCCAATGGAGATAAAAGCCCTTTTAGCAGATTGATTTGATATTGGTTTTGAACTCTTTCCCGGTGCGGGGAAGCGGTGGCTCACTTTGCAATGACACGGCCTCGCGCGCTGAGCGTGGCAGGGCTAAACGGCTGCCAGATGGGACGTGCAAGGTGCAGGCAGGACCAAGCTGGTACCTAAAGTGGTCCCCTTCTCCCCGTCTCTCCCTTGGCTGCTCCTGCACTGTCACACTAGCAGGATGCTGAGGGTTACAGCACAACTTGGCAGCGCTGCTCTGGAAAAGAAATGCCCTGTGGAGCTGGGGAAGCTGTGCTACCCTGAAAGCAAAGGCACCAAACTAAACAGCATCTCCCTGCACATTAAATATACAGAACTAGAAATGGCTTCCTTT
Source organism: Phaethon aethereus (assembly GCF_964289735.1). Classification (NCBI taxonomy): domain Eukaryota; kingdom Metazoa; phylum Chordata; class Aves; order Phaethontiformes; family Phaethontidae; genus Phaethon; species Phaethon aethereus. The sequence goes on from NC_138602.1 coordinate 3,559,445, forward strand.
TCTTTCTTTTAACTGAGAACATGTCGGGAGAGTTGGAATAGCTGGGAGCGTTATAAATGATGACATGCCTTTGAACTAGCAGCTGGGTGAATGTCTCATCCCACGCTGTCTATGTTCATGCTCCCCTGTCATCTGCTTGCGAGGGCTAATAGAGATAAAACAATCCAAGGGTGGATTTCCAGGCGGAACGGTTCTGCCAGGTGTCTCCTCACGTTGCAGCAAGGGACTTAAAAACAGAAAAGAAAGAGGCCACAGTGCCAAAATCTATCTGGTGAAGTTGAGGGAGTTATGACTGGGGTAAATCTGAGGCCTTGGGAAGGAGGAAATGGTTGGCTTGACCTCATGGGGCAAAGGAACACGTTTGTCATCAAAACCTCACAAATTCTGCCCCAAAGAAGCATGGAAAATGTATGGCTTGTGTCAGCGGGTGAGCTCGGGCACTGACGGATGGCTTTGCAGTGCTGCGGTCCTGCCTGGCCGGAATGGCCATCTGTGGCTACAGGAGCACTGTTTGCTTTGTATCTTGCAAAGGCTTTTTTAAAGATTTGAACAAATATTTGCATGATGATGCTCCTTAGGCACCGTGCACCTGCTCTAATTAGATGCAACTTATTTCATGGATCTCTTACTGCTGTGGTGGGAATCTTGACTGTGGGTGCAGACACTGGACCCCACCAAGTCTCTCTGGTTCTGCCTTTGCGCTACTGGCTCAACCCCAAGCGCTCCCAGGACACTGCCCTAAATAATCTTTCAGGCCACGCTGGGAAGGACTTTGGGGAGGTTCAGTAAAACAGTTTGGCTGTAAACCTCTGACCAGAGGAGTCAAGGCTGAATGAACAGCTTAGTTTTGTTACCTTCCACAGCCAAAGAAATATTGGGGCAGTGGGAGGGCAGATCTGCCTCCATCAGTCTCTAGGTCCTGTGTCCTGGCATCCTGCTCATCACCAGGCAGTGAATTTGCCACAGGAAAATTACTGGTTTTACTGGGACCTGAGGATGCTCAGCTCCTGGCGGGGCTGCTAGAGGACACTGGTTGCACTGTCACGCTGGGGAAGGCAGTTAGGTCGAGCCTGGGAAAAGTGGTGTAAAGACACCAGGAGGTAAATGGATTGGGAAAACAGGACGAAGCAAGACATCGCTCAGTGTTGGGTTCCACACAGGGAAAGCCAAAGCGGAGGTGAGCAGCGAGGCTTTCGGGGTGCAGGGGTGCTGCTCTGGGCTTGCTGGAGCGGCAGGGGAGAGCCCAGCTGTCACAGCAGCATCGGGCAGTGCTGTTTAGACCAGAGCTTTCCTGGAAAGGTCAGGTTAAGATGAGGGTTTTTATATATATTTCATTGACCAAAGCAAATGCATCTCATACCCTAATTAAATGCGTGTCACTCAGCTAGTGCTACTGCTAGGGTTATTTTTCTTGCTCCGGTGACGAATATGGCCAATTAAATCAACAGTATCTCTTTTCTTGTGTTCATTTTCTATCTCCATCACATACTCGGAGAGCAAAACCAAGCTAACGGCAGAAAGGGTTTTCAAATCCGATGGATAAAATGCTTGGAGTCTCTCCCTTTGGACTGCAGGGCTCTGGTGAGGCTCTTGGTGCCAGAGACAGATGCCGCTCCGCCTGCGCTTCCTTCCCCTTATCTGCTTTCTTCTCCTTTTCTCCTTTTTCTTCTTACTCAAAATCTCCATCTTAAGCCTTGTGTTAGCCTGCCTCCAGTCTCCCTGTTTGATTTCTGCCTACTGACTTTCAACTTAGCTCCGTGCTGGCCCGCGGTGCTTCTCATTACAGCGATGCACAGGAGCTGCACACCCTGTCCTGTAACGTAGATGGGCTGAGAGCCCACGTAATCATGAGTGCTGTCATTTGTTCTGATGGACCCAGGGCTTCCCACAGCCCCAAACTGCAAGTTTAACAAGGTTGAGCCCTTGGGGATAATTTTTTACTGTCCCTCTGCAGAGGGTGGATGATTTCCCTTGGAAGGGCTTAAAAAGGGTCAGAGAGGAGAATCAGAAAGATGATGAGGTCTCATCATACAGAGAGGTGTATAAAAGATGCTGTCCCTGTTAGACCAGCACTGTTAGACCAGCTCTGTGCTGCTCGGGGTGGTCTGGATTGACGCACCGCTCCTCTGCTAATCTGGGTAAATGCTGTTCTGATGAATGAGGCCAGAGCTACTTATCAAAATCAATCAGGACTCCAGTTAATTAGGGCAGTCAGGGCCAGGTCAGTTTTTTCCCCTCTTTCCCCCAGCCTTGTGGCAGAGGGGCATAAAGGTCATGAGAAAAAAATTGGCTCAGATCTCAATCCTTGGGCTACTACAATAGTTTACACTTAGTCAATAAACAGGAGTAATGAGGAGTTGCTTTGTAGAATGGGTAAATAGGGAGTCTTGGATGCACCCCCGTTCTCTGAGCACCTCTGTTCCCTGCCTATAAAGTGATGATTTCCTATCCACATGCCCCTGCTTTCTCTCTCGGGAGACTTTTGGGTTTCATTCACACAGAAATAAGCTGCATCAGACACATCTTCCTAAGTTCCTCGTCCTTTTCTTCCTTCCTTGTATTGGGCAAGCTCAGTGCTGGCAGTGGGGCTAGCTGCCCTCTCTGGGCATGGGAGGGCAGGGAGCTCTCCTGCAGACAGGGCACAGGCGGTGAAAGCACAGAATGGTCTTCCAAGAGGTAATGTTGCTGCTTCTCCTCTGCAGAGCCTTTTCAAAGCCTGCTTCATTCTCCCTGGCTGCTTCTCAGTTCCTTCCTCCAGACTCTCAGCCTTCTCTACAGAGCCATTCACACCCCCTGATTCCTGGGAGGGAAAAAAACCCACTTGTCTGAGTCAGCAGAAGACAACATTTTAATTTATTTTTTTTCTTTCTTGGCTTTTCAGGCAGGAGATGCCTCTATGGCGGATGCTTCCCAATACCTACGATGCCAGGCCAGCAATACATATGTTCTCTCCTTCCCAGTGCTACTGTGGCTAGTGGGATCTGGCACTGGGGAGACCTTTTTACCCTGTTGATACATAATTTCTTAAATTTCTGGAGTAGCATCTCTGCTGATTGCAAGAGAGGGGAGAGATTTGTGGAGTAAGAATGTTTTTGGGTCAGCGAAGGAGTCTTCTACCTGATCATGCCTCATCTCTTTAAGGGAGGTGTGGAATCAGTCTTTGTGATTAAGTAGGAGAGCAGGTAGCTTGAAACCTCTGAGACTTTGCAGTCTGCTCAGGTCTTGGTGCAGATGAAATGGGAAGAGCTGGATCTTTATTTTCCAAGTATGTTTGAAAGGGAAAAGTACCAAAGAGCAGAATTGTTCTGGTGCAAAAGCAGACACGGAGCAAAGGTGTGGTCTATTCTGATAACAAGAAAGGAATAGGAGCAACACAACAGAGATTTATCTTGCTCCTTGCTACCTCAGCATGGGACTGTCGTGTATTTCCATCAGAGTAAGGTGGTGGCGTTCCCAGTATGGGCTTGACCACTGGCCGTTCAGGCCCAGCGTTGCCAGCTGTAAGCATCTGTGCTGCAGCATTAGTGTGTGCAATCAAAAGCTGTGCGTGAGCTCAGAGCTGCTGTAGTAGAAGCAGATTTGGTGAGTCAAGCTACTTTTTTTTTTTTTAAAGCACTGATCCCATTTCCTTGTATTCTTAAGTAGTTTCAATCCATCTTACTGCATTACAGAAACTGTGTTGATTGTTCTACTGTAGTGACTAATAACCAGCCATACTCTGCAGATTACCCCAGGGAGCTGGATTCCTGGCTTAGCTGTACCAGGCTTCCTGTGTGCAAAGACACCTTGGGGTAACCTGATTTCTTAAGGCACACATGAAGCTTTCCATGAGCAGGACAGAAAGGAGAATATCATGGGGTGCGGACAAGAGGCAGAAGGGGATAAGGAGATGGGTTGGTGGGAGGGAAAGATGGGCACCAGAACCTGTGGTCAGAAAACCAGACCTGGAAAAGGAGGTGGCTGAGAAATAGGCTGGATGAAGGAAGGACAGTTCGGTCCTAAGAGCTGTAAAGGGCCAACTCTATGTCCCCACGACGTTGGGGGAAGAACAGGGAGGTGGGTAGTAAAGCTGCTCGTGCCTAAATCTCCCTGAAGCCCACTGTTCCTGCATGAGCCCTGAGAGTGAGGTGGAGCACAGCTGCCAGAGGCAGCCCCCATCCCTGCTGCGAGGGGGACGGGCAGCCTGCACACCCGGCTTGAAGTGCCAGTGGGCATGGGGGTCTGTAAGGAAGGTCCTTTTGGTGAAAAGGAGGCATGGCCTGAATAATGCCTCCCTCGCAAGAAAACAACTCCTGCAATACAATGGCGTGGGAGGAAGGCGGTATGGCCTAAGGAAGGAAGGCTTCCATGTGTATTGCAGCCTTTGGGTAGCAAAGACTCCTGGCCCTGTGGGCAGGCACATTCTGTCCTTCATCTCCATCCCAGATGGATTTTGGAGATCAAAGGTAAGGCTCTCTGTTGCTCTAATGCTATTGATGTCAATCGGGTTGTGCTGCAGGGAAGTTGGCTCTCTCCTTTTAATTACAGTCGGTATTAAACTTGAGTCTTCAAGGTTGAAATTCCTACCTTTGGCCTGCGCAGGATCTATAGATCACTCAAATCTCATTTAAACCCTCAAAGCAGTTCTTCAAGTGTTGTTGTCAAGGTTTAGGGCTGCCTCTCTGCATGGGGAAAATGTCTCCACGGGATGGTCGCCTGCCGGCTGCACATGGACCACCCTAATTGCTCCGGGTGATCTATAGCATTGACGTGCTGGTGGTGAAGTCAATAGTTCCCAGTGCTGGGTCATCAGCTGCTTCTCTCTGGGACACAGCCTGGTGACTCTTCCAGCAATATACTGAACCATGTTTGTGCAGAAAAAGCCTGCAATAAAATGTGCAGGAAACTGCAAAGAACCCACTGATAAATGAGATCTGTAAGTCATTCTTTGAGGCTGTGCTGGAGCCTGGTTATTGCTTAATAGCGTATGTGCAGCGGAGCTCGGTTTATGGGGCGGGAGCACGCTAAGAGGAGGAGGGCTCCTGGCAGCTCATTTAAGCACAATGTTCGGGTGCTACTCCAGGGCAGAGATATCAGTAGAGGTTCACCCCACGTGGGTTGTACTGGTGCTTCCAGCCAGCACTGGTGCTCTGATCAAAAATGCCTGTGTTGGATCACCCTTGGCTCTTCCCTCATTAGGGCTTTCTGATGGGTTCGTTAGGGCTTTGGCTGCCCCGCCATGGCTGGACCCATGAGACTGCACTCGCCTTCTCCCTCATCCCCAGTTAATCTTTTCCTGCACAGTGTTTGCCTAAAATATTTCTAGTTATCCTTTTTCTGGCATGAGTTTGAAACTCTGCAGACACCGTTTCCTTCTGCTTGAGCTCTTGGACATAGACAAATCGGGGTTCCTTTCCTGGTAGCTGCTGTCTTCTCATCTCTTGCCTCCTCTGCGTGGTTTGGTGACAACTAAATTCCTTGCTGTTACAGCATCTCTGCAGAAGCCGTGAAGCCTCCCGTAAGATTTGCCCATACCACCTTCCAGCATGACCTTTTCCAGACCTCATCTACCTGTGCTTTCCTTAATTTCTCTCCTGGTTCCCAACCAAACTGCAGCACTGTTGAACTGGGACGGCCGCGTCCCCGAGCTGCTGTATGATATACTCCGTCCATATACACTCCACACAGCTCCATCACTGCCTGCACAGTCAACAGCTCTGCCCCAGCAGGACCCAGACCCCTCGCCCCTCCTTTTCCCTCTCGTGTATTGTCGTAGTTTATTTTGAACCCTGGGATCGCGCTACCTCCAGAGAAGTTAATAACCCTCATTCAGCCTGCGAGGGCTGCATGTCCCACCCTGGCAATAAGCTAACCTTGCTGCGTTAGGAGTGCCGCTAGTGCTGGGGGATCTGACGGCTGCAGGGCTCAAGGTCAGGTTCGCTGTGGCACACACTTCGGTTTTTCAGTGCGATAGGCTTTGATAATGTTAAATGGAGTGAAGAGCTGCTCTCTTACCCAGATTCTGGCCCTTTATTTCCTCTCCTTTTTAAATTAAGGCAATGCACTGTTATGTTGTAAGAAGAAACTATTTTTCCACTGACCCATTTCAGTAAAAATTCAGCCCATCTAGAGCATGTGCTGCTTTTGAAGATGGAAAGACATTCACAGATATTCAGGGCACTATGATGAGCTCATCCCACCTCATGCATAATATGGCCTGGAGAATTCCCCCTGGGACTCTCCTCTTGAGCCCAACACTCTGCAGCTGGATGACACCGTGGCTTTTTGTGTGATTATCCCAAGCCATCTCAAGGTCTGGCTCAGGGGTCTTGGTCAATCACTTCTCCTTCATCAGTAGGATGCAAGACGCTTGCTGTGGGAGACAGCAGCCTGGTTTTGGCCACCGTGCCACCAGCACACTGAAAATACTGGCTCTTCAGCCTGCTCCCTGCGTGTTTGCAGCATCTGTGCTTTTTCAGACGTTGGCTGAGGGAGAATGAGGGCAGCGAGAGTGTGCTGAGACGGGAGCTGGGAGCGCTACCGACATCTTTCCTTTTATTTCTTCCCTTTGAGGACCTGGGATTGCCCTTCAGTGGGGACTATGGGCCCAGGGGAGCTTTCAGGTCAGCTCCAGATGCTCAGCAGTGGATGAAGAAGACGTTTGTGCAACTTAGCTAAGACAGCCCTGTTTCCTTCCAAGTTCCTGACAGAAGAGTTACCTCCAGAAGGCCATTAAAGGCACCTAAATGAACTTCCTGCTGCTAATCACCATCCGAAGGATGTGTCTCCTTCCTCAGATGAAGACAACTGCCTTTGACTTCTCAGGCACCCTGAGGGGCCTTGTTCTGCAATGGAAGTGATTTATGGCTCCCAGGAGGCTGCAGAGGAGGGTAGTTTTCTTGTGAACTGACTTAAAAATCATTTTTCCCCATTTGTTCCACAAATGAAATGAAACAGCTCAGTCTGAGGACTCGCAGAAAGACTTGTTTCCATCAAGTCCTTGGAAATGCTGTCATGTTTCATTCCAGGAGAAATCGGTTTGAGACTTCTCCACTGCCAAAAAAATTCTGAAACTGCAGTTTCCTCTCTTCCTCCCACCTGAAGCCGGCTGGCAGGAGTGATGGGTTCAGGTCCACCTTGTCAATGGCCATCACATGTATTCATGTATCTTTTTGCAACCCTTTCTAGGACAAATGCAATATATATATCTTAAAGATACTTGAGTAATCTAGGTGCTGTTGTTTTCAAAACTCACCAAGATTTCTGGGTTGCAGGGATCACGCTTCTCAGCTCTGCAGCGTGATGTTTTCAGACAACACTTTTCTAAACTCCTGGCCTTTTGAGTCTTAATGTAACCACTCAAAAGGAAAATACTCCAAGGCATTAGTCTTATTTTCTGGCCATACTTGTGTCGTCTTGTTGCGTGGTCCTAATGGAGTGCTCTGATGACAACTCACTTCTTGGATACTGCCCATAAGAAATAGGATGGTTTATGTTTAGAGGAAAGCCTTTGATTTGGGAATTTAGCCTTTGCACAGCTGTGCAGGTTTGTCTCTCTCACAGTATGTTAGAGCTGTTCACTTCCTTAATTTTTGGCATTTACTAAAGAGGTTTTAGGCCTTTCTTTTATATGAGATTAAATGCTAATAGTGGTTTTGTGAGTGTTTCCAGCTCTGTATCCCCATATGCAGTTTGGGACTTGGCTGGCTGCCCCAGCCCCAGTGGGTGTTAGAACCACCCGTACCAGCCTGGGGAGCTAGCGCTGATTTCTACTCGAGCTCTCGCTTTAAGCAGGGTTGGAAACGTATGCAGAGGCTGCCCAAATAATATGTCTAGACCTGGTGTATCTAGAGAAGAGATGAAGATCTGTTTGCATCATGTTAGTACATAAATCCAGCTCCCCTTAAGGTGCTTAGGCACATTTGGATAATGACCTGGAACAACCTAGGTAGCAGGAGGTTACATGTACCTGTCACGTCAGCTTCCATGAGCGTGCGAGATTGCCAGCCAGCAGGCAAAAGCAGCCAATTACACCACGCTCAGAAGCGTTTCATTCTTTTTTTTCCATCTACCCAGCTCCACAAAGCTAATTCTGCTGTAAAGACCTCTACCTCCCGCTGGCGTCACCTCCTGTCTGAGGAGATAGTGTTTAAAGTGCCCTCAATATTTCCAGCGCAGTTTTTCTGCCAGTGTAGTTAAAGGCCATACCGTCCTCTGCGGTGGACTGTGCCGAACCACCCAATGTGGAGGTGCTGAGGGCTTGTGGGCTCTGTTTTTACCCCTGATGAGAGGGAGAATTGCTTCATCTTTATGCTTTAGTACCCCCCTTTTTTTTTTCCCCCTCTCTATACTTGTCAGGCTCGGGAGTGGCTCTTGCTGGCTGCAACACACAGGTGACAGTTCTCAGTTGGGATTTCTGGGCACTCCCCTTAGGTGACACTGAAAAGCAAGATTCCGTGTGTTTGTGTGGATGCCTGTGTGTCCATGCATATGTATTTTGTGAGGGAACTGAGGAAGCATCATAGTAGATGTAAACCATCTCCCATACCAAACATTTTTAAATCCCTGCTTCCCTCCTCCTTTTTGCTTCTCCCCTGTTGTTCTGGCTCAAGGAGTTTTTGATATTTCCAGCTGTGATTTCATGCCTCTTTTAGTTGTGGGGACTGGGGAGGGGAGCAAAAAGTGCAGTGTTAATTGCTTCCCAATAAAAGCTGGCCTGGAGCAAGAGCTGAAGGAAAGTACAGGGGAGATTTCCCTTCATTTAATGATAACTTATCCCAGCTGTAGCTCAAATAATGCTGTTCTCCAGTGCATCAAACCCTTCCGCTTCCACTGGGCTGGACATCATCTTTGTCGTCTTCAACATATTCATCTTCATGCCCTTCTCTGAATGCATTGTCTTCATGATCCTGTTCCTCCTCATTCAGATGTTCGCCAGCCTGCCCTGGCAGGAGGTCATCTTGCCCATAGGTGTTCACCACCTGCTTACAGAAGGGACACATCTTCTTCCCAGGCTGGGTGTGGAACCAGGTGTCAATGCAGGCACTGTGGTAAGCATGGGAACAGGACAGGATCTTCAGATGGTCCCCTTCCTTGTACTCTGCCATGCAGATCACGCAGGTCTCGTAGTTATCTCCCTGCTTGTACGTGCGCAGCTTTATCTTGCGAGCCCTCTTGTACCAGCTTAAGCCAACCATAATTGAGATAGCGGCAGTAATGACGTAGAATATGTCACGGAAATCCTTCATGATGAAAGTTTCTTGCAGCATTTTAGCATTGTCTTCACAAGGACTCAAATAGTGTTTGGGTGGTAGAAGTCTGATGTATGCCCCTTTCCCACACTGCAAAGTCCTTTGCAAGTGGAGGGAGACCGATTGTCCAGTAAAGACTGATGGTATCGTAATCAGATGCTGGATTTCTTTGTCATCAGCCATCATGGTGATCAGTTGCTCTGAATCCACATTGTACAGAACAGCAGCTTGGTATCCAGCCTGCTGGGCGTGAAGAACCTTCTTGTCAAAAGGGCAGTCATACTCTTGTATGAGGGCAACATACGTCTCGGAGGCCTTCCTTGGTGCTGGAGGATTCTCTATTGCGTGGCAAGCATTTGGTGGTATCACCCTCATCAAATACCCCGTCAGCCCTTCCACTGGGAGTCGTGGCCCAAAGCATGAAGGCAGGGCTTTATAAGCAACGCACTTGGAGCTGTCATTGTAAGCCACATAACCAAAGGCTTCTGCAAGAGCAGTGTTGTAGAAGGCAGCGGCAACCACAAAGTGAAGAAGCTGGAGCCAAAGATTCATGCTGAATGTAGTTGGGTAGCTCTGAGTACAGACTTCCAGGCTGGTCCCAAAGGAAAAGTGTAAGAGATGGTCACAGAGGCATTATCCCACCCAGGTTTTATCACTTTGCCATGACTTGGAGCCACAGCACGATGGAAATCAAAACCTGTTTCTGCCCTGGAGTTTTCTGCAGGTTTTCTCTAGGTTCAGAGGTTCCCAGGATAGAATTTGTCTCTTTTGTTGTCTCCAGCTGCTAAGCAACACCTTTACATCATCTCTGCAGATCTGTGACATCACCCAGTGACTGTTTCCCAAGGATGGGTCATATAACATTACTGCCAACCTGCTTAAACAACTTCCACCTTCCTTTTTGGTCTGCTCCATGCACATAGCTTCTAGTTTCATCTCCCTCTGGGTACCGATAGGATGCAGATTTCATTTTGCTGATGATGTGCAGGCAGGATAAATGAGCCTCCCCATCAGCTACGTGCCCGTTGCAGACTGGAACGCTTCGTGCTGGCGGCCGAAGCAATTCCTGGAAAATGGGGCAGAGTGGGAACGAACTGTTAGCTGCTGTCTGCTGCTGGGGGTGTGTGGCAGCATGGGTTGGTCTGGTGAACACGCACTTTTTCCTTAAAATTGTGATCTTTGAACCAATGAGAAGGCAAATAAATTGCTTAGGGTAGAAGGGGTTTCTGTCTTTTTTAATAAGTCAACCAGTAACTGTCAGTCAGAATGGCAGCTGGCAGAAGTTGAAAGTCTCTCTTTGCCTGTGTGGCCTCACTCTGCCGTTACCCAAACTTCTGAGAGGGCAGATCCACCTTCAAGGCCCCGGAGTGAACAGAAGGGGCTGATAAACCTGGGCTCTTGCCAGACTAAAGTCTTTTGCGCCAGATTAGTATTGGGGCAAGACTTTAGCTTCTAGCTATAAAACTTGATTTAAAAATCCTGGTTGTGGTGAAAAAGCTGAAAAAGGAGTGGAAAGCATGAGGCACAAATGTTGGCCCTCCCTCCCAGAGTGTTTAAGAGAAGCAGCTCACATCTTTCAGACAATTCCCAACTCATATGGTGACTGCTCAGTGCCCAGAGGAATGCCAGCCTGATGGGGATGCAGTAGCTCTCCTGGTTGTCGGAACAAACTAGGTCTGAATATGCAGTGAACCCGGGTCAGTTCAGAACCACAAATCGCTAAAAACCTGTCCCTTTTAACAAACAGCCCTTTTTGTTTAACGATCCACTTGAGAGTAGCCCCATGGTTTCCAGTGCCGTTTGTGTTGGACCTGTAGTTAAAAAATCACTCGTGTACTAGGCAACTGATTTGTTACTAGCCCCCTTGGGCTCTGCTTGAGACAGATTTCACTGGGAAAAGAGCTGCAGAAAATGTCAGCAGACAGTGTGTGTGTGTGCCAGAGACTCTCAGCAGCTGTGATTTCAAATCGATTTTATTTTCCCCTCATCTAAAGAGTTTTACACTTGCAGGGAGACATTTTGATGCATTTAAAAACAAAACAGGGGAAAGGTTTGGGGAGGGGGGAGAAGCCAAATGCCTTCTAGTCGAATAAGAGATGAAGAAGAAAATGGAGGTACGCTGGGAGACCTTTCTCAGGGTGCATTTTTGGCTTGGTTTTACGCTGCTTGTGATGGCATCCATCATCCCAGTGTTCTTTAAAATCCTTGCCTCTTTACTTGCACTCCATGCTCTATTTCTGCCTCCAGGTTAAAGCTTTATGTACTGCCAGTGACCTGCTGCTTGTGTAAGGGGTAGGTCTGTCTTTGGGGCTGGACAAGGAGCCATGTGTCTGTATGTGCCGTGACAGATGTGGGATCAAGGAACGATCCCCTCTGGATTCTGTGTGCTGTTATCTCCCAGCTGTTCCAGCACCACCTCTTGTATCCTAGAATTGGCAAGGCAGGAGTGAGCAGCCATCCTGGCTTGCTCACCAAAACCCTTGGATAAAAGGAGGAATCAGGTGTTTGCAGTCTCCAACCTGGATCTTGGTAACTCTCAGCGGTAACCCAGAGAGATGTGGGCAAATCGAAAAACCCTCTTCAAGAGAGGTTGGAGGGCAAGGAAGAGGGGAATGGGGTACAGAGAAGGGTCTGGGGAGTGAGGAAAGAGGAAAAGCTAGTCTGGATGGGGAGCAGGATACTCATATCCCATCCACCGGCAGTGTGAGATAGGAAACCCTAGCCCTTAGCCTCCTTTGAAAGCCTTGAATGCTTTTGCAGAGGGAAGGAGAGCGGGGCAGAAGAAGGACTTTGGCTGAGATGGTCTTCACGCAAAGAGCCAAAGTGGTGCCCTGTCTGCTCTGGCTCCCTCCGTGCTTTCCGTTTGCGTCGCTGCTGTCTGCCTCCTCCATCATCAGTGCCCTGGAGGCCTTGGCTCCCGCTGGCTGAGGTTAAGCCAAGCATCCCACCGTGGTGTGGGGCTGTGCCAGGCTGTCTCCAGCCCCATGCTGCATTCATTATAGCCAGCGTCGTACTTTCCTTCTCATCCTGCCCTACCCCTCTTATATTCTTGTATTAAATACATTGCAGATGCTCCTGGACATATTCTTGACCCATTTTCTCTGGAGTTCCTGCAATCTACTTTGTCGGAATAATTGCAATTTATTTAAATGTCAACAAGACACACATGGGAGACAGTAGTTGTGTGCAAGAGCAGAGCAATTACAAGGAACGGGTCTCATTTTACCACTTGAACAAAGATCCAAGCTAGAAGAAAGGAAAAGACCATTTACCTCTATTAACTGATCACTTACCCCATGACTCCCAAAGTCCCCATGTTCCTTTATACTTCTTCTTTGGGGCTATCACTTAGTGCAGGAGCTGGGATATAAAACCAGCTCCTCCTTTTGCTTGTACTCCATAGAAGTGTCTGCCCAATCCAGAGGAATTTAATGCTGATTTAGACCCACATAACTGCTAGCAAAATCTAACCCTGGTTCTGCCTAAACAGTTTAAACTAAGAGAGATGCAGAGGAGGCTGACTTATGTGGACATCATTACAACTCCAACAGTTATTACAGGCTCCAGATCCGGAACTGATTTAACTTGGGGGATAAGTCTAGATGGCTTTTTCCCCTCCGAGGGTTCTGCAACATGAAAAGAGCAGCCTGGCAGTGGTATGATGTGAGTTTGTACATAGTCAGATTTGTCCTGTTTCTGTATTAGGTCAGCATCTCAGGTCCATGGGCAGTGGCATGCAAGAACACACGACAGACTCTCCTTGCGCTCAACAGCCAAAGGCCAGCAGCAGAAAAAGCCATCGGGGGGTTAAACGCTTTTCTCAAGACATCTTGGCAGGTATCCCTGGTTCTAGCTCAATGCCCTTCTTATCAGGGCATGCTGCTCCTTTGGGGTCATGCTATAGGATTAGTGAGGACCAGGCTCCTGGAGCTGAAATACTGGTGATTTGCTGTGAGGGAAGATCTGGGGCCATCTAGTGACCTTCCAGTGAAAACCGTGGTGTTTCCAGTGCTCCCAGTTGCTCTTAAAAGAAAGGTATGTGGGACACGCTTCCTCCCTCCTGCTGACTGAGCAAGTCCCAGGCTCCGCAGCGAGCTGGCTGGAAGGCAGACCTGCACCCTGTTGTTAATGGGGTTTTTTTGCTAGGAGCTGATTTAGAAACTGGTGCATGTAACCATCCCCTTTCATCCTAGCTGAAAGGAAAGGATGACCCATGTCTGCAGAATAGATAGCTGAAACAGTCGGAGTCACCACCCAAAAGCTGAGTAGATGAGAAATGGAGTCGTGTGTCTGGAGAGGTTTTGTGCCCTGCAGTTTGCCACTGTGGGAGAGCAGGTCTGTGGGAGCTCTGCAAGCCCTGCTGTGTGCACCATCCCCTACATGTGCCTTGGCACTGTGTGCTCCGCCGCTCCACCAGGTGCCTCCCCTGGATTTCCCAGGGGTCCTGGCAATCTCTCCTTTGTTATTACCAAGTACAAGCACGATAATCTGGGCCCTAATGCATACAGAAGATTATAAAGCAGTGATTTATGGACCTGCTACAAAAGTACCCATAATCTGCTAATGCCCACAATTAAAAAAGGCAGTTGAGCAAATCTGGGCCATTGCAACTTAGTACCCATGTCCAGAAATGGACTCCGGTTCCAGCTGTTTACCTTGCAACATCTTCTTTATTAGATATTCGTGCTGGAAATGATATCTTGCCTTTTCTAGTTTTGGCACAATGCCCTGCAAACCTCGGACATAAAGCAAAAACGTCTCTCCATTTAGCAGGTTTTTTGTTCTTTTTAACTCTCTGCATGCAAAAAAAGAATGTAGAGAATGGTACTCGTTTCGTCAACCTAGACTTTGTGGTAGAAATTAGCTGGTACCTGTGGTAATTGGAATACCTTTAGAATAAACCTATCTGTGCAGGATTTTGGGAGGGAGAGCTTAAGAAGCAGAATAAGAGGAGAAAGCTCAGGATGAGCCATCCAGGGTCTTGATAAGAGCTAGCTGCTGCTTCGTGGTTGTGGCCCTCACAAATCTTCTGGTGTGAAGCAGACCTGTATGTGATCAGTGGTCCAAACTGGGCAGAGCCAAGGATATGTCTTCAGTATTCCATTTGTCCCTCCAGTCTGTATTACTTGCTCCTACATTTCCATATGTTTGGGGTTTTTTTTTAAATCCTGTGCTGTGTTCACGCACTGACTGGAGCTTGAATGCGTAGGGAGAGTGGAAGACAGAGCTGGTGAGAGTGCGTACGGGAGGTGTCTTCATGTTCCAGGAGGGAGTTGGGGTGAGCTTTTCCAGGCTACTCTTGCTCACTGTTGTGTGCACCGAGGGGGAACAACGCTACCGCGGTCACGCAGCGCCGGCAGAGCGGGCAGGTCTGGCTCCTGGGCTGCGCACAGTGCCACAGGTCGATGCACTTGCTGTGGTAGGCATGGCAGCAGGACAGCAACTTCAGCGCCTCGCCGGGCTCGTAGGCCTGCAGGCAGATGGCACACTCGGGGCAGTTGGCAGCCCCCCAAACCACACTGAGGGGGGACTCTGGCCACCGTTCCTTGCTCTGTTGCTTGCCCTCCCTCTGGCTTTGGTAACTCTCCATGCATCTTGCAAGAAGCTGGATGCCCGTTATCACGGTGACCAGGATGCTGGTGGCCTTGCAGAGGGGCAGGATCAGATCGTAGTAAAGGAGGTCTTGATTGTGGGTGAGACACCTGCAGGCATGGCGGCTGAAGCTCCACACAATGTCATTCCAGAAGCAGCACTCATCCAGGAGGACGATGGTCCCTCGCTCAGCCTGGCAGGTCTTCCTCCGAAGCCTCGTGTTCACCTCCATGATGAAGGCCACTATGGGCCCTCCCTTGATCTCCCCGTTACCTGGTGCCACGTCCCCAAAGCTTGGTGAGTTGGTGGTGATCTTGTGTCCACCTTGCTGAGCAGGAGGGGCCTCAGCCCTGTGGTGCTGGGGGCTGAGGGCCAAGGAAGCTGTATGGGCATGGTGGAGAGCGGGGCCACCCACCATCTCACCCTGGGTGACAGGCAGCCCCGGACAAGCAAGAGCTAAGCCACCTGGCCCAGTGCCATTGGCATGGCTGCTGGCAGCCCACTGAAGGCACAGGATCCAGGTGGCCGTGCAGAAAGGGGACAAGAGTGGGTGCCACATGCCAGTGGCAGTGGGGACAGGGAGCTGGGGTGCCTCAGCCCCAGGGAGAGGCTCTTGGCAGGCTCCTGAAGCAGCCCAGGCCAGCCGGCTCTTTCCAGAAGCTTCTCTGCCTTTCCACAAGGGCCGCTGCCCCAGGGCAGCCTTCTGCTGCTTTCCCCACTGCCTTCCCCTCACACATCTTCTTCCAGAGCTCCCCGTCTTCTCTCTCTAATGGCCATTTCTCTCCTCCCATCTTTATTTCTTTCCTCCTATGGTCCATCGCAGTGACAGCCCTGACAGGGCCTTGCAGCGAGCAACTGGGGGATTTGGGTGTGCAAAAAAGGAGATTGGGCTAAAACCTGCTTCTGCCCCTGTCTCATGGCTGAAAACACGCTTTGCCCTTCCTCCGTGCTGTGCCAGTGAGGCCCAGTCACAGCAGCTTTCCATCGGGCTCTCCACAACAGGTTACACCATGATGGCACGAGTGTGTGTTCTTCCAGCTGCTCCTGATCTTCCCTTTCTCTTTTGTCGCATTTTTTCATCACTTTCCCTCCCCAATACCCTCTCCCTGTCCCCCATCCCATGCTGTTCACCTGGGATGTTCACCCCTTACAGGATTGGGAACCCCACTTTCCCCATAGCCACCAGCCACGCGCTGGCTCCCTTCACTCTTCCACATCTTCCCACCCAAATTTCTCTGCGCATTCATTCCGGTGGCTCCATCCCTCTCTCTGGGGGTGCTGCGGGCAGATGTGTGCCCGCCGCGCTGCGCCGGTGGTACGGCAGAGCCAGGAGCAAGGTTCCCTGGGGTAATCTGCACAGTACAAGTTGTTATTACTCACTACAGCAGAACAATCAGCGCAGGCTCTGTAATGCAGTAAGATGGATTGAAGCTGCTTAAGACCGGTGGAAAATGGAATCGCTGCTTTACAACAAAGAGTTTAGCTCCCGCAACCTGCTGTTGATGAGTGATGAGACCCGACCAAAAGCCCAGGTTTGAAAATTACCGGATTTGGGGAGCGAGATGGGGTTGTGCAGCAGGAGCCAAAATCAGACCTGGATCTCAGCTCGGCACAGGGACGTGCCTGTGAGGGCAACTGTTGACGTGAGCAGTAGTCACGGAGGGGATCCTGCCGTCTTACACCGCTCAGGTGTGATTAGTGCGGGTGCAGCCCTCCGGAGACCCCCTTTTTCAAGACAGCTACACCGTGGGGCACTGACAGCCTCCTGCAGCGATCCCACCGGGGAAGGTACAGGGTTTCCAGGCTGCTAGAGGAGCTGTGGATGGAGCCTTTCACCGCCTTTGGAGCTATGTGCCAGACCACAGCCGGCACTTCCCTGTGCTGGGGTTTAATAGTTAAGTGACACAGAGCTCCTTTTGCAAGGGCCGTGCAGGTCTGTGCGGCTTGAGCTGCCTTGCTCGTCCTTGGTGCTGGTTTGTCTTGGAAGAGGACGTGGAAAATCGGCGCAGGTTGGAAAAGAAATAAGACGCGGCTCATTCAGACTCCAGGAGCCAGCAGAAATGCTGTAGGTATCGTGGGCTTCCCGCAACACAGCATTTCCCTTCCTAGGAATGGCCTAAAGATGTCCCTTCTTGGATTGGAGAACTTGCTACTTCAGAAGAGCATTGAGATTTTAAATGAGGAGGTTATAAAAGAGATGGTGCTGGGGTAAAAGGAAAGAGGATGCTAAGAGAGGGAAGGGGTGTTGGCTGTGCTTGGCAGTGATGCTCAGGGGTCTGCACAGATATTGCCACCCAGAAAGAGTCATCGAGGAGTAATTTCCCTGAATTATTCCCTGACGGTGCCGATCATTGGTGTCGGTGTCCTCTGCTGACACGGTGAACTGGGAACCCATCCAGACCAGTGCAGGCGCTGAGCTGAACGGGCTCCTCTGTGGCTTTTGATTCCATGTTTGCTGGGCCTGGTGTGCCCTTGCCTGTGTCAGCAGAGAAAAATTGCTCAGAAATTAAGAATTGTAGCTTTCCTGGTTACCAGGGAGAACAAGAGGATTAGAGCCGTGCTGCTTTTTTACAAATGGAGGTGTTGATCCTTTGTGCAGAGTCAAAGTTCTCCACGTTTCAGTCCCAGATACATGTCCTTCCAGATAGAGAGGGGAAATCGCAAAGAGGAAAAAGCAATGAACTTCCACCAGTTTTATGGTGGTGAAGACACTGTTTTCTTCTCATGTGCTTCTAGGGGATTTTAGGTTGTGCAATAATAAGATCTAGGTTATTACATATTTCTTATTTCTTCCAACGTGAGCGTGAGCCTAGCTTTCCTCCTGCCTTACCTAAGATGAATAGCAGATCCTCTACTGTTACATTAAGGCAGTTTTAAAAATGTAATAAACTAGCTATACAAACCTTTGTAGCCTAGGGCACAAAACAACCTCCAACTCCTCTAACTGCTTAGGCTTAAGGAGACACTTGTCTTAAATCAGCCAGTTATTTTAAATACTTTTCTGTGTTAGCTGTCAGGACTGTCGGCCTAGGAACATCTGGCAGGGAGGGAGCGAAGAGCATCTTGGGGCAGTGATGTCTTCCACTGGCACATCTGTATCTGGAAGGAAACATCTGTTTGACCTGGAGGTGTGATGATAAGCTGTGGTAGCTCTGTCTGTGAGCGCCCATCTGTTAAAGAAAACTTCTTCCCTCTCCATTCGGCCTGTGTTCATGAGCCAGGGTGTACACGTGCCTTTCAGCCTTTGACTAGGCGAGAGCTGTGTTTTACCTGATTTAATTCTGAACAGCCCTTACTTCGAACTCAGGCTCGCCCAGGTCCAGCCGCGTGCGTGAGGGGTGAGAGCGCTCTCCCCTGGCCGGGTTGCTTGCAGGACGTTCGCGCCCTGCACCGGGCTGTGAGCACGCGAATAAACAGACCCGTTGCAAGTCACGCTGTCCTAACTTTGTTTTTACAGCTGTGAGCAGATGTTGCATCCTCTTGAGGCAAAGTAGCTCTGACCCAGTGGTGGCACATGTAGCCCCAAATAAATCGCGGACCATTTGCTCATGCTTTCGGGTGCCCTGGCTGCTCGTTACCACACCAGGGGATTCGCGCTAGACTTCGGTGCCAGGCTCTGAGACTGGGGCCTGAGGTAAGGAGGAGCTGGGGCTCCCAGTTGCCTCTCCGGCAGCTTGCTTTGGCGAAGGGAGATGAGCCTGGTGTGGAGAGGGAGGAGGCAGGCTGCAGGACCTGGCCTGAGAGACCCAGGGTTATCTCAGAGGGTTTCCAGGTTTGCTAAGAGAACGTACGCTGACTGTCTTGCCCTTTCAGGGTAAAATGAAAACCAGGGAGATTTAGCTGCTCATAAAAATGTAAGGTTAGAGAGGACCAAACAGCTAGGTGCATGCATGTGATTTTTTTAAAAATACGGATTTTCTTCAATGCTAAATTATCACGCTTTGCAATAAAATTTGTCACGGTTTAATTTTGCTGGTCACGAGCTCCCAAGAGGATACGCTGTAAGCAACTGCCCTCGGGCTGGGCCCGTAGGGTCAAGGCGTAAGTTTTTAGCAGAGGATCCTCAGCTCCAGAGTGAAGCTGGAGAGGGACCTGCCCGCAATTGGGAAGCGAAGGGAAAGGTTTCTGCTATTTTCTTTTCCCACGTCTGCACTCCCTTATTTAAAGCCTCAAGGTGAAGCCGGTGGCAGGCAGGCTTAAGCTGATGCCAAAGCATCTGCGCAGAGGTGTGCCGAGATTTAACCGTCTTGGTATTCAACTGATTTAACTGCTGCAACTTCAGACCCTTAATGAGCCCCCGGGGAGGGAGCCGGGGGGCCCGGAGACGCCACGGTACCGGCCCTGATCTGGCCTCGACAGCCGAGCTCTCTCCTGCTGCCGCGGGCAGGGGCAAGGCTGAGCCCATGCCCCCGCCCAGCTCCTTGTTTTTCTTCCTGCATCGGCTTAAACCGGCTGCTCTCTGCTGTGAAAACCAGAGCTGCCTTGCAGCCAGCGCGATCGCTGGCTCCGGGAACTCCTCAAGTCGCTGGCGCTGACCCTGCCGTCGGCTCCTCGCGTGCTGCGAGCAAGCATTTGCAGTCGGAAAGCATCGCCTTCATTAGCAGAGGTCCATCTCCTCCCCTTTACCATTTCACCCGCTGCTGTTGATTAAGTTTCTCTTTGCAGCTCTTCCAGGAAGCCAGGGGCCTGTTGTTTTGGAGATAGTCTTAATTTGTTTACTTGTGCATATGTTCTGTCTTGTACGATGATGCTGCACAGCTGGTCTCGAGCAGCCTACGGCGCAGGAGAAGCAGCAGGTTAAGTTTAAACGAAAGGAAGTCGCTGAAAGCTGGCCTGATGTGCTAATCCAAGCAATCCGAGTGTAGGCACCCTGAGATTGATGTGGTTAAACGCGTTGCCATATTGGTTTAGATAGCATCTTCGCATTTATTGCTGGTTTCCATCACAATATAGGCGTAATAACGGTTTGCTTGTGCAGAATATCGGTTAAGCTTTAAGATTTAAAGGTAGAAAACTCCCTGAACCTGGTTTTACTGTACAAATGCTCTGAGAAAGCCAGAGAGTCAGGGGTTAAGCTTGAGTCTTGCCTGCTGGGCAGGACTTGCAGTTGTACTCTCAAGAATCGGACACCTGCAAAAACTCATGGTTTTAGAAGCATCATCTGCCCAGGGTGTGCTCCGGAGCGGCAGAAGCTGCTGTCCTACAGACATGCTCACCCTCCTGTGAGGCTTGGACCCTGCTAATGCGTCACTGGGGTACCTTCCCCACGCTTTCGCTGTGTGTCAGGATCCTGCCCTGTACCCCTATAGAATCACCAGGGAGATATCAAAATATTGGTACAGCAAAGGGATTCAACCCCTGCGGTGGTCCTGGGGAGATGGAGAATGGCAGACCCCCTGTGCTGCTTTCCTGCCCCTATAACCTGCAGAATCTGGCTCTGTCAGAGGGGAAAAAAAATCATTTGGATGTTTTACTGCTACTGTAAAGCTGTTACTTCCCCCCACCTGCCCTTTAGGAAAAAAAAAAAAAAAAAAAAGAGCCTTGTTTAATTTGCCAGCTTGCAAATGGCTCCTAAATAACACAGTTGTCTTTGGCTCAATCGATCAAAGGGCTCTGCCCATGAGAATGGCGACACTTTGCAGTCTCAGATTAGCTTTGTTTCAGAGGAATTGGATGGTTTTTTCGTTGTTGTTTTTAAAGAGTCTCTTTCCAGGTTGAGACTGAGCCAGATAACTGAATGCATAGAATCGATATTTTGCAGAACCGATAGAAAATTAGGCAGGTTTAATAAACTTCATGCATGACTTCCTATTGTAGCTGTATATCAAAAGGAAAATAAATATATTGACTGGGTCTGCTTACAATAGCACCTATAACTCACTCTGTGAAATAAGCCAATTGCACAAATGGTTATGTGAGGCCATGCTGATTAGGGTAGAAAGGGATCATGCTCAGGACACCTGGGTCCCGTTCTTGCTAATTCACTCCATGACCTTGAAATCCAGGCCAAATTTTCAGGTATGTACATGAAGTTTGTTTTTCCCTCCTGTCTCCTGGAGTTTTATTTGGGATGCTGAGGTAGATGCTTTGTAGTTCCATGTTCTGCTCTCCTCCCCCTGTACCAGGTGGAGTTGCTGGGACCTGGTGGTACTCCATTCCTCTGAGACAGCTCCTAATGGTCTTCCCAGGTTCATTTTCATTCACCGCGGCTTTATTTCTTGGTGGTTCTCCTGCAGTGTGGGAATGCCGCTACTCGTCTCCCATCTTGGGCTGCCGGAGGTTATGGCTAAGTGCTCTGAGATCCATTGCAGCAAAGCAATAGAGAGGTAGGACTAGGTAAGACTCAAATCTCAGGTGAGTTAACTTTTGCATCTGCAGCTAAATGCCTTATTTTCTTGGATTCAGGTAGAACTGTAACCGTTTGCCCCTTGCAAATTTTCCCTTGTGATGTTTCCCACAATCCAGGCTTCCCTGCAGTAAACGAAGAGGCATATGGAGCATCCGAACTCACTTTCATACATCTTCATTTGCCCTGGCTGTAATGGACAGTGGCCACACAACTGTCCTTTGGAAATTACTAATGCGAGACCGTAACTGCTGCTCCGTTGCTACTCCATCTATTTGCAGTGGAGAAACAGTTGCACATAATTGTACATGGTTTGAACATGTTGCTCTTAATCCTGCGTGCAGCTGCCTACAAGGGCGTCTGGCACGCAAAGGTCTGACGATAGAGCATGTCGGGCACTGCTGCTGATGGAGCCAGGCGGCATCGTGAGGAAGGAGGGACGGACCAGCCCTCTGTGCTGCTCTCGCCGGGGGATGCTCAGTGCCGGGCGGGATGCAGGAGCAGACGTATTACCCTTTCAGATGCATCCAACCCAGGTACAGCTGGGTGGAGGCTCATGTGAAGTATGAGACTGGGTCAGCTCTTTGTCTCAGCACTAAAAAGAAAGCGTCTGTTGCTGGGCACGAAAGGACATCTCCAGGACTGAAATTTGCTCTTTGTACCTGGAATGACTGGGGAAAAGGGGTGATTAAGTCCTTTGAGATCACTCCTTTTGATGTACGGTTAAAACTGGAGAATCAGGCCCTCTGAAGTTCTTTTCCTTTTCATCTGCAGTTTGCAGTGCGCATAGGGGCATTGCTCCGCAACGATTCCCCTTCAGCAGCTCTGCCACTGCCCTCCGTGTGTTTTACTGCACGCCTGAACCCACTACAGGTTTTTTTCTTGATGGTTTGCATGATAGGTACAGAAAGCAGACCCACGGCTGGTGTAAATCAGCACAGCTCCCAAAATTTTGTCGAAGCAAAAAGAAGTGGTGCTGGTAAAAGGATTATTTTTGTGAGTGAGCTGTAGCTGTTTCTGCAGCTTGTTGAATGGAAATGGCCCCTCCTTTCCCGCAATGAGGTGAAAGCTGGAGCAGTTTTCCAGCCATGCATCTGCAAGGGGAAAATAGATGGGGAGGATGAGCAAGTCACGGGTGGGTGTTATTGCTGGGGACGTTAAGCATATAACATAATTTATCGCTTAAGTAACCTTGAAACAGCATTCATTGCGATGGAGCCGCTACGTTGGCATTGCAGTGGGCAGAGAGGGAAGAGGGCTCCGCTAGCGGGATGTGGTTAAGCATCTGCCGTCATTCGTCATCCAGTTAACCCTGCAGCTGAACTTCGCTTCAAAAATACGGATTTTTCCTCTCCTTTCTCTCCCTCTCTGCACCTGCCTGCTACCACCAGCCGTCAGCATCCCTGGTTTCCGTGGCTGCTGCGTAAGCCGCCCCGCTGGATGCAGAGAGGAGGGGAGAGGGATGCTGGTGAGCATCTGGGGTTTGCGCGCGCGCGTGGTGGCCCGCTGGTGATGTGTGTGCGGGAAGTGAGAGCCGACAGATGAGCGCGAGGGGCAGGAGGGTTCCCGTGCTGACGAACACAAGGGGAAAGCATTGTAGCAGGCGGCAGAAACGTGTTTGTGAACCACAGACGCGTACGCGTGTGCGCGCGACGGCGGGGAGAGCGCAATAGGGAGCAGACGGGTGCGTGGGCGTGCGCGTGTGCGTCAGGGATGGTGCAACACACGTCGAAAATGTGTGCGCTGAGGCCCAGGCAGATCTAAAAGGGGAAAGAGAGCAGTGCTCTGATGAGTAGGGCCTGCCATCAGGTGTAAAATTCAACGAGTGGGAGTGTGGCTGTGTAAATGCCCCAAGAGGCATAGAGAGGGGCGTGCGTGTGTTGCTCCGTGCGCGAGCCGGCAGCGCGGTGCCGCGCGGGCGGGCGATCAGGCGTGCTGCCTGCTCCATCACGGAGCACCACGTGGCCCCGGTGCAGCTGGCAACCACCGGAGCAAATTTGACTCCCGTAGCCTTGCCGCAAAAAGAGCTGTTCACAGATCTGCATTTGCGGCAAATCTTGTGTTTGTACCACAAAAACGAGTGTGGGTTTTGATCTTATTTTTTTTTTCCTTTTCATTTTCAGTTGTTTTTTCTGACTCTGCAATTCCTCACTGCACGAATGCTGATGGGCAGATGAAAAGTGGACTGCTGGGAATTCTCCAGCTCAGCTTCACAGACCCAACGCATGTCTCCGAAACCCATCCTCTGTCTTGTCTTGCTAGATGCTTTCTCTAGTTGCTGCTGTAGTACTCAAGATAATAACAAAGCCTCTGAAACGTTGGAATTTCCCTTCTCTCTTTAATGAAGATCAAGGGCAGAGTTATGTCCCTGCATGTAGGATAATAAGAAGCGCGAGTTTACGTCTGCACACAGTGTGTGGAAGTTGGTCGTTATCTTTGTTTTTTCTAGAGAAGACGCGTGAGCCAATATTGCCGAGAGAAGAGCATTTGTCGGGGTGATGCTGTCTGCCAGAGTGGCTGGATTGGGTTCGCAACTTCTGATTTTGGTTTCAGCAGAAAAATGTCCGATTTGGTTTAACTGAGACTATTCACAAGGCAAACTCATCCTTTCATTTTCCCAAAGCTTATCCTTTTTGTTTTCCTCATTTGAAATCCTTTTAATTTGGGAGAAGAACAACATAGTTGTAAGTTTCCATATTGACTTGTTTCAAAATCTAAAGCATTATTTTTGGTTTAACATTTTGGCTAATTAAATAGTAAACCCTTTTGTCTTACACATAACAAAGCATCAAGGTCTCTTTCAAACCCATTGGTGTTTTTATTAGTCTCCGAAATTCTTGCGGAATAGAAAAAACGCTTCCCATCCAGCTCCGCTGTGTCAGTTAATGTGTGAGCAATCACAGTATGACATATTCACTGAGAAGCATATACAAATTGAATCTCTACGTGTGGTTGTCAGGAAACAAAACATGCTCAATATCTGTTTCAAACACAGTTTTGATTTTTAGCAAAGCTTTTGCGGAAAACTTAGCAACAAAGAAATAAAAATTACTCCTGCAATTTGGGAACAGGTAAACAAGACATATAAAAATCCATTAAAATACTGTACAGTCATCTCTAGGGACCATTTCTCACAGGCAAACTCATCCTTGATGAAGGGAGGAATGAGACCAGATCCCACTCCCTGGGATCTCAAATCTTGCTGAATTCATTTGCAACTGGATCGGTCGGGGGGATCATCATGGTCTCTGAATTTGGTGTAGGCACCAGCTGAAGCTGCAGGGCTCAGCAGCAGTTCAAGTAAGCATCTTTCATCTCCTGGGTGGTCCTCAAGTCAGAGCCCTCATCTCCTCTTTCCCCCTCCTTTCCCAAACTAGGCATTTGCTGATGCCATTGTTTAATCCAGCCAGGGATCTGCTCCATTTTCCATGCTCCAAGGTAATTTTGGTGAGGCTGCTCTGTTCTTGCATGCCAGTTAAACACTCTCTCAGGCAGGTCTCCTTCCACGGGGCGTTTGTAATCCTGTGAGGTTTGTGTGTAATAAATCTCCTCGCCTGTCTGGTTTTTATTCTGGGGGAGGCTCGTGGTGTAAAATCGCAGCCCTTCCTCCGTCTGGAAGCAGCTGACAAACAGCTCTTCTGGTAATTCCTTCCAGATGGGGCCAAGCCGGCATTTTCCCGACGCAGAGCTCTGCAGACGCGATGGGCCCTTCCTCGGCTCTCCGGTCCCTGCAGCGTGGCGGAAGACATCCCGCCACTGGTACTTCAGAGTACAGAGAAGCTCCTGGGCTCGGCAGACCACAGCACGCGCCATCGCTGTGAAGGTAGGGCCACAGGGCAAACACCGTCACGCAGCAAAGCAATCCTGGACACATCCAGAGGAACAAACCCTTGGGGCTTTTGATGGTCTCCGTTCCTCTACCCACTCGGTAGCCCCCCATCAGCAGTGTTACGACTCTCCACTCTGTCCCTCGCCAATTGTCTGCGTGCGACCACATTGTGAAAGGCAGGAGGTGGCTGAAAATTGTCACGGGCAGTTCTCAGCTTCCCGTGATGGGACAAGGAGTCACCCGGCTCCATCTGCTCCGCAGTAGTGAAGGCGAGCGCCACACAACCCGGAGGAGCTGACAGCGGGTTGCTATAATGAGAACGTCACACCAGCTTAAGAGAAAATTAATACTCTGCCCTGTGGCTGTACCAGCACTGGCGGGTAAGGCAGGACATGGCTGTGCTAATACATAAAAAAGGGAATTCTTTACTTGGGCTGCAGGACACAAACAGATGCCGCTGTTTGATGCAGGACAGAAGGGACTGAGTGACTGAACACAACCCCTGTGGTCATGAGCTTCCAGCCCCATAACCCTCTTCCAGAAACCATGCTCCATCCTACAATACTTCAGATTTTGGCCCCATTTTATTCCCATGGGGATCCTGGTCCAGAGCCTTAGCACTCTGAGGTAGGGATGCCTTTGCGTTCCTATCCTGCATTTATTCACATCCAGGTAACCCCTTTTACCACCCTCACCTCCCACAGTGTTCACTGCTGCTCTGGTCCCCACACCTTCACTTCCCCAGGCTGCATGGACCCCACGTTTTTCTGGGTTTCCAAAGTGCTCGGCACCCCAGGCAACAGCCCTCAGCACCCTGCATCCGAAAACGCCCACCCTATACGACAGGTGCCTGAAGCAACAAGTGAAACGGGGCCCCGGAGCCTTTCGGGATGTCCCTCAGCATCTGGCCTCCTCGCTCCCGTTTCTCTGTCACGGAAAACCTCTCCTTCGACAAAGGGAGAAACAAGGAGGCAGTCAGTGGCTGGCAACCCCCCAAATAAGCTGGTACATAAAACCTCCCCGGCTCCACACGTTCCCCAGCTGTTTGCCTGAAAACAGCACACGGCAGGGTCAAGCTGCCTGCCGTGGGTGGGCCGGGAAGAGGATCCAGCGTGCGAGAAAAACAAAATTGGTAGCAGAATATGAAAAGCTTTTTTTTTTTTTTTTAATCCCCTTCACCCCTTGGCACAGTGGGCTCTCGCCCCCATCATCTCTCCACAGCCAAATAGTGCCGAGGTAGCTGCTGGCGCGTACCTGGCACGCTGCTGTGGGGACCATCGCCGTGTGCTGGGTTTGCTACTAGCGTGGGTCTTTTCAGGTTGTGAGAAAAGCAGGTCAAGAATGCGAACGCGTGCCTGCCTTTCAGGCAAGCTGTTTTGCGCAGTTCTCCACAGCAAAGAGATTTCCCTTTATCATAGGAAGTTCCTAGAGTGGCCAGAGCTACAGAGCAAGGATTTAAAAGCATCTATGAGTGCTGGAATCGAGCTTAAATCCTCCTGCTTTAGGGCACAAGCTCAACTCTAAAGGAGGAAACAAGATGGAAATTTTCCTTTGAGCAGATTATGCTATAGCTTCCAAAAAGGGGGTTGATTTGATAGGTGAGGTTTTGCACCTTTGCCTGCAACGGCTGATACCATGGGCTATCGGAGATGGACTGACCAAGGGATGTCTCAAATACCCGCTTTCTGCTGCATACAGGAGATGTGTGTTGGGAGGAAAGGGGGTGCATGCGATTCATTCATCGGGGATGGCGTGTCAGGGTCTAGCTGGGGGTGTAATCCATAGCGGGGGTCCTTTTGAGGATGGTTTTCATGAGATGGGGACCTCCCCTCTCCCTCTTACAGCTGCATCTCTTCTGCTCCCGAACCCAGGTACCCAGCACAGCTCCCGGGGCAGCCTGACTGCCTGCATCTGCCACGGAGGCTGAGGGCAAGGGGAGAAAGCCTGGTGCTGCCTTGCAATGGCCCAGGACGCCCAGCCAGTAGGGAGGACGAGATGCAACCTCGTGGTCAGCGTGAGAGACTTGCCCCGCTCCAAGTCTGGCTGTTCCTACAGCCCTGTGTCATAGCAGGACATCAAATGGCACAATCTCAAGGCACTTTTCAAAAGGCACTTCAGTAATTCTCATTATCCTCGGTGCAAGGACCACGGGCCAGCTTTCAGCAGCACTTGGCTCCTTTTCAGGCCAAAATTTCAGTCTTCTGTTGATGCTTTCTTTCAGCTGAAGAAAGAAGGAGGTTGAGTTTTGCTTGGATTGTCCCTGGCAAAAAGAGAAAGCGCCCACGCGCTCCATGTGCTTTGCAGGCTGATCCAAAGCCTGGTGGATACCTTCCCTTTGACTTCAACGCAGTTTGAATTTCGGCCGACAGTAATAAATGATATCACCACTACTGAGTAGCCTGTGCTGCTGCCGGCTGGCAATTGCCATGACCTAATGGTACTGGTAGTTTCTGTGATCTGTCTCGTTTGCCTCCACCCCCAGAAGACGGTGCGTTTGATGAGCTGTACCTACTACCTGGAGACGGGAGAAGAGGCAAACACAGACATAACCCCAACAGGGTCCTCCCGAGCTGCTGAAATGCCTCTCGCCCAAGGATGGGGAGCAATGCAGACTCACCCGTGCCAATTCTTGCCCTTTAAAGTGTGCAGCTGTCCTCAGGCAACTTGAAAAGTGATCTTATTTTTTTGCCACCAGCTCGTCTGTTGGAAATGTTTCCTCCCTTCTCCAACCCTCAGTTGTAACTTGGATGGTTTTGCTCCAGCAAATGACAAAATGAAGGAGCTGATTTGCAGCCAGGGGGTCCGCTTCTTGCAGTGACGCTCCAAACAAGTTGATGACGTTTGATAACGTAGGAAAGATTTTTCTGAAGGGTGGCAGTACGGACGGCAGCTGCGTTGGTGTTCTGGGCTTTGCCAGCTCAGTTCTCTGCAGGTTTGTTGCTGCGGTTTGTTCCAGCAGTCCTCCGGGCACGTTGAATTCCTACAGGCTGGATCTTTCTGCTTGAAGTGATGGGATTTTGGCAGAGTGTTTTCTTTGGAGCTGGAGCAAGGCTAGCTGGAGTTGGCAGATAGGACCATGTGTGCCACCCATGCTGCGATTTCAACGGTGTGGGAGCGATGCTCGTCGCGACTGGGGTTAGAGATGGGCGCTGCGATGTTTTTCTGCTCGTGGCAAGCAGGGGTATGTTGCCAGGCTCATTCTTGCCCTGAGCCAGCATGGGTATTGGTTAGCTTTCAGCAAAGTTATTCTTGGTCTATGCTGCTCTGAGGTGATGAAAAATAGGTCCTTCTGGGCATAAAAATGTTTTCATTTTAGAGTGTTTGGAAAGCGGTGCCAAGGATGACAAAAGCAAAGACACCCCCCAAGCAAAGACAGGCTCTGTGTGCGCATCTTCGGAGCGTTTGAGACCCAGGCTGTGCTGAGAGGCGTGTGTTGGCGTGAAACCACGGGGGAACGTGGTCTGGAGGAGCTGTGGGTCCCAGGGTCGCTGAGTACAGCTCCGTAGGTCGGGGTGCGTCCCGTGCAACACCATACTGAGGCTAAATCCTAGTCATTTGCTAACCAGGGATGTGCAGTTGTTTGACCAAGTGACATGGCGACGGTGATGCATCTCTGCCCGAAAGGCTCCCGTGATACGGCTTTGTCGTGCTGTCCCGTGACTGCCCAAATGCCTGTAAATGCTTCATCGGTCTCCCCCTGCCTCGAGTTACCCTTCCCTCCGACAAATGAGATAAAAACTACCCCAACAAAGCTCTCCAATTGACTTTGCCAGGGTGTTTTGAGTATTAATTAACAGTCGGCAGAATGTACTGAGATCATCGGAGGAAAGTGGCTATAGATATGCAAAGCAGCATCATTATGCAAAAATAAAATTTAGAACCTTTGTAAAATAAGTGTTAAAATGAATGTATCGCAGTGTGTGCCCAGCTCTGCTCAGCTCTCGGGCCCTCCCGTTCGATCACCTGATAATCCCAAGGGAAACAGGAAGAAAATGAGATTTATGGGAGAAGTGTGAAAATGCAGAGGCAAGGTCTTAAAATCAGATTAGGAACAAAAAAAAGGAGGAGCTCTGAAAGAAAAGAAAGAACTTTTCCTGCTTATCTCTTGGAGGTCTATAAACTCCTGTGTACACACTCTAAACTGCAACCCAAGGAAAAGCCAGAATCAGGTTTCAGATTATTCAGACTTTTTGTTGTTGTTGTTGTGCCAGGGAAAAAAAAAAGAGGGGGAATGGGAATGAATTTCAGGTATAACTTAAAAAGAAAAATGTCTGAGAAGGGACATACACCATCAACTGATTAAATATGTAACAGAGGTGCAATATTCCCAATTAATTACAAAGGTGTGCTTCCACTTCTAATTGCTGACAGTTTCTTTTGGTGCCTATGTGCAGATTAATTGTCTTCAAGGGGTAGCTGGTTGGCTTGATAATGTAGTGTTTGAAGTGGAGGTGGTAATTACTTTGATTATGATTTGTTGGGTTTTTTTCCAAATGGTAGTTGGAGGCTGGGCCTGGGGTTTGGAGTAACAGGGGGGAAAAAAAGAAAAAGAGAGAGAGGGGGGGAAAAAAGAAGAAGTTTAGGAGTTTAAACGTGATGTGGCAAAACCCTCCTGTGAGATAACTCGGTACCTTTGGTGGGGATTGAGACAGCCCGGAGAGGCACGGTGCAGCCGGCAAGCGGCGATGCAGGCACCGACACCTGAACGGAAGGTTGGAGCCCGGCTCCCCGTGCACCTCCGGCTGCGCGCGGTGCCGCCAGGCGTGCTGGGCGGCCGCCGTCCTCTCCCGCGCTGGGCTAGCCGGGTGCCTACCGCCCTCAGCTACCGCGGTCGCGTGCGTTAACGCGAGGGGATGCGCGGACGGGCGGGGGTGGCCCTGCGAGGCTGACCCCCAAGGAGAAGGGGACTCTCTCCGGGTACTGACCGTGCCCTGGGGCAGAGGAGGAGAGCAGGCAGAGGTGCAGGCAGCGGCACGGGAGGCTCTGCGGGCCTCGGCGCCGTCTCCGGCAGCGGCCGTGCGCGATGGACGGCGCGGTTCGGCAGCCGCAGGTGATCGCTCCGTCCCCCTCCCCAGGGTCCCACAGCCGGCAAGGAGCAGGCATCGCCGTCGGCAGCCGGCTCCCTCCCCAGGCGTCCCGCCTGCCGCTTGGGCCGCTCTTTTGAGTTCTTCTTTTTCACTGGTGTGGGAAAGACCAAGGGCAGGAGGCTGAGCTTGCAGTTCAAAGCCTGGCTCCCCATCTCCCCCGGCTCTTGGCAGCTGCGAGCTCTCCTCACCGGAGCCGAGGCATTCCCAGGCTTTTCCCCTCTGCCGGCTGTCAGCTCCCCGGTATGTCACCTCCTTCCCTGCTCCTGCCCAGCCCTGCCACTGACGGCAGCCCACACAGCCACCCTCTCCCGGGCTCTGTCCTGCCGGAGAGCAGTCCCTCACCGTCCGTCCCTGCTGCTCTCTATCCCTTCACCTTCCCTTTCCCTTCTCCTTTCCAGCGCTGGGCCTGTTAGCAGGGCTGAGCCGGGTCCAGGAGGACATGTGTAGGAATTGGATAAGGAACAGGATCCACTGGCCTGCGAGAGAACTTGGCCGGCGCCTGTGCCAAGGCTGCCTTCGTTAGAGCGACGCGCCGGCACGTGCCAGGAGGAGGGGGCAGTGGCCTGCGCTCGGCCTCGGGGGCCCGCCAGCTCTCCGATCCCCCAAATTTCCTCTCCTGCCTCCTCCTCCCCCGGGTCTCTCCTGCTTTGCCTCTCGAGCGCCGGGCTGAAGGGCAGTGCGTGCGTGCAGAGCGCAGGTACCCAAACGAGCCGCGTGGCTTTTCCCGGAGAGGTAGATTGCCTTCGCGTCATAATTAAATCAGGAGGCAGGAATTGATTTCCCCAGGGGCGGAGGCTTTGACAGAACCTCTCTATTTGCAGTAGTTTGTGAACACCGCACGCCCAATGAGTCCGGTGATAGCCTGGCCGAAGCACCGTTTCTGACCTGTCAGCAGATGAGGACGATGGAGATGGGGGGACAGATTAATTTGCTGGAGAAAAACACGGATTAACAGCTGCGCTGGCAAGGAGGGAGGTTTATCCCGAGGTTTTTGAAGCTGAGGAGCAATGGGCAATCGTGCCAGCAGTCAGCAAGGCCAGATGCTGCCCGTTTTAATTCCTCAGCTGCCATTAGGCAGCACCGATGGGGCTGCTTGGCGGTGCAGCTCTGGTCCCCTCTGGAAGAGGCCTGCACCTCCCGGCAAGAGACTGCTGCTCTTTGCTGCTTTTTAGATAAATAATGCAAATGTGCGAACTGAGGCACTGGCTCTTTATTCAGGGTTTGCCTGAAGAACCTTCTCTGGTACAATTTTTTCCCTGATTTTTCCTTTTTTCCACCTTGCTCTCCTGTCTTGGGCAGGAGGAGAACGTGTCGTGGACTTCCAGGGATGCTTCTCCCCGTGTGCCTTGATGTCCTTCCTCCGGGTCTGCCATGTCTCACGGGACTCATCATCCTTCTCAGATGGGGACTGTACCTTGCACCGTGGGGCCCCAATTTCAGCACACCCTAATATGAGGGAGAGCGTTTTAGGAAGCGAACACTAATAAAATCCTCTCCTTCAGCTATGCATCATCACATGGCTCTCTTAATGTCACAGTTAGGGGAGATGATTAGATTCTGTTGGTGGTGGTGCTCCTGTATTTTTCGACTCCCTCTGCCTGGGAAGCTGAGTTTCCGTGGTTACCGGGTCCGGGGCTCTGAGCGGTAGAAAAATTAGAATCATTAAAAAAGAAAAAAAAAGCCTGATCGAAATGATCTGAAACAGTTCATTTTGCAAATCAGGCACTCCCGGTCTTACAGTCTTCAGAAAACCTATTGGCGAGGTGTAATCCCAGCTCACCTCGCGGCAGGGCCGAGGTTACAGGGAATTTTATTCAGTGACGAGGATGCGGCGACGTTGCCAGGTCAGGGCGAGTATTTGTGTTGCAAGGTTTCTGATCAAGGGGATTTTTCAGTCTCTTTCTTTTTCGTTGACATCTTTTTTTTTTTTAATATATATATCGTTCTACTTCTTAAGGGGAAGCTATTTTGCAGTAAATTTTGCAAAACTGGAACAAAAAGAAGGCAAGTGTGTTTGGAGCATTTCCAGCCTGCCCAGACGAGCAGCGGCTGGTGGAATGGGATGTGGGCAGCGGTGCCTGATCAACACGGCTCGCGGCACGGCGCCGGCTCCTGGCACGGTCCCTGGCGTCCCAGGCACGCCCGCACACCCAGGTCCCTCCACGCCAGCCGTCCCCCTTGCTGAGCAGGGTGCTGCTGCCTCTCCCGGCCGTCGCTGTAACCCTTCCAAGCTCCGTTGCCCTCGCGGGAGCAGTTTTATCCTCCAAGGGAGTCCCTCGCACAGCGCGCTTGGCAAAGTCCCCTCTCCGAACCTCCGAACTGCAGCAAACCCCGAATCTCCCCCCGTGGGCCCCGATTCCATCAGCTGGTGTCTGGGGGAGCGTGCAGGCGGCTGTGCTTGCCCGTACGCCTCCTCGCCCCGCATCCGCAGGGCGCAGGGGACGGAGCGGGGGCTCCCGCTCCCAGGCAGATGGGAGAAGAGATGGGGTGCCGGCAGCAAGCCAGAACAGAGACTGGGGTGCAGTGGGGTCGCAGCCAACGCCGCTCGGCTCCCGCCGGGGAAGGCACGAGTGAGTCCCCTCCGCAATGACCCCAGTGGCCCGGCCGCCAGCTTGCCCTCCGGCAAGGGGGAGCGCGGGGCTGGGGGCAGCGTCCCCCTGCCCACCCAAGGCTTTCAGGGAGGCGGCATTTTGGGGAGAGGCGAGTGATGTGGGCCAAGTTTAGACCCCCACAGGTTTGCTAAAGCCCAGTCACGGGGCTGAGAAGCCGACCGGGTGTGGGAAAAGCTGCCAGCTCCTTCGCTTCCAGGGATCGGCCCTTCTCCGAGCCCCCGGAGGAGCCGCTGCCGCGACTGCCAGGAGCAGCTCCCCAGGGCTGAGCCCGGCGGAGATCAAAGAGCTTCGCTTCAGCAGGCGGGATGCAGGGACCGGCCGTCCCGTGGGCTCGGGCCCTGCCGAGGCAGCCGGGCGGGGGATGCGGGGAGCGGCTCAGCCCTGCGGCCGCTCCGACTCGGGGCTGCCATCTCTAGGTGGGAGCTCCGCAGCTCCTCAGCCACTGCCATGGCTTCCTGGAGCATCCTCTCGCCGGCCTCCGAGAGCTGGAGTAAAGGGATCTTCTCACTACAGGAGCCCCCGTGGGGATTTTTCTCCTGTTCTGTGAGGTAGTGGGAAAAAAAAAGGCTTTTTATTATTATTTTCTGTGACATCTACAGTCGTGAATTGGGCCTATAAAGCACTGTGTAGGAGCCTGTTCCTCCTTCGCTTGATCTCCTTTCATTCCCGAGAACATTTTTCTCATCAAAGCTTGCAGATTTCAGACACGCCATAAGATATTTTTAATCATCTTCTGTCACGAAGTTTCCGAGTTAAAGGAGCCTGTGCCATGCGGAGAAAAGTCTATTTATTCTCCCTTGTTTAAAATACCCTGGCAGTCATTTTAATTACAATACGTTTTCCCTACCCCTCTTGGGATGTGCAAGTGTATTTACACAATTTACAGTAGAAGAGGTTTTCTTTCCCCTGCCCCTAACGCCTTCCCCATCACCTCCCTCTTTCCCCAATATGTGTAATGTACGCAATTTCAAATATCACAACTTGGCAAATAAATATTACAAGATTCAATAAGAGGGAGCTGCATTTGCAAGTCTGAGGCTAATTTAATAAATGATGGCAGGAGCTTTAAAACGTGTCTCCTATTTAAAGAGCACAACACCAATCTCTGGAAGGAACTGCGAAGTGGGCTAAATCTTTTAAAGGCTTTAAATGAAGCCTTTTCATCTAAAGCTTGGAAAATTAAAATCCTCACGAGCTCGTTTTTGTTTGCCTTCGCCAGAGCAGACTTAAGCCAAACCTGCGCATGGCACCAAGTGCATCGAAGGCTCCAGGCTTCGCGTGGGATGCGAGGTGACATCTTCAGGTTCGTCCTTTGCAGGGCACAAGGAGGGGAAAGAGGAAGTAAAACTTGGGTGGAAGAAGGTGTAAGCGCGCTTTATATGTACAGGAGAAAAGAAGTTGAAGGTTGCCTTGCTGCTCATGCAGAGCCTCGAGTGCGTGTGCTGGCTGGTGGGGCTGGGCTGGAGATGCTGTTCTACTCCCCCAGTTGTTGGGGGAAAGTGGGGTGATGTGTGGTGGGACCCAGTGCACAGGTCAGGGCTTGGCCAGATCTCATCTGCTTACCATTTCCAAATCCCAGAAATCGCCATCCACGCTGCCTTTAGCTTTCATCTCTGCTTGCTCTCACACAACTCTCTGAGCCTGGAGGACTCTCGGACACCCTCCCTCCACGCCTCCGCGCAGAAACGCAGCTTTAGAAGATTATAGCGGACCCTTCTGGTTTTGAGTTCTATTAAATCTATGCAAGGAGATGGCTTTGGCAGATTGGATTGGATTACACCTCTTTGGATCTTTTGCTTGTGAGCTGTTTCAAAGATCACATTTAACTAGAGCTTGCTTCCTCAGGAAGCTTGAATTGGTCCAGTTAGGTTCTTGGCTGGATTTAATCAAAGGTAACTAGATGTCAGCAGCAGAATAAGTAAAAATATTTAACGGATTCTGTATTTTTACATCTCTCTCTGCATTACAGCAGCAAGTTGTATTGCAGATGGGGAAATGGAAGCACAAAGCAGCAAGATGCCTTGCAAGGAGTTCGTCGGGGTTAACCATAGAGCAAGGAGGGTAACGCAGGGTCTCCTGACAGCTCCCAGCCCACCGCACGCGATGCCAGCACTTGGTATGGATGGTCATGCCTTGGATGTAGCCCTTAAAACTTGGTGTCACCATATCATAGAGTGCTGGGCCTGGGAGGATTAACCTCTCCCTGTTGACATCCCTGCTGGAGAGCAGCTTGCTCTGGTCTGGAAATGATTTGTCAGATTATTCCCACCTGCTGTGCAGGCAGGATCTTCTCCGGTAGTGTTACACCAGAGACCATAATCTTGATGGGCAGATTCGTGTGGAGACGGGGACAAGAGATGGGGCAGCACCACCATGCGAGCACAGGAAGCCAACTGCGTTTTGAGGCTGAAAGCTCGGCTTCAGCAATTAACCCTTCTGGGGTTTGGGGCGAACTTAATTGTGTGCCTCAGTTTCCCCATCTTGGTTTCACTGGGACTGTGAGGTTTCCACCCTTTCCTGGAAGGCATCGAAGGGCTCAACCACTCAGCCCTGTATGTGCCCACCGATAGGGAGCAATGTGCTGTATTGCTGGTGGAGATGCAGCAAAGGTCTCATCCCACTATGACGATGAAGAGTTGAGCGGCCTAAACTGACAGATGGGAAGATGTAGCTGGTGTTGTATTTGTTCCC
The DNA here is from genome assembly GCF_964289735.1 of Phaethon aethereus. NCBI lineage: Eukaryota > Metazoa > Chordata > Aves > Phaethontiformes > Phaethontidae > Phaethon > Phaethon aethereus. Next base: position 3,594,832 of record NC_138602.1, read on the forward strand.
TAAATATATTATATTATGTTTATATATTTTATGCCTATATGCTTCTTAATGTTTATACGGTATTCATTAAGGGATGGGTTAACTGAAGGTCAGTTATGGTGGTTCACAATCCACCATACCTGCTCCTCCAAGTTGGAGGCTGAAGTTTCCCTGGTGCAATGTTCCCACTCAGGACCCCAATGTCTGTGGGAGATGCTGAAGCCCGGGCTGGGCCCCTGGGCTGGGTCTGTCCAAGCAGGGGAAAGTAAAGAACCTCCCAGTAACGGGGAGGACACAGAGGACTTTGAACGTCCAACTAGAAGCCAAAAACCCGCTATTAGGGTGAGTCTCTGAAAAGCCTCATGGGCCTCAACAGCTCTCCACCACTGTAGTGTGCCCAAAGGAGCACTGACGGCCACCACTTCACCCTCTCTTCCTCCTGTGCTGCCGGGTTATCCCCCTTTCCTCTCCTAATGCTGGCAGAGTCCCAAAACACGTCCCTTCGTGCTTGACTTCTAAACCAGACTCTTCGCTCGGCAGGGTGTAATTTAGTCAAAACTCTGGTTTGAGCAGTTGGAGCGCGGAAGGCATAGTGGGGTGAAAGAGGACAGAAAATATACATAAATCTTTCCTTCTTATCTACAGTGACAGCTACAAAAAACCACTTTATGGCTCCAGTCACATCACATCTCAGCATGATGCGTGCCACCACGGGATGATTTGGAAATGGCAGCTTCTCTTAAAATTTTCAGGGTGATGAGCAAAAAGGAAAGGAGAAAAAAGACTCGGAGCAGACCCAAAAGGCTGACGTCATTCCCTTGAAGAGAAAAAGCATCAGAGAGATGACAATGGCCTGCCTTGGATGGTGATCAGGACATCGAGGAGCTCACCGATAAGCATGCAGCTCCATCCTGAGGCAGCCATGCTCCCCCTTGGCCACTGCCACAAACCAAACTTCACATCTGGAGGGAAATACCCCCAATTATTTTATTTTCCCCCTCCTTCTGCAAGTTCATACTTTGGGAGACCGTCCTATACACCAGGTGAGGGTGAGGGGAAAGGTCTGCAATGAAGAAAAGTTACTTCATTATGGTGCACCTGAGTTGTTGATGCTGATTAATAACATCTGCTCAGCAGCTGCAACTTCCACAGGACTGGGAGAAGTTTGTAGGTGCTGGTTGAGTGGGTGTTTGCTGAGAAGCTGAAGAAATCCTCCTGGGATGGCTCCTGACCAGAGGTGAGGAATGAGCCATTTCTTTGCTTGAGTTTGAAAGTTAGAATGGCACCACTGGGAGAAAAACAATAGTTGAGAGAGAGCTTGCAAGGAAAAGCAAATCAAAGTACACGAAGTATCTGTCAGTAAAGAAGCCCTGGCATGCTATATTTTAAATTATATTTCTTATTTTGAATTATACTTGGTATTTTTCAGTGTATAAAATGAGGAATAGGAGCCCCAGCAACGCGTGGTCTGGCTGAATGTCGAAGACATTAACTATTTTCCTGCTCTAAGGGTCAGGCAGGAGCCAAGACTTCAGCTGTTACCTCCAGTGTTTCCCAGGTATTTGAATAAAACTAACGTTACTCAAAAGGATTGTAACAGCTTGTGCAAAAATCGGGTTCCTTCACAGAGCCGTGCTGATTTTGGCGGTATTATCGGTGTGAGTGGCCTGTAGTGGCAACGAGGAGGGTGCAATCGGCTCATTAATCAGGAGTTTTGCAGCTTGGTTTAGTTAAGGGCTGCTCTGATAGGGAATTTAAGGAAGAAAATTGAGATCTTTGCTTCTGTGTTCTACAAATGGGAAAGAAAATGATGTTCTCCTTCTAAAGGTGTCACAGATTGTTGTTCCCCTCTTCTGCAGCTGGTTGGGACCTTTCCACCAACAGGGAAACTTTGTCAAATGTGGGCTTTTTTTCTCCTGGAGCCAAAGTTTCTGTTTGGTGAAGAGGTTTTGGTTTTGATGGTGTTCACAAAGTGAAAGCTTTTGTGTTTTGGTGGCTCTTTTTTCTCGTCCTGAACAGGAGGCATGGCGGGGGGGGAAGCCCCCAGCAGAAAGCCTGAGGGGCTGAGCCCAAAATGGATGTTTTAACACGATCCTGTGTCACACAGGCTTTTAAAAGGTCTTGATTTTGGTGTGCAATGGTGAGAGGTTCCAAGAACCAGCCTTGTTCCCTTGAGCTGCTCTGATGACTTCAGGACATGGTTTAGTGGGCATGCTGGTGTTGGGTTGATGGTTGGCCTTGATGATCTTAAAGGTCTTTTCCAACCTTAATGATTCTGTGATGGTCAAGGGCCAAAGGCAGATGCTGCGTTTGTGCTGTTCTTGGGTCAAATTTCCCAGGAGGCTCTTTCCCACGGTCTCATTTTCTGTACCCTCCCTGGAAAGCAAAATGCCGCTTTCTGCTTAGCAAAGCCCAGTAATAAAACAACCCTGGTTTTGCTGCTGAGGTTCGGTGCAGCCGGCACAAAACCTTCGGAGTGAACATCTTGGAGAGCTGAGCTCCCTCCTCCACTCCTGCTGGGTCTCCTGCTGTGCTGTTGGAGCAGAAATCGGAGCAGCCCTAGCTCCATCCCTGGTTCCTTGCTTGATCCTGGTTAGGGTAAAGCCTGTAATCGTAGACCACATCTGGAAACCTGCTGTTTAGATAATCGTTTCCCCTCCAAATCAAAGAGATGAGGCTGGAGTGGTTTCCAGTTGCTCACAGTTTGTGCCATGCCGGCACGGAGCCCTGGGGGTGAGAGGTGAGGGGTAGGGTCCCACGGGAGCCGGCCGTGGAGCAGGGAAGGCTGCTGGATGCTCCACCACCAACATGCGATGGTGGATCCCAAAGGAAGGGATTTGCCGACAGCATTGGAAATCTGCTTCTGAGCCCAGCTCCTGCTCCGCAGGAGAGCTCGAGGGAGCTGGCAGGGAAGAGCGTCCCTTCAGAAAACAAGACCCAGCCGCGGCTGGAGGAGGATGCTTTACAGAGAGATTTGAAGAAACGTTCCTCCTCGCATCCGAGCCCCTGCAGTTATCACGTTCCCGCTCTTGTCTGGTGGCCTCCTCCGTTTGCTGTACCTGCCGCTCCAGCTTTTTTGCATCTCTAATCTGATTTAAAATAATAACCCCACTCAGGAAAAAGGTGAAATCAGTGCAGACGAGCCGAGCTGCTGTGCCTCCTGCGTTGATTCGCCTGCTCCCAATCCGCTCTCTGATAGCAGGCGGGACTCGGCGCTCAGCTGCTGCTGGAAAGTGCCAGATCCTCCTCTCCCACGTGTACCGAGGCAGCTGAGCTTGGCTCCGCGCCTCCTCAAGGTGTTTTTTCAATCCTCCGTGTAGAGAAAGAGAGATCAGGGCAGGAGGACTGGTGATACAACAGACTCCCTGAATGCATCCAGTAAGTACGTGTTTATTTTGTACGGGCAAAGGCACCCACCGCCCACCGCCGCTGCAAGGGCTGGTGGCACCCAGGCTGCTCCACGCCTCTGCTCGGGTGTATCTGGGCTGCCTTGAGCATGTTGTGTCCCCAGCCATAAGCTTTGTCAGAGAAGAGGTTGGGGACCTCGCCTGTCTGTGGGATTTCTCCCCAGGGTGTCAGACTCGCTGTGCAACCACAGTGGGACTCACCTCCATGGGCCATCTGCTTTCCAGGCTGGATGTGTTGCATTTGGTGCTACACGCTTCCGTGACGGGAAAGCCTAGGCCAGAAATAGAACAGCCTTTCCCCGAGGCTCCCTGCTTGCGGGGCCGTCTCGTCGGTATGGAGAGTGTCAATCCCTGTGTGTTGGAAGGATCCCTGCAGAAATTCAAGCTTTTTTTCCTCTGTCCTTTAATTAATTTTTATTAAGCACATCAGCGCTGGGTTTGTTGAATACCTGCACGCGTGGGAGCAAAACTGAGACCCCGCCAAACTCGTTGCACGTGTGAGCAGCACAGTTCTGATCTCTGGTGCGGGAACGAAAGCTGTGTGGGATGCAGCTGCAGTCCGTGTGCTGCCGGAGCTGTTGTGGGAGCGCTGGGTCCCCCAGCCACGTCATGGGGAAGGGATGGGGCCGGAGAAGCCCGGCGGGAACGGGGCAGCCTCTGGGGCAGGCAGCCCCTGCCCACACGCTCCTCCCGGCCCTGCCAGCAGGGAAGCAAAGTACATATTCGGCCCTGGGGACCCGCGTGTCAACCAGAGAGATTAAATGCCCAGTCAGCGTCTTTCCATCTACTCCTCGATAACCGCCACGATGCCGTGACCTGGCCAGTCGGCACCGCGTCTGCTCCCAGCCCTCTCCCCTCCACCTCTTCCCACTGCCCTGTGTGGGCTGTTGATATATTTTTATTGATTTCTTTTATGTAAAGCTCATCCCTGTCATTCACTCCTGAGTAATAACCAGAGCTCTTTGTTCCCCTGCACAATACAGTGTCCCTCGACAGCCCCAGGGAGACCAGGAGATGCTTTAAAAGGTTAATGTCTCTGTTAGATTACAAATCGCTCTGAAGCGGTCTGCTGTCACTCGCAGGAGGTCAGAAATAATCACCTGGATCCTTTAACTATTAACTGAGCCTGAAGGAGATGCACTTCCAGCAATGGGAAGATGCTACGCCGGTGCTGCTACCTCTGGCTATCGAGGGAATGATCATTTGACTCGCCCGAGCATCTGAGTGACACAGGTTTTGCTAAATTTCCCGGTACTGCTCCCCTCGTTTGCAGACGGGGCATCGAGGCTGAGACCCTCGCAGGGAATGGGGCGCTTACGCCAGGATTTGCGAAGGGACTCGAGGGCTCTTCAGGAGCTGAAATGCTGCTGTGTGACCCCAAAGGTTCTGCTCCCGCATCCCGCAGGGATGAGCTGTGCCGCACGTTGGACACACCGTGCGTCTGATGCGCTGCATCTCGTGCGTCATGTCTGGTCTCTGGCACAGCCACCCGTTGTGGCCATGGATGCTGGGTCCAGTTGTGCACCCTGCATGTGATTAAGGGTCTTCCCTCCTCTCCCTCTCTGATCATCCCGATCAGGGAGGGGATTACAGGTCAGGGATTTAACTCTCAGGGCCAGGAGGAGAGGATGACACCCAGCTCTTTGCATCACCACTTCTGCTGCAATTGAGATCCTAGCTGTGAACCAGAAAAATCGTTGTTGCAAGAATTAAAAAAAAAAAAAAAAAGTCAAACTAGACACAGTTCATGACTTTGGCTTGTTTGGGGAAACAGCTGGACTGTGCTATAACTTGACAATGAGAAACAAATCTGCTGCTTTGCCTCCTTTCACCTCTTCCCCTGAGCCCCCCGGTCCGGCAGCTCCCAGCGCGGTGGGAGCAGGCTTGTTAGCGTTTCACGCGGTCACATTTTTGTGTGTGTGTGCGTGTGTTGTACTCTTGGTTGAGTTGAATCCTAATTTGTCTGTCTTCGGGGGATGGCAGACAGCTGCTTTAATGAGTTAACAGTAGGGTTTAAAATAACCAGCATCTGTTCTTTGTGTGAGCACGGGCTCTCCTACCACAGCTCTGCCTTCCAAAACCAACTGTGCCGGGGAGGCACGTGCTGAGGGCCGCTCCCTACGGATGCCTCATCCCTCGCGGCTTTGCTGCCTGGATGGGACGAGTTTCCCTTAGCAGCTCCCTCGGAGAAGTCCTTAGCCAGGGGTAAAGGCATCCCTGCAGCGAGGGTCTTTGCAGGGGTAGGGATTATCCTGGACTTTGCTGGTGCAGCTTCGATCTCCTTGAGAGCACCTTGCTAGAAACACATACCTGGGGCTTGTTTTCCACCTGCAGTTTTGTCCCCTCTGCCTGCGAGCCTCCGGAGACCCGCCGGAGACCTCCCTTACCTCCCTAGCCCTCATGTGCATGTACTTTTATTTGGGGGTGCAGGATGGAGCGTAGCAATGCCCACCTGCCCACCCAGCGACTGCCCGAATCGACAGAGGGGATCTCCTTACACCGCACAACCACCCTTGGTGCTCGTGAAGCCCAAGGCACCCCCAGATCCGTACAAGTCCTGCGGCCACACTGAATCCCATGGACCTTCTTTACAAGCCCAGTCTGTTGGGCCTGTTGGTACCCAACTCTCTCTGGCCATCAGTTGGTCTTTGAAGCACTTTTCCTGGCCAACACCGGCATCCTCCACCCTGGGGACGGATGCAGGGAGCAAACCGGAGGTGACCGTTGTGCGTGACTTGGATCCGTTCACTGAGAGCAGATCGGCATCAGAGCTCACCGAGCTGGGTCCAGCATCGCAGGGAGATGGCCGAATCCTGACGAGATGCTTCCTGCTGGGAGCGGGACCCCATCTCCAGGCTGCCGAGCCTCAGAGCCAACTGCCAGCCCGGCTCCCTCCCCCTCTCTTATTTATTGGGAGTGGGAGGTGGTGGATTCCCCCCCGCCCCCGGATGCACCCAGCGCAGCGGTCTCTGCACGACACCAAATTAATTAATGTTGGGCAGGCGGAATGCAATTAACCGCCCTGGAGCCCAGCCGAGGCGGGGGGAGCGTTCCTCGCTCCTCTGAGAAACGGCCCAGGAGCTGCCCCGGGGAAGGACCTCGCTTCCACCGCACGGCTCAAGGGCAGGAGGCTTTGACGGGGGCACGTCCTCCTGGAAATGCCTCCTCCGGGCCCCTTTGCCCTGCACCTGCGCTTGGGTCCTGTCCCACGCGCGATCCCATCGCTGCCTCTTCCCCGCTCCAGCCGGGGGAGGCGGCAGGCGGAGCGAGGCGGCATCTGCGGGAGGTTGCGGCGCGGTTGGCAAAATCCCGGGCAGAAGTAATCGAGCGAGAGGCTGTGGTAGCGTTTCAGGGACCAACTGGCTGGATTTTATTTATTGCTGCCGCTCGCTGAGAAAATGGACTCGGGAGGAGATTCCTGGGCCGTGGCTGCTGCATGAGACGGGCAGCTTCTGTTAAATAGAGCATTGCCTGACAGAGCTGTGATTTAGCTGTGGCTATTTAAAGGGGTTTAGAGGCAGCCAACGCGGAGCATCTGCAGGCAAAACGGGCAGCTTTGGCGGTTCAGCTACTTTGAAAGTCAACTAAATTAAAAAAAAAAAAAAAAGCCTGTGCAGAAATACACGGCAGTTGAGGAGGTGGCTGCAGAAGGGAAATGGTGGATTTGGGGTCCAGCTGAACCCCACTCCTGAGCTTCATGCAACCCATGCAGAGACCTGTCCCTTCCCCTGCAGTCCTAGGCTGGCCGTGTGCTGGGCCATGTTATGCATCACCCCTTCTTCCTTTAGCCTTTCTGTCTTCCTTGCTGTCCGTCTGTACCTCTGGATGTGCGTAACAGCTTTGCATCTGGGACGTGTGTGCCGTCACCTGAACCCTTCTCGTTCCACGCAGGAGGAAGGTTAAAGCCCAGATGGCTTTGACTAATAAACAGGGCTATAAATCCACATGGTGCTTGTGGTATATACAACCTCGTAAAGCAGTGCTTGGCAGGACACCTCACCAACGTGCCATTAACAGGACCACCCTCCCCTTCCATGGTGCCCCACCAGCCAAGCGGGGTTTGGGAGGGAGCACCAGAGATGGATCGTATTGGATCTTAATTCCCAGCCTGGATAAACACCTTGTTCCCTCCAAGGAGGAAAACCAAGATGCCCAGCTGCCTCTTCTCAGCTCGATCCCTGGGCCAGGTCTTCCATCAGCACGGTGACTCTGTTGGGTCATCCAAATCCCTGAGCTGTATGAGGTCTGTGGCACTCGGCTTCATCAGGATGTCGGCATTTCATGGGCTGGTGGGTCCCCCAGAGCAGCCCTGTACTTCACACATTATCTTCCTCCTCCAAAGGACGATTTAGAAGTGTAAGGATCAAGATTAAAATGTCAAATACATTCCTCTTTGTTACGCCAGTTAAATGCTTTACTCCGCTGAGGCCAACTTATCTCTCGTCTCGGGCTTCAATTGCAAACTCCTCTACACCCAGCCTCAGTGCGATGGGCCAGGTTCTCCCACACTTTTATGATAAATTACTTCAAGTTCCCAGAAATATTGGATCTGCACCCACTTCGGTCGGGGCTGCGCTGTCCTCCCACAGCAAGTGGTGTCTCAGCCAGCAGCCGTCTGGTTTTCCCCCCATGGCTGGTTATTCTCCATCTGTGGCACCAGGAGCTGCAGAAGGCCATTATCTCTTGCATCTTGGCCAAAATTTCATCTTTGGTGAGAGACTATTGATAGCAGAGCTGGACCTGATTTAAAGCATCATATTTCTCAGAATATTCCCATCAAATAAGTTATTGGCAAGATAAGCTGGGCCAGAAGTCTCTGACGGGTGACGGTTTGTACGTGTTCAGAGTTCTCCAGACAATTGCAGCGAATGTGCAGGGAGCTTTTTCTTAAAATCTCCCTGATTTTGAGACACTTTTTAGTATCTTCTGGGGTCAGCTTTCCCCAGAGGGAGACACACATGGAGCTCCAGTCCCAGCCGAGCTGTTCCAACAGCATGGGCGGGCGAGACACAGCCCCCGGGAGCAGGGCTGGTGTAAATCCTGGTGTCACCCCTTGCTCAACACAAAGGCAACGTGATACAAATGGGTAGATGGCTCAGCCCCGCCACGTCCCCATCGGGCTGTCCTGGCAGAGCGGGGACCCCACAAAGCTCACACATGGGTCCCCTCGACCCTCGGGAGCGTGGACACACCACAGCTTTGCCTTGGGAAGCCCAAGCTCCTGCCTGATGCCAGAGTAATTTTTTACGTTCTGTTCTTCCCCCAACACGACACAAGATTAATTATAGCCATAAAAACATTAGGAGCTTTCTAAATATTTTATGTGAATAAGCACACACAATATGAAGGTTTTACTTGTTACACTTTTGTAAAGGACATTTTGTTTGTAATAACTGGGGAAACCTGACAGGTGATTTTATTTTTAGTGCTTCTGTCCACTTCTGACTCCAAACACCGAGAGGAGGCGAGGGCGATAAAAACCATGCGCAGAGTCCCAGGGAGGGGATATAGAGCTAACAAGGAGGGCGTTAAAAGGAGACGGCCGCAAACTTCAACCCAAAACCCAATCTCAGTTGCCTTTGGGAAACTACCTCTCTTTCCTTGCCCTGGAGGAGATCTGGCCCTTGTTCAGCTTCGACTGGCCCCGGTTGTCTTCGCAGGCAGGGGATGCTTGAACGAGAGGTTGCGACCACGGTCGTAGCAGGGTCTCCTGAGCACCACGTGCCAGCAGCGACGGTGCTTCGTGCCGGCGGTGCATTGCACTTCCCGCTCCCAGCTCTTTTGCAATCTCAGGATAGCAGAGGCTACACCAGCGCTGGAGGGCAGATGTTCGATCCCTGTTCAGCACATTGGAATTCAAAAGGAGCCCTGTGGATCGGTGATTCTTCTATCCATCTTAGCGTCCATCTGCTGCTGGAAACTAGAAATAAGAAGGCATTAGTCTGTTTTTTCCTGGGGTGAGTTAGCTGTTAAATCATCCTCTCAATAATGGAAGAATTGGGAGGGATGCTTGATGTTTTATCCACCGCTGCCGCCCTCGAAGGGCGCCCACGCTAAGCACTGCCGAGCAGGAGCAGCCTGGTCCATGGCGTTGCAGGAGGAGATTTTGCAAAGCCACCCCGGTGGCTTCGTGCCAGCGGCAGATCCCCAGCGAGGCATCGAGGGGAAGCCTCGAAGCTTTCTTAAGCAGCCAGGGAGGGCTTGAGGATTTGGCTTGTCATCCCTGTGTGTGAAAGACTAGATCTTGCTCACCATCATCCAGAGAGACCAGACTTTGCAAGCTGCTCCTAAGGCAGGACCTGCTCCACCCAGGTAGGGCTCATTTGCTGCCTGGGTTTCTCAGGGGTCAGCCGACATCTTCCTCCTTGTTCATGGCTGGTTGCAATCCCTGAGAGCAGACTTGGACATCTAGCAATTACAACAGACAGCACTTCTTTCCTCACCCTTCCTGACTATCTCCGGCGATCCCAGCGAGTCATCCAATTTCCTGGTGTTACTGTGGCAAGGCGAGGCAAGAAGCCATTAGCGATCGGGTCTCGTTGTGTCTCATTCTCAGTTTAAATATTGAAGAGGCTTCAAAACCCCTCTTCATCCTACCAGTTGACCTGAAATGGTATCTGTTGCATCGCACAGCTGTTATTTTTTTGTGAGCTGTCATGGTTTCTGATTGCGGAGCGAGGAGATGTGGCGCTCCCAAGCCCTGACACGCAGCAGGACTCGGAGTTTGTGCTGAATATTTCATGCAGACACATGCGGACAGAGGCACCAGTCTCTTTTCAATTCTGATTTTCTCTGCTTCTTGAGGTGCATAAATGATGCATATTGTTTAAACTTCCCAGTTTCGGAAGGGGGAAGAGTGACAAATGCCTTTGCCGTCGGTTGCCCGAGTTTTGGGTGAAGCAGACCTCGTGTCTTCAGCCGTCCGTACAAGACTGTAAGCCATGAATTCTGCGGCGGCCGAGCCCCGGCAGCCCTCCTGCATCACGCCGGGGCAGCCAGTGACGGAGGGACGCGGGGACCAGGGTGGCCCAGCACAGAGGCAGGACTCAGCCCCTGTTCAGCAGGATCTAATACCTGCTTAATACCTGTAATCTCCAGCTAATTAGGTGCCTGTTTCAGCCTTTACAAGGTTTTATCAGATCAAAACCGATGCTGTTTTCCTGGTGGTTAATCTTCCTTGAGTGACTCCCAAGTGAAACACCAGTCTGCGCTCGTGGGGAAGGGACACAGAGCTGCTACTGCCCAAAAATACCGGCTGCTGCGAGGTGCTGGCCCCGCTGCGGGGAAATCCCGCGGTGCCGTGGGGGACGGGAGCTCCCCGGCCTCTCGCAGAACACCTCGAGTCCGCAGCCCTCCCCATTTCGCTCAAGGCGTTACGCAGGAGCCGCTGCAATCGCTGCGTGCCGTTGGCATTCAGGCTTGTCTCGCCCGCTTCCATGGGTGCAAACGGGAGCCACGTCCACGCGCCGCAGGCGTGACGCTTGCTTTCAAATAACAATCCCTGCCCAGAGCAGCATTTCCACCCCAGAGCAGCAAGGAGGGAGGTTTAGATTGGATATATTAGGAAAAATTTCTTCGCCGAGAGTGTGGTCAAGCGTTGGCACAGGCTGCCCAGGGAGGTGGTGGAGTCACCGTCACTGGAAGTGTTCAAAAAACGTGTAGACGTGGCACTTCAGGACATGGTTTAGTGGGCTTGGTGGTGTTGGGTTGACGGTTGGACTTGATGATCTTAGAGGTCTTTTCCAACCTTAATGATTCTGTGAGGAGCTTCGTAGGACAGTGACAGCGCAGTCGGCTGCAGCAGCCGATGAAGCTACTTCTCCAACAGCCTCTGCTCATCACCCTGCCTGGACGTGGGGCTCCCACACTTGCTCTTCTTGGAGGTGACAAGAAGCTAATTAAAGACAACCATGGAGTCGGTACTAATTGTGAAATACGGTTGCCGAAGCGAGCACGGAGCAGCTGTTTGGGAGCAGAGCCGGGGAGCAAAGCTCATTTAATCTTTGGCACGAAGCACGTTAAACAGCTTCGCTTTGGGGCAGAAAGGGACTCGAAAGCAGAGGGGTGATGTGTTATTAGCGCCTCGGTGTCTGCCCGGAGCTGAGCCTGTCCCCGGCAGAGGGGCGATAGGTGTATGCTCATCCTTTCCATGGGTGGGACTTCTTCTTCACGGGGCAGACGAGGGCTCCGTGGTGGTGGTGCGTTGTCCAAACGCGAGCGGTGCACCAGCACGTTTGGGCTGGGGCAGATGCCTGAGCAAGGACTGCAGCTCTGCAAGCCAAAATGGGGATCAAAATGGGATTTTTGCCTCTCTCTCACCTCTCAAAGCATGCCAACGTGATTCCTCAAAGATCTGTGGTCTCCCACCTGTGCCTCTCTGCCTCTTTTCCTACATTTTGTACCACTTCCCTCGGGCAGAAGCCTCCACATTCAACCATCTCCTGCTGCTGCATCCATCCTATCCACGGGATCCATCCCAGCTGCGGTTTGGGGAACTCGGGCAGAATCAATCACTAACGGAGTGTTGGGAAGCACCGACCAAAGCAGCAGCTTGCCGCAGGGTTTCCTCCTGCCTCCCGATGAGATATTGTCTACAGATCCTTAGAAAAGTTTCATCTCGATGAAAACCCTTTGTGGCATTTTCAGCAGCTGGAAAAGAGCGATTAGAGAAATTCCTGGTGTCATTATAGGCTTTTCTTTGTCAAGGTTCTCGTGGGGAGAGGCTGCCCACCTGATTTTCTCCTTAACATTTACCTGTGATTGACAGTACAAAGCGAGCTGTCACAAAATGAGACAGAAATTGGTTGTCGATTAGAGCTTTTCTTTAAAGGTCAAACAAAAATTATAACGCAAACCCCAGAGGTATGTTTTTAAAGTGATCACTGAAGGCAAAATCCACGACGTTGGCTGCAGAGCCGTGAGTGAGGGATGGCTCTGCCCAAGGTCGCATCCTGCCCAGAGGGAGGGGGCACAGTCCAGCCCCGGGCGATGATGAACTGTCTTGGCTGTTGGGGATGCGCTGAGCCCGCGGCAGCTTTGGAAACAGGAACGGGCAAGTTCCAGCCAAGCAGGGACCAGAGGGAAATACTTATTTATTTTCGTGTTTCTGTCAATAGAGAGTCATCCATGTCTCCAACTTTTGCTTTAGGCAAATTAACAGAAAGCCCCCGCGAACGCATCTTTTTACCTGGAAAGGGTTGGAATTCAGTGACTTTATATTACTAAGAATTTCTGGAAATTCTGAGTCATGAAGAATTTCTAGAAATTCTGAGTTACTAAGAAAATTCTTAGTGTTAATTACTAAGAATTAATTATTATTCTTTGTTATTTTTTAAGAAATTCTGGGTTAATTAACGCCAGCAAAGGCAGAGATCACAGAAGGCACTTCAGAGCTGGGGAGGCCAACATCTCTCACCGCAACAACTGTAAGGCCGTTCCCGCATTGGGCTAATGGCTTCTCGGTGTCTTTTTTTTTGGCAGATCAAATTTTGCTTTAAATGATTGTGCAAGTTAATAAAAAAAAACCTGTCAGAGGAAAAAATGAAACATCTCGGCCAAAATTTCTCCAAATGGTTTTGAGGGCTTTGACCTCTTTTCTTTGTCCCAATTCCAGGCTTGAAAAAAAAACCTTGACATTTTGGGTAGGAGAGGGGGGAAAAGAAACCCAAATTTGCACCTAGATTTTCCCTTAAGCAATGAAGCAGTAAAAATGTAGATTTAGTCACCTCGACAGGCTCTGTAGTTCAGCCTTACCTCCTTTTCTCCTTAGGCCTTATCTACCGCTACGTTCTCCATAAATAATCTTCAGACTTCCTAGGGCCTTTAATACTAATTAAGTCTTAAAGTAGGCAGAAACGAGCTAAGGGAGACTTATATCACAGCTTCCTCGGTCAGCGTTGCAAGTACTTTGCTTCCTGTCTTCAAAGCATTTTCAAGGGAAGGTTTTGCAGTATTTTGTAAGACCAGATTTGTTTAATTACGCTGGAGTTTAGAGTCACTCCTCCCTGTAGCCTGTGTGATCCATAACTGCTGGTTTGGGGGAACTTTATTGCTGTTTCTCCCCATCTTAAATAATCAGATGGGGTTTTTCTGTTGTGTTGAGGGGGTTGCGGTATTTATTAAATCCTGGAGGAGGGTTGAGGGGCAAGAATGTGTGAGTTAAAGCACTCAACCGGCTCTGGCTGCGCTCTCCGGTGCTGGTGGGAGAGGGCAAACGGTCTCGTAAGGGGAAACCTGCCCCGTGGCAGCGCTGAAGCACGTACAGAAAACAACATTTCCAGCATGTAATTCTTCATCCCGAAATGACCCTCCACGGCTGACGGGTGTGAACGCCTCTGTGAGAGATGCCGTGTGTGTGCGAACGGGGGAAAGGACCCCGAAACCTTTTTCTTTTCTTTCTCGCTGCGTTTTTAATACCTTCAACGCGAAAAGTTTAATCCTCTACACGAACTCTTTACGCCCGTGATGTTGCCAGTCTCCCAGTAACCCCCGCTTGCCCCGGAGTTACGGAGCCGCCGTCCTGCCCGGTTTACGGGATTTGCGTTGAGCCGAACGCTGCAGCGACCGCCTTTCCGTTCTGTCTCCCAATGGACCCTCTTTGTCACAGCAAGTTTAGCTTCGGTGTTTGCAATTGCTTTTCAGAGAAGATAGTCTCTGCTGACTGAAGGGGAAAGTGGTGAAAATAAGTAGTTAATTTAGGCACACCAAAGAGTCCGTGCTGGGAGAGGCTTAGACTGGGGAGCAGGATGGTGGTGGCAGGTCTGGAGGGACTGGCTGAGCCTTCGGATCAGAGTCGGACCACAAACTAGGTGCCGACGTTCCCAAACCGATGCATAGGTTGCATTGGTGTGGAGGGAAACATCATTCAAAACTGACCCGAGATTTATTTTTTTGGTGAGTTGGAGAAAAACAAAATAGTTTGTTGTTCGCATGTGGAAAAGTAAGACTCTCCATCACCTTTTGAAGCCACTTTACAACTGGATGTAAGGAATTTCTAGATGAAACTTTTCGTGTCCTCACATTAGAAACATCTGGTTTTGGAAATGCTGAGGAAGAATTTTGACTCACAAAAGAACTTTTTAAATATTAAAATTATTTTTTTAACCAAACTTGACCCCGGTTCACAAGACTGGGATGTGCATTTTTTTGGTCAATTGGATTCAGAAAAAAAATTCACCCAGGCCTGGTTGGAGGATAAACAACAGGTAACGGAGGTGAAGAGGGGAAGGGAAAATAACTGGCTGACTTCATCCAAAATCCTGCGCGATCGATGCAAAGTCTCTAGTGGGCTCGAGGCCACGGCCCAGTGAGATGGAGGAGATAAATAGGACAGGCGGATCAATCGTGGGCAAGAGGAAGGAGGACAAACGTCACAAATCCAATATCTTTTAAAAAGAACAATGCAGAGTTAAAAGCTTTGGCTTGACAGATTTGGCATTACAATATCAAAGCTTTTGTCAGCACTGGGAAATATTTCACCTCAAGTTGATGCTCTTTGGCAAAAATAAGAAAGGAAAAAAAAAGATATAAAAAAAAAATCTGCATTTTTTTCCCTGTGCAAAGAAAAAAACCCACCTCAACGGAAAGATTGCTTCGATCTAAAAGCCATGTAGCATCTTGCCTGTTCTCAGAGACACCATGGAGAGCACAGCCCAGCTGGTAATTTGAACAGAGCGGCAAATAAATACACAGATCTTTTAAATACCGGGCATGAAATGGGGAAAGCGGTGAGTAGCAGAGCTGGAACAGCTCTAGGTAAGAACGACCTAAGACGCAGGTACACGCAGGGCTACGCACACCGCTGTGGGCAGCAGCACCCACCTCCCACCCTGCTTCTCCCCCGACGTTCATCACCCGGATGCGCAAACCCGGTTCTCGCGGTGGAAATGAACCAAAGACTTGCGAAGGAGCCGTTTCACTCGCATCTCGTCTGGCTTTCTGCATCGCACGGGCTGGGAAACTTTCCCCATCTTCCCCGGGTACAAGTGTCCTGCAGACCTGCAGCCGCCAGATTTTGGGTATGAGCTTGCAGGAGGGTGCAGAGCAGGGGAGGCAGCCGTGAGGGCGAGCCCGGTTTTCTCTTGCTGCCGTGTGCTTGTCCAAAAGCGGCTTCCAAAGTGGCTCAATTAAGCTCCACGGTTGTTATTGATATTAATGAAGGCAGAAAGCTGGCCTCTGAAGGCTCGGCTAATTTCCATGACTGATGCTTGCGTTGTTTGAATATTTGAGGCTCTTTATTAAAAATAGAGACATCAAGATGCTCTTAGCTCTCAGTCAAAAAACGCAGGCGGTGGCAGGACGAGGGGAAGGGGACACCTTCTGGGCCAATCCTGCCTGGGAAAATAAACCAGCCGTGCAAATATGGCAGAGAACCTGTTTAAAAACATGAGCAATTTTAATTCAAGGGGTTGGGAGATGGCTGCCGAAGCGACCCGTTGGCCAAGGAAGCCCTCAGCAAGGTACCCTGTTGGGGCTGGTGGATCCTGAGCAGGATTGATTAAAACAGCCCTGAGGTTCTTCCCGTGCAAGCCCCCACGGTGTGAGCATCGCTCACACAGCCTCAAACCACCCTGACTAAAGCCCTTGTCCCCCACCTCCACGGGATGGCGGGAGCCCGAGAGCTTTTAAGCGAGGTCTGCTCAGCCGTGCACGCGATGCCGAGGGCGGGCATGGCTTCAGCTCGGTTTGGGGCTGCAGGAATTAAAGGGGAACGGGGAAGGAGTCTCTTGCTGGCATATTTTATTTATTGAACTGCAAAAGGATGGGTTTTCTCGCCTGCCGCTGCGCTGAGGCGGTGGAGGTTCTCCCGATCAGCTCCCAGCACTGCAGCACGCTCACACCTCTCCCGGGAGGCTTTCGGTCAGGTTATCTGGTGGGGATTTTCTCTTTTCCAGCTTGTCGGAGGTGAAAGGTGCTGGGTTTTCTCCCATATAATGAGCTGTTTTGTGCATGTCAGCGCTGGCTCTGTATTGTGTCTTCGTTCACGCCTTCATGGAGAATTTAGAAATGCGACATCTCGTTTCTGGTTCGGGCTTTCAAGCATTTTTAATCCCTGCACGCAAACAATGCGCAGCAATAGGGATCGTTTTTTAAAGGGGGGGAGCAGATTTTTCTCCTGAGAACGTGTTTGCAAATGGCTTTCGTCCCTTCTCACCGCGCTGGGTCTGAACAGCAGCGTGAAAGGAGCCAAATGTGCAGCACGGGAGGAAAAGACCCATAAAGCCAAAGGATGTGAGGAAGTCTTGTTACACTGGCTTTCGAAAGCCTTACAGATTCTTTTTTTTTTTAAATTAAGTGTTCTGAGTAGTTTTCCTTATTTCGGGGCCGGTGCGGTGTGCTCGGAGTTTGACAGGACTTGAAGGGGAGATGTGGGAAGTCGGTGGCAGAGCTGGGGACGCTTTCCAGACCCTGGGCTGTTTGTGAAGCTCAAGCCATCTTCTGAACCGACAAGACGTTCTGCTGTGGGGTCTTGGGGCGAGGGAGCGGTTCCTGCTATGGGAGCCAACGCCATTTCCCTCTGACGTTAGGGTAGGTCTTGATGGGGGAAGGTTACAAAGCAAAAGAATATTATTTTTAATTTAATCACTATTTTTTATTACAAAGCAAAAAAATCATTCAGCAAAAACACTCTTTGCTCTTGCTGAGCAGGGACAGATGAGCTCCCAACAGCTGAAAGCTGCTGATTTTCCTTCTCACTGTGCATTGAAAAGCAACATCCCATGGCCACATATATCCCAGCTGCACCTTGGGCTCATCCCCCCTTCTCCTGCTGCTTCGCCGGGGCAGGGAAGCCCGGAGCGGGGTAGGACGTGCCGGCCGCGATGCTGTGCCGTGCTCTCGCTCACGGCTCTAGAGCCGTTCCCACCGCTTGAACGTTGCTGCGGGCCAGGTCGGGGTTATTTAACCAGCGTAAGAGGTTTCTCCGGTTGGTCCAGGACATCTCAGCTGAACGCCCCGAGAGCAGCACGGACACCCACACACTGAGCGAGCCCCGCCGAGCACGGCCACTTTGGGGGCATCTCCCGCGGGCTGGCTGGGACCACATCCATTTTTTACAGCTATGCTGATTCAAACGAACCCTCTTCAATCTTAAACCTCCCATATTCCAACATGAGGAAGAACTGAAGAATTTCAACATTACACCAGGAAAAAAGAAAAAAACCAAACAGGCCAGCTTCTCCCCTTCCTGCTTTGCACCCATTTTGCATGGTATAAATGACCCTGTTGAACCTCGGGTGGGTGTCGGAGTCCCTCGCAGAGCCGAGGGAGGACCTGGCTGTGTAGGCTCGGCTCTAAGCACAGAGCACACAGCCTCAGCCATTTTTCCCCTAAAGAGGTGGGTTTTGTGCTTGGAATTGAGCCTGAAATTAGCCTTTTCACTGGCACGATGGTAGCTGGTGGATGCGGATCCTTCCCTGAGTCTGCGGGACGTGGTCCAATCTCTCGGCTTACGGCAGCATCCCAGAACGCCTTTAAAAGCACAAAAAGTCAAACTTGGTGTTAGCAGCTCAGCTGCTTCAAATAACACAGAAGGAGATAGGGGAAGAAAATAAACAAACCCAGATTTTAACAAATATCTTCTGCTTCAAACCCATTCTGTCTTTGTTGGCAAGGTGAGTGCACTCTCCAAAAAGCCTTTCAGGTTTTTTTGAATGGTAAATTCAGATCTTGTGCTCACTTGAGGGGGAAATGACAGAAAGCAGGAATGGGGCAACACCCACCCACACACACATTTTATATAAATCTAATCATCAGCCTGAAAGTAGACATTAAAATTACAATATAGCTCTTGACTTTTGGTAATTAAAAGCATTTTGTGATGACTCGCTTGATTAAAATGAGATCATCCATTTAAAATGAAAATTCAGAATGAAAATTGCTTTTGTTGCACCGACTATTCTATTTTAAAACTCCTCGCTGTTATCACCCTAATAAAAAGCTGTCACTTCTTCTGTCAAGCAATTCACAACATGAGGCATTTGCATTTCTCCCCGACTTGTGTTTATTTCAGTAATTACAAATGGATTCTTCTTCTATTCCCCCCTCTCCCTCTATCCTTCCCTCCTGCGCTCACCCTCCCCTCCCTCACCATCACGGGGTGAGCTGCTGCCCTTCATCCTCGGCGGGCTCGGAGAAATCCCACGCAGGGAAATTAGGGAAGGAGGGGAAAAAAATTATCAGCGGGGTTGGTGCTTTCTGTCTATAAAAAGCGGCGATGGGTTTAACCCGCAGCGCCGGGGGGGGGAAGCCCCCAGTGTCACCGCCGGGCTGAGCGCGGGGTGCTGGCAGAGGCTGCCCAGCGCTTCACTCAGCAGCGTGACAGCCACTTTTTAAAAAAAAAAAACAAAACCAACCACAAACAAAACCCCCCTCTTTCTGTGCTGAATGGAGTGATTATTCCCTGCCATTAATTGAAATTTTGATTGACAAGATTGAACAAGTAATGGGAAAAGCCAGTCTCACTTGAAGATCATGGGCGAGACTGGGGGGGGGGTGAGGGAGCAAGCCAGGCCTGGGGAAGATGGGAAATAATTTCACTTCTGCTATTAGCCTTTCCCTGTTGTGATTCAACTCCCAAAGCAGAAACGGAGCCAGAAGTCCTCCTCCTCCCCTTCCTCCCAGGCCATGCAGCAGACGTGACTGTCCCCCTGAAGCCGGTCCTGCTGTCCCCATCCCCACCACCCTCGCCTCCGCTCTCTGCCACGGGATGCTAAAGCGGCCTTGGGGACTGTCGCTTGCTACGTGGGAAAGGAGGGAAGCAAGGGAGTTAATTGAAAAGGGTAATTAATTCAATGGCACCCAGGGCGGCTGGGCCAGCGGGGTGCCGGGGCGCGCTGGTCCCGCGCATGGCTCGTCCCGGGCGCTGCCGCCAGCCTGCCCTGAGCCCCGTCTCTCCCTCTGCTTTTTGCTGCTGCCACCGAGTTCGCAGGAGCAGCCGTGGCCACGGTCGTGCCGTGGCTTCTGCGTCCCCGCGGTCTGACCCGGGCACTGTGCCGCTCGCGCCGGCACTCGGGCGCGCGCCGCGGGGAGGCACGAGCACCCGAGGTTGTAGGAAAGTCCTAGCGCTTCTGTACGCGTATATGTATTTGTGTGTTTGCCTGTGTAATTGTATTTAGTATACGTGGAGCTGTATGTGTGAGTGTATAATATATAAATAAATACATATGTTTCGAAGGTCTGCGTTTTCCCCTCTGAAAGCCGTCTCCAGCTTACCGCTCAAGACATAAAGGCGTACTAGTCTCTCTCTTGGCTCTTTATCTCTTTTTCCATAGGCAGCTGCTCTCTCTCCCCCTCTCTAACCTGACAGCGCCGCTACCTGTGTCTGTATTCCAGGGCTGAGGGTTTTCCATTTATCTGCACAAAGCACTTGTGCTTAATCTGGAAAGCACAGGGACATCAGCACCGCCTCGCCGGGGCTGCGCCTCGCAGCCAGCCAGCCCAAGCCGGGCGGCAGCGCGGGGCTCGCTGCTCTTGCTGCTTTTCTTTCACTTTTTTTTTTTTCCCCCCCTTCTTCCTTTTGGGTAAACTGGAGCCAAGAGCTTAAAGAAATAAAAAAAAAAAAAAAATAGAAAACCAGCAAGTTTTTGAAAGGGCAGTGTGCTACTGGTAAACTTTTCTCCTCTTTTCTTTCTTGCTCTAATATTCCTAATTCCAAGACGTGGCATCACCTTCCTCCTCCCACCCTTTCTTTCTTGTGACAGAAGCATCTTGCAAGGCTGTGAACTCTAGGAGAAAGCCAAAATACTTGAGAGAAAGAGGGGAAAGCAATCCCTTGTGCAGCCATGCCCTGGGAGCGTGGCAGGTTGGCAGTAGGATGCTGGTGGGACGGAGGTGCAGAGGCCACCCAGCCCTGTGCTGGTCCCCAGCCCTGCCTGGCACTGAGGGGACACGTGTGTCCCCGGGCGCGCAGGCTGATGGCCAGGGCCGTGGCTCAGCGTGGCCTGCCTGCACACAGCCTGGGGTTGGTCTGAGCCGCCTCTAAGCTGAGGACCACCCAGCGTGGAGGGGAAATCCTTGCACTTTTTGCTTTCCAGGTGTCCAGAGAGCTCCCGCCCCTTCCAAACTTCTCCCTACAGGAGCATCCCAAAGCATCTCAGTCCTTCAGGCACGTGCTGAGGTTTCCTCCTGGGTACCGCCAACCGTGCAAGTTTGGGATGAACCAGATCTGAACGCTGAAACACGGGTGAAATGTTCCCCAGGGCTCTTTGATGAGGGGTTTCCATTTCAGCAGAGAAAAATTTGCTGAATTTGGAGAAAAGAATCCTTTTGGAGGCTTTTTTTTTCCTGCTTTCCTGGGTGCAGAGCTCTCAGTGATGGAAATCAGAAACAGCAACAAAAATACCAGTTGAGCCTCGCGTGTCCAGGTTAATAATCAGGTGGGAGAAGGCAGATACAGCAAAGGCACCGTTATGACTTGCGTTACGGGAAGCGGAAGCACACGGTGTCTTGTGTGTTTTCTTTCAAAGAACAAAATCGAGATGTGAGGAACCGGTGATGGGGGTGAAGGGGGGTGCTTAGCAGGCTATGATTAATCTGCAACCTGCTTAATCGGCCTCGGGATAACTGAGAGTTGTCTCTGGATAATTGAGATCAATGGAGTATCATTAGAGGCTGCTTTAAAGAGCACCCGGCTTCAAACGCTGAGCAAAGCAGGAGGAATCAGGGGAGCGAGGACAGAGCCCGGGAGCGGAGGGAGGACGCTGAGCAGCGACGGGGAAACGGCCCTTGTGCTACACGGGGGACCTGCAGGAGGGGAAGGTGGTTTGTGGCCCTTTTGTTTAAGATTGGGACCTGTGACTTTCCAAGCGCCCGATCTGCGCCGGGGGGATATTTGGGAAAGATGAACTTTTTGCTGAACAGACGCTAAGGCTGTAATTCATCTCCGCGCTGAGAGCCGGTGCAGCACAGATACACTGACGGGTGTGTGCTGCTTGTTCATGGGGTGCACGAATCTTTTCATGCTTCCAGCTACAGAGACGTGTATGCTCAGCCCACGGGGCAACAAGGCCCGGGACTCTGGGTGACACAGGTCCCTCCAGTCCTTCTGCAGCAAGCTCAGCACCTCCTGCAAATAGGAACAATTCAGCTGATGCAGCCTTTCGTTGGTCTGACACGGCCCCAAAGCACTGCGTTCACGGCATACCGGGTGAGCCCATAGGTACCCCAGATGGGAACGTCCAAACATCATCTGAGCTTTGCAGGTACCATGTCTCCAGCTTTGGATCCAGCCCTCCCCAAGAGAGGCTGCATCAGGCATTCCCATGAAGGGTTTGGTTCCCTTCTGTCTAAACTGTGTGAAGAGAGAAAATGCTTCTAGGTTTTTGCCCCACCGTGCCGATGAGGTCAGGGAAACAGGGTTGTTGATTCCGGAGTTTAGAGAAGGAAGCTTTTAGCTATTGGTTTCTGTCCAAGCCCTGGCACAAGAACCAAATATCCAGAAAACAAGACCCCAGAAAGGGAGAAAAGCGTCATTTCAGATCAAGGAAAATCCAAGCGCTGCTAGGCACAAACAAAAGGCGCTTGGCAGCCGTTCACTGGGTAGGCTTTTTTTTCCTTCTCTTCCCCAGTGGCTATGGAAACTGCCGGTGTTCCTCCGCCTTCCCAAGGAAAGGGAAAAAGCCTTCACAAAGCAAAATAAGCCGACGCAGACCTTTGCCTTCAAGGGCACAAGGGGCTGGGAGCTGCAAGGCGGCCAGGCAGGGGAGTAGGACAGACCTACGGCCACACGTGCCGACGCTTGGGGACAGTGGGTGGACGGGAACCGCTCCATCTTCCTGCTGACTCGCTGGGTGACCACAAAGATGTGCTCCCAGCCCAAGTGCCTGCAGTGCCGGTGCTCCCCGGGCGGCCCATCTCCCTTCCACATTTCATTCATTTTAGTGACTAAACTGGAGATTTTATATCTGGATTTTAGTATACTGTTGTCAGCCTAATTTGGCTCTGGGTGGTTGGGTTTTTGTAAACCCAAAAGCCCTTTGCAAACCGCTTTTCACAATCTCGTTTAACAAGGACTTTTTCTAAGGCAAATCCCTTGACTCCAGAAGCTCTGGATTGAAAAAGGAAAAATAACTATCATGAGACTTGAGCTGCTAGGCTTGGTGGTGGGCGTGAAAAGTTTGAGGTTTACAGTTTAAATATCAGAGAAGCTGTCGTGGCTCCAGGGTGGTTTCAGACGAGCGCGTTCAAGATCAGTGGTGTTTACAGCAGGGACTCGGTGTGAGGAATCGCTCCCTGATTAGCAAAACAAGGAGCGGTTTGGGACCGTCCCTTCTCTTGCCCTGTGCATTGTAGGTTATGAGAGGCTCCTTCAAGCCCCTGCATAAGCCCTTGCTCCAAAGGAAGTAATTTTTCAGTTCTTTTGAGTGGTTTGCAAAGGTTAATGAATAAGGAATCAATTAATGGTTTCCTAGCCTTGCACTTTCTCTTTTCATTTAAAGGGTTCCCTTTTTGAAGATTAGTTTAATGTTAAGAATAATCTGGTTTTGCTGAGAGCTAATTAAATGTGGCACCATCTCTCCTTGCCCTGCTCTCGCTCCGTGAAGCAGACTGGGCTCCAGGAGCTGCTTTCCCTGGACAACAGTGAGGAGCCACCCTGGAGCCTGGACACAACTTTGGTGTTACAGCAGGAGTTGCCAAGGTGTTTTGGGGTATTTGGGGTTTAGGCAGTTCCCTGCCCTCCTTCTCTGTCTCTGTCTCCAGTTTGCAATGGTTGTGGCTGCAGCCCAGGGCAAATGCCCCCACCGGTGCTCTCGGACGCTTGCTGCTTGAGGAGGGGTTGGGGCACCAGGAATTGCACGGGGTTAAGCTCACGTGTGGGTGGAGGAGCCAGGAGCAGGTTTCTTTCCTGTCTCAAAAGGAATCCAGACTGTGCCACTCAAAAGAGTAACTGGGCCTTTCCTCAAAAGGCCAAATACAGACCACAAGCAGTATCAAAGGGATGTGGGAGAAGCTCACGGCTGTAACTCCCAGTTGGATCCACCAGTCCTGATTCTCATAGGGCAAAATGGGGGTTGATCCCATTGCGGTGCCCAACATGACTCCAGCAGTCACAGCTCGCTTGGGATTTCTTTGCGCCAGCGCATTAAATTCCCACTTTCCCTAGTTTAGGCACTGCTTTACCAGAATGTCTTCCCATCGAGGAGAGTCTGAAGTCCTCATGATCTTCTGTGGACTACACCCATTGACCCAAATCCAAAGCCACCAAATGCACAGGCAGCCACCCATCGAGTTCAGCACACTTTGGCTGAGTTTCTCCATGAATCTGGCCCATTTTACAGGACCAACCTTGGAATAAAACACTCAGCACACATTAGCAGTGGTAGCAGTACCAGCACCTGAAAACTCGGAGTTCAACCTGGTGGCGGTATTTAATCAAGAAAGTGCTTTTATCTCCCTTACCGCATTGGAAACCTATCACACCTGGTCAGAGAGCCTTTTGGTTCATGCTCCTCTGCCGAGATTTTTCTCTGATTTATTAAAGCAGCTTCCCCTATTACCGAGGCACTGGAACACAAACACCCATCAAAGGTTTAAGAGCCTAAATGGGTGTTAATTAGCCCAGCAGGGAAGGCAGAGTTTCAATGAGGTTTATCTTTAAACTACTATTAAGTTTGACAATGTAAAGAGATAAATTTGGTACTTAATTCAAGTCTCGCCTAATCAAATAGATTATGGGTGTTACCCATACCTAAAATGTAAATAAACTGTAACTTCGGAGTGGGGGTTTTAT
Source organism: Phaethon aethereus (assembly GCF_964289735.1). NCBI lineage: Eukaryota > Metazoa > Chordata > Aves > Phaethontiformes > Phaethontidae > Phaethon > Phaethon aethereus. The sequence goes on from NC_138602.1 coordinate 3,618,946, forward strand.
GGAACAGTATCGTACTGGTACTTGAGACAAAGCCCTGCTGTCCTCCCTCCCGCCCCCACCACACAGCATCCACCACCCAGTCCTTCTCAAACCCTTCTGCTTTAAAGGGATTGGGAAGAGGGTGGGATGGAGCGGGGCAGAGGACGAAGGCAAGGCCCGGCGTAGCATTTTGGTGCTGCTTAGCTGCTCGCGGGGCGCAGCCAAAACGCCCGCCGAGCCGGGAAGGGCCCTTCGCCCCGGCGGAGGCTGGGGCAGGCGACGTCCCCTGAGCGCTGCTGGCTTATTTTGTCCCGGGTGTTTTGTACCTGAGGCGCAGGGAGCGTTATGTCTTTTGCCAAGTATTGCATTGACCACGATGTTTAAAATGTGGAGGCTCAAGCTCCGATATTGCTCTCAGAGAGGCAGAAAGCATCAGTTAGCAGGGAAAACCGCTTCCAAGTAGCCTGAGCTGGTTCGGGAGGGACATGCCAGGTATTTGTGCTGCCCAGCAGGATATTCAGGAAGGAAGGATCCTGGGCCACGTCCCCACGGGGGACTTTGGCTCCTGTTGTCCCTGGGCACAAGTGTCCTGAGCTCTGGTTTGCACAAAGCTCCAGCCGAGCACCAGCTACACTGGAAGGATGCATTATTTTGGCCTCAGTGGGGTAACACTCAGGGTATTTTTAAGGAAAACACCACTTCAAAGTTTAAAAAAAAAAAAAAGGAAGAAGAAAAACCATCTGCCTAAACCCAGATGAGCCTTTTCAAAGATTCCCTATCTCAAAAATCTGCATACGGGCCACATCTCTATCTAGCCTGCAAGGAAATTCTCAGCTTGAGCATTGTGCTGGGGAGGAAAAGCCACTTTTCTAAAGCTCTATTCCTTTTCTTTTCCTTTTTCTCCTCTTTTCCCCCTTGTGTTAATCTAATCGCTTTGCCCAGGAAAGGGAAAAAAAAAAAAAAGGCAGATGGGAATTTACATGCAGCAGGATTTTCGCTAGGACTTTTAGATATTTACAATACTTCATGGAAAAAAGAAAACCATATAGATTATGGACTTAGCAACCAGCCTGTGCACTGTGTGTGTGTGTGTGTATGGGCACTGAGATATTAGCCACACGCACAGAAAAAGAGCACACAACATATTTATCTTTACAACTCTTAAATTATCTTTCAGTTGACACTTATTAACCTCCTGCCAAACTCATTATCTATGTGAATAAAACCCGAGCTATCAAACAGAAATGGCTTGTAAGGCTGCTGCCCGTGCTCGGGGAAAATTTAATCATGAACAGGCAAGCTGAAACAAGGCTTTTTGTATTATTTTATTTTATTTTGCTCTAAAAAGACAAATCTTGGACCTTGCTGAAAGGGGCTCCCGGCACGATGCATGTGGAGAGTGCAACCGGCCAAATTAACATCCAGAGGGCTGTGAAATCCAGGCAGAGGAAATAGATTCTGCTCTGATTTACGGTCTCAGAGCGAGGAGTCCTTCTCCCCGTTCCAGGCTGTGGTGCTTGCTGCCGTTTCCTAGGGCCAGCGCGCGACCATAGGAGATCAAGAGCGGAGGGGATTTTGCTTGCTAACAAGGAGGACAACTCGGGTCTGGGATTTGCAGCCTCGGGGAAGGAGGAATATCTGTTACTTTGTCAATATCTGTTAATTTATCAGTGGAAATAAGCATTTCCTTTGGCCAAATAGCACAGCCTGAAGGATTTAACTCCCGGGTCTGGTCTAGCATTTTCCATCCTGCTCTGACAGTAACCTTCTGGGGGACTTTGGGGAGAAAAAAACATTACAGACACATTTCAATACAGTTCCCACTACGGGCACAACAAGCTTTAATGCCTTTGAAGACCAAGAGATTGAGATTGTTTAAAGGAAAGAAGGGCTTAACATACCCCACCCTTCTGGAGAGGCAAAAATCCACCCTCCCCAGCAGCTGCTTGTTGGGCTCTGGCATTTGATGGCTCCAAATTAATCGAATAAACAAGGCACCTCTGCGCAAAGAGCAATTAGAGGCAGCCGAGTCCTGCTCCTTTCCCCAGCTGCCTCTGTGACAGGTTAAAAATCCTTCCCCGTGTCAGCGGCTTCCCGGGAGCCTTGGGAGCCTGCTGAGCGTGGCTCGGGGCTGACAGCCTGAGATTGCCCCCGGTAAAGCAGCAGCCAATTAACCTGATGAAAAGGAGGGAGATGGAGCAGACGGGGCTTCTGCAGGGGCAGGCAAGACCCTTTCAAGTGAGGGAGAGGAAAAGGGAGAAAGCAGCGGAGAATTTGGGCATCCCAAACGTCTGGACTGATTGTTTATAGGGTCCTTTTCCGCAGATGCCCCTACAGAGAGCAGTACGTGGTGCTCTTCTCTTTGGGTTTCCTGCTCCTGGTTATCCAAGCGCCGTCCCCTCAAGACGCGTGTGCATATTCCAGCTGCGATTTCCAGACCAGGGATCCCGTGGCTGTTTGAGCCACGTAAAAACACCACTCTGTACGCGGGATCGCTATTCTAGCAGCGTCCGTGCTCACACCTGGCACGTACTCGCACGTGATGGACGTGGCAGTCGTCGCCACACGCACCGGAGGTGGCCTGGGCGCACGTAGAGCGGGACGCGTGCTGCCAGCAGGCAGCAAAAGGAGGAGAGGAGCGGGGACCGGGAGCGTGGTCATCCCCGAGGGCCACGGTAAGTGCTCAAGCGTGTGCGGGGCTGAGCGGCCCAGCAGCGGCGTGTAAGCTCAGTGCAGCTGGTCTGCGTGCAAGCTGCATTTGTAGCCTAATTGCGTGTAGCGAACCCACACGACTGTCCCCACATGCCATCTGGCACGCGCATGTGTGAGCCATGTAGCGAATGTGTTTTATCTGTGAGCTGAAAACGCTGTGCATCTTCTGCGAGGTCAGTTAACGAAGCGATGCCAGAGATGGGAGGGAGAAGCCATCCTGACGCCAAATCCCCGTGCGTTTCTGTCCTGGTGAGTTAGGAACACTTGCTCAGAGAGTCTGCAAAGCCAGATGAAAAACAAGCCCCTTCTCAAGCAACCAGCTTTCAGGCTAAGCCAGGGCTTTGTGGATTTCCCCTCGTTAGGCTCTAAATTACTTCCTTCATTTTCCCCGTCACTCCTGGAGTTGTCTCAAGCCCTGGGGCTGCCGGCATGCGCTGGGCTAATCCTTTGCGAGCTCTGCTGTCTGGTGGACTTCAGAGACACGCGATAGACTCCGGCACTCGGGCAGACCGAGGCACCATCCATCACATCCACTCGAGACAGCTGTCAGCAAAGCTAATCATCCGCTGCCCAAGTGATGTTCCCCCGACATCTACCTGCCCCTGGGAAAGGCTGGTCCTTCCTCAGTGCCACTGAAGGGAATCGAGACAATTGCTGAGAGTGGAGGGAGCCTGGCAGGAGGAGCGGAGCTGGGCGGCCCCCGCCCCAGGGCTGAGCCCTTCCTCCTGCCTGTGCCACCCTCCCACCACAGCAGCCATTGGCAGGACCACAGCTCGCTGCTGCTGTACCTCCAGGAATTGGGGTATTTGCTGGCAGAGTGAGCCCCTGGCCGTTTATCATGCCCAGGCACAGAGGCCAGCAGAAGTCTGTGTCCACAGGAGCAATAATCACAACCGACGTCAGTTTAAGATGTTAAGCCCAGCCCTGTGCTCCCTTCTGAGGCTGGGAGCACCATAAATAACAGGGTGATACTCTCCCCTGCCATAGGAGAAACCTGTAGGTTGAAGCCCTGGCTATTTTCATACTGAGCTGCATATTGAGCTGCCTGTCACATTATTATATATTGGTTTGGTCATGCAGGGTGTTCCCCAGGGACAGCCTCCCTTTGCTCCTTTGCTGAAGCCTTGGGACTGTGCCCAGCTGAGCCGCAAACATTTTGTGCCTCCCCAGTCCCGCTTTGCAGCACACCCGCTTCTGCACGGTCAGGCACAGCGGTGTCCCAGCTGGGACATGTAGAGGAAACCAGTGGCTCTGGCTCTCGGGCAGCAGATCTCTTTGGGGGATGCTTCAGGGTACCGAGGAGCTGGGAAGCACCTGGGACTGGTCAGCGTTGTCCCAAAGAGCCCAGCAGCGCCAGGAAGGTGAGGCTGGCATGGGAAGGGGACACTCGCAGGACGTGCTTCCATTCAAACCAGTGGGGTAGGACACTTACTGACTGACCCATGCCCTGCCTTGGACAGGATGGATGCCCTGCATCCATTCCAGCAGAGGAGTGATCTGCCCTGAGCTGAACTCCCCGCTGGAGACAGATGAGCGATTGCAGCGTGTTTAATTCATGGCGCTGCGTTTCTATTTCTGGTTGCTCTCAGGCCTCACTGTACAAGGGAGGCACCTCTCAGGCACTATTTTCCTTCTCCCTTGTGTGCTTCTCTCCCAGCAGTGCGTGCCAAGTAGTGCAGGCCTGCTGGTCGGGTTTGGGGTGATATGGGGCCACAGAAGCAGGGACAAGGGCAGAATCCTGCTGGAAAGGGACATCCAGATGCAGAGGGGCCACAGCGCCAGGGAGGGCTGCTTGGCCCCACCGCAGACCTGTCTGAGCACTTTGCACCTCTCCGCATGTTCATCCCGTTGGTGGTCTGAGTTGTTGGGCACTGATTCCCATTTTAAAGTCAGGAAAATTGAGACACAGAGGTGTCAAGGTCACACAGGAGCGTAAATTTAAGTTCAGGTTCCCCTGAGTGTGAGATAAGGCTGGGGATGAGCTTTGACAGGTCAAATCCTGTCTTCAGCCTGAGCTTAACCTCATATGGGGTTTGCAATATTATAAGGGGATGCAGCCACTGCTGCATCTACCCTTCTTCCCCAGCTAATTCCTCATCCCTAAGATTATTCTCTAGACAGAGCAGCCTGCACAAGGGCAGGTAATTCATGGCTGCAGACGGGCTGTTGCTTCACTGTCCTGACCTACAGCACTGCAGTCTCTCCTGCCGTTGGCTTCTGCAGGAATTTCCTGGGCCAAGGCAAGCCGCAAGATATATATATTTCTCTCTCTTTCTCTCCTGCAAGCTGCTTGAGAGCAAAGTCATTGGCATAGCATAAATAGGGAGCACGCTGGGCGTCCGCCGGCTAAGTTGAATCCCCCTCCACCCCCTGCCGTTTCCAATTTGTAGCCCATATTTTAATTCCCTGCCCCACTGTTCCCTTCCTGCTCTCGTAAAAGAGACCGTCCCGCCCGAGCAGCGGCTGGCAAAGCAGCTGCCATTTGCAGCTAGATAATGATGAAGATACTTTGGTTCTCCTTGGGGTTCCAACCGCAGCAGCCTGGCGCTGCTGGCACCAAAGGACAAAGTTGCTTCTCCTGCTTTTATCCTTTTTTTTCCCCCCTCTCCTTTAGCTGCAGGATTGATTTTATTTATTTCTTTTTACCTATAAACTTTGAATCCTGTTCCGTTAGGGATGGAGGAAGGGAAACGTTTGCAAAGTAGAAATCGTACCAGAATTGCTCGTAAAGCATCCTCGTGCCCCTTGGGGTGGTGGTAAGCAAGGGCTGATCCAGGCCAGATTTAAGAGCAGAATAGTGCTGTTGCATCCTTCCTCCCCACCACGTGATACAGGATTCGTGCCTGTAAGTGGGCACTCGGGGTTTTGAAGTGCTCAGTGGATTGTTTTTGCAGGCAGAAGTCTGGGCGTGGAGAGAGGGAAGAAAACAGAGACATCACACAAGCAAGAGTGGCCACGCGGTGCGGAATGAGCCGGATGCAGAATCCTTTGCCCTCCAGCACCCTCCACTTCGTTTCAGCTGCATTACAAGAGCCTGATCTCCCACACCATGGCTGTACCACTCTGCTCCCCTTGAATGTGAGGGGAGAAGGGGAAACCTGCAGGCTGGTGAACATTAAAAGTCCAGATGAGACCACTAAGAAGTCCTTCCCACAGCTCCTGGAGAAGCAAGATAACTCCCTTTTCCTGTGTGGTTGACAGAAGGCAGCTGGTCCTGTGAATCCTTGGCTGAGGGGAGAAAAAAATGTGGTGCTCAGCTCTCTGCAGTTCTACCCTGTCCTCTGGGAGTCTAAGCAAGACAGGAAAGGCAAAGGGATCTGTCTGGGGTGAGTCAACAGATAGCGTTAGGCTACAGATGAATATTTTCCAGGTTTCCATCTCAGCTCCTCTAAACTATCTTTGTCTGCGACAGATGGACAGGCATCAATGGGTACCCTCTCTTTTTCTTTCTTCTGCTGGCTCATGAGTGAATTCAATAAAACAGTGGGAGATTTGTTAGGATTAAGGTCAAATAAAAAGCGAAAAGGCGATTGGATTTGTTTTATGATTGATTATAGAAAGTGCAGATATTTATTAACAGCCAACAGGATAACTGTCAAAATGATTCTATATCAACAAAAAACCCAGAAGATGAGTCAAATGTTTTCAGTGTTGTGGGAACAAGATTAAACCAAGTACAATTGATGCAGCAAATAAAGATGCCAATGTTAACAGCTGCTATATAATTTCAGCTGGTCAATCTCATCTCTATTTATTTATATATATAAATATATATGCATACTTTTTTTTCTTGTTTTTAAGGAGTCTCTGCCAATTGCAAATGCTGCCAGTGCCTTGGGTCAGGAGTTGAGTCATCTTGTCTGTTTGTACAGCATCTGATACATGTCAAAGACAGGGAGCAATGAAGTGTCCCCAGTGTCATCGGGAGGGTGCCATGGGGGCCTGGGAGACCTGCTTCTGCTCTGAGTGCTGCCACATGACCCTGGGCTGAGGACTTACCTGTTTCTTGACTCAGTTTTCCTGACTGTAAATGCCTTTGCTTTTCAAACAGTGTTTTGAAATTGCTGGATGAAACAGCGCTTGGGGGAACCCAGGAAGCCTTTGGCCACGCCACCTCCTGCGCCCACAATGGCCCATCCCCAGCCACAGCCACCCCAGAGCAATTTTTCCTCTGCCAGCCCCAGAAAAGCACATCCATGGTGGCATGGGGTGGCCACACAGGGTGCTGAGCCTGCTGTGCCTTGGACCACCCAGCCCTCCCTCCCCCAGGCTATTCTGATCCTCCTCCATCCATCTGCAAATGGCCTTCTATTAGTACAGAGCCATTAAAATTCAAGGTCGGATTTGATTCTATATTGATCATTACCAGGCAAATTAAAGACATCCTTCTTCTCTTCTTCTTGTGTTACAGTGCCAAGAGGCACCCTGCTGTTTGCTTTTACAGGCTGCTGCCCCAGTGCCTCCCTGGATGGGAGCTGCTCCAGCCACAGAGGTTCCATGATTCCTGTTAAAGAGAGATGCTCCAGGTTTTAAAAAAGCAAAAGTGATTGTAAGTTTGGAAGATTGTTAAGGCTGTTGGTTAAGTAGAGATCTGAGCTGTGGCTGAAGTCCAGACGTATTGCATGTATCACTACCAGAAAGGATTAGGATGGGATCAGGCATGTGACAACGTTGTCCTGTACAGAGGGTTTGGCTCTTCCCAAGTGCAGTGTGGACACCTTGAGACTGAGCTTTTACCTTCTCCCCTCCCAATTCAGCCTAAAATGCAGGGATAACCCCCCCTCCCTTCTTCCCCATGGTTCAGGACCTGCAGATCTCAACCCCTGGTGCATGCAGGAGATCTCAGCTCTGGGCATCACTATTTGCAGGACTGGAGCACATCAAAGTTAGACCTGCAACTGGGATCTGTTATACCAGGCTGCGTAGACGCATAGCAAAAGACTCTTTCCTGGCTTGAATCAAGCACAAACCACTGCCTGATGTTATGGGTATTCAGCTGATGGGTCTCATCTCTTCTCCCTGCTCTGATTGCTCTACCAGCTGGTGTCCTCCTTGCGTGCCCTCACTGGCTGTCACTGCTTTTGAAGATCTTCTTCTTTAGTTGAGCTCCAGATGACTGATGCCAGTTTTGACCTTATGGGGAGCAGCTGGAGGGGACTCCTGATGCCAATGTGAGATCAGAAGAGAAAGTCTTTGACAAGTCCCTTTCTAAAGCATCAGGACAGCATCTTCCAAATCATTTCTGTTTATACTTTGCCAGTGACTCATACGTTGATGTTCTGTCCTGTAGGTTACTCTAAAAACAGGAATAATTACACTGCTAATTATCATTTGAATTATTCATTTTGTCCCCTTCTTCCTTTCTCCTGGAAGAAGGAGATGCGTTGTCAGTTGTGGCTGTCTTTGTGCAGCATGATTAGATGCTCTCTGTGCAGTGACGGGAGAGATCTCATCAAAATCTGCTTCCAAAAATGGAATCAGGATGAGGAATTTCACAGGTTTCAACATGTTAAAAACCTCTCCCTTTCAGAGACATAAATATGCACCTACGTATGCACATGGATACACACATATACACACACACCTTAACTAAGCACAAAAACACATTCACCCCCACTGCCAAAATAAAACCTTTTCCTCAGCTGAAGGAGAAAGCAGTCTCTAATGAGATTGTGACTGTGTGGCACATGTGTTTGTGTGTGTTTTCCTAATTATCTCTTTTCAAATAAGATTAAACATCCTTTGGAGCTGGACATCTTTCCAATAGGTGAATGAACTCCAGGGCTGATGGTAACATGAAAAATTCTCCCTGTCACAGACAGACAAACAAATTGTGGGTTGTTTTTTTCCTTAGGAAAAACATTGCAGTGACATTACTGTTCTCTTGTTGTTGCTAGAAACCCGGCTGAAGGGAGCCTGGCTTTCTTCTCACTCAAGCTGGGGCAAATCAGGACAAAGTCCAAAGATGCTTGTAACACGAAGGAGGCAGGAAGCACATTTGAAAGGTAACTTTGGCATCTGATTCTTGTTATCAGAAGGAAGATCTCAAGATCAGGGTTCTGCTTGATGGATACTATAGCACGGGCTAAGGACGGAGCTGTTCAGTGGGATGGATGGTCTGGATATCCTCTGACTGAAGAGGTTCCTGAAGGATGCTCACCTGGAGGACATGTGCTGGGAACAAATCCTGTATCTCTTCCTCTTTTCCCTTCTCCAAGGAACTTGGACACTGGAGGTGGGACACTGGGCAAAGCAGCCCTGAGCCATGACCCCTCTGTACTCCTCCCTGCCCTGTGAGCTCTTCAGAAAAGCAGTCCTTGCCTAAAAGCCCAGCTGTAGGTCCAACACCCCTGACAACCCAAATGCTCCTTTGCTACCACCACTGAGCAGGGCTGGGGCTGCTTCCGTTAGCTTGGCTCGTCCATCACCACCTTCTGCCCTGTGTGTCAGGAACATCCCCTTCTTCTTCCCCTTGCTCCAGAGATGGCAGCACTCCCATGAACAACGGTGTGTTTGTGCAGGGGAGGGATGTGCATCAGCAGCCGCAGCAAAGATCCCCATTCACTTCACGCATCCTCTCCAAGCATCACCCGAGGATATCCATTAACTTGAACAGGCTTGTTCCTTTATCAAGGATTCCTCAAGAAGATCTCAGCTGCCTGGAAAGCTGTGCGTGTGCTTCAGACAATATGTCTGCACTTCACAGCTTTATTTGTTTAACAGGTCTGATAACAGCTCTGCCTATTGCACCAAGAGCCACCCCATTCAGGCAACAGGTTCATTCCTTTATCATGCATCAATCTAAACTGATTCCACCCTGGAGACTCTAGAAATAAGGTGCGCAGTCAGGTTATTCTTCTAACAAACAGCTTTATGTTGATATCATGTCATTGTTTCACTATATTTAAAGCCACCAGAAAAAAGGACACTGTCTTTCTATACCATTATCCTTTGCTGAGGCAAAGTCTGAGGAATGTGTCAGGGAAAGGATTTATCAAAGCCAACAATCCAGTAGTTTTATTTCCTTCTTGTCAGATACAGGGCCCTTATTCAGCTATTTTATAGGAACCCTGGATTTGCCAGTCTGGATCAAACCCAATCTTTGTCTCCGACAGCAGCCCGTTTCGTTGGCTTCCATGGTAGTACGCAAATCCCCTGCAGCAGGAGAACTGGTGGTAACCCAGCCAGGCAGCAGGCATCCTTCCCACCCTCTGGGAAGCTGTAGGTGATGTGCTGGAGCAATGAGGCTTATGTCCTTTCCATAGATTTTAATACCCATCGGTCCGGTGCCTTTGTTTACATGCTATTGTTTACTCCAGAGAAAAGCAAGTAAAACCCTGCAAGGTGTGCTAAAAGGCCACTATTCTGATTCAGAAGCAGTTTGCACTGGTGTAAATGAAGTTGCAAGACAGCCAACAAGCTCATGAGGGGCTGGGTTTGATCTTTCCCCTCATGACCACTGAATACTTTAACTACCTACATGTATGGCCAAATATGGTTTTAGTTTTGCTTTGCCCTTGGTCCAAATGGGATTCTGAGACCAGGCATCCCATGGGTTAACAGGGAAGCACTATGAAACTTTCTTGCCCCAGGGCTCACTCTAAAGTGGCCACTTTTCAAAACTATGAAATATCTCCTTGTCCAAGCAGGGCAGCTGGTGTTGCTAACTGATTTAAAAGCCTTTTTCCACTTCCCTCCCCACCAGCAGCTCCTTCAAGCAGGATGTCAGGGAGACATTCCCAGGGGATGCAGAGGAGCAGGAACCCTCTGTCTGCAGCTTTCCTGCACTGACATAACATCCCCACTGACCGGCCACCCCAACTAACACCAGGGAGCTTGAACCACCAATTTAAAATCCTTGGCTTGGCCCAGTCTGGAAGCAGGGAGAAGAGCAGCTAACCGGGACCCACTCAAAATGAGACAGCTGCAAAGGGAAGGAGGTGCAGGGAGAAGGAGGGAAAAGAAGGAGGGAAAATGCTAAACAGATGGCTGGGGGAAGAGATGGTGAAAGAGGAGGGAAGCAGACAGATGGAGGACAGAGAGGAGTGGGGTGAGTGACATAAGCAATTCTCTGCGCTTGTTCATATTTAATCAAGAATTTGCTGCTGCCACTATTTGCATTTTGGCATTATTTGCTTTACAGCAACATCTAATCAAGCCTTGCCAGAGGCCAGGGCCCTGAGAGCCATGCCGACACTCAGGGAGCCAGTCCTGCCTCCAAGAGCTATGGCCTCAGCAGCTTTTCACAGCTGGAATCAAGGCAAAGAATGGAGATGCCTAAACACCTGCCTGACATCAAGCTCAAAACCAAAGCATCTAGACCCATACATCACCTCAGGAAGGAGGTGAAGCAGCTTGAGCCCAAACAGCCTACACCATTCCTCACAGGCATAGCTGCCTCCGAGGGGAAAATGGCTGCTCCCCAGGTGGAGGTGGGGCAGCTCCCTCACTGGCCAATCAGCTGCTGCCACCTGTTGACCCCAACCAATCCCATCCAGCCCTACCTAAATGCTGGCTGGGCGAGCAGCCCCTCATGGTGGTGCTGGTGTGTTGGTAGCTGGCAGCTGCCCAGTTGATTTCAGACAGGTAAGATGTAAAGGCTTAGTTATCTGGTTTTGCCAGCTGAAAGTGGGTGAAGGCTTGCTCAGTCTCCTCTTCCCTGCTTCAGCTTCCTGGCTCCTCTGCCAGTCACAGAAGTGAGGCTGCTGGGGGTTGGCTGGGCTTCTGGGCCTCTATGTGAGGGCTGCGTTCCCTGAGCAGTGTTAGGGCTAGTGGGGACTCTCCTTCCTGCAGAGCCAGAGTCTCTCCCTGTGACCAGGGAGGAGCTGCTTGACCTTGTCATGAGGATGAAGCAGAGGAAAGGGAACCTCAGTGATCCCTGTCCCCGCTGTGGCCAGCGCAGGCTGTGCTGTGATGGAGCAGCAGGCTGTTTGGGGGGATGATTGCCTCCTTCCAGCCTTTCTAAGTATTGTATGCACTGCTGAGAGTCTTGCTGTGCAGCGTCACCTTCGGGGCAGTGAAGGGCTTTGCGGAGGAAACAGTAGGTAAACTGAGGCACAGTGTGGTTACTGCAAGGTGCCTCTGGTCACACAAGGGAGTCATAAACTAGTTTGAGAAGGGGCCCCAGGAATCAGGATGACTAGCTTGTGATGCGCAGGGAATGCACTTGGGGCCTGAGAGGGCAATGCTCCCAGCAGAAAATGTGTTTTTAATGCCTAGCAAAGGACTTTTATTTTCAGACAAATTCCAGCTTTTTCAGAGTCCCACATAAAGCATAATGTCTTGCCACTTTGACATATCTCTAGCTGATGATGTCTTAGACCAGTTCTGGGAGGAATAACAAGAATAATCATTATTATTTGTCAGATCTAATCCAGCCTTATATCCTGTGGGATCTCAAAGCCTGTTAGCAGAGAACAAGGCTAATTCTGCTCATCTCTGCCACCTGTGTCCTGCTCCTAAATTCAGGGTTTAAAATTTGCTGTATAAGCCTGTAGATCTCCCCTGGGTAAAAATAGCAAAATAGCCTTAGCTCTTATAGTTGTCTGCAAATGGGGAAACTGAGGCACAAAGTGGGTGATGGGGCTTTAAGGAAATTAGTGGTAAAATGCAACAGTTGCTGGTCAGTTTTGCATCTGACTGAAAGTTAATGTTGCCTAGTACTTTATCAAAACGAAAAAGATAAAAGAAAAAAAAATAGGAGGGAGGAGGTGGTCTAAGGAATAAGGAGGGCGGATGGACTTTCCAAAATGAAGCTCAGGCACAAGGGTTTTTGCATAACAGTAAGTCAAAACTGCCTTCCCCTCTTTTTTTTTTAAACATGTTTTAAAGCAATTCTTTAATTTCTGGGTGACTGAAAGGCAAAAGCATCTGAAAACCTATCCAGTTTTCTCTTGCTCTGATTTTTTTTTTTTTAATTGTAATTATGAAACTGTCCCATTATCATATTGTGATGCAGAGCCTTTCAAGTAATGAGAAATTCAAGTGAAGTCTTGATTACCTCCCCTGAGAACGAAATGTGATGGGGAGGACAGAGGGGGGTGAGGGGAGATACAGACAAGTTTTACAATAATAAAATAAAGAAAAAATTAATCATGGATCCATTAGTGTTAATACAAATGCTTTATGACTCACCTCAATCATTTTACGTTATTTAATAACAGAAAGTCATTATTTCCTGGGAGAATTAGGATAAAGCCTGTTGGGGGGTTTTGTGTGGTTTTTGTTTTTTAAAGTAACATGGTAACTAAAAACTGGGTTTTAGCTGTAGTTAGAGCAAGACAAGGTGGGGGTGTGTTTTAACCCCTCCCAGCTATTACATTTCTTGAGCTTAGTGTGCTACAGGTGCCTGGGGAGGACACCAGCTGATGGGCTGTGAAGGTGATTGCCTACTTCAGGTGATCCAAGAAAGGGGAGAGATGGTACTGGGGAGTGCGGAAAGGCTCCCTGGGTAGGTCCTGCAACAGCTCAGCCAGTCAGTTGGTTTTGGTAGTCCTCTGGAGTGGCGTGTTGGCTTTGCAGAAGTAAGAGGAAGTTGAGCTGCTGGTATGTGCTGTCATATTTGCTAGATGGTTGGTCTGAGCAGCAGGACATCTGGGGGCAGTGAGGGGCATAGACTGGCTCTGTGATCCAGACACCCAGGCACCTCTGCCAGACATGGGTTTTTCCTCTGAAGACACTTAGTCTCTTTGTAAGCTGACCTCACATCTGTCTCCTGTACATCAGTCTTTTTTCCTCTCTTCTTGTTTCCAGAGACGGTGCTACACTCATTAATGTTGTTCCTTCGGATGTCGTTCCTTTCTTTTAAGACTGTTGCAGTCTGCCTCCAGGCCAGTGTTATGAAAGGATTGTCTTTTTATGAGAAAGGCATCCCCAGAATGAAGCAAGATGCCTTGTCCCTGGCCAGGTGAGTAGTTTCCAACTGTACTGCAAGAGGAGTACAGAGAGGCTTTCATCAGAGGCTGGTGAGGGGATCCTCCACTCATTTCAGCGGACCAGTGTAAGCCAGTGTATCCTTGCTCTGGAAAAGTAGATGTGTGGAAAGATTCAGGAGCCATAAGCAGGATGTTATCTGCATCCAGGCTGCTTTTCCACAGCCTGTGCCCAGTCTACATGCTGCTGGGCTGTGCGATAACATGGGAATGTGTTCCCTTGCAGCTGTGACTGTAGCTGAGCCCTGTGTGCTTGCAGGGTCCTCTGTGGGAGGTGAGTGAGTCAGCTCCTGGAAGTGGCCTCCTCTACGCAAAGGCTATGTGAGTTGTAAAGGGACTGGAGGCATCTCCCAGCATGGGAAGTGGAGCAGCACAAGGGTGCTCTCTACTGATTCAGCTTTTCAGGCTGGGGGAGCTCATTTGCTCCTGAACTGCAGAGGCTAATGGGAATTGTGCTTCTGCTTGCTAGAAGGTAGGTTTTAAACCAGAAGGTTACATGCTACCTGCACTCAACCCAGCGAATTGCAAGGTAAAGGGAATACATGCAGCTTAATCTGGAACTCTGGCTCTGCGAGCAATTAAACTCCAGTGATTCCACGAAGATGAAACTTCAGGCTGAAAGCGTTGCATTCCTCATGTTGTCATGTCATTTTGCCTTTGTCAGTGAAAAGGAACATGAATGTTACCTGTGGCTGAAGCCACCCTCAGTGGAAATTTGCTGCATGGGTAGATGACAAAGTCATCTTTTAACAAAACTACTGCTGAAGGGAACCTATTGGGGGTTCTCAGGAGAAGGGCTGCTCCAGGGTGCTGGGATAACCCCTTATTAGTTGCCTTATTAACTGTTTTAACCTTTAACCCATTAACTTATTAATCCCTTATTAACTGTTGGTCCTGTGTCTCTGGAAGGGAACTCAGTTGACTGACACATGTGGTTTGGGTGCTCAGGAACCAGATAGATCCACTCTCGTTGCATCTGATCCATCACTCTTCTGTGCCTCAGTTTTGCCATCTGTAAAATGGGGATAATTAGATTGCTACAGATGTACTCTTATGTCAAATGCCATAGCATCTGATTGGAAAGCACTGCTTCTTGAAAACCTATCCTTCCATTTGAAATGAAGGTTAAATTAAATACATTTTCTACCAAAACCTGTTACAACAGGATTTGTCTCATACTTGCAGAATCCTCTGTGAGTGTTGACTTAACAGTTTGAAATTACATTGCTTTTGGAACTGAAGTTGTTTATATGATGAGCATCTTCCTGCCTCCCCCCCCCTCCCCCCCCCGGGTACTGCTGTCATGGCGTCCTGGGTGCTTTACATGCTCAGGCCAAGAACCAGTGTCTGCCTCAAAATGCTGACAGACAACAAGCAAAGGAGGAATTATTCCTCTCACCTCAGCATGAGGAGCTGAAGGACAGAGGGGAAGGTAGTTTTCTGGGGAGCTCAGTTTCTGTACCAGGGCCAGGGAAGGCACTGACTTCTGTGTGACTCAGTCTGGTATTTTAAAGAAGAAGAAAAACTCCATCCTTTCTATCTAGGAAGAGAGCAGCTGCTTGAACCAGCTGTGGGAAACATGACATGTAACCATTTCAGTGAGGGCTGGGGAAGCTGGGAAAGCTCCTGCCAGCCCGAGGGCATCCCGAGGATGCCTTTGCTAGTGTCTGTTTACCTGAGCAGTGTAATTGCTCAAGCTATTTGCTACATGAGGAGTTGAGAGAGTGACAGATGCAAACAGGACACACAATTTTCTGTGGAAAGTTAACTTTTCCAATTGCAGTTGAAAGCTTGATTCTTTTGACCTAATTTCCCACTCCAAGGGTTAACTGCTCTCTGTGGTACGGCAGGCCCTCCAGTGAGTGCAGCCAGACAATGCCATTTAAGTGAATGTTCCTAGCCTACAGAAGTCCTGGAGATAGCTCCATCTTGCTCACAGTAGGTGTTACATTAGCTGCTCAAACCATATTCCAGTAAATTAGAGCTGGGCTGATTTAGACGATCACTGGGTCATTCTTTCCTCCAATTCCCAGTCTCACACAGAGATAACAGCAGCTGGGGGAAAGCAGGGAGGTGGACGAATAGCAGTTTGCTTGCTTATTAGGGTTTAGATGCAGTCTTGAGTCTGTGATTTGCAGAACGCGACTGATACCAGCAACAAAAACCTCAAAGTTAAATGATGCGGTATTTGTTTCAGGTCTAATAAAGACACTTAAACAAACGCCAGGCGCTTTCTTCCTCAGAGGCAAGTCAATGCACTAAAACGCCTTTATAAACCAGAATGAAACCAATGGTGAGCAGGGACTTAGGGGTGAAAGCTGGACAGTCCACAGGCCAGTACACAAGTACACAAAGGGAAAGAGTGGCCAGAGCCCTGGTTTAGGTCTTGGGCCACCTAGTCAGTGGCGTGTGCTGGGTGATTCCAGATGTTTGTATGCCTCTGCATATCCTCTAGCTATCGTAAACCTTTTGCAGTGTTTTTGTACATCGCCTAGTGCCAGAGGAACCCAATTTTTATTCGGCCTGTGAATACAACAATAAAATGCTGTTATTGGAGTGATCTGACCTGCTTTTGTCAGCTAGCGAGTAAGCAAGAGAGCTTATAACCCTTCTGAAGTCCTTTTACATGATTTGTCAGAAATGTGTACTACGTTCCTTAGGAACTGGGTAAACTGATATCAAAGGAATGTTGTACCAAGGAGTTCTGCAGGTGCTCAGAGGCCTTTTTTGGCCCAGTTTAAGTCTCCAGTCCAACAAAATATTAGGCAAGTGCTTAAATATAAGAATCTGCCTTAGGGTCTGTGACTGAACAGGTTGTTTGAAGCTGAGCTGCCACAGTGCCACGCAGAATATGGAGAGGGGCTGATGCTGCTCCCCAAGGCAGCCAAGCCATGACCTCTTTTTCTCACATTGTAATGTCCCTGGCAGTGTAAAAATGCAGCACAAATGCCCTGAAAAGCAGTGACTGCGGGTGTACAACAGCTTCAAGGAATTAAGAAGAGGGAGGAAGCAGCAGAAGACAGGAGCCAAGGTGATGTGTAAGTGCTTGTAATTTAAAGGCAAAAAAGGCTGTTTGTTTAGCTCTGGAGGATTGGTTGCTGCTTACCTTGATACTTTCAGCTCTGGTGTGAAATACTGTATTTGTGAAGGTGTGTCCAAGGCAGGGAGCTGCTCTAAGCTTCAGCATACAAATAGAAAGGGCACCACAGAGAGAATTATTTATCTATCTATTCCCATTGCTCTCTTTAAAAATCACTGTAATGATGTTGCTATGACCCAGGCCTCTATAATATGTGCCTCAGGTAACACAGATTGATATATAAATACCTGAGTTTATTACACTTGAAAGACCTTTTGAAAACTCAGGGGGAGAGCGAAATTGTGGAATCTGATCTACCACTCCTGAGGGAGAAAATTAGCCCACGGGTAGTGCTAAATGATACAGTGGCATTTGGATGCTGAAGGAAGAGAGCATCATTTATGAAGTGGGAGAGGACTGAGGCGAAGTGGGAGAGGACTGAGGCTAAGTGGGATTCAGCTGTGAAGCCCTGGTTCTTGGCATGCTGCCCTCTCAGGACAACACAGGATCTCCTTAAATCCTGGTTGTGTTTATGTAGTCCTGGGCTGGGCCGCAGCCTGCACTCATCTTTGCTCTCATCTCATGTGCGGTGTGAGAATAGACTAACGTGACCACAAGCCTTTGGGACCAGGTAATCCACGAGCAATAGGTACTGTGTATCAGCAGGCACAGAATCAGACTAATGTTTTACTGGGAATAATGTAGAAACCTCTCACCTCCCTACCTGCCTATGCCCTGGGCATTTTGAAATGTCCAGGGTAGAGACTGAAGTTTTCTCCCTGTTGCTCTACACTGTTCTGCAGAAAACATTTGATGCAATGAGTGTGACCGATCTCCTTAGCTGCCTGTTCTGGCTCATGCAGTTGGTGATCTCAGCTAGTCTGATAAACTTTTCTCACATGCTAAATCGTGTTGTATCCATGATTATAAAGATGCTTGCTACAACCTAGTTGTAAAGTTCAGAAGGAGTTAATTTTTTGAGTGATGTTTCGAACTAACATGGTCATGTGGTTTGCTTTTGGGCACCAGCAGTTATCCCAGGGACTGGCTGGCTTATCATCTTCTCTGTTCTTCTCTGTTACTCTTCAACTTGCATGGCTGCTCATGTGCATGCAAAATCCTCCTGTTCTGAGCTGGAAGTGTTTCATATTCTGTTTGTTTTAGCATAGCAGATACCTGAGGTCCAGGGCATGGAGGGTGAACAGCCATTGCTTTCAGTGCTCCTGTGAAATTGGGACCTCTGACCTGGGAGTCATTGCAGCTACAGCAGTTACCCTGTGGAAGATCTCATTCCCTGGGGCTTTGCACAGACATGGACCTCCAAGCATGAATGGACCTACAGTGGCAACATTTCCCACTGTGCTGAGAGCTGAGCCCTGCTAACCCTGCTGAGGTGCTCTGCTAATGGAAGCAGAGACTTCCAGGGGTTGGCATGGTCACAAGGGGATTCTCAGTGGCACACATATTGATTAGGGACCAGACCTTTTAGCAGAAGCTGGAGGCACAGATGTAGCCAGAACTGCATTAATTGATAAAAAAAGTGCTTCTTAACATACTACATAATTACTGTGAAACTCATTGCCACAGGAAGCCATTGAGGCCAGGCACTTAACAAGAGTCACCGAAGGGGTGGATGCTGCTACAGATGGCAAAAATATGTAAAAATATGTTAGCTAATGATGATAAATTTTGCTGCAGGTTTATTAAACCACACATTTAAGCCAGTCTCTTCCTGGTAGAGTCCAGGATGGTACTTAAAGTGAGGAGGAGAATGAGCAGACAGACATTGGAACTGATGCAGTTTGGCAGACCCTCAAAGGGGCAGTGTGTTTGACAAGGACCTGATCTTTGTGCCTTTAGCTGGCGCAGTGTCATGGCTCTGTCACTGCGCCTCTACCCTCTGTAGCAAAGAAATCTGCATAGTTTGTGAACAATAAAAGTGGGAGCACAAAGGTGAAACCAGTTTTCTTCCCCCTAAAGAGGAATACATTTCCCAGATCATTACATTTTTGGTTCACGCGCTGAGGGTTTCTCTCCCTGGGAAGTTTTTACAGTAGATTGAATCTGATCATTGAAAAACTCATCTGGAAAACAGGTTAGATGCAAGTATGAAATGTCTCCCTCCCTCCCTGCTTCCCCCTTCTTTCTCTCTCTGTACACCCAGAGAGAAAAAGCTGATGGTAGATATAGCAGGTTTTAATTATCAATTACTGCCTAGGTGAAGTCTCAGGCCTCTCTTTCTGGATTAATCTCCAGAGAACAGGTCTTAACTTCTCATTATCTGCTTAAGGTGAGTGGGTGGTCAAGGCATATATTTTTCCAGCACAAGTTGTGGCTTTCTCTCATGCCTCCTGAGCCTCCAGTTCAGTGTTGGAGGGATGATGAGCCTCCTTTTAATAGCTGGATTTGTATTCATTCCCGATTTGGTTATGGACTGAGAATCTGGATTTATGTGCTCCTTCCTCTGTGCTTATCTTTAAAGAGTGTAAAATATCTGTAGAGATTGGAGGGTTCCCATGTGGGAATACAACAGTACAATAATGTTACTGCAGCAGGAGTGTTATTGGGAGGAAAGAGAAGCCATGCCCTCTGAGCCCTCAGATAGTTTCTGCAATTGCAAACACTGGGCTGAAAGCTATTTTCTCCTGTGCAGGTGCTTCCAGCTATAGTAAGGGCTCGATTTCATCACTGACCTTTTGTCTCTGTGGTACTGAAAAGTTTGGCATCCCCGTTTAATGGCACAACAGGCAGCTAATGCCAGTACCTATGCTGGCATGTTGCATTGCCCCCCGAGCTCCCTGCTTTTCTGGGCAGGAGGGGAGCGCCCTGCCCTGCCCTGCCCTGCCCAGGGTCTTTCTGTGTAGACAGCAAGTAGCGATGGTGGCAGCTCTGGTGTGTGTCCAGCTTCCCATTAGGAAATGCGATGAGATCAAAGTCTCGTTTCACCTCTTGATTATTATCAACCTGGGCTGGATTTGGCTATGAACTGGAAGAATGCTCTTCTGTACTTTACTAGCCCTCACTAGTGGGCAGTCTTCAACAACAGCCTTTTATATTAATATACTCAGTAACAGAGACACCCATATGATGAGAGCCTTTTAGGTAAAGCCTATAATTCATACTTAAAGGCTTTAACCCGAGTGTTAACTGAATCCAAGAGATTCCTGTGCATGTTAAACTGGTCCTGTCCATTACAGGAACTTGATCTGATCACAGATGCGTAATGCAAAATGCAAAGACAGTGGACTTGATGCTGTTAGTGTATACTGGGGTCACCCTTATGCAATGAGCTGAATAAGTGACAACTGGGGATTTTCTAGTTTTCATTGTAAACAATGTGGTGAGCGGAGGTGGGTGTGCAAGCAAGAAGGTATTTAGCCCTTCTAGCCATGATGAAACCCTAGCAAAGGCAGACAGTAGCAGAAATGGGTGTTTTAGCTAAATGAAGACATTATTCCTGTAAGGTGAGTATCAAATAGCTTTCTCACTTTCACCAGGCAAAACCTAGTTACAAATTACAATGATTAAATTTGCTCCTGGAGATCCAAATCAGGACCCCAGGGAGCTAGGAGACAGCAGATACCTAAACAGGAGATGGCAGTGGCAGGCTGAGATCCCGACATGGCCTTGCCAGTGCAGTATAGGTGCCACCAGCAGTATGGACATTAGCATGTGCTCCGCAAAGGCAGCTGAGTCCTGGCAGGAGGAAACTTCTCCTTGCCTGGGTTGAACATGCTGATCTATGATCCTAGCAGCCAAAGTCAATCATGCACCTCCATAGGGGTCTGCACTGAATCATGTAGGAGATTGTCCCTGCCCAAAGGATACAGTGGGGCAAAGATGAGGCTTCAATGGCCAACCACCAGGGAGGAAGTTAAGTCAGGCCTTGCAGGAAGCTGTTGAAAGCTGCTTGCACAGAAAGCCAGGCCCAGCCTGCACCAAAATGCTCTGCAAGAATGCTGGAGGATGGTTAGAGTTAACATGTGAAAACTGCCCTGTCAGTGCTTGCTTTTATTCCCTGCACTGCAAACACTTGTTCTGGTTATAAATGGATCCATGAAGAATTTATTTCTTTGGCTGTTTCTGGGTACTGTACTCCCCTGCTTAAGTTTTTAGAGCACAGAGGGATATCACTCTTGCTTTGTGTTTTGCTGTCCATCTCCTTCCTGTGCTCTTTTTCTTTCCCTCCTACAGCAAAGCCATTTAGGCATCCATAAAACTCCAGTAAAATTTTCTCTCCCACATACTTTTGCAAGAGCAGAAAAATGTCTGCTTCACTTCACAGACATTTTGATGGGGGGGGAATGGACTTTATATTTTAAAAAGTGAACAATGAGTAAAATAAGCACAGAGAAAAAGGGCAGCTTTTGCAGAGCTGATGCACTCCCACCAGCTCACCTTCAGAGCAATTACGCCATGTAAATCTCTGTGTGCAGAAAAAGCCAAGGAGAGACAAAAGCAGCTCCAGTCATTTCAGTCTGTGTCCTGCATGGAGGAATAGCCTTAGTATTAACACAGCTTGGCTGTGGGCCAGATGCCTGTGCATGGAAACATATTTAAACCATTGAATAAGCAGGGTATAAACAAGAATTTTCAAAGTTTCAAATTTTCAAACTCCAGGCAATGCGAATTAGAGTCTACAGTTATTAAGTTCCCATCTGGTGGCTTCTTTATGAAGGAATGATATTTGCATGTTTCCAGCAGAGAAAAGCTGTTTTTAGCTCAGATAAAATGGAACATTTTGCAATGGCATGGGAAATAACAGATGATGCTGATTTTAGCAACTGGGGTTGTAGGTTTCACCAGCTGCCCTTTAAAAAAGATTATTTAAGTAAGAGGGGCCAATGTTTTTCCTGGTACCCTTAGCACCCATTGGTTTGGAAGACTTTGGTCAGAGGAAATGATGGCATCTTGCAGAGAAAGGAAACAGCCCATTAGGTCATTTTCTGCATACTCTGGCCCTTGGTGCATTTTTTTTCTTTTAATTTCAGCAAGGTGCAGGGCTGGTGTAGCGATAGGTTACCAAAATGCAAAAGGGACCAATTATTTTCTTTCTTGTTCGAGGGTTATTAGCAGGAAGGATTCGCAACTGCTGCACTGCATTGCTGCTGTGGGGATTGTTAATATTCCAAAACACGCAAGGCAGGAGCTGCATGGATTAACCTAGACGGAAGCCAGTGCCTGGCTTGTTTTGAGACATTCTCCTCCACCACTACAAACTGAATGTGGCTCTGGAACCAGACACAGCTTTCTAAACCAGCCTGTGCAGGCAGGCACTGCCAGCCTTGAAAACCATAAATACAGCTTGGGCAACAACTGAACCACACCACTGCTGAGACACAAGTGCTTTCCCACCCAAACAACTGCTCTGCTGTCACAGCCAAGAGCAAGGGGGAAAGTAATGCCCCAGCAAAGCTGCAGCTCTGGGACTGCAGCTGAGGCTATACCCGAGCTCGAAACAGTGCCGACATCATCCTCCCCGCCCTGAACTGAGCTCAGCAAATGCAGTGTAATTAAGGGGGGGAAGGCATGGTGTTTTCACGCAGGCAGTGAGGAGTGTTAGCTGCATGTTAGCTTCAGCAATGGACACAGATACCCGAATGTGTTTGCACGCCCCATTTGAAGCCTAGCAGCCTAGCCAGAACAGCTTCAGTATTGCACTATACTGCATTACTCTCTAAGGGTGGCATTTTTTTATAGTAACTTGAGCTATTTGGAGCCCTCTGATAGAAGGGTGCTTTAGAAGAAGGCAAGTTTGCTATTCCCAGAGATCCCTGGCCTGCCTCCAAGTCTTACAAGATCATTGGGGTGTTGCTAGGTTGGAATAGGGATGCTATAGTGAGATTTGTGGGAAGATTTGTCTTTGCCATGCTCCTGCTCTCTCCTCTTTCATGGAAAGGAAACACACAGCTCGTGGTGGGTTTAAGGCAGTAGTGCCCAAGAAAGCCCATGTTTGGGAACTCCCTTGGCTCTTTGCTCTTGCTCCTGTCCTAAAGATAAGGTCACATCCCTCCTCCAGCACTGAGAAGCCTTGGGCTGGCTCTGTGTGCAGTACTGCAGCCTCCACCTTTCTCAAGACCTTCCTGTGCAGCTGGGCACCAAGCTGGAGATTAGCTCAGCTGATGGTGCCTGGTCCTGGAGTAAGAGTGATGCTGCATGGCAGGGCTGCAAAGGGCAAAAGGAGTCAGTTCTCTGCAGCATACTACTGAGGGCAGTTCAGTTAAACTTTCCTCTTTCTTGCCTCCTCCAAGGTTTTCTGTTCATGGATAAACACAAGAAGCAACAAGTTTGCAGTGCTGAATGGCCTGGGAGCTGCTCTTTCCAGAGGTAAGAATACCCAGACAGCCTTCAAGAGCTCAGCCAGGTATGTGTGATCTGGACCCTGTGGGTTGCCTCCATCCAGGTCCTGACAACGGCGAGTCCCGAGCCACTGAGCTTATTTCATTTTTAACCACAACCCAGCAGATCCCACACTTTGCTGGAGGCTGGCTGGGCTGCTCTGCAGATGATCTTGCGATGTTATGACAGTCCAGAGAGCCATTATTCCGAGCGCTTGCCAATCACCAGACTGCTGCCAGTCTGTGTCAAATGAAGCATCCCAGGCCCTGTCACATTAAATCCAGCAGCTCTTTCATTTAGAGCAGAGCAGTTTGTTTATTTGTGTTCCCTCCCCTCCTTTTGGGATGCCACACTCAATCATCTCAGGGGTTTGGTCTGCCTGTGCGGAGCCTGTAACCACAGTGAAGCTCAGTGCCCCTTAAAGGGCCCCTCATCCTCGGGTGAGGGATGCTGTTGAGTGTTTTGCTGTGGTTTCGTTTTGAAAAGAGATTGGTGTAAATAAGGGGCAAGGCATGGAGTACTGGCATGGCTGAGAGCATAGTCCAGATCGGTCCTCATCAGTCATTCACACCAGTTCAAGGGCAGGCTGTCTCAGCCAGATGAATTGCACAGCTGCTGTGTTCTGTTATAAATGAGAGTAAAAGATGCAATGTAGTATTGCATCTGTTTGCACCAAGCAAGGTTATGCAGCACCTCTGTGCCTCAGTTTCCCTGCCTTGAAAACAGGAGGAGTGAGGGGTAGCCCAGTCTCTGGAAAGGGGAAGATCAAGCCAGGTGGCCTGCTGCAACCATGTGGACAGATGGAAATAAGAATGGTGGGTTGTGTGGCTTCAGATGAGGATACGGGTCTTGCTTGCTTTCTCCACAAATACTAGGGTACAGAATTTTGCCAAGGTGGTATTGTGAGTGAGCAGGTGCCCTCACTGTTGCTCCCAAGCATCTCCTGCCGTCTGCAACCTCTCTGTGCAACACCACCAAGCATGACAGTGCTGCAGCACGTCACGTGGAAGGAATGGGAGTGCTTTTGGAGCATGGGTTTCTCAGCTGCACTGCTGCGTAGGCAGAAGTGACTCCAAGAGGAGAGTTGTCTAATTCATGCAGGGCCTGCAGGTGGAGGGTGCGGAGAAAGGTCTGTACAGAAAGGAAAAAGAAGGGAAAAATGATGATGAGCTGGCTGGAAACATGACTACAGGGAGGA